>NW_017728886.1:167385733-167391408 GCF_001723895.1 Crocodylus porosus | reverse complement strand
CTATGACCCCAGCTGACTTCCTGCCCTTTGGGCAGGGGGCTGGACTCGATGATCTCCCGAGGTCCCTTCCAGCCCTAACATCTATGAAATGTCTATGAAATCTACTGTGCTGCTAATTAGTCTACTCCACAGTAAAGTGCACATATAGATGCACCCATACTTGCCTATAGCGGGGAAGTAAAAAGCCTGAGGTACTTCTGGCTGCCTCCCTCAGGATTCTTCTCTTAACTGTTTTCTCCCCCTATCTGAAGAACAGGGGAAAGAGGAACGATAATTTAAATATTCCGCATTTTAAAATGTAAATGGGTGGTCATCTGTCATTGATTTTTAAACCTGCCATTGATTTCATAGCATCCCTGGGCAGAAAGAAGCCTTCTTGCTACCCTTCTAATCTATTTGATGTCACTAGCACAGTTATCCCATAGTTCTGACAGGAACTAGTAACTATGAACACTCCCAAAATCCTAATATCCTGCGAACTGTTGTTAGGACCCGGGAAATTTCATATTAGCTTGAGATTAGATAGGTCTATAGGAAGTGCTGGTATTCTTCAGAAACGCACATGCTTGGAGAAATAAACAGCGTATTCTCTGATACAAGTTTTACACCAGTGCTTTCAAGGAAGTTTTCTTATTTACATGACTGGGAAAAGAGGCTGACCCTAAATCTCCTCATTATATGTAGTTACTCACAGTAGCAGACTGCAGTTTCCCAGGTTAAAAATAAATAAATAAAGCCAAATGATCTAATAACTAGCACCCAGATTATAAAGAATACAGGAAAAATAAAGCGTACTACCCACTTCCGTTTGGCAACCAACTCCTTGCCCTGCACAAGAGGGCAGAGGACGTTATACTACTTGCATGCAGGGGTTACTAACTAAAAGTTAAACAAAACCAAAGGGAACATTCATTAGTGCTTCAATGAGGGATTAAACATGAGTGTCAAGGGGCAAATAAGCCAAACATGTTTCCGGCATTATCCTTGTTTAACATTAGGAACTGGCTTTCAAAACTCTAGATGCAAATAAAACTTTCTGATTGGCTGCCAGAAACAGTCATGCCAATAATCCCTTGTAAATATGTGAATAAAGTTGGTTTATTTTTTTGATTATTGTTTATTTTCATGCTGGCAATAAGACATGCCAGACAATGCATTTCTGTGGATCACTGTTTCTTGGGTGGTTGGACTTGCTTGGCTTTCAGCCTTGTGCCTCACTGCCCACCTGAGGCATACTGTAATCAGCCAGAACTGCACTGCATGTTGTGTCTTACTGCTTACAGAAACTATACAAATTTCCTTTCCTTCCATTTCCTTTGTGAATTAGTCCCTTAGGGGTACATTTTTAAGAGAGCATGTAAGAGGCCTGTGCACAAATCCCAGTAACACATAATGAGATTTGTGTGCCTGTGTACTTTCTTTGAAACACTTTGAAAATGAACCCTATAATTAGGGTGACCATATTATTTTTAAGGAAACCTGGGGCCCCCCTCTCAAGTCAGCGGTGCTGCTGCTGACAGAGGCAGGCGGGGAGGGCTGTGGGGTGCAGTCTGGCAGAGAGGTGGAGCAGCATGGTGCAGCAGGCAGGCGGGCACCACTGCTGCTGTGTGGAAGCAAGATGGACACACTGGTACTACCTTCCACCCCCAACATGCCCAGCCTAGCTCCTCCTGAGCAGTGGCAGAAGGTGGGGGGTAGGCTGAGCTGGGCACCACTCCAGTCCACCTGCCTTCCTGGCGCACCATGACACTTCATCTCCCTGCTGGACTGAACCCGATGCCCCTGTGATTCTGAGACTTTTGTTTCAATTTTCACCAACCAGTCAGGACTAGCGTATGAAATCTGCAACTGTCTCTGACAAATTGGACTATATGGTCACCCTATTTATAATGTCAAAAGTGACTTGGCCTGGCTCCTGCTTATTTTGTTCTTGCTACTCTAATATTTGTGTGTAGTATGTCCTAGGCTTCCTATCTCTGGTCTGTGTAAGAGTTGCTCAGGAAGAACATTTATGAGGTTCGGACCTGATCCTGCAGAGCCTGGAGTGCTTTCTGGAGATGTTCAATGCACTCCACTCCGATTCTCAACAGTTCACATGATCAGTCTGTTTTAAGAGCAGAGGTCATATGATGCTAAATACCTGGTAACAGGAAGCTAGAATTTAGAATTTGCTCAAAATGGCATAGTGAAATATTAATTTTTGGAAAGCAGTACCTTTTCTGTACAAATATTCTTTGGTTTTTATCACAGCAGGTGTCAGGTATATGCGCTGCTACTTTACTGAGACTCTGTTTCTCCCCCCCCGCCTCCCCTATATGCCACTGTGGCATTGTGTGCCCAAAACTGGGTTTCACGGAGCCTGAAGAGAATTTCCCTATGCAAATACAGCAGAGAACCATCATAATTGGTCATATAGAGGCCTCTTACAAATACTCTTGCAGGGCAGGGTACAAGACAGGGTGCACCCATACCTCGCTGCTACGAAGATACTGGATTGCTCTAGTTCTGAGAACTAGCCTTTGGGTGTCTGCCATTAATTAGAGTAGCACCTGCCTGAAACCAGCCTCACACCCTAAGGGTTCATAAGTAGCTTAAAGTCACTGGTGTCCCATTTTTATCACCACTTTCTACTACAAGTACAGTATAGAATTTAAAACCAAATATTGAGATTTCCTTTGTGAATTGGAGCCTTCATTAAAGCAAAGCTATTGTGTGCGTGTTTTGTATTTTTTTCTGAAAATAAAAGTCTGCATATAAAACTAGCTTCAGATTGCATTCACATCTATAACAAAGATTTTTTTTTATCAATATGGGAGGGAGAATGGATGTCAAAATGGACCCCAAAGCAAGCTATTTTTCACCTCTCCAGTATCTAGTATTTATGGAAGACTGCCTATCTAAAATGTATGGAATCTTTGTTCTAATCCACAGAGAATCAGCAGGTCACACCTGGCAGCTCGTGTTTTCCGTAGGCCTGGTGTACATGCATTTTTGTGTTAACATCAGTAAAACACAACTAGCACAGTATGTGTTTCCTTTCTAAATGGTGTCACCCTATCATCAACTCTAATAAAGCTCAGCTTTTGTGTGTGTGTGTGTGTGTGTGTGTGTGTATCTGTTTGTGAGAGAGAGAGAGACATACTACTTGAGGGGGAAAATGCCAGTCCAGTGAATTAATGTGAAGGGGTGAATATGTGAAGGGGTTAAAACACTACACAGGTACAGATCCTATGGCAATTACAAATGTTACTGAAATAAAAGCCAGAAACAGGAAGCCAAAAAACAGGTCCCTAAGGCAGGCATCTGTCTTAAATGATATCATTTGTCAAGTTTCCAGCATCTTGTGGTTGTGAACACAAAAAGAAGTTCTGTGTTATACTAAGGACATTACATACTCATTAGCTGGAATTTTCCTGAAGTACATAATACAGGATTTTCATTTAATAAGAAGCAGCTACTTGCCAATGCGCTATACATTAAATAAATTTTGGGTACACTAATCACCATTCAAACATGCTCTACCCCATTTTGGACAATTCCCCCCACACTGCTTTAGGCTACACTGTAAGAATTTCAAGCGGAATGTGTTATTGCCACAGGTTAAAAACCTTTTTAGAGTCTCTTCTTTGTATATACTCTGAGATGTGGATTTTTCCAATGATTTAAATTGAAAGCTCTAATATACTTATGAGAAATGTGACCCGTCTACTATTTATTATTTTTGCATGGGAGCAATGGAAAAAGAGTAGCAAGGAGGCAAAATATATAAGAACAAAATAAGTGTTCTTCAAGAATTCCCTTCCCTCTTCCCCCACCAAAAAACCTCCCCCCCCAAGCCTAACTATAATTAATTAGTCTAGTTCTTCTGTTTATCCACACACTATTAGTGCATTAGAGTTAACTAATGTACAAGCTCCCTCCTCACTGCCCTACCAATGACCTTTAGCCTGATGTGGAAGGAAGGCCACTCTCCCTAGAATTGAGAAGTAATTTATCCATCATGATTGTTCAATTCTGGCCTCCCTCTCTAAAACAGAGACTGACAATTGTGTTGAATTATGGATAGTTTATTTGTGGTATGTACAATGGTTTGTTAAGGAAATGTTGAGGCCATGAAACTCATTTCACTTAATGTTATCTACTGGACTTAAACAATTATTGTACAAAAAAGAGACCACTTTCTGAATTGTGACCTCCATTCCCAACCCTTTTCAAATATATTTCTGATGCTGTGCCCAAATTAAAAAATAGTATGGTTTGCTTAGCATAAATAAAAGCAGTACATAGTTTTCCATCCATAAAAG
Source organism: Crocodylus porosus (assembly GCF_001723895.1). Taxonomy (NCBI): domain Eukaryota; kingdom Metazoa; phylum Chordata; order Crocodylia; family Crocodylidae; genus Crocodylus; species Crocodylus porosus. The sequence goes on along the minus strand of NW_017728886.1, from coordinate 167,387,104 downwards.
GGTAAATTATTTTTTTTAGTTTGCTTTTATTTTACCTGGGATCTCCCCCTCCCTCCTGCATTTCAGGATTTAGCATATCCCCTCAAAACATAATAAATTTCTATTCTGTAGCTTAAGGGATCCATCAGTTAAAATGTTAGTCTTTCATCTTTATTACCCTCCCATTAAAATGAAAGAAACCGGGACTCACTTCAGTTTAGAAGAAGCAATTTAGTTGGTAATGTCCTTACTACTCAAGTCTTTACAAAGAGAGAAAGTGCATTATTGCTTATATTTCACACATCTATCTGCATAAAAAGCAACTAAACCTTTCAGACACATACTATGTTAAATTTAATAATATTCGTTGATTAGATTATTTTATTACAACATTTTTCCATTACCAGTCATTTCCTGTACACATTTACATTCATAAAACCTGCATTTTTTTCTTTATTTGTGTGTGCATACACATTATGAAGAAAGGCAAAAAATTTTCTGTTTTGCTACAGCTGTTTGATCTGAAACGGGCAGATTAATAACTAACCACCACGTTGGACTAGGTTTTCTTGTACATTGCACCAGTAACCCTTTGCTATAATGAGGACACAAAGAGCCTCACATCAGGCTGCTCCTCTTCTTCATAACTCAAAAGCGTCACAGTGGCAATAGCCTCTAGTGCTATTTGTCTTTAGTGCAGTTGTGACACTTCGGCATGATCCATAATTTGGCAGCTATTTACCGTGACATTTCCCTTCAGTGCAGCCATAACATTCAGTGAAGCCATTATTTGGTTCCATTTACCATATAAATTGTATTGTTGTGCATGCATGCTAGCAGCTACATTAGGTACCTGAAAATGAGTAAATCTTGTAAAATAGATACTAACAGCCATTCAGTAGTGGAATTTCTTTACCCCTTAGACGAAAGGAAGAAAAAGATACAGCATTTTCAAATACTGTTACAAATTTTTCCCTGAGCAACTGTAATCATTTGTATTTACATGAAATGGCAGTTATATCTGGCCATCTATTAAAAAAAAGCAAAAAAAAGCATACCCCACACTACTGCCTGGTAGGGATCTAACTTAATTCAAAAAGGCATTAAGAAATTCCAGCATAGCAATTAAATAGGAAACATATCTGTAAAATGTGCTGATGGTTGTAGTGTGTGTACGTATGAGAGAGAGATTCAGAAGAAAAAGCATGTACCTAGCCCTTCATCACATTTCTTTGTTGTGTGCCATGGAAGTGTGTGTGTGTGTGTGTGTGTGTGTGTGTGTGTGTGTGTGTGTGTGTGTGTGTGTGTGTGTTGGAAGGGCAGGAGCAAGTACAAGTACAAAGCTATTAAAATAAATGGACAACTAAGTGGAGGAAAGACAGAGCACCAGTT
>NW_017728886.1:167370031-167385633 GCF_001723895.1 Crocodylus porosus | reverse complement strand
GTGTGTGTGTGTGTGTGTGTGTGTGTGTGTGTGTGTGTGTGTGTTGGAAGGGGGAGCGCCGCTATCCCTCAACAAGCAATGTTAGATTCTGCCGTAGCAAATTCATTTGGAAAGGTAAAATTAGGATGTAGTGCCAGCAACCACATCTCAATGAGCTATTATTAATATTATTATTATTTAAATCCCTGCTCTCTACGTATAGTATACTTAGTACTTCCCAGGCAAATGTATTATTATTTTTAATCATTTAAGTCCCTACTGTGCACACAGCTTTTAATACACCTTTTCTGCAAGCATATTAAGTGTATTGTTATTAATCCCTTGCTGTGAGTCTACAGTATTTCTTTTCCTTGTGCGTTCAATGTCCTATCATTATTTAAACCCTCACTGTGTGCATGCCATATACGTTTTCCTGTCCATCTAATATTTTAGTATTATTTAAATCCATCATAGCTCACTTATTCAAAATCAGCCTTACACATGCTGTAGCCAGCTTATAATATGTACTTTGAATGAAATAGAAAAAGTTGTTTTCTTCTTCTTACACCTGAGAATTGTCACTGGTTGCAACAGCAATAAGGTCATATGTACGCTTCAGAAATACCTGCATTTCTCTCATCTCCCCTCCCCCCCAGGTATTGTTGCTTTCTTCAATCATCTAAAGGAATCAGTAATAACTCTTAGCTTTATAGATCACTACCCATCCTGGATTCATTCATGGAAGAACAATCATGCATAACTTAAGATACCTCTTTAGCATAATGTAAGAGTTTGATGAATATGACAAACCAACTGCTATAGCCCAACTTAGAATCCAAAAATGCTTTTGCATCGCTAAACTGGGCATTCAGCTTCTACATATAAAGAAGTTGAAATGTGGTAATAATACAGAGCATTAAAGTAATGATAAATGACCCCTTCCGAACCAACATTACAACTAAGAAAAATGTCACATTTGAACATACATGTAGAAAAGTGCTAAAGGTGTTTCTGTTCTCTCATTTTAGTTGTAGTAGTGGTGGAGCTTGGAATGACTGTATTACTGAAGATTGTTAAAACAAGTAACACATTCTGTGTTAAAGGAACACAGAATGCCCTGCAGACTTCATATTATCATATATAAAAGATGCTAGGACCCAACATTTTGGATGAATAAAGGGGCCCCCAAATCTGTTGACTTACAGCTAATTGGTGTTTCTGACAGTTGGGCACTTACTTAGGTAACCAAACGTAGATTTTGTGCTCAACTCGAGGCATCTAATTTGAACAAATTTTCCCCCATGAGGTTTTCTTGCATGCCACAGACTTAACTTTGATTCTTATCTTGACTTTTGAAGGAACTGGTCTAAATTGGGCTTTTTCTCAGAAATGTTTATTGTTCAAGGATGTCCCCTGTTTGAACGTAAGGAAAGACAACATTCCACAAAATAAAAACGTTAATAATCTTTGATTAGGAACTGATCCTGCAAAGTAGTGAGATTCTCTGCCTCCTAGCATCTGGTTGTACATCCTAAACTTAACATACTTTCCAATGACCAAAAAACATGCTTTACAGTAATATCATGTTTAACTAACAAACAAACAAGCCACTCCCCCAAACCCCTCCATCAAAAAAAAAAAAAAAGGAACAGCAAGATCTACGTGACTTGGTAAATGTAAGAGAGACAAAACCTTTCCTGAATAGCCCAAAGCAGCATGACTAATATATATAGTCAAACATGGCAGAACAGGTATGATTCTTGGGCTGGGTACGTATCTGTTAAACAGCAATATCTGATGTACATCACATTGCAGTGGGAATACAATACGAGGTCAGAAATTGGAAAATGAATTCTATGTAGTCCCCATTTACATTAGAATTGCTGAAGTTCTTATTGCATATTCCTTTTAACGAAGCTGCAACCTATGTGTACAGCCAGATCTGATTACCGCCCAAAATTAAAATTAACCCAGTATTTTTTTCCATGTAGTATGGCAACATCCTATGATTGCTGGGTACCAGCAGGGTGCCTCATTCTGTGTTCTCTAATTACATTAAACTCAAAAATCTCAGACTTCAGTGGGTACTGATGGCTCAGTCTCTAAATTGTATATACTTAGACTGAAAAGAGGTACAATAGGCATAGTTCAAAATATTTTAATTTTGAAAAACCTTACCACACCTAGGAAGTATTCACATTATATGCACAAGTAGCAGTAGCTCTTAAACCATCAATAACTTTCAAAACATCACAAACTTTTTAACTGTACCTATTGTGGAACCTGTTCCCCAGTTACAGTTTTATGTATACTTGATATGTATGTTGAACTAAAAAACTATCTGGTTATTTACTAAGAGGCCTACAAAGCAGCACTACTGAAAAAATACCATGAGAAGCCAGACCAAATATTAAGCATTAGCCAAGTATGCTACAATAAGCTGCACTACTATAGGAAAGCTAATCTACAAGAATTGTATCAGCATGAAAAAATACTACACACATGGGGATATTTTTCTGGACTTTATTAAATACTTAGTTTAGTACATGACCTCTGTACATGTGAACACAATTCAAAACTGTAGCGCAGTCAGCCTGCCTTGCGCATTAATGCAGAGAATAGAGCATAAACAGTAATAATAAGAAACATCAAGGCAAAACTAGAAAATGAATGTTCCAGATTGTAACCAAAGGCTGAAGTGAAAGCTGCAGAGTTATTTGTAAATTGTACCTTTGGAAGTAAAAGAAAAAAAATCATGTGTGGATTTTTTTTCTATATTTCTGCCATGTTAGAACCAGAGGATACATTTTCCATAAATAACTGATTATGGAATATGACTCATGTGTACAATGTAACCCTAGTATTATTACCAGCTTTGCTACCCAAAACATTTAAATTATGATTTTTTACTGTTTTCTGGAAATATCATAGAATAACAAAACTCCTACAAGATGTGAATATATATATATTTACTTGTTTGCTGTAAACTAAGGACATTTTGATCATGGCCTGTCTCTTTCTTTCTGTTTAAATAATTTATATAACATGTTTCTAACTGGATTGTAAAATGTTATCAAACTGAAGAAAGACTGATTGGATCAGCCTTTGCAGCCAGACTTATTTTAACTGCTCAGAATAATGTTTTTGAATTTTGAATGGTTGCCTCTAACATTAGATTGGGCAACACAGCCTGTAAAAAGTTACAGAATTGAACACAGGCACATTTAAGTTCTTGCCAGTGACACTGGTTTAATTTAGCTGGGGTTTTTTTTGGTGTTTTAACAATCAAAAGTTTTTATTAACACCCGAATGCTTTTTTTAATATAATATCCATTACCAAGGGGTATTTTTTGTGTGTGTTAAATAAATTGTTTCTAGTAATTCTGGGGCACAACGTGCCCATTTTCTCTCCCTTTTGATTTATATCATTGTTCTGTTTTTACAGCTTACTGTTGACAGAGTGAGGTAATTCAACTACAATTTTTCCAATGTTTTTTCCCATGTACATATAATCTACAGCACGGAATATAGACTCCAAGCCAGTGAACTTGCCCTCTGGAGACAAGTTTCCAAGGTCCACCTCACAGACCAGTTCTCCATTTTCACACATCTTGAGCAAGTGTTTCAGAGCCATTGGGTATTCGGAAAGGTAATGGTTCAAGAAGAAACCCCGGATGCTGGCAGATTTCTTCAGCAGTTTTACTGGCAGCAGTTCTGCTTTAATAGGCTGAAGGCCAGTAGGGGTTTGGTAGCCAGAGATAAACCCAATAACTATCAGACGCCCTTTGGTAGCCAAGGAGTTGACAGCCAAGTCAAACATCTTTCCACCAACAGACTCATACACTATATCCACGCCTTCTGGGTAGTCCTTCCTAAGAATTGCACCAACATTTTCAGTTTTATAGTTGATAGAATGGTCACAGCCAATGGATCTTAGAAAACCAGCCTTTTTATCACTAGAGCAAGTTCCAATTACATGGCACTTTGCCTTCTTTGCAAGCTGCACAGCAAACTGGCCTGTTCCTCCAGCCGCTGCTGTGACCAAAACCTTCTTGCCTTCAGATAATTCTCCATGCTCCTTTAGACTGATGTACGCAGTAGTGCCGCTTACCATTAAAGTAAGAAACTCGGGTTTCACAGAGGGTAGAGGAACTGCATTTTTGGCAGGCACAACAGTATACTCAGCAAAAGACCCTGGTGACAGATACGCCACAGCTTGGCCCACTGTGTAACTGGCACTAGCACTCAGCCCTAAGGCAACCACATCACCAATACCTTCAAAACCTACATCAAATGGGGGTTTTACTGAAGTGTCATATCGACCAGCTGAGTAGTTTATGTCAGATGCATTAATGCCGACAAATCTAGGAGAAAACAAAAAATTGTTAACATGCTTTCCTTCTCAAATACTTTTGCCCTGTGAAAAATCTCCCCTTTTAATTTACGGTATAAGAAGTCGTAATGGTGCTTTTTCAAATACACTGATAGTTGGGAAAACTGTTTACATCATGCTACTTAAAAAGAAGTGAATGTATTAATAAAACAAGAATTTTTCCTCAGACTTTTTTATTTAACTGTTCTACTATTCTAGATAGCTCCAGTCTTTAAAAAGCATTGTATACACATCCATTTTAAATGGAAACCCCCACCCTACCCCCAAAATAAAAAAATAATTCTGAATGAGGTGGAAGGACAAAAATTAACTGACCCCTTTACAAAAGATGTAAAAGCACCGTGAAATAAAATATGTGTAAAGTGGTAAATATGTTGATTCTGGCAACAAATTTACATTTCTGATTATAGTAATACCATTAATGACTAATGATAATATTAACTATCGATGTCGTTTGCAAGGTCATGTTACTGCAGGCAAGTTTTTTTTTTTTAAATGGATGGAGCCACTATAACAAATTTGCCTTTTGATGCAGTTAATGCCAACATGAAAATATTTTTCTTTATATAAATGACTCGCTGAGCTACAAAACAACCTTGTAAAAAAGGACTGAAATTGTAAGATGAAGCATTTAATGTTTAGAAGCCCTGTTGACCTCTAACAGGTGAAAATGAATGCTGCATGTTTAGTAAAAAAAGGACGCCGATCTATACTAAACTTGACTGGCACCAAAGGAGAAGTTTCATTATGGTATTCCACGCAAGATATTTTACCAACATTTCCTCCCCCATGTTAAAGGCACTTGTAACAAAAATACCTTGATATACAAGGAGGAAGAGAGGGGGGGAGAGTTTTCTTATAACCAGAAAATGTCAAGGAGAGCAGGCAGCAAAAAAGCGCCAGGATTTTTTTTTTTTACTCCATGTGGAAGTGACAACCCAAAGATGTATTTGATGTCATGAGAAAAGCTGGAGAAGTACGCAAATGGTGCAGTTTTAATTGTCATGCTTAGCCATACGGTCAAATGCTGTGTGCGGGTGTAAGGGGAAATTGCTTAGGCATACAGTAATGAGAAGTAAAAGCAAAAAACCCTCCAACCCCCCCCACAACAAAAACCAAAAAACCCCACAAAACCAACCCCCCCCCCCAATTCCCAAATGCTTTGCTTATTTGGATTCCTCACTTCTCCATGCCATGGAAGGTCTCAGACTTGCGCTAAGGTAAAGCTTGTGTGCACAGAGGGAGAGACAGCCCTATCTAGGCACGAGCATCCAGCCAGGGAGGAAGGGTGAGTGTTGCTTTCCCCTCCTTCTGCCCTGACTTCAGTGCTCCTAACAAAGCAAGTCTCCCGGCTCTGGCCCTGGTGCCCCCAGTGTCCCCGTCCCACTCTTCGAAGCGCGGGGGGCCGCGGCAGCAGCTCCCCCGGCCAAGCGCGCCCGCAGGGCCCCGGGGAGCTGCGAGCAGGGAGCCGGGCTGGCTGCACGAGGCACATTTCGCTCCGGCTGCCCCAGCTCGTCCCCGGGGCTCCGGGGGGCTGCCCAGTGCGGGGGCGAGCGGCAGCTCCCTCCTGGGGATGCGGCTGCACCTGGGGGGAGGGGGGAAAAGATAAAAAAGAAAGAATAATGATAATAAAAAGGGCTCCTTTCCCCTCTGCTGCCGGCGCCTTTGCCCCCGGACGCCGCTGAGCGAGGCGCAGGGGCAGGGCCGCTCCCCGGCTTGCCCAGCCCGCGGCGCGCGGGGGAAAGGGCGGCCGGGACCGCGGCACCTTGCGGGGCACGGCGGGCAGGTGCCCGGTGCGGGTCAGGGGGCGAAGCCGGCTGCCTCCGCCTCCGCCCCTCCAGCCCCGGGCCGCTTCCAGCCCGCGGATGCCTTTGCCCTCGGTCGCGACCCGACGGCGGGATTTGGAGGCAGGCGTGGGCTCGGGGCAGGGAAGAAACGCTTCCTTCTCCCCCCGCGGTCCTTCCCCTCCCCTGTCTGCACCGGGGCGCCGGTCCTCAGCACATCTGCTGCTAGGAGGAAACAAAGCAACGCGCAAGTGCTGGCTAATGCGAGCCGGTGAGAATTGCTGCCCCCCCCCCCGCAGCCCCAAGCTGGGCTTCTTCAAAGCTGCCTCTGCCCTGCGAAACGATTCTCTCTGGGCTGGTGGAAGCATGATGATCATTAATCAATAGGGGCTCCCGGGCTGCTAAAAGTACAACCCCCCCCCACACACACACCCCACCACACACTCAACCCCTTCTTCTCACCCACTCCTAATTGCTAAACTCACGCTTCTGGGAGCAGAATAGGGGCTGGTTTTTTATTACGAGCAATGGTGAGTTTCCCCCTCGACTCCCCGCGTGGGGGAATAATCAAACGGCTGAATTCGACCGTATCATCTGTCTCCCCCCCCTCCTTTTTTAACTTTAAACCCTGTCATTCAAGGTGCTCTAAGGAGGCGCGTGATACGGCCAGGCATTTTTAGACGCCTTGATTTTTCTTTACAATTTTTTTAAAAAAAGCAGTAGGAATAAGTTTTAGCTCGGCTTGTAAACTTCTGAGTGCGAAAAGAGGTAGAGAGGTGACTTCAGGAGGGCAAGAAGGAAATGCCTGGAGTGTTAGCGGGGCTTTTTTTTTTTAAGTGCGAGAGTGTGTGTGTGTGTTAGTAGGGTTTTAAATATGTGTACGTGTGTTAGTGGGGGTTTTTAATGCGTGTGTGTTAGTGAGGGGGTTAATGTATGTGTATGTGTGTTAGTGGGGGGTTTCTTAATGTGTGTTAGTGGGGGTTTAGTATGTGCGTGTGTTAATGAGAGGGTTTAATATTTGTGTGTGTTAGTAGGTTTTTTAATATGTGTAGGTGGATGTTTTGGGGGGGTGTACGTGTGTTAGTGGGGGGTTTAACACGTGTACGTGTTGGTGTTTTTTAAAGGTGTGTACATGAGTTTTTTAATGCATGTGTACATGTGTAGTGGGGGGTTAGTATGTGTGTGTTAGTGAGTGGGTTTAACATACGTGTGCGAGTTAGTGGGCGGTTTTAATGTGTGTGTGAAAATGGGTTTAGTGTGGGAGAGTGGTTTTTTTAATGCGTGTCTGTTAGTGGGAGCTTTTAATATCTGGGTGTGTTAGTGAGGGAGTCGACTATATATGTGTGTGTTAGAGCATGTTTTTAATGTGCGTGTGAGAGTAGGTTTAGTGTGTGAGTGGGTTTTTTAATGTGCGTGTGAGTGGGTTTTTCAGGGGTGTGTGGGGGGGGGTTAGTGGGTGCGTGAGTGTGTGCGCGCGCCTTCACGATCCTTCCGAAGTGGCCCGCTTTCTCCCTACTTGCCCGTGTCCTCGCGTTAGTGCTGTTTCAGCTGCAGAGGCCCGGCGCTCAGTACGTCTCAAAAGCTGAAGACCTGAGCAAAGGCGCTAAATCGGGATTGGCTTCTCCCAAAATAATTGCAGGCGCTGAGTCACCCGCTGGATTTACACTGCCGGGCTGAGCCCCCCTCGTGCTGTTTATTCCAAAAGCAGGGCGAGCCTGCGGAGGGGAGGAAATGCTGCTTCTCGCCCCACAACACAAAGTAAGCGACCGAAATCCAGCAGAAGAGCCTCTCGTGCAGACAAAACAGAGTCGCCCAAAGCAGGAGCACGCTAGAAAGAAAGCAATGCTCAACCCAAACAGCAGAAATAATTCCCCACTCCTCCTGTGCGCCACTAACTCCTGGGTCAAATCTCTTCCCCCCGCCACCTTTCTCCTTTTTATTTCAATAAACTCCCCCCCCTCCTATTATCTTCTACCTCAACAGGAAATCGTTAAAAAAAAATTTTGGAAACGAAATAATCTGTCACTCCATTACAAAGAGCTCGACAACAGCCCATAACTTAGGGAAATCATATCCCCCCCATCCCCTTCTGTAATAAAACCGAAGCCCCTTCCCTCTCTTGCGAACAGGACCAATGCACATCAGAAGCAGAAATGGCTTCCTTAAGGGTTTTATTCGCTTTCCTCCCTCCTTCCCCCACCCCTCCACACAATCAAAATGATAAAGTTTATTGTTTTAAATCGATTCCTGGTTTAAAAGCATTTCTCTGTGAATAAAAGCTATGATGGATTTTTCTGCTAAGAACCAAGACACAGAAGGAAAGGTTCCTGGGTTATTTTTCCAGAGAGAGAGAGAAAAAAAAAGGGGGGGGGGCGTGGAGAAAAAGTTCCACTTAACAGAAGGACATCTTACTTACAAATAAGTAAATACGTGGACTCAAATACCTCCCCCTGCCATAGCTCCCTAAACCCCAAAGTAGATTTTACCGTGAATGAGGACTGTTTTGCATAAAAAGCTCAAAGCAATTAATACTGTTCATGGGCGTGACTGGGACTAAAATGAACAAATCTGGCAATGCACTCTGGAAATTCAAGGCATTTATTGTTATTGTTTTGTAGATCCTGGGTGTTTTTGGTTTTGTTTTTTTTAACTATTATGAAATGTGGTTAAATAAAGCCAGGTCCCCTCGGGATGGCAAACAGCTTCCCAGAGTGGGAGAGCGAAAGGGGAAACACTCCGGGCTTGCTTCCTGCTGTACAGAAGCAGAGGTTGGCTATGCGAGATGTACAGTCCTTGGGTGTGTCTGAAAATCGCCAGACATCATAATAAATAACCTCGGGTCAACTCAACTTGTGAACTCCAAACTTACAGTGGATCCCCTTCTCCCACTTCCACCCCTTCCTAGAAAGTGATGGTTCACACACAGCAGCTGCCTGCCGGAGTGCCTGGACCAGCTCCTGCTTCCCTTCGGGTGACTTCCCCACCGTGGGGTGTGCCTGTCCTCCCAGCACTCAGGGAGCCCACCCAGGGACTGGGGAGGGGCGCGGGGCGATGAAAGGAAGAGTTACAGGGAAAACAAAATAAATTACATTAATAAACCTCCACATTTCACAGGGAAAGGAGGAGGGAGGGAAGAGAGACGGCAAGGGGGTGTGGGGGAGGGGATGACACAACAACGACGTAGCAGCCTTCTAACATCCAGCTCGCCTCCACTAAGACTCGCCACAGTTTTTGTAACTGTTTCCATCGCAAGTCAGCCGGTCTCTTCCAATAAATAAACAAACACCACTCCCATCTCAGGAGTATTTCATGCCAGTACTGGCATTAGTGGGTGCAGAAAGTCGGTGTTTGAGGTTCTTCCCCCTCCCCCCCCGCGCAAAATAGCGGGTTAAAGTTTGTAGGAAGCTTTGCAGAGAAATGCATCGAGTCTCCCCCCCTCCCCTGTTGTGCATCGTACATGTTACACCCATTATGGAAGCATACACACCATACCGATAAGAGACCCAAAGAGTTAATACACTTCCAGTTTTGTTTTCATGCCTGGTAGTGTGCTTTATTAGGGGACGTCCTCCCCGATTCTAGGAAGGGCAAGTTTGGGGTTATTTACTTATACGTTGGGGTCTGACCTGTTTTCTTCTGCAAGCCCCTGAAAGGGCTCTCTTCTCCCTTCTCCCCTCGACTGCACCAACCACACAATGTGCTCCAGGGCTTCCAGAGTTTCAGCTTCCCCCCATGGCTTGGTAAACCTCTGACCTTTAAAAGCCCTACTTTTATCTTAAGGAACGATAACATCTAGGAGGGATCCAATAAAAATAAATAGGTTTATAAAGTCTCTGGGAGAAAGGTACGTTTTGTCCTCGCAGCCCTCGCTTTATTGTGAGCTGATCAAGACGCTGAACATACAGTACCATCGAGCACACAATTTACTGCGTATTATGTTAAGCAAAATGTCACCGCCTGAGTCCCAGCGTGACCCTCTTTCAGTGTAAAAATAGCCAACAATTTAGGGATCGTACTTCACAGGCGAGACTAACAATAGTAATAAACTCCCTGAAAGGGTAGGCAGGCTCGTGCGGCGTTTAACAGCTTCAGGACACATCTGGAAGGCTCTGCTTTCCTGATGTTAGGTTTGGCAGCTGAGGGAGGAGGGGGAGAGGAGGATGGAGTGGTGCCGACACGGTGAAGGGTGACGGGGAAGGAGGGTGGCGGTGACACACTCAGATCCCTTTGCCTTCCTGTTGATTCACTCTTTAGTAAGGGTTAGTGACGTGGAGGACCACTCCACAAAAAAAAAAAAAAAAAAAGAGGCAGCAGACAGGAAGGAAACATACACAAGGTTGTACACAGAACACCACACCCACCCCACATGGGTGCATGTGTGCAACACATACCGGCCCCCACCCAAGCCCAGGGCTACAGTAACGTGCCCAGGCACTGGTGTCACAAAGACATCGACATGGCGAAGATAAGGAGAGTGACACGTCCGTGGATGGCTGCACGGACATGTAACGAGCACACAGACAGACAGAAACCTGGGAGGGACTTAGAAGTCATTTCCTGGTTGTTTTAGTCCTTCCTAGAAAAAAAAAAAAACTCAAGGGGAAAACTTTCAGCTTGCAGATGCTGCTGCCTTTCCTCCAGTCTTGCAAAACGAGAAGTAAAACTGGGGGGAGAAGCTGCCTCCTTCCTTCGCCCGAGAGCGCCTGATGTGTTTCATTGCATGGGCAAGGGAAAAGCAACCCCCAAAGCAACCCCCACAGAGACCCCCCTCCCCACACAGACACACACGCAAGCACACGGGGGATGAGGGGGGGAAGAAAGGACGGTGGCATCAGACGTTCAAAACAACAACAATAATACTAAAATTAAATTAACAGTCGCCAGATGGCAGCTGGTGCAACTTGATGGGATCACAAAGTGAGTGAGCGTGTGTGTGTATCACAAAATGAGAGAGCATGTGAATGCGTGTGATTTCACAAAATGAGTGTCTGTGTGTGTGATCAAGAGTGAGCATCCGTGTGTGATCACAATACGAGTGAGCATGTGCATGTGTGTGATATCACAGAATGAGTATGTGTATGTGTGTGAGGTCAAGAGTGAGCATGTGTGTGATCACAAAGTGAGCATGTGTGTGTCTGTGTGCAGTCAAAGTGAGTGTGTGTGATCACAAAGTGAGTGAGCATGTGGTGTGTGTGTTAGAGAGGCCCGCCGGGTGCGAGGAGCCGGGGGGAGCAGGCTTGGGGCGAGAAGGACCCGAGGCCAGGGCGAGGGGCGGCAGGGGAGGGGGGGCTCTCACCTGTTCCTGACAAGGAGGTCTCCATCTCCCGGGAGTGGCACAGGCGAGTCTTGCCGCAGGGTAACCGCGTCTCGGAAGTTTGAGCTCAGCTTTGTCACCACCAGCTTCTTCATGGAGCTGGGGATAGACGAGCCCTGGAAATCCAGAAAGTGACGGGAGTAGGACATGTCCAAGATGGGCCGAGGCCGCCCTCCAGCCACGCCGGACCAGGAGGGACTCAGCTGCTGCTCCCGCCTCCAGCGGCACCGGGCTCCCCAGCACCTCAGCACCGCGCTGCCTTTAGCACTCAAACCCATTCCCCGGCTTAGACCTCCTGCATGCCCCCTCGCTGCCCTCAGGAGGTTTCCAGCTAGAGGAGGCTTCTTCAGGCAGCTTCCAAAACCCACCACCACCACCACCTCAGAGGCACAGGCAGAGCTCCTCTCTGCACATAGCTAGTGTGTATGTAAATAAAGTCTAATGGAGCAAGCTGCAGCCTGCCTGCCGACTTCCCAACCCAGCCCCTCCACCACACGCCTGCACCAGAGGAAGCGGCGGCAGCACCAGCGAGATGATCCCCTGGAGCTGATCTTCCATTTCCCGTCACTAACATGAAACAGGAGCAAAGTTCACCCTCTTAGCACAGTCCAGCCAGCAAAGCTGCTGCCGCAGCAGAAAAAAAAAAAAAAGAGGAAAGAAAAAAAAAGAGCTGTGCATGTGTTTGTGTGATCTGCAATACCTCTGCACAGTCCCACCGAGGCTAACCCCTACAGCTAAGGACGTCTTTCTTCCCGATGTGCAAAAGGCTGGATTTGCTGCTTTTAGCTTTTTTGGGGGGGTGGGGGAGTGGGGTGGCTTTTTAATGGGCACGCTGCCTCCTAGGAAGGGATTAAAAAAATGAATCTAAAAATGCAGCGGATTTCCCCCTCCACCCCACTCTTTAGTTTATAGAAGACGCAAGATGATCCCTTTTTAGGGGGAAAAAACCCCCAAGAAGAAAAGAAGACCCCTCTCTCCCCCCCATAAATTATCAGATCAATAAGGTTAAGAGTAGTGAAGAGAAGTTGCAGCTAATCTTGTAATGTTGTTATTAGGAGCTGCCAGGGAGCTGCCGGCGGCGAGAGGCGCCGCCCCTTCCGTGCGAAACGTTCACTTCCTCGCAAGGTGGTACGAATCAACCCAGAGCCGCTAGCAACCGCTAGTGGATGCCGCGCGCCGATTTGGGAGAGGAGGAAAAAACACCGCGATTTAGGAAAGACTTGGCAAGCATCTCCGGGATCTCTGTGTGTCCGCACGCTGTCTGCCCTTCCAGCTGGGAGATGCCCCGATGCACACGACGTGTACTTTGCGTCCCCTCTGGATTTAGGAGCTCTGTCTTGCACATGAATTCCCTTCCCCCTCTCTCTGTGACATTAAAAAATAATGCCTTCTGGCCAAAAATATCCCCCCCCCCAACCAATTCTGTCGGATCTTTGCAATAGGGATTTTTGTTGTTTTCAACCAACCCTGCAGTGTTAGAATTACTTTTGGGAGAGGGGGGGCTGTTGGTTGGCTGCAGCCGTGTTGGTCTCAGGACAGGCAGGCAAGGTTCTTTGGGCAGATGTGACCTCTTTTATTAGACCCACTAAACAGTCGGAAATGTTAGTTGAAAACTGGTCTTTGCAAGCTTTTGGGCACAAACCCTTCTGGGAGGGAGACCCTACAAGTGGGTCAAAGGTCTGAAGTGTCTTAAAAAAAATGCCCAGTCTCTGGTGCTTGGTCTTAGAAGAAGGTGGGGGGTTATTTAAGACAGATGTTGCAGTGGGGTTGGGAAAGACCTCGTGTGCAACTCTCCTCCAATTAACTGCCCCGTGTCCATATGCACAGCTCATCTCTTACTTGCATGGTATTAATAATTAAAAATATAATAAATCTCCCCTTTGCCCGAGAGGAAGCAAACTTGTAGCTTCAAGCGTTTCCTTTTAGGAACCCCGTGTTTGGTTTTTTTATTTGCTTTCCTGAGTTGACAAGGCAAAGAGAAAGACCCTCCTATTCTTGCAGTCAGTAGTATGCGTATCCCCAAACATAAATTGTGCAAAATCTTTTAGCAGCCTTTCAAATGCTGCAGCTCTTGCTCTGCAATCTGGTGGTATTTGCCAGGAAGGGTGAGGTGCACTCTCCCACAACTCATCCTAAATCCAGGGCTGGTTATGTACGTGCCAAGGTTAGCTCTCATCTCTCTGCTTTTTAAGTTTGCCAGAACTAGACCCTCTGCTTAAGTTAAATCAGCACATGCGTCTTGCACGGTACTTAGCGAGTGGATTACAATGACAAAACCCTCCATGTGTGCCTTACATGAGAAATCTTTTATGCGATGCTGTATTAAGACTTCTTTTTTTTTTTCATATTGTTTAGCCCTGGAAAAAAATGAAAACAAAGCAATTAAAAAGATTGACAGGTATGGGTTTGTGTGAGACCTATTTGTAATTGTCAGGGTGACGTTGGCAAGAGGAGGAGGAGTAAGAAACTGAAGCAGGAAAAGCAGCTCGATGTGTCTGTCTATCAGTTGAGACTGTCTGAAAGCTCTGGGATCTGAATGTGTGTTATATTTCAGTGAAAAGAGAAGAGAGGGAGAGTGGATCTCTTTCTCTCCCAGGAGTTTAAAGGGGGGGGGGAACAGTTCACGTTAATCTCTCCCACTCAGTGAATATCTTTGTTTTTTCCCCCTTTGCACACACTCTCTGGGGTTTTTCTTGGTTTTGGCTTTTTTTTTTATTATTATTTTATTTTTCTATTGCAGATCAAGATCAGCCAAAAAAAATCCATGATAAAAATGTGTTTGCATTATATTTAGTATCAGAAGAAGCTGCGATTTGTGGAGGAAAAAAAAAAGGGGGCAGCAAAGCAGAAAAGTAGTCCTCTCCGGTGGTGACACTGTTTGATCTGTGACTGTTTGGAAGGTGGAGGAGTGACTGACATTTCCCATCCGGTGTCTATGTATGTATGGGGGCTTTACTCCTTTTTTTATATTCTTTGCTTTCTTGCTCTTAGACTAAGTGCTGGGAGGAGAAGGAGAGCCTGGATCGACCTCGGTTTTTTTTGCACAATGAAAAAACTATTCTCAGCGCAATAATAATAATAATAATAAAACCCAACAACAACACCACACAAATCCACGAGCTTGAAACAAGCCGGCGAGCCAGCGAGAGAGAGAGAAAGTTGCGCTTTGAGACTCTTTGATCTTGGAGAAAGGCTGAGAGAGGGGAGGGGGGGAGTGACTGAATTTACCGTCTCATCGCTGCTGCTTGCTCAGTTCTCCACCAAGACGAAGAAGAAGTGATTAAGGAAAGGAGGGGGAAAAAGGGAAAGAGAGAGAGAGGGGAAATAAAAAAGGACGAACGAAAGATAATGGATTTGGGCTGCAGATTGAACTGATCCCATCTTATTTATTTTGCACATCTCCACTTGCATCTTCCCTGCTGCTGCTGCTGCTGCTGCTCAGAGGACTGAAGAGCTTTGTCTTCTAAGGAACTTAAAAGAGAGAGAGAAAAAGAGAGAGAGAGAGAGAGAGAGATCCAGGGAAGGAAAATTAACCTTGTAAATGAAAACATTTCCTAAGCAAGTTTTTGGAGTGGCGGCGGAAATTGGCATCCCTGTCACCCGTCTGTGGCTGGCCTCATCCCACACCCCAGCACCCCCCCCTCCCTCCACACCCCACTCGCATCTCCAGGAGCCGACCTGGAGGGGGGGGGCCGAGCCGCCGAGAAGAGAAGCCAAGCAAACTTTTTTTTTCTTCCTCCCCCCCTCCTCCTCCTCTCCCTCTCTCCCATTCCTCCCCACCCTCCCTCTCTCCTCCTAGGCGGCATTAGAAGTTGAATCCCATTTTCGCTCTCCTTGCCCCCCTCCCCCTTCCCTCATCCTTCCTTTTTTTTTTATTTTTTGTATTTGTGTGTGTGTGTGCGTGTGTGTGCGTGTGCGCGCGTGTGTTTGTTTCTGCATGAAAAGAGTGGGATTGGAAGAGGAGTCCTGTGC
Organism: Crocodylus porosus; assembly: GCF_001723895.1. Classification (NCBI taxonomy): domain Eukaryota; kingdom Metazoa; phylum Chordata; order Crocodylia; family Crocodylidae; genus Crocodylus; species Crocodylus porosus. The sequence continues at coordinate 167,370,191 of NW_017728886.1, read as the reverse complement.
GGAAACTCTCCAGCGGCGGCAGAGGAGGAGGGCGGCGGAGGAGGAGGCGGCAGCACCAGCATGCCGAGGAGAAAGCAGCAAGCACCCCGGCGCTCTGCAGGTAACACCCTCCTCCTCCCCCCCACACAGTCCCTCTCGCACACTCTGCCTCGCTGCAGCA
>NW_017728886.1:167335031-167360031 GCF_001723895.1 Crocodylus porosus | reverse complement strand
GCAAGTGTCGTTGTTGCAGCTTAGAATATATGAATTTAAACCTAACTATTGTGACTAATATTTATTTCAAAGTACAGAATGTGTCACAGCAGTAGGGCATCCTATTATTAATGCAGTAAACTCTTGCTGTAATACTCTTTGGTATGAGGCTGCTGTGCTTCAGTTCCCAGCTATATAAAACTAACAGTGAAACATGCCTCTTTTCAGCTGCATCTTGCTGTAACATGCAAAATGACTGTTTCCCAGGTACAGCCATATGGAATAGTTGTACCATATTAAACCATCACAATATAACTTTGAGTTGGCCTTGTGCTAAAAAGCCCCTTGTTAAAAGATCACACGTAGAGACTCTTTTCAATTAGGTTTTTAAAATAAAGAAATAGTTTTGTGAAGAAATTTGGGCAATCAGAATTTTTAGTATGAAGAAGTTCACTAATTCCTCCGTGATCTTTCTTCCCTGCAGCCCCTATGTTGTGTAAGGGATGCAGATGGGCCTTCTTTTATTGTAAATATTCTGTGCATATTGGATGACTATATACATTTGCATACTGGATACATTATTTTGCCAATCAGTGTATTCCTCTATTACCATGTTATGGTCCCAAACCTGTTTGCACTTGAGTGATCTGCAAACACCCCATTGACTTTAGTGGTGAGAAATTAAGTCCTAAACGAACAAGAACAGCAGGACAAGTTGTGCCATACAGACAGATTTGTGCAGGAATACGTATGTAACACAACTGACACATTTCCTTCACTTCTGATTTTTTTTTCAAATTGGCGCCTGCCACTGAAGGGCATCTTGAAATTAGTCCTAAACTAAGGGCATTAGTGTTTCATGTTTATACCTCTTAAATGTCATACAGAAATATCAGTAAAGTGAAGATGAGCAACAGTTATTTAGTACTTTTTATGTCTTGATGTCCAGGTAGGTGAAATAAATGAGTTCTTAAAACAAAATCACACAAGTAAGCAACCTCTTTTCATATAAGGAGCGGCTTTTGTAAATTTAGTTTAGTCTAGACAATGATATCAGTAGCGCACGTGTTCTGTTGTGTTGCGTTTTGTTTTTTGTTTCTTTTTCAGTTGAAAAGAAAACTCAACCATCCGCGGTTTCCAAATCTCTAGTTTGTAGTTGTACTTATCATCAATATTGCGGGCCCTGACATTCTGCAGTACTGTCACTGTATATATTGTGAAGGCAGTAAAGATGAGCACTAATCAATCTTTCAGGGCAAAGCAATGAGCATTAGAAGGCCACTATCCTGTGACTAAACACACCCCTTTTATGGAGTGTTGGTGCTAATAAAGGACAGCTTATTACTGAGGCAGAGACCAAAGCTTGGGTGAGGTCAACCATGACTGGCAGTCATCAGTCATTCTTAATGATACTTTTTCCCGTGCTTTCTAAGGGATTCTGAGCAGAGTGCAAATCATTCGGGGTCATCTATAGTTCATGTACCCACAGATGGCAAAGGTTTTGAAAGACTTCAGTTTAAACTTGTATTAAAAAAAATTCAAGTAGGCAAAAAACAAAACAAAACAAATAGATTTTTGCTCATTTGGAATGTTGTATTTTCTTTCACCCTAATAGATGTTTTACACACTAGAGCGCTTGTGCATTATAAAGAACTACATAAATTTATTTTTTATGACGTCTGTCTTCTTTAATTATTACCTTTGATGTCTATTGGTGACTAAAGAGAGCTTAACAGGATTTCTCTCCCTTCTTAAATTTCGCAAAGTGAAACCCAGCCAGTCCCTGACAGATGTCTGTTCCTCACCTTCAGGATTATTTTATAAATCCCTTTCTGATGAGCGGAAGTGTCAAATCAAGGACAGGTCATAAAGTAAAAGTATAAACCTTTTAAAGGGAGACCTTGGTAATATATAAACATTCTGCACACTATCTGAATTTTTTTATGGACTTAAAAAAATTATATTTCAGCAAGAGGAAGGCAAAAGTTTTAAACACCAAGGCCTTGTATGTGTGTGTACGTGGGTTTCTGAATACACATTTTTTTCCTAATCCTCCTTCCCATAGCCAACTTTTCTGTGTAAGTGGGAAAATAACTATAGTGCATATAGGGGTCGCCACTGAAATTTGTTCTTCACAAGGCCTTTTACTTTTACTTTTGAAACTGGTACTAGTGATGCTTTTTAAATCTCCCAGTTGAGCAGCTTCTGTAGCATCTTAGAGTTGGATGGTATTGAGAGCTTCCATGCTTCAGACGACTGCTGTCATTTTTAGCTGGTTGAGATTATCTGAGATTTTACTTGTGGTATACTTTTGCTACTTGTAAAGGCTGTGGTAGGAAGAAATCAACACCTCCTGGGTTTTTCTGCTAATACTATTATCATCACATACAGAAACTGAGGCTGGGCCGGTGTGCATGTATGCACGTGTATCTTGTTTAAGCTCCAGCTACGGCGTGTAGTGTTGTTTGGGCACATTTAGATAACATCCTTTCTGTCTTCATCTTTGTGTGGCTGAAGCAAACTGGGACAACACATTTTCTTTTGATTAGCTATTTGTTTGTCTTACTGTATTTGTACAGCACCTAGCACAAAAAGATCCTGATCCTCCTCAGAGTCTAAGTTGATTGTATTATTACAAGTTACATAATAAGAAGTATAATGTATAGGGGAAGAAGAGTGGAAGAGGGATTTCTCTCGCTAAAGATTCACTATTTGATTTCTGCAGCATATTCGAGCACAGAGAAGTTTTCTCTTTCAAAGTCTCTCATGCTTGGTATTGTGACTGGTTACCATCTTCCTTTAGACATATACATCTTTTCATGTCATAGTTATGAACTTATGTCTTATCACAGTTGTCTTATGTGTTTGAATTTTCTGGAAGTTAAGTAAGTAAAATGGATTTCCAGCATTATTGGGAACTATGTACAGCATATGTAAATACTTACTGAGAAACAAATGACTAAACAATGCTACTGCTCATGATAAGAAATACTGCTCATTAAAGCCCGATTCAGGGAAGCACTTAAGTATGTGTTTGAAACCTAAGCGACTGATGCTGTTCTCCTTGAAATCAGCAATAAAACTCCAGGTGACTTTAAAACGAGGCTTATCTGACCCTAAGTTGCCTGTCTGGTGATTGACTGCATGTGGTCCCTGGGAGGTGCCCATGTACAAACAAATGCAACTTCAGGGCCTAAGGTTACAATTCATCTAGTACAGAGGGTCCACACAAGGCCCTATGCTTTATTCAAGACCCTGTTTATTTAAAAAAAAAGTTTAAAGGGAAGATGGGCCATTGTGAGGGCCTTCCACACTGCAGGGGGAGAGGGTGAAATTTGTCTCGGTGTAGAAGGCCAGTATAAAACCTGTGCTATTTCTAAATGGCTGCTAAGCATGGGGAATGAGGTTTAAGGGCCATTTAGATCTTATGCCTGCCCTCTGTCCAGGGGGAGAGAGGGAGGTAAGGCAAAGTCAGCTTGGGGGTAAATTGTACTGTGAGAGAAGCCATTATGTGGTCCTGTATGTAGAGGACAGACAACCAGAGCACCTACTTTCAGGTTGTGTCCTTCCCAGGTGACATACAAGCACAGCCTTTCAGATATTTCTAATACTGTCTCTTAGATACAGCATCCCTACCCCCTGCCCACAGTTGATCTTTTTTTTTTTTTAAACTGAAATCCTTTATTTTGTCTTTAGAGCCTGGTTGAATAGGAATCATTTAGTTTATGCAGCTTTGTGCTTTTTCTCTACAGCTTGTATCTGCATGAATGTGTTGCAGCCCGATGTGGGTTCATTCGATTAAATAAAATGCTTAAATTGTAATCCGTGCAAAACGATCATATTTGAAACACTTGATGTCTCAGTGAGAATCCATTTAATAGTGATCAGATTTAAATGATTTAACACAGTAGTGGTGGGGAGAGGTGGGGGGGAGGGAAATACCGTTTCAAGACATTCCTGGATATACAAAAAAGATTAAACCGAATTCAGATACATCTCTCTCTCTCTCTCTCACTCGCTCTTTCTCTCTCTTGCTTTTTAAGCAGTCAAAAGATATACTGTATCCCCAGTGAAAGGGCGCTTTCAATCCAGTTATCCACTTTACCCAGTCTCAGTTTCCAGAACCTTCCACGCACCCCCATTGGTTAAACCACTAAGCCTTTGATTCCTTCCTGATTACACTATGCAAGACATCTATCAAACACTGTCTTATCTGTTTGTAAGGCAGCTCAGGCCTCAGATTTAAGTCATGGGTTTTGGCTACAAGTTGGAGTGTGATTAATAATTGACTAATGTAGCTTTTATTTATCACAGGCTAGCACATTTCACCATTACCGAGTTAATTTATGTTAAGTGTAAGCTGTCGTTCAATCTGTTTTTCAACTTTTTTTTTTTTTTTTTTAAATCCTAAGTCTATCTTTCACTTTTTGAGAAACAAAATCCTTATACAGGGCACAGTCTTACTTGGTGCCAAAAAGTTGATTTCCTTTTCAGTGGAGTCATACATCACCAGGCCTCCCAGCTGCAGTGTCAGCCTCTGACAGAATGACATGTGTCATTTATCAAAGGGGCCAGGCTGGGCCTTGGGAAACGTACACGACAAAGCCTGAGAGAGTTCATTTCGCAGTCCCCTCCTACCCTCCGCGAGCCTCTTGCCAGGAAAGCCTGTGATGTTTCTGTCTTCACAGCATTACTGTAAGTTCTTCAACCTTCACAGAATTAACCCTCACCACCACAACACCCAACCGTCGCCATGGCCAGGGTATCGTTCTTCCCAAGCAATGAAGTCCAAACACCATGCCCACTCTGAGTGCACGGAAATAACCCTGTAGGCCTGCAAAGTTATGCTCCCTGACCTGTTTCTCCCCCTGCTGCTGGAAAGTAATTTTTTTTAAATATACATCTGTATTGTACGTTACAAGAATTCAAGTCCTGGCTTTTTCTGCTGCAGGACAAGGTCAAAGGCATAAAGAATAAGGTAATAAAGCATTTCAGTCATGGGAAAAGGGTAGCCGCTGTAGTATGAAGGGGTGGAGATTTGTGTTTTGCATGGGTGCCGCATGTGTGTGTGCACATGTGCATGCGTGTGGGTGACAGGGAGTTTTCTTTCATGCTCTACCTATTTTCCTTCAGGTTATTTTGCAGCCATATGCTGAAATAAATACAGCAGGTATTTTCTCTTGTATGCTACTTCATAGAGTTTGCATTGCACACCACCTGTGCAAAGGAAGTGACCTGCTTAGGACTCAACCCCCTCTGTGTGAAATGTGTTTAAAAGAAGCATTAAAAAAAGAGAGAGAGACAAAAAAACCCAAAAAGCCTGATCAGTATTTAAGGATAAAAAAACCCCCTCAAGGTGTCACTGGCACTGAATAGTTTAATTTTTTTCAATCTAGTTACTTCAGTCCTACAGCCAAGCAATGACAAAGCAGTTAAAGCAGAAAATAATTTTCTGTCAAACAGAGAGGAGCATAATGTCAAAGTATAAAAATATTTTTGCTGAAACAGAAGTTACTTTGGTGGGGGGGGGAAGGGGGAATTTTACATTTTGATCATGTACAAAGAATGGAAAAAGTTATTGTCCCTTCCCTCCCCCCATCACTCCTTGTACCTCGCACGGTTCCTAGCACACTGAAGTTATTTACAGCATCAGATATCATTTAAAGAGATAGCTAAGGAGACTGTAGTCTCAGCCAGGAACTTTCCAGAAAGGAGTCCTATAAATTAGCCATTGCTCAGGAGTGGCTGTTTTCTAGTCAGGGCTGGTCCTTTCATTTGTCTACATAAGGCTAATTTATTTTTGCAGCCAGATGTGGGCTGACAGCCATCACTCAGAGCTTCCTTCCCCCACTGTTAGGAGGTCGGGAAAACAGTCACGTTTCCCATTTTACAGAATCCCCATCAACATTATTGAAGATGGATGTATCTTTAAAGCAAAGATTGATTGTGGATATCGGAGTTATGGTGTCATTTATCATGGTGAATATTATTTAGACTTGGATTGTACAAGGCTGTAACTTGAGACACAGCCAGGGGAGGGACAATCTGGAAACGAGGATCCATGAACTTTAATGGATGGATGCTTTTTCAAAGCTCCACTCACTATAGCATGATTTACTTTTCTTATGGAAAGGAAACAAGCATTTCAGTTTTAAAGGGCCAGCATGCCTTCTTGTTCTCTTTAGTAGGCCCTTCACTGGGGTGTCAGAGACCGAGCTGAGACAGAAATAGAGAGGCTCTGCCTGAATGTTTTTTATATGTATATAAGATACATATAATCTTAGCTTAAAACACATCATGCTGTGCATCAGAGATTCAGGCAAGACCTACATTTGTATAAGTTGCCTTTACCAGACTTTCCATCATAACAGAGTTAAGGGGCACTGTGGCTGAGTCATGTGACAGTACTGATTTTGACTTGTCATGATCTGGAATTCCAGACGCTGCCAAGAAATATATTGACAAGTAGGATTCCACATTGTTGTATCCATCCATGGAAAGGGAAATCGAATCTGAACTACATGCTCACTGTCTGCTTGAGGAGTCTTACAGATATGTCCAGTCTGGTAGGTTGCACAGCTTGCTTGTGGAGCATCAGTGTTGGTGGTCCAACTGTCCAATAAATATAATAATATGTTTTTATTTGTTAGAGATCTGCATTTTGCAGGGAGAAACATACATATATTTTCAGAATAAATGTTCCAGAAACCACTTGCAACTCTGTAACAAAGAGAGTTTCTGAGGAATTGGCTTAGTTAAGTTGTTATTTCTTATATAGCACCAATCATATGCCAGTGTGCTTCTTTGAATAAGTTACAGTAATGTCTTAGGCTTTATAATATGACTTTTTATGTTTGATTTTTAGAAACAAATTAACGAAAATGAATTGGGTTTAATTCTTCTGAAAATGTTCAGATGAATTTAGCAAATGGTAAAGCTTAGGGAAGTTAGTGACACACAGCACTGATTAGCTCCAGATATAGCACAGACAGGTGTGTTGAGCGAGCTTCTCCCACACATTTCTGCCAATATATCTCAATTCCAACCTGCAACATTCCTCCTATTCCACTATAGGCAACTTGAAAGAAATTGCTCATAATTCAGTGGCCTATTGATGTGGACAAACCACTATGTTTTTGGACTGAGAGCTCACTATTTTCATTTACACTTATGTACTCATCACCCTACTAACACTTGAGCCTACATTTCCAGACGGGATGTAGTAATGCACTGGTCTGTTTACCTCCTTGTTTTCCTTTTGAAACCAAACAAGGAGTCACTGCTATTGTAAAAATGGAGTCAATAAGAGACTTTTCAACAATCATGAGCAAGACTTTTTTTTTAAACCCAAACAACAGAAAAAATAGTGAACATCTGCTCCTGAATGCACATGTGTTTTGTGTGTAATAAACAGACATATTGCAATATTTGAAACAATAGGGGGAATTTTCCTTTCTGTCTGAACATTGTCCTGGAAGAATATGGTCTTCCATTTGGAATCACTAATATAATTCTGTTAATATCAAAACTAATAAAATAAAAATAAGGACTTTTGATATTTTGTGGTCCTGATTCTGATTTCTGGAATGTTGTTGAAATTAATAAATTATTGATTTCTGTATTTACTTCTGCATCACTGAGATCAGAATCTGACCCCACAGACCTCCATACAATTTACTTATGCATAAAAAGTATTTTTCTCCTCATTGAGAAATATACAAAATGCCTTCAAACAGGAAGCAGTTTATCAAATTCATATTAATCATGGCATCAATAATGTTGACTGGGGTCAAGTCATTACACTAAATATATTGTAACCATTATTAATACATGTAGCCCAGTGCCATAGTTATGATATAAGACTGCTGTTTCCTGATTAAAAGCTGTTTGGTGATGCAGAGATTCAATAGAGATTCTGCCTGCCTCATGGTGACTGACAGTAGCTTCTGGTATTCTGCTTTCTTCTGACAGTGGAGTATATTAATATGAACACACCTTACAGAGGGGGCTCCAATAAGTGCAGAATGCAGAAAACAAAAGTGTCTAATTTCAGCAGGCACAACTGTGCATCCATAAGGTAGCCAAATTTATCATGGCACATTATGGAGTGCAGCAAATGTCATGAAAACCATTGTTTTTTAATTTTTTTCCCTGAGAGTCTGAATGAGGTGATTTATGGTAGTTATCCATCTTAAGGGTCATCCATCAACTTTTAGTTGCTAGGCAATCAAACCAGCAGCTGTTTGCTTTGAATCAAGCTGAAAAGTTGTCAGTCATCACATGCAGGTATGACCTTAGTGGTTAAAAACATTATCATGCATGCAAAATTAAAGAGACAATGTCCTCATTCTCCCCTCTCTCCTTCTGCTTTGTGTATTGTTTGCGCTGAGTTATACATGTTATGCTGGTCCACATTTTTAAAATGGTGTTTAAGAAAGCTCCCAGGTCCCTTCAAAATATACACATGATTATATTCCATTTTTTCCTACAGAAACAATTTTTACTAGGTGCAGGATGTTGTCTTATCAGTCTCACAGAATATTAAGAAATATTTGTGTTTTTAAAAGTAGTTTTGAGGAGTTTAGATCAGAAATGGATCTTGAGTAGTAGAATAGCTGTCAGAGGCCATATCGGCCATGATTGAACTGGGTACTTGAGATTCACCACCAGTGGTAGACACTACAGTATAGATGAGGTTTTGCTGTTTTTACCCTTACTCAGTGCAAGGTAACAGCTGTCCTGTCTTCTGAGCTCTGTGAACACTGTTCTTCCACCATTGTTGCTATCAGGGGAGCTTCACTAGTGGTGATTTGCAGGCACTATTTTTGCCAAGGTTAGGACAGCCCAGGTGGGTCATGGGGAATCTGGGCCTACTTCTCTTTTCTGCCTTTGAATTTCTACTAAAATCACCTGAAATCATCTCTCAAAATGTCAAGAGGGCTCCTGAGACCAGTGTTGCTTATGAAACACTACAGGAACCACTGAAACACAATGGGGACTGGTGCAAAGGATCTACTAGAGCACCTGAAGAGGATTGATAGTAAATGGGTGTATTATCACATTTTGAGAGGCTGGTCATACAATATGTTGGGGGGGGACAACCAAGAAAGGGAAATAAAGAACATAAATTCATCAAATGTTAATTTACTATTCGTTCCAGCTAATCAGAAATGTGTCTACTTGCTGCATTATAATCTTATACCCACTGGGCTGTTGATGGAGAAATGTAGTGGATTGTCAAAGAAACAGCAGAGAAGGAAGTAAAAGAGACTTACCGTATTTTTTGGACCATAAGACGCACTTTTTTCCCCCCAAAAGTGGGGGGAAAACGAGGGTGCGTCTTATGGTCCGAAGGTGTGTGTCCCGGGGAGACGGGGCGGAGCTTGCCCACGGAGACAGCGGAGCCCGAGCGGGACATCCGCCGCTTGTTTACACCGGAAGCCGGCGCCCGTGCCGGTGGCCGGGAGCCGGCAATAAAAATGGCCGGCCACCGGCACACATAGTCTCTCCTGCCATAAAAACTGGGTGTGTCTTATGGTCAGGTGCGTCTTATGGTCCAAAAAATACGGTAACTACTTACATGCTGCTTGATGTAAATGTACCACGGGGCAAAATCTGCCTCCAGCATTGTTCTTTGTAACAGGCACATCCAGACTGAGACTGACATTTTAGTGAACCCATTTCAAGAATTTTGCCAAATGCTGCTGTTGCTACTGTACTGTAGTGAGAGTGTTAATCAATGAAATCAAGGGACTTTTAGGCTTTGTCTTCACTAGGTAAAAAGGTGTGGTGATACCTCATGTTAGCTGATGCAGTTTCAAACATGAAGTGAAATCTAAGTGGACAGAAGGCACTGGCTCTTTCCAGATGTGTTAGCAGGCCCAAGTAAACCCTAAGCTCTCTCCTGTTGATGACTTTCCCACTAATGTGTGTACACTACCTCTGCCTTGTCTTTACAACTTTTTTTCTTGTATAGACACACTTTCACAGTCTGCCATTTTCCACTGATACGGTAACACTTGACTACTTTGCTGTATTTGTACCCTCAGTTTGTTAGCTTTTCCTGGGTCTGTTTTTATGCAAGTGTAACTGTAACTATGTTTCAGTGTCACTCAAGCTAATTGTAATCAAATCAGCTCAAAATTTTTGCAGCAAGCATGTTACCTATGTGGGTACTTTTATATAGTTCCCATTCCTACAACATCTGAGACTCTCTAACTGTTAATATGAATGATGTGTGCAAAGTGCACCTTGTGATGAATGTACTGATATATGAAAACAGTTCTCACACATCCCTGCCATCATCTTTTCACTTATCGTGTAGCTTACACCAGGTGGCTTATTAGCAATTGCTAATGAGTTTGTTGTAGTGTGGGAGGTTCCCAGGTTGAGAGCTACGCAAGCAGCTTTGCTCGTTCTCTTGATTTACTTCCAAGACTTGAGTGTGTTCCTGATGTTATATTAATAACACCTCTACCACTTATTTTGTTCTTTTTAACAAACATAAATGCAGAAAAGTGTGAGCCAAACATGGTTGGTCTGTTTGTCTAGCTGATCTCTTTCAAATGGCTCCCATCACTGTAGTGTTCGAGTGCCTTAGTAAAATAGTACAGTCCATAGTGAACTAGAAGGAGTCACTGACTCATCTCCCTTTTCAGGATGTAGAAACTATGCCTGGGTAGATTTTTCTACTTTCCTTTCTTAAAACCCCTTATTAAGTACAGTAAATGTAGGGGGGATGAGCTTATGTAAATATAGAGGGGATAGGCACATTAAAGGAAAAAATGAACTCTTTGGGAGAAATTCTGCTATCTTGAACTTATGGCAAATAGCATACCAATTACAGTGGACCTAAATGAGGAATAGGTATCACTCAGTGGGTGTGTCTACACAAGTTGACTAATTAACTGCACAGTAAACATCTCAGCATCTACACATGGGCCCCTATTAGGGTGCACAAAACCTACCTGTAGCAGGGTAGTACTTGTTAAGTATTTAACAAGCACTACTCTGTTGCAGAGGTGTTTTTTTGTATGCAGCAGCACACATATAGATGCTGCTCTGGCTGTCTGGGGCAGAGGTTACTTCAGAGCAGGGATAGCTGGCAGGCAGCCCCCATGCTGAAGCACCTTTGAGTCCCAGCCAGCCTCTCCAGAGCACATGTAGACCAGTGGGAGCAGTCTGGGGCTGGCAGGCTGATCCCAGGGTCCTCTGCCAGCCTGGGATGCTTTGACTGGGCTCCACGTGCTGCAGAGTGGCTGGCAGGAGCATGAGGGTGCTTCAGTGCAGGGGCTCTCTGCTGGCTAGCCCCACACTGAAGCAACCTTATGCCCCACCTTCATAGCACATGTAACCTGGTTGGAGCAGCCTTGGGCTGGCAGGCTGACCACCCAGGTTCCCTGTGCATGAATAAACTCTGGAGCTTATTACATTAATTACATGTATAGATGCATGAAGTGTGAGCAAAGGTAGCAGCATCTCACCCTTTCAGGAGGATTTATTCTGAAAAGCCTAGCCTATCCCTGTAAGTTTTAGTACTGCTCAGTACCCACACAACTTGAACACCCTACCACAGAGATGAATAGAAGAATTTTTAGTGCTGTTGAATAGAATGAATTTCCATAGTGGAGTGACCTAATGGTCCAGTGGTGACACATGGTAATTTGATGGTTACCACATAATAACAGTAACAATGCGGTACATATCATAGGTGGGTAACTCCATTGGATGTGGTGGTAATTACATGGCAACTCACTTTGTTGCCTTTGTGCACTTTACTTCTGTCAGTGAAGTAATTGGCACAGGTGTTTCTGCTCCTGTCACTCTATCTAGTGGTCTTGTATGCTTCTTTTCAGCTTTATGGCCTGTAGTCTATTGTGTGAGATGTAGGGTTTGCCATTTGACCTGCACAGGTGTATTTGTGTTTCTGAGTTTGTTGTTACTGTATTGTGTGGGTGATGCTTTCCTAAGGAAAAGGCCTGAACTGACTTGAACAGTTTGCCTTATGAACTTACATGCTCAATCAACTGCACTGCCAAGGAGAATTGTCTGAGGGGAATTGGGCTACATGATCAAATAATGAAGATGAAGTCTGAGATGTGGTTGGAATTCACTGAGATGCACTTAGGTGTCTTTGTTTAAATGCTGTTTGCATTGTTCGTTAATGCTTGAATGAAGATATTGGATCAGGTGAATCTTGTGTCCCTTGCAGTAGCTGGATTTCTAAGTGGCTGTTTGCTTTGTAATTACTTTGGATTTTTATATTACTCTTTTTTGCATTTGAATGATCTATGTTTGAATCCTCTAGGTACCAAACATTGTTAAGAGCCTCAATCTTCTAGGTGCTCTAAAACACATAATTGGTGTTAATCTATGTCCACAGTGTTTACAATCAAAATAAAGAAGATACATTTAAGGTGGGCATTAAAGAAAGGCAGAAGAAAGACAAAGTTATTTGCCAAGGATGCACATTTGGTTGGGGGCAGAGTCAGTGAGATAATCCAGATCTCCAATTCAGTGTTTGGCCCATTGATTAGACCATGCTATCTGACTAGAGCATGTTGGTTTTTAAATAATTTACAATGAGCACTGATGACTCATGAAAAACTGCTTGGGATCTTTTTTTCCCCCTCTGTAAAGATCATCCACTATACATACCATATTTCAGGCACCATACAGCACATGAGCCAAAATGTAGTTAAAAAGTATCGCATTTAAGAAATACTTGTTTGCTGTGAACTGGTACAAGTTGCTTCATCAAGGAGTGTGTAGACAGGATAAGAATGTTTGTTGGGTGATAAGATAAACATGTCACCTATCTTACTATCCATCAGGGACAATGGCAAATCCTTATCATAAGTCTTTGTCCCCTTTTCCTCTTCATAATTCAATACTATCTTATTTCAAGAAGTTTCCAACTTCCAGTAGGTCCTGATGAGAATACTGTTCTTTTGCCCCCTCCTCTGTTTACTGCTGGAAAGTCCTACATATTTCTGGCACAACTTGTACTCAGATTGGATACACCTTGCTACGTCTGTCTCTTGTTGTGCATTATTTTCTTGGGCATGCTTTGGTGGGGCAAAGCACACTCCTGTAACTTATGTTATTTCAAAGAGAATTTCTAATCCCTTATTTTCACTCTTTCCCAGAGAGAATCCCTAGGTTGGTATGATGTCCCCCTTTCTATTTATGTGCATGTGTAGGTGGTAATAGCCTTGAAGTTTTAGGGACATTCCAGCCAAATTATATCCTGTCTGACTTCCCACTCAGCACATGAATAGTCTTTTTTTTTTTTTTTTGCATGCGTGTATCTCATATGTTCCTCACTAAAAATCTGTTGGTTCACTGAGGTTTTTTTAGGTATGAGTATACATTAAAAAAGAGATGACTGCCAGCCCCTCCTGTGAGATATGTGAATGAGTTGAATCTGCATTTGTGAATATAAAGTTATATTCTACTGAATCTGATAATGCCACTGCATGTACAGTTTTAGTTTATGTTTACAATATATTCCATACTGGCCAGTCTGACAGCACTCTTTCACACACTTGTGGCTGTAGTCATTTATTTATTAATGCCCTGGGACAAACATAACACCTCCCATTTCTGAGAACTGAATTTAATTCTTCTGATCCGCTTCACTGCAATTTCTGCACAATCCAAAGTCGGGAGTACCCCACTAGACTTCTTTGAAGTGGCACATTTCCATCAGAACCTTGCACTGCGGGGAGTAGTAGGTGGAAGGTAGGGCTAGGATTCAGAGACCTAGACAAATTGGAGGACTGGACTATAAGAAATCTCAGGAGGTTCACTAAGGAAAAATGCAAAGTCCTGCACTTAGGATAGAACAATCCCATGCACTGCTACAGGCTGAGGACCAACTGGCTAAGCAGCACCTCTGCAGAAAAGGATCTGGGGATTATAGTAGACGATATGCTGAATATGAGCTAAGAGTGTGCCCTTGTTGCTAAGCAAGCTAACAGCATATTGGGCTGCATTAGTAGGAACATTGCCAGCAGATTGAGGGAAGTAATTATTCCCCTCTATTCAGCACTCGTGGCAGATGACACAACAAAGAGCAATGGTTTCAAGTTGTAGAAAGGGAAGTTTAGGTTAGATATTAGGAAAAACTTTCCCACTGGGAGGGTAGTAAAAAGCACTCAAACAGGTTACCCAGAGAGGTTGTAGAATTGCCATCCTTGGAGGATTTTAAGATATGGGTAGACGAGGCTTTTGTTCATAGAATCATAGAATCATAGAAGTAGGGTCGGAGGGGACCTTGTAGATCTTCAAGTCCGACCCCCCCCGCCTGGGCGGGAGAAAAAAAACCCCAAAACCAAAAACTGGACTCAAATGGGTCCAGCCAGGTAGGCATCAAGCCTCTTCTTAAAGACCCCCAGGGTAAGAGCCAGCACTACTTCCCTTGGAAGTTGGTTCCAGCTCCTAGCAGCCCTAACTGTGAAGTAGTTCTTGTGGATGTCTAATTTGTTGGGATGATATAGTTGGATATAGTCCTGCTTTGAGCAGGTGGACTGCAGGGAGGGGAACACAGAAGTGTGCAGGCAGTTTAGCAAATTTTAGCAAAATTATGTTGGGGATAATTTTCTGATATAGATGATAGACAAGCCAACTGGGGGGGGAACTCTTTTTGATTTACTGCTCACAAATAGAAAGGAATTGGTTGACAGTGTGAAGGTGGAAGGTAACTTGGATGACAATGACTGCAAAATGATAGTGTTCGAGAACCTAAGGGGAGGAAGGAAGGAGAGGAGCAATATAAAGACTGTACTTCAAGGAAACCCTTCTATGCGTGCAGGAGCATGCCATTTTGATGCCATGGAAGAATAGGAAATGCAACATGAGACCAGCCTGGTTAGAAAACAATCTCTTCAATGAGGTGAAACTCAAAAAGGCATCCTATAAAAAGTGGAAACTAGCTTATAGTACTGGGGAAGAGTATAAGAGCATCACATGGGTGTGCAGGTAGAATATTAGGAACATCAAGCACAATTTGAGATGCAACTGGCAAGGAACATAAAAGGTAATAAAAGGAGATTCTACAATTGTCACAAGTAAAAGGCAGGCCAAAAACCACAGATTGCCTTATAGAATGCAAAAGGCAATCTAGTTACAGATGATGCAGAGAAGTCTGAAGTATTTAATGCCTTTTTTACTTTAGTTGCCCCTAGATAGGAAGGAGACCAACAGCCTAAAGTAGTAGAAGAACATGTTAGGGATTACTTAGAGAAGCTAGATGCTTTCAAATTGGCAGGGCTAGATGGGATGCCTCTTAGGGTACTGAAGAAATTGGCTGAGGTAATGTGAGAGACATTAGCTATCCCCTTTGAGAATTTGTGGAGGTTGGGTGAGGTCCCAGGTGATTGGAAAGGACAAATACAGTGGCCATCTTTAAGAAAATGAAGATAGATAATCCATGGAATTGCAGACCAGTCAGCCTGACCTTGTTATGTAGAAAGCAACAGATCTTCAAGGAATTATTATGAAACACCTAGAGGAGAGCAAAGTGATCAGGAACAGACAGCGTGGATTCACCAAGGCTAAGTCATGTAGAAGCAACCTGATTTCCTTCTATGATAAGGTGACAGGCTCTTTGGATGGAGGGAGAGTAGTAGGTGTGATATACCTTCACTTTAGCAAAGCTTTTGATATAGTCTTCTACAACATTCTCATTAACAAGCTAATGAAAAGCAGACTAGATGAAAGTACAGCAAGGTGGCTAGATAACTGGTTTGATCATCATGTTCAACAAGTAGTTATCAGGGGCTCAATGTCTAGTTGGGAGGAGGTATCAAGTGGGATTCCTAAATGAACTGTTCTGGGTCTGGTATTGTTCAACATTCTGACTAATAATTTGGATGATGGGATTGTGTGTAAGCTTAGCAAATTTGTGGGTGACACCAAGATGGATGGAGCTTCACTCTGGGGGACAGAGCTAGGATCCAGAATGAGCTGCATAGATTGGAAAAATGGTCTATGGTTAGTTAGATGAGATTCAGCAAGGGCAAGTGTAAAGTTCTGCACTTGGGACAAAATATTACATCATAAATATAGACTGGGGAATGACTGGCTAGGCCACTTTACTGCAGAGAAGGACCAAAAACTGGATGGGTGTCAGTGGGCCTGTCTGCAGGCTGGATTGGGGTGCCTTGGTGCCAGAACATGGGGCCAGTCTGGTGGGGCACCACGTGCAGTGTACACCCTGTGCCAACCCCATGCACCACATGCAGTGCACATGACTGGTCCAGTGCCGCATGCTCTGGCATTGTTGCTAGCCCTGCTCTAGGGCTTGTTCTTCATGTGGCGCAGGGGGTCAGAACAGGGTGTGCAAAAAGTGCCCCAACAGACTAGCATAGCACGATGCCTCCAAGGCTGGTCTGGAATGGGCCACCCATTTGTACCAGAACCAGCTACTGGGCCAGTCCAGTGGTGCACCCTACACAGCTCATGACCTGTGCCAGCATTGTGCCCCATGTGCAAAACAAACCCCAGAGTGGGGCCAGTTTGGCCTGTTTCCAACTGGCCCTGGATTCAGTGCGCAGCACTAGTCGGGAATGAATGCCACATGCGCACATGCTGACTCCTTGTACCACACACACTGCCTGCAGCAGTGAATCCCACCTGCACATGAGTGCATGGGGTTGGTTGAAGGTGGGCTGAATCATAGTGATTTACAGACTGGATTTGGTTGCGAGCTGTATGTTTGACACCTCTGTGGCAGATCATAATCTGGATCCAAGAATCTATAATTCTTGAAAAAAAGGCCAACAAGCATAATAGGTTGTGTTAGCAAGAGTACAAATCAAGGAAAGTGTTTCTTCTGCTCTATTCAGCACTGGTAAGGCCTCACCTGGAGTACTGGGTCCAGTTTTGGGCCCCACACTTCAAGAAGGATCCAAACAGTTTAGAAGTCCAGCTCAGAGCAGTAAAAATGATTAGGGGTACAGGGAGCAAGAATTATGAGAAAAGGCTGAAAGAGCTAGGATTATTTAGTCTGGAGAAGAGAAGACTGAGTGGGAATTTGATAATAGTCTTCAAATACCTAAAAGATGATTACAGAGAGGATGCAGGTGGGCTTTTCCCTGTGGCTGTAGGGAACAGGGCTAGGACTGATGGCCTCAAGTTCTAGCAGGGAAAATTTAGGTTGGATATTAAAAGGACTTTTCTGACTATGAGGGTGGTCAAGCATTGGAATAGGCTGCCTTGATAACAGACAGTTATCTACAGTTGATAACAGACAGAAGAAAGCTGAACTCTTTAATAAATACTATGCATCGGTGTTCCTGCCTAAAAATGGTGGTTGCCTGTCTGGTTGGATATTGGATAGATGGGGGAGAGGTGAGGGGCAATTGCCAACCAAAGGTCAGGGTCAAACTGATGAGGGAGCAGTTATAGTGGCTGAATATCTTCAAGTTGGCAGGACCTGATGGACTACACCTGAGAGTGCTGAGTGAATTGGCTGGAGTCATTGGGGGACCATTGGCAAAGGTATTTGAAGACTCATAGTGCTTGGGAGAGGTCCTGGAAGACTGGAAAAGGGCTAATGTAGTGCCACTCTTTAAGAAGGGACAGAGGGAGGATCTGGGGAACTATAGGCCAGTCTGTTTAACCTCAATACCGGTTGAGTATTGAAAAAATTTTGGAAAAAATTATCAAGAAGTCTATTTGTGAGAGACTGGCAGAAGGCATGATGCTGAAGGAGAGCCAACATTGTTTCATTGCAGGCAGGTTGGATCTGACCGGTCTTGCCTCCGTCTATGATAAAGTAGCCGATCGCTTCGATGTGGGAGCTGTGGTTGATGTCATATACTTGGATTTTTAAAAGTCCTTTCATATGGTCTCTCATGATGCTCTTATAAAAAACTGGGGGATTGTGACCTGGCAGAGTCCATGGTCAGGGGTCAAACTAGCTAAGGGGTCGAACCCAGAGAGTATTAGTGGATGGGTCTGTATCGTCTTGGTGGGCGGTGGCCAGTGCTATCCCACAGGGTTCAGTTCGTGGCCCTGTGCTGTTCAACATCTTTATCAATTATTTAGATGAGGACATGGAAAGCATGCTGGCCAAGTTTGTGGACAATACTAAGTTATGGAAAAAGTGGTCATGCTAGCGGATAGGATGCAGATCCAAGTGGACCTGGAAAATCTGGAAAGGTGCACGGAGTAGAACTGGATGCAGTTCAGTAAGGATAAATGCAGAGTGCTTCATCTGGGGAGAAGTAACCAGTGACATAAGTATAGGTTAGGAGAAGATGTCCTGACCAGCATGATGACTGAAAGGGACCTTGAGGTTATGGCTGATCATAGGATGAACATGAGCCAGCAATGCGACACTGTAGTCAGCAGAGTTAATAGCATACTGGGATGCATTAGCCAATGCATCATGAGCAGGGCTAAGGAGGTGATACTTCTCTCTACTCAGCATTGGTGAGACCCCAGCTGGAGTACTGTGTCTAGTTCTGGGTGCCGCGCTTCAAAAAAGATGTGGAGAATTTTGGAAGGGTCCAGAGAAGGACCACAAGAGTGATTAAGGGCCTGGAGGACAAACCTAATTAGGAAAGACTAAGCGATCTGGGACTGTTCAGCCTGGGGAAGAGAAGACTGAGGGGGGACTTGGTGGCCATCTATAGGTATTTAAGGGGTGAATATCAGGAGCTGGGGAAAAAAAAACTGTTCACTAGGGTGCCCCAGAGGAGGACAAGGAGCAATGGCCATAAACTGTTAGAGGATAGTGTCAGGTTGGATGTAAGGAAGAACTTTATGGGAAGGGTGACCAGAAACTGAAATAGACTTTCAGAGGAGTTGGTGCAGTCCCCAGCCTTGGAAGTCTTCAAGAGGAGACTGGACAGACACCTTGCTGGGATCATTTGATCTCATCAGTATTCCTGCCCAGAGCAGGGGGGTTGAACTCGATGATCTTTCAAGGTCCCTTCTAGCCCTTAATTTCTATGAGTTCTTGTGAGATGTCTTCCATCCCTACTTTCCTGTGATCCTATAGTGGTAAAGGATGGTAGTTGTGGCTGGCAATCAAAGGAAATTAGAGAATCCTGGGAAGTACAACTGTATGGTGGGAAAAGCACTGAATAACATTTGCGTTGCCAAAAATGCCAGCATATTGTGGCATAAACATTAGGGCCAAACTACCCTTTCATTCATTTTTTGTTTTTCCTGATTTTGCAAGTTACCATTGTGAGAATAGTTCCTGCTAAGATATATATATATTTTAAGGCCCCACAGGTAGGTTTTTTTTAATTTTCTGGGGGCTAGACTGCTTGCAACAGGGCTGAAAAGGAATTCTCTAAATGCATGCATTGTGGTTTTAGTTGCATCATTTTTTTCTGATAAAAGTCTTTCCTTCTTTTATTCAGAAATTCTATCTTTGTGAAATATTCTGGGGAGACCCCTTTACCCCTTGCAAGTAGAGTTGTGTCTGAACCTGTTTTTTCCCCCACCTTTTTACTCTACTTTCACTAATGTTCCTATAGTGTCTTCAGTGGTGTCAGTTGGGGTGAAAATTAGGCTCCCCATTTATTACTACTTAATCTGCCTTCCTTTTGTCCTTTTCTATCTTTCTGTCTAGCCTTTCAGTCCTTCTATACTTCAGCCTTTGTATCTGCCTTCCTTTTGTCCTTTTCTATCAATCATTGTTGGTAAAGGAATATCAGTAAAAACTGGCATAAGATTAGAAGATCCCCAAGCTCTTCAAAGATACAGGCAGAGAAATGAGCTTTGAGGTATTTTCCATTCTTCCTTCATGAGTGGTAATGAGGGGTCATAGGTGATGGTGATTCACATGAACAGGCTGGAATCTCCATGCACAAATCCCTTGTTCACATTTTCTGCATAACCTGTTAATTTGTGAGTTTGTGATTTTAGAAGGTCTGTCAAGCTAAGCTTCCCTTCTGCCACTGAGGTTTTTCCCACAAACCAGTGCATTCTCTTGAGTCCAGTTTGGAAAAGGAGCACTTTCAGTTACTTCTGACCAGCCTCTTGACAGAACCTTTAATGTCAGTAGTGAGAACATTAGATAGGGAGTCAGAGGGCCTGTCTACATATGCAATCAATGTGACTGAATAAACTCTGATACAGTTTGAGCCAGAGTAAAGTAGTCTGGACATCACCATCTATACGTGCATTTAAGTGTAGTAATTTTACTCTACTGTTAGGAAGTACTTGTGTCTGACAGGACTATCTGATGGTGTAGTAAATTAGTTTACACAGGCCTAATTGTTGTGCACGTGTAGACTGTGACACTTTACTGCACGGTAAAGTACATGTGTAGATGTGCTCAGAATGCCTGTTTCTAGAATTTACCAAACCAATGTTCTTCTGAGGCAAATCACCTTACTGCTGTTTCTTGCACTTGTAAAATGAAAGCAATGGTATTTCATCTTTTATAAAAAAAATGCTTTGAGATCAATTGAAAAAGAAAAATATGCACAAGTGCTAAACATGATCATTCTTATTACAACTGTGCAAGGCATTATTATGCAGGCTTAAAATGGCTACAGCATGGAAAGGGTTGATATGTCTAAAAATATTTCAATAGCTTGGATGTACTATTTCCATTCTCTTGAATGGACCTCTTCTAAGATAATAATTCCCAGTCCCAGCTACTGCCATATGGATTAGTGCTGTTACTGTGGAATTTTAATTGTCTCTTCCTAGTGTTTAGGAAGGGGAGAAGTGATGTCTGGGCCCTAGTGTTCTAGTTGTATGATGTGTGTTCTGACTAGCTATGAAACTTGGCTGCTTCACTGTGCTTTAGGACACTTTGTGATTCAGAATCTCGTGCAAACTATGAGATGTGGTAAAGACATTGGTTGTTACAGCTGAGATGGTAAACTGGTATAGTTTCCCAAAAAAGATTGGGAACCAATGACCTAACTGTCACCCCATGGAGAATGAGCCTGATTTTAAATTTGTGAAATATCCTTGTTTTATAACACTGACTATAAGAAAGAATTCTGTTAAAAGTTAATGGAGGAATTCCAATGGAACCCTATTAGATTTTTCCTCCATTAAATGACTGCTGCAGACTTTTAATGGAAGTTTTAACTAGGCATTGTTATCAAAAGGACTATTGCACAAATTAAAAGCAGGCCCATAATCGGTGAAGAGAAGCTAGATTTACTCTTCTGCCTTTGGGGTGGAGGAAGTATACGTATGAGTGTCTGCTGAGGGGTAAGCATAGGAGAGAAGGGAGAGAGATTCAACATTCATATTTTCAAAAACATAGCTAGAAAAATGGACTAGTAAGAACCTTACCCAAAGAAATTAGGGATGAGATCATTTGCCGTGTAATTTTTGCTGCTAAGCAAGATTTGAAATGAGTGAAAAGGGTCATTTAAAAATATGTAAGAAATTTTAGATTGAGATAGCGTGTTTTTGATAATAGCATTCTGTGCCAGTGTGTGGTCCATTCTCTCGAGCTGCTCAATGTCCTCAACTACCATCCATTGAAGTGAGACCTTGAAGGAGGTGTGTACCTTGCAGAATGTGCGTCTTATCAAATCTTGTACATTGTGGTTTTGCCAACTGCATATGCTGTGCTACAAGGCTGTATTTACATGTGAGAACCAACATCCAGCAAAAATCCCTCCAATTAATTTTACTTTTAACTATTATTTTCAGCTAGGAAGAAAGATGTTAATATAAACAGGAAGCCATTTGTTAATAGAATGTGCAACTTCCATGTACAATATGTAGTGTTTAAAGAAGTAGGTGGCAGAGTGCCTTTAAATGCAGCAACCAGGGTTACGCTAGGATGGAAGCCAAATGACCCATAGCAGGTACTCTGTCCAGGTTAGAGTTGAGGGTACTGAAGGGGCACTAGGTGGTACCTTTCAATTTTGAATATAAAGCCTTTTTATTTAAAAAAAAAAAAAGGGTATATGTAGGTATGCGGGGGGTGGGGTGGGGTGTAGGATGGTGGAAAAGGGGCTCAACTTACAACTGCCTGTATATCCCTTTCTACAGTAACTGCCAGAAACAGTTACACAAGGATGCTGGCAATTAAAATTTCTTTTCAGACGCATATTATCAGTTTAGGGCTACAGGATTTAACGGTTTTCTTTTTACAGCATTGGGGAAAGGCTTTGCTGTCTCAGAGACTACTTAGTGAAATTGTGGTACTCGACATTCTTTACTTTTTCATGAAGAATGCATGCTTCTCTAGTGCCTCTTCAGTAACTTCAGCTCTAACCTGGATAGAGAACCCACTAGAAGGGGTGTATGAAGCGGGCCATATTTGATTTGGATTTGGATTCAGCCTGATTCGGGGGACAAAGATTCAATTAGTTGATTCAAATGACTGTTCTGATTCACTTCAGCCAAATCCTAATCTGGAGATTCGATTCTGGTTTGGAAAATCAGCGATTCAGCCACAGACACAGCTTTAAATGTTTTGTCTACATACCTCGTGGTACCAGGTGTGGCTCATGAATGCTGTGGTGGTGGGGCAGATGGAGCATCCCACAGTAGCACAGGCGGACCCCCAGCGTGCTCAGTGGCAGACCCGGACATGGACTGGAAGCACTTCCAGTCCACTTCTGGGTACACCGCTGAGCACTCAGGGGACTACCTACCATATCCCCTCCAGCTCAGCGATTGGCTATGGGGGGACCCTGGGTTCAATCAAAACTATGTACATTATTTTTTAAGTTAAATACTGTACGAAAAGGAGGGCATTTGCTCTCTAAAAAAAGTTTTCCCTTTTCACTCAGAAGATCCGGCTTCCAGTTTATTTGCAGTAACTATTTTATAGCCAGACACTTTAGCACACCTTCAAGCATGGTTTCTGGCCTTTCTAAATCTAGGCCATTATCATTACATGCTGTATGATCCTGTTCTCTGATTTGTTTGAATGCATTGGTAGTTTCTTGGAGAATCAGTTGAGGTGCACTGTAGACAGAGCAACAGAGGGATGGTTCAAACTCATTACTTGCCACCGGAAAGACATTGGGGCCTAAATCACTTGACAGTCAGCAGACCTTTTATGTAACAAACACTGTTAGCTATACTTAAATGTCCTAAATTGGTTTTTATTTTGTGATGAGGATTATTGATCACTGGGATAAGAATACCCAAGCCCTTTCTCTTCAGTTGTAGTAAAAACTTCAGACTTAGCATAAACTTGGGGAGGGGGTGTTTGTTTTTTTGGACAAGGGAAGACTCGATCTTTCTTTCCTAAGGCACTGAACTAGTTTAATTGAAAGAACAATTTGATTTGCTGCTGTTGCTGCTGCTACAGTAAAATAGCTTGGAATGCTAGCAAATTTTTACTTCCCTCACCCAAACCAAGGATTTAATACTGGCAGGTGAACTTTTGAAGGCTGCTATCAAGTATAGAGAGACAATAACTGTCTTGGAGGTGGAACTTTGTCAATATTTTTTGCCTTGGGCCAAAAAACATTCACAATAATGGAGTGCTAAAGTCCTGCTCAGAAATGTTGCAGCTAGAGAAAGGGGAATTTATTCCAAGTTGGAGACTGCGGTATTTTGGTAGGATGTGTGGTTTTTTAATCATCCTTATGTTGTAGCATCAACCATCAAGACATTCAGGGGACACCTAAAGGCATGCTCTTTACTCAGTAAGAACAGCCAGTGCACACAAGGCTGAATACATTGCTGTTCTTAATGCAGCATTTGCCATGCACTTTTAGGACCAAACTTTGATGGCATGAACCTTGAAATCTGTCCTCTTTACCACTTCCCTATTTTTCAATTTCCATATTGAAAAAAAAAAATCCACAGTTACAAAGTTGATTTATTAAATGGATGTTAACAATGGTTTCCAAACCTGTCCCTATCATTATGAAATGGTGTGATGTAGAATACTGAAGATAGCAAAATCTTAGGATTGCCCAAACAATGAATGACCATTCTGCATTCTGTCATACCAACACTGTTATATATGTATTTTAAAAATACTGTGTGTTTAGAATTAATTAATTAGAATTAAAATTATTAATAACAGAAATACAGACAAGTATGTTGTCTGGAAGTAGGCAAATAGGAAAAGAAATAAAATATTGACTCCAGCTGACAAAAAGAGGCAAAAGAAATAAAATCCTTGACTCCAATATTCTCCATCCCCCAGATTAACCTTTCTCTGGTTAGGACTGTAATGGAATGCTCCAAATGCTGTCTCTTTCTTTTAGCATCTGTGAAAATAAAGATTAACAGTAGGAAATAATACCTCCTTTGGAATAAAAGGAAGTGCATGTTGCTGTCCTTTGCAGAAGATAATGGGAGGTTTTTCAATGTGTTACAATATTTTAGGACACATGAACAAGGTTCTTCTTTATTGATTCAAACACTGGTAATAAACTAGCCTGTAATACTGCCAGCCCTGTGGTGATGATTATGACACTGGCATATCCACATGGGAATAAATAGAAAGTGCTTTTTAATTTCAGCTCTACTTAGGTAGGGTACCATAATTCAAGTATCAAAAAAAGAGGACACCTGTGGGTGGAGGGAGGGCAGGGGGGAGGGAGAGGAGAGGGGAAGAGGTTATATGATTGTGTGTGGGGTGGGGGGGAGATGGTGATATGCCCATGCCCTGCCTCTGCCCTTCACTCCTAAGGCACAACCCCTAGGGTTACCTTATTTCCAGGTTCAAAAAAGAAGACACCAGTGGGTGGGAGGGAGCAGGGGAGGGGAGGGAGGCAGTGACATGCCGGTGCCCTGCCCCTGCCTATTCTGTTGCTCCTCACTGACAAGCCACAGCACCCTCAGCCCTGCTGCTGCCCCTCACTCCCAACCCACTGACCCCAGCCCTGCCAGTGCACCGCACTCCCAAAAAGCAGTACCCTGCCCCCCTGTTGGTTCCCCTCACTCCCAACCCAAAGCCCCCCGGCGCTGCCAGTGCCCTGCACACCAAACCCACAGTCACCCGCCTCTCTCCCTTGCCCCTCAATCCTGATCTGCAACCCCTGCCCCCCTCCCAGCTCTGCTGGTGCCCCTCATTCCCAGCCCTGCTGGTGCCCCAAACTCCAGACCC
>NW_017728886.1:167254861-167334931 GCF_001723895.1 Crocodylus porosus | reverse complement strand
ACTCCAGACCCGCAGCCTCCTACACCCTCAGCCCCACTGGTGCCCCTCACTCCGGACCCTCTGTGCTCCCTGCTGCCTCAGATTAGCCTCTTCTAGCTCCCACCAGCAGAGCAAAGGAAAATCATGAACTCATCTCCTGATTGCACATGTGCAGTGCTAGGTATTCTGAGAGCTGTAGTTCTACGTAGCAGTGGCCATGTTGAAAATGGACTGGGGGAGGAAATCCCAGACATTGTGCTTGCATTTAAAAAAACCTGCCTGGATGCAGCACTGGGGACCAAAATAGAGGACATGTCTGGGAAAACCCATACGTATGGTAACCCTACCCTCAGCCTTGCCAGTGCCTCTCACTCCTCACCCACTGTACCCCATCCCCAAGCCTTGCCAGTGCCCCTCGTTCCTGACCTGAAGCCCCCTCCCCCCCCAGCCCTGCTGGTGCCCCTCATTCCTGACCCACAGTCCCCTGCCTCTCCCAGCCCTGCTGCCCATGCAGCTTATGCACACACACTGTCTCTGTCTCTTTTACCTGTAAGCAGCTGCTGGGGCCTGCATAGAGAGCATGTGATACCCCAACAGTCAATCATCTTTCCCTGCTGCCCTCAGTTCCAGACAGCCAAGTCACAAGTACTAGGGAAAAGCAGAGGCTTATCCCTATTATTGGTATTTTAAAAACCTGCCTGGATGAAGGTCATAGGGCCAAAAAGGACATGTCCAGGAAAACCTGGACCTATGGTAACTCTATACTTAGCAATCCCCAAAACAAGCAACCAAACCCAGTCCCCTCCAACCAACCAACCAACCAACACATGGTGTTATATAAACAAAAAAGATAAAATGATTATTAGAAAGTGCTTTTTTATTTTCAAGCTTCTAAGAATTCAAGCTAGCAGAAACTAGATGACTATCTGCTCCAGAAAGCAAGAAAAATTTAAGAGTTGTAGAAAATATACATATGACAGATACTATTTGTAATGCAATTCAAAACATGTAGCTTTTTGAAAGCATATTCCACATTGTACTTGGAAACAGTGTCAAAAGAGGGTATTTAGCCAATTAAATGTTGTTATACTTAATGCATACTAACTCTGTGAAATTACCTGATAGCTTGAGCATACAAACCTCACTCATGTATGAACCTTATCAGAGTCAATGGCTAGGGACATAGTTAGATATAAACCGGTAGAAGTGATCGGGAATTGATTCAAATCCATAACACAATAGTGCCCATAAGCCACTTTCAAAAGCTAGGGACAGACATTCAAAAAGGCTGAGCCTGAATTGATTCAGTCTTTGTAGGTTAGTCTAACTTGGCTAGGCTAAACCAGTTTGTAACCAAAAAGACATCCCCTCTGGGCTGAAAAAATGCAGGCACAGGCCTGCTACAAGCCAGGGGGTGCTAGAGTAGCCCTCCCTTCTCTTTGACAGTGCTGAGCTGAGGGGGGCATGGTCAGGCCCTGGCAGGATGCTCTGACTAGGGAGGGGTTCTCCTCCACCCCCCTGCTCCTGACCAGCCCAGTAGGGAATTGATAACACAGTGTTTATCACCCCTAACTCAGTGTTTATCATGACATTAAGAAAACAACAGAAGGACATTACCAACTACTTGTTGATTCTTCCTTTGTCCCATCTGCCACAGCATGGACCATAGCCATCATATGGTCAGCTAGCTAATGCTGCATGTCTGCATAAGGCAGAGGGGAATGGGGAATCCCTGCTTAGAAGGGAGGCGGGTGGAGCAGAAGCAAGGCAGATACCTGCAGTCTCTGCCGGAGCTGCAGCCAGGGAGCAGAGGGGAGGGGCCAACCCTGCTGTGGAACAGAGAGCCCTTCCCAGCCCAGAGAGCATGCTGGGATGCTGGGGGACTCTGATTTAACTTAAACTAGCAAGGGGTCTGGGACAGACATTGTATAAACCAGTTAAGTCTGATACTATACTCAACCAGGTTTATCTCAAACCAGTCTCAGCCATTTGCAAACTGGTTTATGTGCACTGAACATTTGTTCTGTTACAGGTTTAAACCAGGTTTTGATCTTAAACTGATTTATGTGTAATGTCCATCTCTAGCCAAAATGGCTGAAACCAGTTTAAGATAAACTTGGATAAATGTAGTATCAGATTTAATTGATTTAGATGAAATCAGTTTATAGAACTTCTGTTCCAGATCACCTCCAGATTCAAGTTAACTCATAGTCTCCCAGCATCCCAAGATACTTTGCACCTCACCCACAAGACACTCCTCACAGGGTGAGCAGGCTAGCCTTGGCCCAAGCTCTTTGCTTCAACAGAGAGACATGCTCTAGCATCTCCTGGCTTCTGGCTTGGGCCACTGCAGGCATGTGGCTGAATTTCTGGAATGAAAAGTGATTGTCTGTTTACTTGCTTATCAGTTCAATCTATGCAGCTTAGACTAACCTACAAAGATTGAATTGGTTCAGCCTCTGGGTTTTTGACTGTACTTAGCCAATGAGAGTAAGAATTGAGGAGCTGGGCCCTCAGTCTGCAAATACCAACTCAATTCTGTGTTCGGTCTAACGGATGTACTGAGCATCCATTGACAATTATGTACATTTGTCAAGAGAAGACTGTGGCTCCATTTTATCAGGGTACTTAAGGATATGCCTATTTCTGTACTCAGTCAATGGAATTACTCACGTTTAAAATTAGGCACGTACTTAAGAATCTCATTGACTGGGAACTTATACCCTGAAATTACATATTTGTATTCTTAACCAATGATTCCAGGTAGGAAAAGAGGGTCTAAACTGTTAGTGGCAACCAGATTTCTTATATGTGAAGAAATTCTCCCTATATTATATTAATATATGAGACACCATAAACTTAGGAACCTGACTGAAAAACAGCTGGCCCTGCCCGAATCTAGCATAGAGTATGAAGAAGAGTCTGACTCTGTAGCAAGCTGTAAAAAATGTATAGTTATTTTGTTTGTGAAAGCAGCCCTGCATTTGGAGTCAAGAAATGGGTTTTATTAGATATCCAAGGTTTTCCAGTTGTTAAAGGCACTTGACCTTCTGCTTCATATTCTGCTACACACCCATACATGAAGGGTGTGTAGGTTATAACTGGTACAACTGCACACCTCATTCTTTGTTATTTCTAATATAAACCCAAGAAAATGTTTTAGAAGAGTACTATCAGATTCCACATGAACAGAAGTCAGGAAATTTAGAATTGCTTCCTTCAAGAGCTCCAAATCAGTTTTCACATGCATGTGCATTATTTTCTCTAATTGTGCCTGTATGAATGGCATAGTATTAACCTAGTTTTTGCAATTAATTTTCTATATGAGTGCTAAGTATCATTATTATTATACTCTGTAACTGTATGACAGGTGTATTTTAATGTTTATATGTCAATGTGGGGTTCTCCATTTAAATAAATATGCACACAGTAATTGGAAAGCAGTAATATCTCACAAATTCCTATTTTGCAAGTCCACAAACTTGTTAATCTTTACAAAAAAACTGTAGGCCTTGCCTCATATTTTAGCAAAGATTTAACAGCAGGGTGAGATAGTGAGTAAGGGCCTGCTTCTATGATTTGCTCAACACCTCCTATGAGGCCTCAGCTTCCAATGATTTACCCTCAGTGCCAATGAGGCCATGCAGCATTTTGCAAAAGGTACTCATTACATACCAGGAATAGGTTCTAAGTTTTCCATACAACATTATATGTACATGTATGCAACATAAATAATTAAAACAAAACTATACCAGTGAAATGAATCAAGTCATTTTGTGATTTTTTTCCCCATTTTTAATTATGTTTCCTGATTTACTTGCTTTTTAACAAAATTTGGTAACTTGCATTGTCACTCAGTCATTAGTACAGACTAAACAGGATTATGTGCCTGAATCATAGCACTCTAGGTCTACTACAAAGCCCATTTATGTTAATGAAAAAAAGTTCCATTGACTTTGAATGCTTTGGATCAGGACCTCAATGTGCTCTTTTATTGTAAAAGAAAATAATATTCTGTACATGCATGATGCACTCTTCTTAGTTATTTATAATTTTCAAGCAGTTATTTTCTTAAACTGGCAATGGGTAAGTACAGGCATTATATTTAGATCAATTTAACTAGGGTTAGGTTGATCTAAATGTCCATCTGTGCAGACTTTCAGGGAGGTTAAATCTGGCAAAAAATGGTGGGTTCCATCTAAACTATTTTACCTGAGGGCTAAATACAGACAGTTAAAAAGCCCAAGGCTGAATCAATTCAGTCTTTGCAGGTTAGTCTAAGTTGAAGAGATTAAACTGAGAAACAACTGGGCAAACATTCACTTTTGATTCAGGAAATGCAGCCACATGCTTGCAGTGGCCCAGGCCAGAAGCAAAGGGATCCTAGAGCATGGCTGTCTGGCATGTATCCAGCATGAGCTGTGTGTTTTACTTTCTCTTCCTGCTGTCCCCAAAGTCTCTGGGATTTGCAGAATCACAGTAGGAGGACTCTGCAGGGTTGCTTATCACTTTCTCTTCCTGCTTCCAAATGCATCTGGGATTTATAGTCCACAGTCACTGCCAGAAGTAAGTTTTTAGCAGGGGAGGGCAGGGCAGGGCAGGGCAGGGCAACTCTGTACTCAGGGTTTAACTGCCCTCCCTGGCTCCAGACCCCAGCTAGGGTTTGCCTGGGGGGCTTAGGAGGGCAGTCCCTGCCTCTTCCCTTCTCTGCTGGAGCAGACATCCCAGCCCAGGGCTGGAAAGCATTCTAGGATGCTGGGGGACTATGATTTAACTTGAACCGGGAAGGTGTCTGGGATAGAAATTCCATAAACCAGTTTGACCTAAATCAGTTTAGTCTGATACTACATTCAGCCAGGTTTATCTTAAACCATTTTCAGCCATTTTGAAACTGATTTATGTACACCGAGCTTCTGTTCTGTTATAGGTTTAAACCAGTTTCTAATCACTTAAACCAATTTATGTGTAACTTCTGTCTCTAGCTGAGGAGTTGAACTAAATTAGATTTAGGAACAGATTAAGCTGATCTATCAAATGCCTGTAGGTGTTTGGAGTGCAGTCCTGTGGCTAGGAAAGCTCAGCTGCTCACCCCAGGCCCAGGGCTGCTCTTCCTACCCACCAAATCTAACTGGGCTATTGGTAGCCCCTCCCTCTCAATCCCTCTCCCTCTCCCCTGAATGGACAACTCTCCTGGCAGACCCACCAGCATCCCTCATCCCTGATCCTTCTCCCAACCCCACCTCAGCCCTGACAGCCTCTCTCATAGGTCTTCTGGTTATTCCCAAACCTGCCTGCCTCTTCCCCTACCCCAAATTACTTATTGCACTTTGCCTGTGCAGCATCAGGGACTGGAGAACAGCTCACTTCTGGTCTGTGTTCACATGGGTTAAAGTAAGCGAACAGCTAGGCTTTTCCAGTCTTGGGGGTTGCACTGCAGACATGTATAGGTATTCGCATGTGGTTTGTGTTCTTCACTGAGGATTACATAGACGACTAGACTGAACTTCTAAACTGAGACTGTATGGGACCTATCTAAGAACATACAAGACAATACAGAAAAATCATTTTCTAGTCATTCAGCTCTCCCTGCCCCAACCCAACTGAAATGAAAAGAAAAATGACCAACTCTAACATTTCTTGGAACAAAGATGGAAATATTTTTTTCAAGAACAGGTGCTTGTGATGAAACCCTTTCTTAAAACATTAGTGTGGCATTGTTATTACATTATTAGTTGTTATTCATTGATTTTATATAATCCTGGTCTTTTCAGCCTATTTAAAGAAATAACAGATGGGATAAGGAAAAGAGATGTACCTAATGGATCAGATTCTGGATTCTGGAAGCCTAGGACAATCCATGGATTTCCACTGTAACTGAGAGCAGAATTTGACCAGAGTACACATTTTCTTTTTGCTAAAGCATACATAGCATTTTATAGATGTTATTTGCTGTGAGTGTAATTTTTCTCTTTCATAAGTATGGAGAACTTGTTGTTCTCTGGTCACTTGTTGACTGGTCACTTTATGATGTTGTTTCTCCTTATCTGCAGCCAGTAAGCCATGGGAAAAAAACAGATGACTGCACATTACATACCTTCATAATACTGCTTTTCATTATAAACAATTCCTGTCATTTTCACAGGGATGTTGTACAGCCAGGGAAAAGGCAGTGTAGTTGCATACAGAAGAGATTGTGCGCTTAGGGCCTCTCCCCCTATTAAGATATGTTCCTCACTATGAAAAAGTTCAGTATCACTTGTTCTGCTGAATATTGTTTTGTACAGTGAACAAGGCTCCCAGGTACATCACTTGCAGGAAGGCCAAAAGTAAAGAGAGATGAGACTAAACGAAATCTTCATATCTAAACCTCTTCTGAATTAAAGCTCATCTCTAGTAATAGCCTTTTCTTTTTAAAGAAAAATAGGTGCACCTATCCAAAAATGAGACATAATGCCTCATGTAGTACTGCATGCATGTACTGTTTCCTTAGCTCAAGCAAATAATGCGCTGGTTTGATTCAAAACCTTTCACCTGCCTAACTAAGCACTGACTACATAATCAGTAGGGAAGTGAGACCTTCTTAGGCTGAATTAATTTCCAGGATTATCTTTGCTGTTATTGATGAATATTTTGTCATTAATATATAACAGTGTTTAAAATGAAATAAAAGGCATGAAATGATAGCCAAGACATTTTTGGTAGCATTATAGCATTTTAATGTTAATTTGAAGCAATTAAAGGCCAGATCTCAAACAGATGAAAGCACTCTGTGTCTCCAGTGCTGGGAGACAAGTTAGCTGAAAATGATTTCTGAAAAAACCATAAACTATTGATTGGGTTATTTGTGAGCATGGTTATTATAAGCAGCTTAAATGCTGTTCTGTTTTCCTGTCCTTAAAACAAACAAACACAGAAAAATACAGTTTAGAGATCATTGCTATTTTCATGTTAGATGCCAACATTATGTCTCCTTTTTGTGGCTAGCAAAATGGGGAGAGGCACATATACAAGCTATGGAAGGGTATCTGTTCTGAAAAATGAAAAACAAAGTTTATATAAAGGGTAATAGTGAAAATTAAAAACAGCTAAAATAATGCATTTGAATAGCATCTGAAACAGAAGTTGAATTTGTTAATACAATGTTTATATTTGTTACTTGGTAATCTTTATTTGTAAGGGGATTATTTGTAAGGGGATGTGAGAAGGAAAACCAGGGTAATTTTATCCCTTCCCTCCTTATCCCCCAAATGATTTGTGTTTTCCCCAAAATGATTCCTGCTTATACTTTTCTTTGTTTTACATTATTATTTGCCAAATGTATTATACATGCTGTTTACTTTGGTCTACTGTTTCAAGATATCTCTGTGGCTTCCCCATTCCAGGAATTTCTCAAATAAATACTGATCATTGTAAAGCAAAATCACAGTTTACATGAACACAGAATAATTTTTATGGTACCAATAGCTAGATATACGATAATTTGCTAAATGTATATTTGTATATAGGGTACAACTATAGAGTCCAACACCTCATGTGCCACTTCTCTTTTTAATTGACATTAATTAGTTTTTATTAATGCAATGTGTTACAAAGAGATTTTGGATGTACAGTAGTGGCCTATACAATCTGAGATAAAACATTCTGTTTAATTGTATGGATATATATTATTTATGCATATCTAAAATAAGGACACTTTGTTAGTCTTTTGTTAATTTCCAGATAATTAAACACTATTATCTATTTACCAATGAATAGATGTGATCTGTTTACAATATTAAAGATGTATATAAAGCACCCAACTATATTTGCTGCTCTAATTAAAATACATCAGTGTTTGTCATGGTTTTAAGGCGAAAATTAAAAAGCGTTGCCAAATTAATCTTCAATCAAGAGTTCATTAATTAGCTAACCTTCTGTAAATGGGCTTCAGTTTGGTGACAGCTCACTAAAGGACCATTTAAATGAATTCTTGGTTGTATCAATCAAACAGGGGAAAAAGAATTGGACTTGCTGCTGTTTTGCAGGTGTTTCTCTAAACATTTACCCATCATTTAATGCACACCGTGATGGTTAAACAATTTTTACGTGATGGATCCTTTTTATTACCATCCCATTCTAGGTTTCTTTTAGCTGTATATCAAGAGGAACGGTATAGTACTGCCAAGGTTTCATGATCCTGAACAGCATGCAGTGGAGGAATGTGCTTTATAACATAGTAATAAGCAGTTGCTTGAAATAACATCATAATTTCCCTTGAAAAAACGTTTTGAAAAATTATTGATTATATAATAATCTTTAGTAAAATTTACTCTGCTTCTGCCATGAATTTTAAAATATGGCACCTTAAGTGGTCAGGTACTTAAGTAGCTTTTGTGCTAGCAATGTAAAATTTCTAGACCTCTAGACCACGAAGAGATATCTACCCTGAAAGTGACAAATCAAAGATGTTAGCTATAGTTTAGTGTATATTTTTTGTTGCTTTAGCATTAACAATCCCTGGACATCTAAAGATGAGACCCAAAGAATCTCGTGTGGCTGATTTAGCACTCTGTGATTCCCATTATAGTAATTAAGACTATGCATTTAATTTGCACATACTTCTGTGTGTATACAAAAATCTTTGTGTGTGTGTGTGTGTGTGTGTGTGTGTGTGTGCTGGGTGTGTATGGGTTAGTGTATACAGTACTATCAAAAGTCTATCCTGGAATGTAGCGAAAGTTGGGGCATCAAAACTTTGTACAAACACTTTTTTATTAGTATTTGGGTATGCTACATTTTAAAATAGTGAATTGGGTGCATATTCAAATTACAGGCTTATTTGTTTGGGGCTACAAATAGATTTATGTGCAAAAAATTGAAATAATTAACTGAAGCCAAAAAAGAACATGTTTCAAAGTATAAAGTGACATATTTTCTATTATAATACTTTAAATCTACACAAATGTGATAGCTAGTAGTCACTTTCTGTTCTCTCAGTATAAATATGTCCTTTTGTTTTTTATTATACATACTGAGATTATTGACCAGGTATCTGTAGTCAGTACAGGCTTCTGTATTACTGTAAAATATTTGTGAAGCTTCTTTGTTTATGTAAATTATAGAACTAACTCTAAAAACACAACTTAACTGAATGTAAGTTATGTTAAGGGTAAAATTATACATTTTAGTTATTGTATGCCATGAGACAATAACCTTGTCCAGTACTGCTACATTTATTACTTCCATCCTGCCAATTAAACCACAGATATGGTGTTTTTTATTAGTCATGGTGTTTGTATCAACATTTCATACAGATACAGTAATCCAGTGTGAAGGAAAATCAGGGTGTTTTTTTCTGTGCTGATTTGCATATGCATGTCAAATTTAGATATGCCATTTTTTATGGTATCAAGGAAAACAAAATGACCTTTTCTCAAGTTCTTAAAACTGGAAGGTTCTCATGATCTCATTTTTCAGGTAGGGGGGAAAAAAGGGAGGATGAAGGAGGGAACATTTGCTGATTACACCACTGATGCTTGAAACAGTTGGATACATTCTAATACACTAAACTCGATATGTCTTACTGTTATAATTGCATCTATGCTCAAGGCTACTATAGTTAGGCTACATTAAATCCCGTTGTCAGTCAAGCTGCATAAGGCTCAGGAAACTCACAAGCTGGAGCTGGTCAGTGTGATCTTCCCCAAGAACTACTTCTCTGACTGTTACTTGCTTGTCTTCCTATGAAATTCTGCATTATTGTGTACATAACAGCCAGCCTTACATAAATTAGGTAACTTGTTTTTCTCCCCCTGTATGACAGACTTGCTGTACTTAAAAACACACTAGCAGGCTAGATTGCCCATCCCCCTTTTTTAATTAACTCCATGTCTGTTTATTCTGTTTATGAAAAGAACATTTTGAATATCGCTGGTCCAAATCATCTCCTTTACTGCATGTATATATATGCATATATGTACAAGATGTGTAGCATATACTTAACATGTATGATAAGATATACTTACTATACGAGCTTTCAGAAGGCTTCTATCAAAATAATTATCTAAGCAATTATCTGTGCTATTCAGTTAACTTTTGCATGCGGATGGTGTTTCTATGCTTTTGTGTTCATCAACCTTGCAGCCTTAAGTTCTCTCAGGAACTATTAGACTGACAGTATTCAAATTGTACAAAAAGACAAAGAAAGCAAAAAGCCTTTTTATAGAAAATTGTGCCTTTATTACAGGTAGTAATAATATTAATTAGTATTAATAGTCTAAAAATCAGTGGTTTACATGTAATTGGATAGATGTAACTGTGCATAGAATTTGGCCCAGTGTGACTGGCTTCATTTTTAGGGAGGTCTTCTTAAAGACTCTTAATACTGCTTGATATTCTTTTCCTTCAAATTATTAGCGCTTTGTGTAAAAGAAACCTTGCTATACCATGCTTGTATTTATTATGCAAGACACAGCCCAAAATTGTGGAGATTCTGTAGCTTGACATAAATAGCAGCACACACAAACTTTTCTTCATGTGCATAAACACAAGAAGCATTTCATTCTTTAACCCTCCTTTAATAAATGAGTAAACAATTATTTAACATATTGGCTGTTATATCCGTAACATGTCAAATTATATATATTTTTTCTTTTCTGTTGAAGTATATTTGTGTGAACTTCATTATCTGGGCTTTGAGCAATACAAACCATGTCATTCAACACACAGCCAGAAATGTGGAAACCAGTGGTGGTGTGTGGAAAAAGGGAAGAAAATTATTTAACTTAGGCATGTGTGTAGGTTTGTATAGTTCTAGGTCTCATTATATGAAGCAGTTTTCATTTCTGGAATGTAGTCTTTGTCTAGCAATAACCTTTGCATTATGTGGAGAAAAACCTTGCAAAGAATCAGGCAATGATTTGTCTTTTATTAAAAAGTTTGCCGGCATAGTATGACAATTTTCTTTTAACACATCATGGGGGCAGGGTGGGTGAGTGAGAAATTAAACTAATATGTTCATATTTGTGGATGCCTTCTTCCCCCCTTCCCCCCCAGTTACTGGCAAAGCCTTGAGAAAAGTAAACCATGTGCTTTTGTACTGTCATATTTGATTTGGACTATATTCTCGCTGTTGTTTGAAGCTAACATGAAACGCAGTGTCTGCATGACCCATTTTAGCAGCCCATTATCATAATTTCACTGTCGTATGGCCACTGAGTTAATGTACTTACAAATGACAGAGAAAGTGTGTTACATGACCTTAGGGTTTTCAAAAATTAAATGACGTAGTAGGTCATATTTCAAAGAATGGTTAAAGAGAAGATGATTTTTTTTTGCACCTTTAAGTGTCACAGCTTATCATAACAACAGGATATTATATTTATTCTTTGCTAGGCAAAAATCAGAACTCTTTAAACTTCCTCAAAGTTGAGATTTCATACTTTAATTTGGAGGTTTTTTGGATTATGGGAGTATCCAGGATATTTTTATTTACCTTTGCACTTCATTCTGTACATGTTCATGACATAATAATATAGAACTTTTTTTTTTAACATTTTCTCATTTTGCCTGAAGCAAAGCTGTTCTGTTTTTCATTTTTCTTTAGGGTTTTTTTGGCAATTTTTTGAATGATCTTCTTAGGGGACAACAAAGTATATTAAATGCATTATGCTATGCTAGAGCTGTCTTATCATATGATTTGATAGCTCTTGGAATCATTTTGTTTTGAAAACTATTCTTTTAAAAACATGGATTTCTTAATTTGGGTTTAAACTAGATCTGAATGCAGTTCTCAGTTTAAGCAAGTGGTATTGGCATTTTATCAGTGTACTTATCCCCCATACTTCCCAAATTTTATGGTGTCATGAACTTACATTGCTGAAACCCACCATGGTGAGTGATTGATGTTTCTTTCATCACAGAAGGGGTTACATTGAGGGTAAACCACAGTGGCTATGATATATATCCAGTAAATGAGGAAATGGCAGGACAAACCGCAAACATGTAGTTCAAGTAGCATATCCTCACCTTTCCCTCATAAAATTAGGAATTGAAATCAACTGGCTTATCTTTCTTACCTTTACAAAGTTGGACATCCTGTAGATTGCACTATATTTGAAGGGCTTCTCAGGAGTTATTTGGGTGTTACTAGACCATTTGTATGAACTAACAAGAGCTTCTTTCCTTAGTAATCAGGAGAGATCTGCCTAATTGGATGAAAAAGTCATTGTGCTTAATGGTATCTACTGAAAGTGAAACCTTGTGACAGGCGTTAAGAATTCCAGAATTTTATTTAAAGACTCTTGGAAAAGCCAGAAATGTTAAGTTGAACTAATATCCACATAAGGACATAAGGATCCTTCAGTCACCTTCACATCACGTGATTCATAACTCCTGAGTTTGGAACCCAGGACATAGGTCACATACACAACCTAAGGTACATATGCAGAGTTGCTCAATTTGGTAGAGGAGTCTTATGGGTATTATCATGACCTTGGGAACCTATTGAGGTAAAAACCCATTTATGACAATGGAATATTTGCCTGAGCAAGGACAGTAGGATGAAGCCCTAGGCATATCCTTCAGAGTGATTTTAATGATTTTAAGCCTGTGGCACTGTACACATCAACAATATTATTTAATGTTACTAATTTTTGAGGAAGCTCCTAAATGTAATCTTAATGCACCCTAAATTAGCTTGCAGATAAAATGTGATTGCTGTATGTGCGTAGAAATTACTTGTCTTAATTAAGTTTCTGAGTTCAAACAATTATGCCTTTTTAAAAATATATTTATTTCCTAACAGGATGATGATAGCAGTGATGATGGTAATAATACTATTAGAGTTTGTTTATAGGATCGAACTTGGCAAAACTGTTTTGTTGCTCACTTCCCTTTGACATGAAGGGTCTACCTTTTTATACCCAGGTAATCTCCGTGATTTCAGATACCATCCGATAGGGTTGTCTGCATTTAGTAAAGAGTGGAATCTGACTTTCACTGCTGGGTTTAAATGAAGGCAGAGTTTGACATTAAGGGCTTAATCCCCCTGCCCTTCCCACCCCCTCAGAAAAAGCATCTGGAGCAAATAACCCAATCAAAATGTTAATCTTAAATGTATGACCTTAACATTACACATATGAACAGTTCCATTGATCTCGAAAAGGCTATTTTTTTCAGCCAAGTTACCCGTGTACATTTTCCTTTGCAACATCAGACACCATGTTGATTCCTTCCCTGTTCAAGTACCATATTCCCTGATAAGGTGGTGAAACTAAACAGTAACCAGAATGAACTCTCAGAAAAAACAAAGGATAGAGACAGAAACATCACTAGGAATACATTATTTACAAAACAGAGGCTCCCATTCAGACCGCTATCCTTGTACCAAAGGGAAATCTACCAACTACCTTTAAAATGTGAGTTTGGGAACCAAAATGAATAAGATGGCTGGATACTTCCTTTCCTATGCCCCTGTGATGAGGTATTTAGCAGAATTTGCAGATTAATTGACAGGGTTGTACCCTGAGCACTTCTGCTGTGGCCTCAAACTTACAACTTTTAGGTTATTAACTGTGCCCCTTAGCACTTGTGCCATCCCAGTCCCCCAGCTGGACACTAGGAACCAAGGCCTGAGTACTGATTTTGACTTCATGGCATAGTGTGATCTACCTGAATCCTGAAATTATTCCTTCACACTACAGGTGATAATGAACCTTTTGATAGGTCTTAATCTCCCATCAGTCTCTTTCTTGTGCTAACTGCTTGTCTGCTCTCCTTTCCAATGTTGAAGCTCCACCCACTTTTTAAAAATCATCCCTCTGCCTGATTTTTTTCCTCATACCCGATGAAGAATGCCTTGAATTTGAAAGCTTGTCTAAGTCTGTCAGCCATGCATTTGGTTCAATAGAAGATATAACCCAGAAAAATCCTTGCATTTTGAATATTCCTTGCTGACATTAGTAGTATACTAGTTCACATAACCTAACACTTCCAGCTTGCAAAGGCTTTCAAATCTTTCTGTTTTCATGGAGTACTATACTACTTACTCGCTTTTTCAAGGTCTCAACTGAGAAAGCCAGTTACATCTAGTTTTGCAATTGCCTTGATTTGAGGTGGTAGGTCATTGTGGTTTTTTGTACAATTGTTTTTTATTTTTTTACACCTTATTCCTTTTTCTGGGGATAATCACAACATTTAATCATACTTATTTTTTTTATAGACTTACAAGAGTCTGTGGTTCACTGTTTCATAAGCTATTTGCTGAGAGCTGTGTGACTTTAAAGATGCATGAGATCTTGTACATGCCTCAAATGGGTTCCATAGGCCCATATCTTAGGTGCAAGATTGATCTCAGGAAGAGCACCAATAGTAGGTGAGATCCCCATTCTGTCCAGTATAAATCAACCTGGACATTGGATTAGAGCATTGAGGCATTTGGATATTATGGTGCCAAATATGATATAGACAGGGTCCCTTCGAGTAGGCATGAAGTGGGAAGTAGTCAAGAAAGGACAGTAGAAATTCTCTCTCTCTGAAGGAAAACTGAGATACTGTACCCAGTAGAGCTGTAGTGTTGACATTGTACAACAATACCCACATCAATGCATGATAACAGTGATGGGGCATTAGGACTGAAACATTGGAAAGAAAGATTAGGACTCCATTTCCTAATTTGATGGCTCTCTGCACTGTCATTCAGTGTCTTTCCATCTTGGCAAATTTAAAGGTGATTATTTAAGAGAATATCCTTGTATTGAAAAATCTAAAAGGCACTAATGTAAGAAGGGTATGGTGGATTTATAGTAACACATGGATTTACATGCATGGCCCAATAAAGCTTTAAGCAATGATGCATGTAAGTTGAGGTTTGGTATTGGAAAGAGACTGCATTCCAGATTCATTTTCTCTGCTCAAAGAAGAGAATGCTGATGGCCCACAATTGCCCATTGCCATATGAACTAACCTTCAATAAATACATTAACTTGTGTAAGGAAACATACTCTAACTATATTATCTAAGTTGATGAAGACCAGAAATTATATAAGGAATGTGGTAACTTAATGAAAAAAAGAAATGTGCATTTTTTAAGACATAAACTTCACTTGTGTATTTATCCAAAAACATGTTTTATTTCAAAACATGTTGGGCCAGACTTTTGGTGGCTTCACTTTGAGCTCGTTTCAAGGTAGAGGAGGGCAGAAATTGCTTGGATGACTTTAAATACATGGAGGTAAATAGTCCCTCCAAACTAGTGGGGGAATTATGCTTAAAAATCAACTGCCTAACAAGTTCCAATATATATGCATACTAAACTATCACACATTCTGGAAAGAAAAATAGCCAAACAAAATGAAATATTGCAGAGAAGGTGAGAAAATCAGACCTTATGACTCTGTGTAACTTTTAAAATGGAGCTGAGGGATAAGTTTGAGATTCGACCTCCTCCTCCCCCCAAATCTGCTTTCCTTAAAAGTAGTGATGCTAAGAGGTTTATTAGTGCCATAAATCGTCTTTCTTGTCAGTCAAACCCTAAGAAATGCAAGACATGGTACTGGCTATTTCAGTGATGGAATATAAATCATTCAAGATTAAATTACTAGATAATTTGGAAACTTAACAGTTTGCATTTTGCACTTCCAATTGTTTTGCTGACTTGCACTTTTTATGGCTGTCCTGGATTTTATTAACAGTCTTTAAGACATCTATCACCTCCTTCCTCTTCATTTTCCAATGGGCAAATTTTCACAGGAAGGAGAGTTGCAACACTGATGCCTGCAGTAGCTGCTCCAAAAAGATTGCTGTATTTTCATTGACATGCAGTGCATTACCATAATTGGCTTTTCTACATGATAGGAGAGAGGAAATAATAATGTCATTTTATTTACAGCCAGAGTGTCGCTTTATGAGACTTCTCCAAGTTTCTGCCATGCTGTGTAGGTCAAATGACATCTTTTGATCAGTCCTGTCCAAAGGCATCAAAGCTGAGTGGCATGTAATGGAGACCTAGTGACAAACCAAATCTAGAAAAGAAATAAGACTGCCAGTTTCCCATTAAACAGCCTGCTAAACAGCACAGCTTCCCCGTGTCGGCTACGAAACCACTCTGACCACCTAAATCAGGAGAATGAAAGGAGGCTGAATTGGACATTAGTACTGCAAATGACTGTGGTGATTGCCACTATTTCCCTCTTCACCCCCCTCCCCCAAAAAATCAGCAAGCAAACCATGCGAGTTACAGTTAGACTGGTCTTCTCCCATTTCATTTATGTTCTGCCACTTGCTGGTTTGCTGATCTGGTTTGTTTAGGTTTGACATCAGCCAAATGGTGTAGCAGGATATCTCTGACAGATATTCTTACTGATTTAACAAGTAGCAGACCTTAGCAAAGATGGATCTTCAGATACAGGATTGTATGTGTGCACGCGCGCGTGTGTGTAACATATATATCCATTCCTCTCTCCACCTTTCCCTTCTTTTTATGATTGCACTTCTGGGGGTGTGGCTGATTGGATGCAGTTAAATGTAACTTTGGATTGGCCAAAAAGCAACTGTGTATATTCTTCTCCCCCAGATACATAGTTTCTTTGTTAACTTTTAAAAGAACTAAAACCGGAAGTATTATAGTGCAAATTTCTCATATTCCACCTAAGGAAAAACACTCAAAATGGGCCAAATAATAGAGCCCTTAGTCAGTTTTTACTTGCTTTTTACCACACTAAACCCCCTTGTCAACAGGGGAAGATATCCAGAATACGGATTGTATTAAAAGAGCTGAAAAGGGATTTCAAGTCTTGGCCCTGTATCCTTATTAAATTCCCAGTGATGGTGGAAAAGTACAAAAAGGAGGATTAAAAGCTATAAAATGTGAATTGCTTGGTGGCATGTATAGATCTGTTATAGTTCTTGGCTTTCATTTACCACTTATTCACTCTCAATTTCTACACCCTTTCTTTACTATAATTTGATATGATCTATCAGTTTCTTTGTTGAAAAATCCACTTAATAGTTATATATATATAAACCCATAGATAATTTGCAAGGGAACAAAGTGATAATTTGCAGTTGCATTTTTAATAGAAAAAAGATATTTTTGTTGTTGCATGTTTACATTTTAATAACTACTTAAAAATGAAACAGTATGATTTCTTCAGTGATTTGCTCATTTCCCCTATCCAGTTAACTACATTGTTTTGTCATTAACTGCAAGGAAAGTCTTTATTTTCGTATATTACCATGCTGCTTACTCTTCTTTCCAGGGTCACAACCCATGTGACACATGGAGATGTCTGCTCTTGTGAAGTGTGCTTTTTTGGTTGTTCTTTTGTTTGAAGTCCTCTGGCCTGTTCCTCCTTCCCCCTACTGTTGTGTAGATGAAACGGTGCTCAATGATGGGGTGAGCTAAAACAAAACAAAAACAAGAAATCCAGCCAATGACCTGAGTACTGCAATTGTGGAATTCAGACAATTAAAACTGTTCAAGCCAATCTTATTTGGCCATATTTTCCCTTGACTACTGTAAGAATTTCTGCACTCTGGGGCTGGAACTTTGGTTTGCAAACCTGCTCATGTGAGAAAGACCGGCGATTTCAGTGGTTTTTACAGGGATTCACAGCACAAAGATGAACGCTTGTCACAGAACTTTAAGCAGGTGTTAAAGGAGAGGAAAAAGATAATAAAGCAGAAAAACAGGGCCTTTCAAAGAAGTAATTTGTACTAAAAAGAAATTAGGTTTTTACCTCCCTTTTTGGAATTAGCAGGAAGATGTTATTGTGAGTGACTGGGCTGTCTGCTTTTTGTATCCGTGTGCCTGCCTGGTAACCTTTTAATCATCAAACTTTTGTTTTGTACTTCACTATTAGTTAGTGATGCAAATGGAGGCTGAAATCCATGTGCCTGCTGAATTAACTTCTCTAGGAGCCCCAGGCATCCTGGGCCTACAGTCTTTGTCATCCTGATCTCTAGTGCTCTCAATAATGCAGCAAGCCTTTGCTCCACCAAAGTGTCACCTGTCTAGGTGAGTCGTGCCATCTCCTATCTGAAGTGACAGCCATGTTTGAGTACCAGCATCTTAACTGACTTCTCTTTCATCATCCACGTTAGAGAAATAACATTTTCGACAAGGTGTTGGTTTTTCTTCCCCCCCCAACCGTTCTTTATTCTTCCCCCACCTCCCCACATCTCCTTGGTTAGAGCACCTGATCAAAAAATTATTCCTGACAAAGATTTCCGGCTCCAAATTAAATGAGCTCAAGGAAATGGAGCATTTTCACACTGAAAGAAAGTGAAACGTGGATGTTGGAAGTTAATGAATCTGGTAGCAGAGAGAACATTATTGAGACTGGATAATATGATCTAACAGCTTTCCTTCTTCTTATCCTCCCTGTAAAGGATGTATGGAAGTCAGTTATGTGGCATGATTCTAACATCTGTCCTACCCTATAATGGTAATTTGTATAAGTAATGGAAACAGGTTAAATACTTCCATTCTAATGTTGCCAGCAGGGATGAAAATGAACATTTCAATGAAATAATCTCGACAGAGCAGGGAGAGGAGGGGTGGATGGACTGATTCATCTCC
Source organism: Crocodylus porosus (assembly GCF_001723895.1). Taxonomy (NCBI): domain Eukaryota; kingdom Metazoa; phylum Chordata; order Crocodylia; family Crocodylidae; genus Crocodylus; species Crocodylus porosus. The sequence continues at coordinate 167,316,393 of NW_017728886.1, read as the reverse complement.
AGCTCTCTTTGGTGATCCGAGCACTAATGAGAATGCTTGAATGTATAGTTTATCAGATAGAGGAGGAAGAGCAAGTAAATTTCTCAGATTAGAATCACTGTGAAAATATACCCACATACAAGCTGCTTCAGTCTCCAGTTGCAAACATTGGCTAATAATTTGCAGTGTTTGTTCTAAGGCGGGGGGGGGGGAGAAGGTGGTGAGGAATTTTTTTGTTGGTTTTTAATGGGTTGCCTTTAACTGTTATCATTCAACTTGCTAGAAGCGTGGAGGTTGTTCTTGTTGCAGTACCTTATCTACTTTTTTAGACCCATTGCATTACAATTACAAGGGAGGCAGTACTAGCATTTTGCCCTCTATTTTCCTACAATTATAAATGAAAGACACAAATCACTGCACTAGGTCATTTGGTTGTCTGATAGTCTGTACTGTTCCTCAGCATTCATTGTAACTAAGCCATTTTTGCACTGTAGCAACATTATAACACACACACATTGTGCGTGTGTGTGTGTATGTGCGTGTATTGTGCACACATACATACAAATATATTCCGGGGCTCTCTTTTATGATTCTTTGTGAGTAGTTGTGTATTATTTAGAAAATTCCAGCAGGTGAAAGATTTTGCATTCTGTATTGCATATTACTATCAAGAATGTATTTTGAAAATATATCTGTAAATATACTCCCCCTCTCCCTTTTTTAGTTTGTGTATGTGAAGAGGAACGTATAGATACAGGATGTCTCTGTCTGCCTATCGATTTTTTTAAAAAATGTGAAAAGGGCTTTTACATAAACTACACATCACCACCAGTCTGGATCCTCGTTTGTGCTGGGAGAGAAAGACAGTAGTAGATTGTGGAAACTTTTTTTGAATGGACGCACATCAGAAGCTACGGAAATACACCTGTTGTAGAATTTGAATGGTTAACATTCACGAAGAAACCACTATTATTTTGTCCCAAGTTAGGACCTGATTTAGCAAAAAATTTTAGGTTTAAATCCATCCCTATTCAGCAAGCATTTGAGCATACATATAAGTCTCATTGATTTCAATACTTAAATTGCTGAATTAGGGTCTTATATGCTGAGGTGTTTTTCCACTCAATATTAATTATTTTGAGCCTTTATCATCATACCTTGAAGGAGTTTACTGCATTTTCATTAGGTAGCTGTTAAATGTAGTTGTTAGTTTCTGTCATTCCTAAAATATTGTTTGAATCCTACAATCTTTTTAATGGAAAATAATATCTGAGACAGAAAATTCCTTTAAAAGTGCTAGCCTAATGATTAAGAAAATATTTTATAAACTTTTCGTATAAAAACATAATTGTAAGCATATCCTTATATTTTTTATCCGTCTCTCTTTTCAAACAATGGATGTATATTTATCGTGTAAATTGTCTCACTGAAGCAAACACAATGTGCTATACAACAAATGTACAATATATAGCACCTCATGTTCAGTTACATTAGAATGCACAGATTTTAATAGCGTTCAAAGATGACAGCACATCTATGGGGAAACATTGGTGTTCAGAAGACACATCTTATAGGCAAAAAAATATTAACAAGGTTTAGAAAGAAGAGCAGTGTCCCCAATCTCTAGTTATTTTGTCTCATGTCTGTAATTAGATGCTTCTGTCTCTCTCTCTCTCTCTCTCTGTAAAAGATGAGAAAAAAGCTTAGCAACATAATATAAGGTAATTTATTATGGTTTGGATATAGTATAGGTTGCTAGAAGTTAATGCTTATTGCTCCTCTTGATATTTGTGTCTGGTTTCAGGACATGCATGTATACCAGTACCTCAAATTGCAACACCTTTGTAGGTAGTGAAGTGTATAAAGAAGGTCAATGAGAGTTTTTTCACACAAAAAGAAACAGGATTCAGACAACCTGTTTATCTATTTTAGATAGAAAAACTCAAGGTCTCCCTTTTTATTTAATGTAGGATAGCAGCACTTTTCTCCACAAGTAAGTGTGAAAGAAGCATTATTGTTGTATTTAAAATTTCAGTTTTATTTATCAGAAATCTCTGGAGACAGTTTTAGTAAATATATATATTTACTATTTATATATAATTATTTAGAAATATATATTTAAAATATACTTTTGTAAGCACACAGACATATAGCTATACAGCAACAGTTTTGTCTTTATTTTCTGTTCTTCTGTATCATCTCTCACAGAAACCTTTCATGCTAAAACATTACATTGACCTTGCAAAATACCGTGTTTATGTTAATATTCTTCCCATAAACATTATTAGAGTTCTGCATCAAAAAGTATTGTGTTTATCCTAACAATAAACCATTTCAGCAAAATGCCTGCTGATATTAATGATACAAATTAAACATTTAAAATAAATAATCCTATTATCCAATGTGCATTATGTGTATATATGTATTTTTAAACTCCATAATTGAATTTTGCGGGGGAAGGGGGCATGTGTCTGGAAGCAGACATATATTAGTTTACATTATGATCAGGATCTGGCTGAAATTTTGAAATCAAGGAAAATTGAGTCAAAGCAGAAACAAAGTTCTCAGTCCCCTTTGACTGTGAGTATGGCAAAATATATTGACATATAAAGACCTCAGCCTTACAGTAGTCTCAGCAGAAACTAAGAGAAAGAAACTAAATGAAAGATGGAATTTTTGCCCTAACACTTAGTTTCTTTATTTTGGCAGGTTAATGCCAGACCTTTCATGTCACTTTAACATTTTTATGTGGTTTAACTTCCTTTATTTTTATGAAAAAGAAACCTCTCCACCAAGTATGAGAATCTACAACATTATAAATAAAAAGAAAAAAATTAAGTGTATGGAGGTTGTATCAAGTTTAGCTTACACATGATAATGATTTGAAATGTGTGTTTGTGGTAATTGCTAAAATAATGTAATTTTTTGCCATTTAAAAAAATGATAATTGTCTAGCACAGTGGTGTCCAAACTTTTTTGATCGCACACCCCTATCAGTAAAAACTTTTTGAGCATGCACCCCAATATATGTATATTTATATAAATAGAAGTTCTAATATTTTCTTCCTGTACCCCAGTGGATTGTCTTGTGCACCCTGTGGGGTGCACGCACCTCACTTTGGAGACCACTGGTCTAGCAGATCAGTTCTGTGGATTCCTCATGACCTCCAGCACTGATATGCAACATAATACAGATTGGTAGCAACTGTGCATTAAAAATACTGATTCAGATCTTCCATTGGTGTCATTGGTATAATTCTATTGAAGTTAATGGAAGTACACCAATTTATAGTAGCTGAGAATCTGGCCCATCAATTTTCTGCTCCTACATAGTAGTAACTGTCAGTCATTAGTATTTTTTTATTTAAAAAAAAATGCCAGAAGGGCCTTGTCCATATTTATTCACTTTAAACCAGGATTTTTGCTCTAGAAAAAGACGTTGCTAAATCCGTAATGTCAAAAGAAAGGAAACCCAATTCCATAATTTTCTATTATTTGCCCTCCTAAAACTTAAAAGTTGCTTTTTTTGCTGTTAAAAAGCCCTGAAAAAGGGAATCTATAATAATCTGTATTTGCATTATACAATGAGAGATTTAATTTTTGCTTTTATTTAACATTTTAAAGAAAAGTTCTGTAAATGACTTGGGAACTACTGGTATAAATTAGAACAAATTATACCAATGCCTAACAATTGAAATATGCTAACATGATAAGATTTTTTCTCCCATATTCCATGAAAGCAGAAGTGCCTTTTTCTGGCTTCCTTTCAACATTTCTTCTACTAGCACACATTTCAGCAAGTCTCAGTGCACAGTCCACCCCATGTGGAAACATATAGCTTTTCATAAGAAAAAGCTGTTCTCATTCAGTGTTTGTTTTCTCCTTTGACTTGCACATAAACCCACCTGCATTGCACAATCATGGTGATTTTTCTACAAAGTACTTCTTTTATAAATCTGGAGTTAAATGTGTACAAGTATGTTTGTTACTTTGCAATGAAAATGTGAATTTATCACTTAGGTACAAGTAAGCCACTTTTGTGAATTGGGCCCTTGGAGTAAATGTATTTTGATATAATGGCCATCTGTTCAAGAATATCACGTTTGCTAGTTTAAAAAATAGTTTGATGTAGATAAACACATAATTTGGTAAGATTATATTGTTTCACCAGGTGGCAATGCAATAGCAAAGTTTGATATTTACTGTAAGCCAGTAATCAAGCTGGGAATTTGGTCATATGTTTTATGTTTGTCACTTTTAAATATTCATCTCTCATTTATTTTATTTTTAGCTGCCAACTGCAGTTGCCAAAATGGCTACATGGCATCCACGTCATACTGTGGTAGGAGGCAACGTATCTCCTACTGATATAGCAAAATAATAACTGTTTTGCTTCCATTTTCCTCTTATAAATTCATTCAGTTTTCCACTCAAACGATAGGTCCAAAAATGTCCTATTGCAGTGAAAGCAAAAACCTGTGAGATTCTTCTATTCTCTAATTAACCCAATGCAACGAACCACCAGAAACCTCTCAACAATTGAACTGATGTTTTTGCCACTTGTGGCTCCATTAGAGTCAGTTGTCAGTATGAAATTCACCACGGAGATTGCCCTTGAGGGTGCAGTTGAAGTCAATTTGCTACAGGAGAGCCATGAGCAAATGGGATCAATCTGGTCAGTGATTCTAAGGCCCTTGGTTCATGAAGTACAGGTCAACTGTACTATTAAGCACATGCACATACACGCACGCGCACACACCCTCACTGCCCCCCTCCCCCCCCCACACACACCCTCACTGCCAGACTGCTGCACTATTTTAATGACTTATTTGGAGGAGTGCTGGTTTTAAGAGTTTTTTATTGGTAAATATTTTGTTGTTTGTTTAGGTACAGTCTCTAGCACATGTTATACTACTAAAGTCAAAATTAATTCTACTTATCATAACCTAAGGTGGATGTTAAAATGTAACCATAATACCTTATTTGGATCTATGGGTTGAGTGTGTAAGTGCAGGTGTTGGTTGTTTTGTTGGTGTACCCTTCAAATTTGGCTTAATTGTTACTGCTTTTAGTACAAGGGATGGCAGCGATATAAAACATGTGTGTTCTGTAACTTTGTCTTGTTTTTTTCTGTGTTTTAGCATATGTTCCTGAGGAGGAATTGAAAGCAGCAGAAATAGATGAAGACAGCGTGGAAGATGATGGGCTGTCTCTGGACATCCAGGAGAGTGAATATGTGTGCAATGAAGAAACAGAGATCAAAGAGGCTCAAAGCTACCAGAACTCCCCAGTCAGCACTGCAACTAATCAGGATGCAGGCTATGGTTCACCATTTAGTGAAAACAGCGATCAACTGGCCCATTTCAAAAGCACTTCCTCTAAAGAAGAGAAAGAGGATCATCAGTGCACAGACAATGCTTCATATCCACAGGACAGCTTGGCACAAATAAAAGCTGTGTATGCAAATTTACTCTCAGAGACTTGCTGGTCCAGTTTAGCTTTGGACTTGAAGAAATCCAGTCCAGCCAGCAGCAACAATGGAATAAGCCAGAATGCAAATGCCACCAGTCCCAACACTAATACCAACACCCACAGTACTGGTACCAGTACCAATACTAGTACCAGTACAAGTACCAGTAGTACTAGTAACAGTAACAGTGGTGGCTCAGGTTACGACTGGCACCAAGCTGCATTAGCTAAAACTTTGCAGCAGACCTCATCGTATGGACTTCTCCCTGAGCCTAGTCTGTTCAGTACAGTTCAGCTTTACCGGCAAAATAATAAACTCTATGGGTCTGTGTTTACTGGCGCTAGTAAGTTTCGATGCAAAGACTGTAGTGCAGCCTATGACACACTGGTGGAGCTAACAGTGCACATGAATGAAACTGGACATTACCGTGATGACAACAGAGATAAAGAGTCTGATAAAACCAAGCGGTGGTCAAAGCCTAGAAAACGATCACTTATGGAAATGGAAGGCAAAGAGGATGCCCAGAAAGTGCTGAAATGCATGTACTGTGGGCATTCATTTGAATCTTTGCAAGACCTGAGTGTCCATATGATAAAAACAAAGCATTACCAGAAAGTGCCTCTGAAGGAACCAGTACCAGCCATCACTAAACTGGTCCCTTCTACCAAAAAGCGCGCACTTCAGGACTTAGCTTCACCTTGTTCACCTGAGCCAACAGGGATCACTGCAGAGGCTGCACTGCAGAGTGAGTCTGCAAAGGATCAGAAAACTGCCAATCCTTATGTGACTCCAAACAATCGCTATGGCTATCAAAATGGTGCTAGCTATACATGGCAGTTTGAGGCCCGGAAAGCCCAGATATTGAAATGCATGGAATGTGGCAGTTCCCATGATACTTTGCAGCAACTTACCGCTCACATGATGGTTACTGGTCATTTTTTAAAGGTGACCAACTCTGCCTCCAAAAAAGGAAAACAGCTTGTGTTGGACCCTGTGGTAGAGGAAAAGATACAGTCCATACCTCTACCACCTACCACCCATACGAGACTACCAGCCTCCAACATTAAAAAGCAGCCAGATTCTCCAGCTGGGTCCACAAACTCTGAGGAGAAGAGGGATCCAGAAAAGGAAAAGGTGGTGGTCAGCGAAACAGACAAAAAAATTAAAGAGGAGAATGAGGACTCTACTGAAAAATTTGAGCCAACAACTTTGTATCAGTACCTCAGAGAGGAGGATCTGGATGATAGTCCTAAAGGTGGAATAGATATATTGAAATCTCTTGAGAACACGGTGTCGACAGCTATCAGCAAAGCTCAGAATGGAGCACCTTCTTGGGGAGGGTATCCCAGTATTCATGCAGCTTACCAGCTACCAGGAACAGTAAAACCCCTCCAACCCGCAGTGCAGAGTGTTCAAATGCAGCCATCCTACGCCAGCAGCGTAAAGTCACTGTCTTCAGAACACAATGCACTAATCCATTCCCCAGGTAGCCTCACACCCCCACCACACAGAAGTAATGTGTCTGCCATGGAGGAACTGGTAGAGAAAGTTACAGGTAAAATCAATGTAAAGAAAGAGGACAAACCTCTGGAGAAAGAGAAAACTTCTCCAGTTAAACCGCTGTCACCTGCTGCTAAAGAAAACAAAGACTTTCCAAAATCAGAGGAAATAAATAACAAGCAGCAGCAGAAGAAGAGTCCTGATGCAGAAGTTCAGAAGGTCAAAAAGGATAGTTCAGTGGAAGTGCATACACCAAATGGTACAGAGCCACTCAAAGCAAAAGTTGCCAACGGCTGTAACAATTTAGGGATCATCACAGACCATTCACCTGAGCCATCTTTCATTAATCCATTGAGTGCTTTACAATCCATTATGAATACCCACTTAGGCAAAGTTTCTAAGCCAGTAAGCCCCTCTTTGGACCCTTTGGCCATGCTATACAAAATTAGCAACAGCATGTTGGACAAACCCATTTACCCAACCACTCCAGTCAAGCAAGCTGATGCTATCGATCGGTACTACTACGAGAACAGTGATCAGCCCATTGATTTAACGAAGTCCAAAAACAAACCTCTTGTTTCCAGCGTGGCGGATTCTGCCTCATCTCCCTTAAGGGAGAGTGCCCTAATGGATATTTCTGATATGGTAAAGAACCTCACAGGGCGTTTGACACCTAAGTCTTCAACTCCATCGACTGTGTCAGAGAAGTCTGACGCCGATGGAAGCAGTTTTGAGGAAGCTCTGGATGAACTGTCACCAGTACACAAGAGGAAAGGCAGACAATCCAACTGGAACCCTCAGCATCTTTTAATCCTTCAAGCCCAGTTTGCTTCTAGCTTGAGGGAGACCCCAGAAGGCAAATACATCATGTCGGACCTTGGTCCACAGGAGCGGGTACACATCTCTAAGTTTACTGGTCTTTCCATGACCACAATTAGCCACTGGCTGGCCAATGTGAAGTATCAGTTAAGGAGGACAGGTGGAACTAAGTTTTTAAAGAACCTGGACACAGGACATCCTGTTTTCTTTTGCAATGATTGTGCCTCTCAATTCAGGACTGCTTCTACATACATAAGTCACTTAGAGACACATTTAGGGTTTAGTTTGAAGGATCTGTCAAAGTTGCCACTAAATCAGATTCAAGAACAGCAGAATGTTTCAAAGGTCCTCACAAACAAGACTTTGGGCTCACTTGGAATTGCTGAGGAGGACTTGGGCTCCACATTCCAGTGTAAGCTCTGTAACCGAACTTTTGCAAGCAAACATGCAGTCAAACTGCACCTTAGTAAAACACATGGCAAGTCCCCAGAGGACCACCTGATCTATGTAACTGAGTTAGAAAAACAATAGGGTCCAGGTAAGCAGCCAGGTATGCAAGTGACCACAGGAACATTGCACTAAACTTCTTCATAGTACTGCACTAGGCCTGACCTGAGCCTCTGAAATCAGTCTTACTTTTGTTGCTGAACTGGACCTTGGTTTTTCTTACACTTATTTTATAGCTATATTTATATGCTCTTTGTCTGATCTGTGCATGGGTTTCTTTTGTTTTTATTTTTTTTTTGTGAGTCAAAGTCTGACCTTTATTTTCAACATCTGTCCTTGATGTTAAGCTATACTTTGTAGAATATAGTGGGAGACACTATTGAGAGACATTAATTTAGCCGTAAAGAAAGACACAAAGAACAATGATAAAAAGACATCCTAAAATTACAAAGTTGCCATGACAATAAAGGTCACAGAACCCAGTAGTGTCAAGTTTTAACCCTCTGAGGACTGTAATAGCATTTCTGTGCCTTTCCCAATAAACAAACAAACAAATAAAGGCTTACAAGGCATTTCATTCAGATCAAAGCTGTGTCCGAAACAAAACTTATTAAAAGATATTTTTTTTAAATTAAATGAGCTTTTTTTTTTTTAAATGCAGAACTGGTTTATGAAGAAAACGTGCATGCAGTTCTTGGAAGAAGGAAAGCTATTAGTACTCAAGGGGTTAGGAAGCTACATCTGTATAAGTTAAATAATAATAAAAAATAGCAAACCAAGTTGCCACTATGCCCAAACCCTCTGGATGCTGAAAATTGCCATTTTTTTTGGCAAAAAAGTATGCAAGCTGTTATTTAAAAACAAATGTAAAAATGCTTTTTTCCTTTTTTTTCCTGTAAAATACTGCAGTTTATAGTTATTTACAAATGTTAAGCTTTGGTACAAGCTGACCTTTCTATAGTGTGCTGCATTGGTAAATGAAAACATGAAAACAAAAAAAATGGGGCAAATGTTGGATTCTGTTCCTTGTAAAATTGCCAGCATCAGCTTAAAAAAATACATGTTACATATCGTACCATTTTAAACTATTCAACTTTCTTTGTACCTTCTGGCTGTATGCTTTCTCTTTTAACTTTTTATATTGTCATTTTATATTCAATTTCTGTGTATATAATGTAAAACCACACTTTTTGAATAAAATTTAGTTCCTGCAGCTTGATTTAAATAGAGAAATTTTACCGGCACCTGCATCTTTCCAGATGCATGTACTTAAAGGAACTATCTGACAAAAAATAAATAAATAAAAATAAAGCAAGCAATGCACTATGAATTATACATTTTGATGTTTTATCATTAATATTGTACAGTACATTTTGGTTCACACAATTAAATCCACTGTTTTCTCAAGTGTAAAATAAACCCACATGCAGTTCTTGATTTACATACATTGTCATGTCGTCATTATTTGCCTTTGAGGTGTTATTTCAGCAATAAGAGGTATCACTTATGCAATCAACTAACAAAGGTCTGTTCAAAATCATCTCTTCATGATCTGTAGGCTGACATCTTTCATTCTAAGCCATAAGTATTATTAACCTCTTAAAATATACTCATTGTAGATATACACTGACAGGTATAAAATCACTGTGGCTTTATCAATTAGTAATGAGCATTCTGTTTATTACTGAAGTATAAGAGGGGCTGAGAAGATTTTGCTCAGTTAATCTTCATGCTCATAATAATTTTCTGTATGGGTTCGGAGTCCAAATCTGTGTTACGTTAGGCTAACTTCCATTTGACTTCAGCAGCAATTTTGGCTTAGTAAGATGCTGTGGATCATGGTCTCATTGTCTTTTGAACACTGTGGTACTTGCCTTTCCTGTAGCTATAGACCTCTGAGGCTTTGACACTAGTTCTTACTTACAATACAAGAAGACAGACCTATGTTTCTCTGTACTTTTTAAATATTACATTTTGAGGTAAGCTGAGTGCTATCACATCAGGCATTTTCCTTAATCTTTATTTCTGTTCTGTTGAGTGCAGTTGTCATTTAGAATGTAAAAGAGAGCTGTCAGGGCCTTCAGTACTCTATCTCATGAATGCAATGACACTTACAGTATGTGAAAGCCTGAGATCCGCTATCCATTACACATTTTGGAGGGTCTATTAAATGTGATGATCTATGGGGGTTTGCCTTCTCTGATACTTTTGTTATATCTATATATCTCTATATAGCTATATATACAGACACAAACAAATCTATAGCAATATTTCTGGTGCTTCCTTAATTTTTCTCAAAATAATATGAAAAATATTAAATGTATTATTCCATGTTCAGCACAGTTCTATTTTTATTCTTTACATTATTTACAGTCCCAGTAACAGCCAAACATTGTTCTGATTCCTGTAATGATTTAAAAAAGCCTAGCAGGTCCAGGTCATCTATATTTACATAGTATTTCTACTACAACAGAAAAATGCCATGGGGGTCTGTTAAATTTCCCTTACTTTCTTCATTGGTAAATACCTATGTCCTTTAGGGGATCCAGCCATTTAGACAGTTCAGTTCAATTACTGGATGATTATGTACTTTGGGCTCAAGGGGTGGTGAGGAAGAATAACAATTAGGCCTATGACAGTAATACCGAGTCTTTACATAATAACCCTTTGAAGTTTTGTTTACTTTACCACAGGCCTGCAAACATTATATTATAGGATATGCTGTATTACAGTGCAAGGGTTGGAATAATGGGTGAAAACTTTGAAACAGTAATAGTATGTTTAAAGCCAATTCAAGGAGACTATAAATCTATTAAAAATAATTTGGCAACATGGCATGTAAACTGAGCCTGCCACACCAGGTTACCCCCTCCCAAAAGGTGTTTATGACATTTCTAAATCCGTTCAGGTCTGGTAGCTATGGAATTGGGCAATCATCATTCATCATTCACTCCAGATCTGAATAAAGTCAGTTTAGAATAAGCTGGCAGTTCTGCCTGGAGATTGCACCAATGTCATATTATGCATTATAAACATGGATGTGCAATTTGAATTCTCTAATTTGTTACTTATCTGACAAAACAATAGAAAGAAAATAATGTGAACGCCAATCTTTTTACAGTGGTCTTTGGTAGAATGTTGTACTTCCGTATGGATTCCTTTTATTTTCATTGAGTGAAGGAAATAATGCAACTATTATATTTATCTTTTAAGGCTTTGATTCTGTAGGCATGCAGGTTAATTCTCTTTATTTCATAAACATCTCAGGAAAGGTACGTCTGTGCTATTCTTACTAACAGCAGTTACTACAAGGAAGTGACCTACCCACCCTTTCAGAACCACTCATGAAGAAAGGAAACTGGAAAAGCCCCAGGGCCTGTGTACTTACTGTAAGCTTCTATCTTTCTTCTGTTAAACATTGAAATCCTATTGTGTCTGCTTCTTTTCAAAGACCTGTACAGCCACATTTTGTCAACAATACATCCTCAGTGTTTACATTTTTTCAGTTATCTGTTCTCACAAGTCTTGGCTTATCTGTTTTGCAAGTCAGATTGTGTATCCCATGTACTTTTTGTATTATTATTTTGAAGCTGATGCAAAACATTGTGTTGCCAGTTTCAAGAGGTATATATGCACACTGCTAAAGTCAATCCTGAAGTAATAGGTTGTTTTTATCACCAGATGGTCGTATACTCAGCGATGTTATCTTCCACAGGGTTTTATTATGGTTTTCACAAAGATAATTTTTTTGGTGGGGAAGTGGCACTGGACATAATCAGCCTTTACCAGGGAAACCACGAAAATACCATTGCAGTCAAATACAAGGGAACAAAATACAGGAACTAAGCTTGAATTTAAAATAATTCATACACGAAGAATCAGATTTTGCCTATAGCCAAGCCACATTGAAATATGGGTTTGTCATATCTCAAAAGCTGAATAGCACTGGTTAGCATTGCGAATGGGAGATTTCTAAGGAAGTACACAAGTTTTAGGGCAAGTGGTTTAAACTGCTCAGTAGGTGGCAGTCCTCTGTGATTTGGTAACTGAAACCCTCTCCAAGCATAATATTAGGAGGCTTGGAGAGTTGCCATCTGTTCCATGAACCATAAAATGGAGTCCTTTTTAACCATGTTTTCAAATATATTAAACCTATTTCTTGGCCAGATACTGTTCTATCAACTGGAATGCTATCTTCTGCTTTGATTGGGTGCAGAATCCTTTGTTTCATGTTTTATACTGCACTGTGTAATGTTGTGCGTGCTTAAGTAGTTGCCGTGTTCCACCATACAGATTCCTGCATTTTTGTAATGAACATAGTTTGGTATCATTGGGGGGAAAGGTACCACATAGAAGGTGGTATTATAAAAGAAGTGGATATAATAAGACATAAACATCTGTAGTATGTTTAAAGGCTACTTTTAAAAGGTACTTGCAGCCACCAGAATTGAAATGGAGGAAAAAAGGGATCTTGAAGCCTAGATTTAGAGTATCAGCAGCTCTTTATTTTCATGTGAATATAGATTTAATTTGTTCTGGTGTGGGCTTTTCCAAAAGTGAACACCCACTAGCTGTACTTTCAGTGGTCACAGTTCTGACCACCTGGTTTTAAGGCATTTTAAAATTGATTTCACTATGCTGCCAGACAGAAACAAGACTAGTGTCGATGCAGGACTCAGTTAGCTGGATAAAGAAGTTTCCTTCACAAAGTGATTCTGACTCTAGATTTCTGTGTCATCTCAGCAGGTTTGTAAAGCTGAATGTCCTTCATTCAGCTGCTGCTTGAAATGTTTCTTTGCTCTTTGCAGTGACATTACATGTTGTATAAACCATAAGGAATTGTGATCACTTTAAAGTACTGTTTGTTTCAGGTAATCCCCAATTCGTTTTCTTTATTCTTGAGAACAATAACTGCGTAATACGCAGTTTTCAAGAAAGGAAATTATGGGAAAGTATATAGTATCTTAGCGTCCGTCAGGTAAAACCTGGGTTCTGCTGCAGTCAGTGAAAAAGTTCCCATTTTGAAAGGGATAAGAAAGAAGTTGAAAGAAAAATATTTTGACACAAATTGCATACCCTATCAGGTCATTCAGTGACTGCCCTTCAGACAATCATCAAGATCTATATTAACTAAAGTGTAGAATAATGTCAAGACTTCTTGGGTCTTCTTAGAAGTTTATTGCTATTAAATGTATTTAATACATTCTAGAGACAAAATAATTTTAAAGTAACATTATTTTTACTTTTGTTCTCTGACCCACAGTGACCATGTCTACACAGGATGCTTACTGCGCAGTAGCTTGTTACTACTGTGCAGTAGTGTTGCACGGCATGAACCATAATGCAATGCTACTGTGCAGTAGTAATGAGTTACTTTACAGTAGTAATGAGCTATTGCACAGCCAGCATCTCGTTTAGATGCAGCCAGTGAGTACAAACTCACCCTTTTAATATAAATAAGCACTCACATTTCTTTTCCTAATTAAAAACAGGTAGTGCTAGGTGACACTGGAATTTTGAATAAAAGAATAGGCAAAATTGCTCAGGACAATGTTTCTGGCCTCCACAGAAAACCTGTAGGGTCAACATTAGAATATACTGATTCTAATTAGAATATTCCGATTAAAAATGCCTCAAAATCTCTGTTTTGACTTTTATTTTGCAAGAATCATTTTCTAAGTAAGACTACAGGAGCCTAAGCAATTATTATGTTCCTTTTGTTTTGCTACTTTAGCACACTAATGCATGGCCCTAAAGGCTTACCTAGAGTGTAGTTTTAATTCACTGATTATTATTTGAACCCTGCAAGTGTCCTTGTCTCTTGAAAATATACAGAAGTTGTTGTTATCATTGTTATATTTTATTTAAATAGCACATTTTGCATGCTAATGCAATGTACTTTTTGAAACATAGAGGAATATATGTTTCATATTCTGTGGAGAATAAATCTAAAATCCCCATCTTGCTTTGTAATCTGCAGGGTCCCATGGATTCCAATGTACTAGGTGATTTCAGGAGGGCCAGTCAAAAGAAGAAGGCTATGAGGTATGAATACAACATACAAACCAAAGCCTAGATTCTGAAATTTGATCTGAAATTAGAACAGGCATCTCTGACTGGATTTGCAGAATTGGGAGCAAAATGGTCAGGGCGATGCGGTATTTCATTAAGTCATATCTCAGCCACCATACACAGTCCTACCTATTTCACTCTTTGGCTGTATCTTATTCTTCCTGTATTTTTGTTTTTCTCAAAATGGCATTAGCCATCTGCAAACTTTTCATTTTTATTGTCTTACCTCTGATGACCTCTTCTCTTTGATAGACCTAGCACTGCTGAAACATTGGTGAGACTGTCCACTAAAATTAGTGCTTATTCAAAAGCCACCTAGGATAATGGATATAAAATTACATCAATATATTAACTCCTGCATTTATTTTATTGTGGCAGCCCGGGGAGTGGAGCTCCACCTAAAATTGGAAGCCTGTTGCCTCATGCAAACTCTATGCTTCAGACAGGTTTATCAAAGTTTGTCTCAGATAAACTTTGTTCCAGAGTTTATCACAGCATCTTAATGGCATGTGTAGATGCTCAAACTGCTGCAGTCCAGGGTGCATGTGCAGAAGTTTCACCTGGGTCTACAGAAGTTTGGGCCATGGTGGAGCAGCCCCAGGCCGGCAGAGGGCCCTGGGAGTCAGGCCCAGGCTCTGGGACACAGTGTTGGGCAGTGGAAAGGGCTGGCTGGGGCACAAGAATGCCCTAGTGTGCAGAGCCCCATGGTTAGGTGGCAGGCAAGGGTCTGGCCCCCTTCTGTCTGGGCTGACCAGGTGCAATGTATGCCCGGGGCAGTACTTACATGTGTGTTTACTATCTTACGCACAGTTATTTTCACTGGTGTAACATAGTACTGTCCCTGATAGAACTATTTTACAGCAGCAAAAAGTAGTTTACTAGTCTAATAGTGTCACATGCGTAAACTGTGATGCTTTACACAGCAGCAAATTAATCTACTGCACAATTAAGTGCACATGTAGATGCACCCAGCAGGATACAAACCTTGCCCAAAAAAGTTAATGGTCTAGAAAGACAGGAAAAAAGTGGGAGAGGAGTAAGTCATTCTTTGTGCTTCCACTTAAAGTATCAGACTGCAGTGCCCATGTGGCTTCACCCCTAGCTTGTGCCTTATCTACTAGACCTTGCTCATGACTACAGTTCCCTCTTCTTATAAAACAAACAATCCAATCTAAACATAAAGTACCACCACCAGGGGCTGAAAGATCCAATATCAAAATGGGAGCAGCTTTGTTTTAAATAACTGATGGACTGGTAGGTGTTAAATCAGTTAGGCAAATGGTATTAACATTCCAGCTGGTGATTCAGTTATCATCTTGAATATCATCTTGTCCCAAGTCCCTTCACTCCATGGGGGATTCCTTTTCAGAGAAATTTGGATACTGAAGATTACAGTGTGGCAAAATCAAATTTGTCCTTGCATAAGGTTTTAGAGTCATGGGTTTTTGCATTTCTGAAGGGCATGATAAATTATTGTGTTGGACCATCACCCTCCTTAGCAATAGACATACAGATCAGGTCACATCACTTGCCATTTTTTTTCCAGGTAGTGGAGTCTAATGATTCAAAATTCCGAAGAATCCCACAGTATACAAATCCATTGTGAAAGGGACGGCTTTCTAGTTGCCCTGCAAAATAATAACTATTGTATTCAAGCAGAAGGCATGACAGGGTGGCACATTAAAGACAAACTGGTTCAGAGAGGCACGGACTGTCATAGGCAACAGCCTACTTTGTCAGATGCTGTGAATTCATAGCTTTTCTAAATTAGTCTTTAAGGTACCAGCCTAGCTTGCCTTCTGCTTGACTTCAGACTAAGACAGCTAACTACCTCTCTTCTCATTGTATTCAAGTACACAAAGAGAGTTTAACCTGAACATTTCTGATGCCATTCTTTCTTTTTTCTGTAAGTCCTGGTTTGACTTAGTTTATCACTGCAAGGTTCCAATGTGTAACATCTTATTTGTTGTCATGGAAGCATTGTTATAAGCTCAGTGTCACAGAACATCTCCCCACCCTCCAACAAAACAATGAGAACTGGCAGAGCAGCTCAGTAAGTTACTATCATTCTGAAGCTTTTCAGAGGAGGAACAGATCTTTTTAAAGGGAGAGAAGTTTTACACTTTCAGATGACCTTTCAGTTCTACAAGACCAGCTTTACACTGAAAAAAAAGGGTGGCTTTTCTTTGAAGTGATGATGGTGAGTTCAGTGCAGTCTTTTAGCATCTAGTTGCTTCATGCTTATTGGGCACATCTACACATCACCATATGGTGATGTTGCTACAGCGCCATGCTTTACTACTTCCTTTTGGCAGTCTGGGTTGTTACTGCACTGTGTGTGTGGCACCCGGGGAAATTTCACCACTATGTTGCCATAGTGGCATGCTATACCCAGCGAGCTCGCTGCTATGGCATTGTAGCTGGCGATCTTATGTAGACACACATGATCACTACATCACCGTAGCGCACCGTTATGGTGACAGTGTGTCACTATGTTGCTGTAGGGTAATGTGTAGACGCACCCATTATAGTGAAAGTGTAACAGTAGATTAATTGAGTTTATTGCATATAAGACCTTGTGTACAAGAGAATATAATTGTGTAAGGTAAGGTGTGAATTTAAATTGCTACTGTTATACCAGTATAACTCCTAGCATGCACATGCTTATTTAGGGCCTTTTTCCCGTTTAGATTAGGTTACTTAGGAAGCAATTGAAAGCTATGCTGGGAAGAAGCTATTTCCACAATAAGAGGGTGTACCCAGTAGAACTGTACTGGTATAACTATAGTAGTGTAATCATACCAATACAGTGATATTGGCGTAATGGGAATAATATTCCATGCATACAAGCCTTAAGTCTATAAAAAGGAAGTACTACAAAAGAAGACTCCTACAGCATCAGATGTCATTATATCACTTATACATACAAGGCTGAATGAGCTTAATATATTTGTAGTGTGAATGTTGTAGATATTTTTTGAAATGTTTGTAGTAATTTCAGTAAAATGTGAGTAAAAATGCACTCTATAGTATATTATTTTATTCTCAGGTATTTGTTACTGTGCAAGGCATTGTTGCATTTTTTGCCATTTAATATACCACACCTACTGCTACATCTTAAAACTGCTACTGCTTTTGTCTTCTCTGAGGCCTTACGTTTTACTTATGGTAGTGTGTAGTATTCAGAAATAATTCTAGCGATGTAAAATCCTATATATTGCCATTATCTTTTATCCTTAATAGATGACTCTGCAGATGGGTCAGAATGGCAAAGCTCTCTACTGAAATGGATAGAAGGTAGAAAATCTAGGATGGACTTTGCTGGGGATCCCCACTGAAGAACTGAAGTTCAGTCACCACAATATGGCAGATGTTTGAAGCATATTGAGGTGACTAAGAAAGTACAGGAAAGATGTAGTAGAAAGAACAAAGGCTAAAAATCAAAAGTGACAAATGAAAGCAGGAGGTTCAGAAAACTACATTTGGGAGATACATGACTTGGAAATCCAGAGAGTGAAGAAGCCAAGATTAGATTCATAATATTTTCACAATTAGCAGGAGAAGAAGAGGCAGGGAACTCAGAAGCTACGATAGAGGAGTGTATGGATAGGAGGTCTGGAAGCCTTTGGAGTAGCAGTGAGATAAAGGAACTCTTTGTTGAAAGGTGTGAATTGATGTGTGAAGGCAGTCCTGTGTGATATTGTGGCAGAGATCTTAAGAGTGAGGAGGAAAAGTCTCTTTCAGGGTACTCTTTAGTAAGGGAGAATGAGGATTTTAGGTTTTGCAGTACAGAAGTGAGCACAAGAGTTGTCTGATGAAGGCCTAAGAGCTCAGGAGGAGGAGGCGGCATAGTTACAAAAGTTGGACACTCAGAACAAAGGAAGTGGTAAAAAGGAAGATAGAGTTTGTGAACAGACATAACACAGAACCATTTTAAAAGGGGGAAGGACTTGTTGTTCAGGAACAAGATAATTGTTTCATCTGTCTACTTTCCCAAGCATAGTGAAGCTTAAACCTCCGTAACTTTGAAGTTGAATGAAACGGGTTTGGAATTACAACAGTTTACCTTCATTGCAGAGAAGAGTAGAGAGACAAGTTACAGCAGATCAGCTAGAAAGCATTATAAATTCAAAGTGCTTAAACTGTTTGTTTGTGCATACTTTGGAGAAAATACTGAGTAGAGTAAGGAGTGAGTGTCACCTAAGTAATGCTGTGCAAGACAAGGGAAGGAACTAAGGAAAACCAGGGGAGAGCAAGGAAAGCTGCTGTGAGGAAAACAAAGCACTCTTTTTGTGTCACCTAACTGCTGCTTTTTGCCACCTATATTGTGTTAGTAATCAGAGTTCAGGGCCCCAGTGTGCCTGATGCCATATACGTAGGGAACCTAAATTGCGGTTTCGCAGATTTTGCGGAACCTGCGAAATCTTGGGTTTCCTGTGAAATCTGTGAGAAAGAAAAACTTATTAAAAATAAGTTTTGTCAAGTCTTCCCCTCTTGAGTAGACTGTGCAGCTTGTTCAGGAGGGGAAGGCACCAACTGGCGGGGTGGCATGAAGGGTGCAGCAGATAACATGGCAGCTGCCCCTCCTCCCTTCTCCCCACAGGGCCTCTCCACTAATCAGTGCTGAGGGGTGTGGCCCCTCTGCCAATCAGCACCAAGAGGTCTGGACACCATGAAATGCTCACAAAATGGGGTCTTCATGTCAGGACAAAGCTGCAAAAATGGCTTTTTCTCACTGTGAGTTAAAAAGGTCCCTACATACAGACCAAACACACACACAAAAGAGGCCATTCCCCAAATAGCTTGCAAGTTATATTTATTGACCCAAAGAAGACCAAATAAACATTATTACGGGTCAGAAAGGCATCGGTAAATGGGTCTGTTTTGAATGTGCTTGGCTGGATGCAATAACAGGAAACAGTTGACTGTTTTTGCTGTTGTTGTTTGTACTATATGGTAAGTGCCTAGAGCTCCCAGATCAGGTTCAAGGCCCATTGTGCTGGGTGCTGTGCTAATATATAGTAATAGGCAGTCTCTGTTCAAAGGTGTTACTATCTAGTGTAGGACAAGACCCAACAAGTGGGTGTATAAACAATTGAAAGCCTGAATGAAGAACAAAGGCAATGTTGACAGGTGTGTGTAGTTTCCTGGACTAGCTGTATGTATAAAAACATGAATGTTTTTCAGTCTTTTAGCTTGAAAAAATATAACAGATATATAACATTCTGTATTGGCCAGTCACCTAGCTTTTATCAGTTGATAATTTCCCAGATGATATCTAGGCATCATTTTAAACGAGCACTTACGATTAAGTACTGAGATAGGGTGTTTATACCTTACAGCAGGGTGGATTTACAGCTATTTCAGCCTCAAATGAAGTCTGTTTTCACAACAGATGAGGATGCATTCAAATATTATCCAATCATATCGATGTGGGGGAAGAGGAGGACAGCTGCACCAGTGTAGTCCTTCTAGGGTTAAAGATCCTAAAGCTTTAAAGAGAATGTCTAAAAGAAAATTTCTCTCTGAAATAATTTATGGAAATGCCGTGCTCCCTTTGAAGGTTCCATGTCACTGCATGGCACTACGCAATGTTCTCTTTCTTCACCTGTCAGGCAAGGACCACCTCGAAGAGTCTCACTGCTGATTACTAGTTAATTGTCATTAATAAGTGACAACTGACATTATGGGGGCTTAATGCAGAGAGAACAGAAAAGAGCCACAGATATTCTAATGAGCTGACTCCTACGTGCCCTCTATTGTTGTCGAAAATGAGGAGCTGTCGTCATTGTTCAGGAGATGGGCTTCAATTGCTCTGGAAAAATATTCTCTTTTAATTTCTTTATGCATAGATAATTCCTGGTGCATGCTCTCTCTTCCTCTGTCTGTCTGTCTGTCTCTCTCTCCCTCTCTCTCTCTTACACACACACGTGCGCACAGACACATAGACACACACACCTTTTTCTGAACACAGTGAAAACTTCCACTAAGGATGTACATTATACACCAAGCCACAGAAAGGTTTTTGGCTTTGAACCATAGTAGCATTTATATTTAGACAGAATTACATACATATATGTATAAAACAGACAAGTGTACTAAATGTATATCCCCAACCATCCAGATTTTTAAATGGCCAATGAGGGAGAGAAAAAAATAAGTTATTGAGAAAAAATCCACAGTCACAAGATGACCAAGGTAAAGATGATGACCAAGAACATGTGATGTTATGCTGTAGTTGAGGCCTATTTCTGTAGGTACCCTCAAAAACTGTAAAACAATACCAACAGTTATGACTTGGCCCTGATTTTCAGAAATAGCTGCGTAAAGTTAAGCTTTTTGTCCTAACTTCACATTTATCACCTAAAATGTGACATGATTCTCAAAAATACTGAGCAGTTGGTTGCTCTGTGTGAAGCTGGTGAGAGCTGCTGAACACTCAGCACTTTTGAAAAAGGGGCCGCTTTTTGAAGTACTTAAAAATGGATTTAGGAACCTAAGTTTACCCACCTACTTCTGAAAATCTCAGCCAGCAGAGGGCCAGAAATTTTCAGTAAGTAATACAGTAAGGCTACATTGTCTGTGACTTATTTGGCAATTTCTATTTTTGTTCCTTGAACTTATATCAAGACAGCTGGCTTGTGAAAAAATCCCAGATAATTAAGGACAATTTAAAAAGAACTGACTTATTTACAAAACAAAACGCAGTACCAAAAAGACATTTTCTAAAATGATTATAGTGCTCATTGATCTGTGGCATAAGTCTATGCTATGCTATTAATATTTCATGTCTTCCTGCCACAGGCCAAACAAAAAATACTTTGGCAGCAGGCCATGTATGGACAGGTGGCCCCAAATGAGGGGCACAGAAGAAACAGCAGTGAAGAAGCCTACCTTTCCCATAATTCTAGGACTTGAAGGGACTGTATACTAGTTTGAACATTTTCATGGAAGTGGAGGGCATATTGAATAGTGGGTATGTTATCATGCATAGAATTTGACGATTCAATTTAATGGGTGCTATTATCATCAAATATATGTGACTTAATCTGAATTTACCTGCTTGAATATGGGACACAATGACCTCTTCCCCACTCAGAAAGGAATCACTATAAGATCCTTGATGAGAGGATCTATAACAATAACAAATAACAAAGCTGCCTTTTGACATTGCTGGTGATTAATCTGTTCTAAAACCTCCAGTTTGAAGAAGATAGTTGAGGAGGTTATGAAACACCTTTGGTAGCATTCAGGGTCTTTGTTTCTTCTGAGGCCTAGTCAATCTATAATTGGTATATAAATGTGGTATATAAAGCTTATATTAGCTGATATTGTCCTAGCAATGGAGGAAATTGGATGTCTGAGGGTTTTGCTTTTTGGGTTTATCAGATCATAATCCAAGATTATGTCATAATGGTTCTCATCATTTGAGGTTCTTTCACGAAGCTAGAGCAACTTTTATAGCCAGATGCCCTTCCTTATGCCAGTCATAGTTATTGGCAGAGGGCCTAGCCTTTGGTCATCCAAAAGCCATTCATAAGGCAGAAAAGATATTTGCACCACCTGCTTTAGCAAGCTATTTTCAGAGCTCCTGGTAAGCCTGTCCATCTATGCTCCAAGTGGTACCATAACTGTAAACCTTCATTACTGACAGCATAGCCTCAAGAATCAATCCCATCCTTCTATCTATTCAGCCTTTTACCATGGTGAGGTGGAGGTCAGTTTTAGGAGGGGGCAGGAGGCAGAACTCCCCAAATTCCAACTGGCAGTAGCCCAAAACTGAGACAGAAAGAGAACATGGCAAATATTGCAAGAGCTCTGAGCATCCAATGAGAGCAGTGGATCTTTACCTTTTTAAACTCAGGGCACTCCTTGGAAAATGCCAGCTCTTAGCTTTCACACATTTGTTGGTTATAGAAAAATAATAGAGCATTTCTGTTGCACAGAACTCAGAAAACCCACAACATGTTGGAATGTTTTTGACCCTATGGATTCCTATTTGAAATCTCTGGGTTTATCTTGTGAATCACATGTAGGAATTTGCACACCTCATAGTGCTAATATTGTATGGCACCTTAAAAGGATTCCATGACAGCCTAGGGTGTCACGGCACCCAAGCTGAAAATCACTGAACTAGTAAATGCAGTAAATCACAAGCTCAGAGTGATGATCTAGGCTGCTGGCCTTGCCCCGTGTTGGGAACCATAGCCATGAAAAAGAAAAGAATTTGCTGTCTTCTATCCACTGCTCACATGGTATTGCCACTGATCACATGGTAATGTTAACCTGTCTCTGAAACCTAACAAAACTAAATGAAGTTATTCTTGACTGTATCTATGCTTTTATTCTGAGAGATTTTAGAAGGTATAAATGAATTATTCTTCCCCTGTGCTGGTTACTTTTCTTCTTGTGGGGTCCAACACAAATCCATTTTGACCAGTGTTTAACATATGTTATGTGGTCACATATTGGGCTACTGAGAAAGTATGGTGCTGTGATGTCTTTCAATATATAGATGATCCCAACTTTTATATTTGCATGTCTTCTCATGTGGCTAGTGTGGTTAGTTAGATCAAAGCAGATAGCAATCTGGTTGAGGCATTACTAGTTTAGGAACAACCTAGTTAGTGAGGGTCACATAAGGTTGGAGGCAACAACCTGAAGAAATGGCAGTGAATTTCAGCATTGCTACTTATGACAGTATGTCTATAATTTGCAGTGTAGGCCTGACCCCTAGAATCATACTGATCATCACAGGTATTAATTAAATAGCTATTGTTTTGGTCAGAACAATTTTCACTATTTTTGTTCTTAGCATGAAGCTTGTGGGTTTTTTGTTTTTGCTATGAACTTTGCTCTTACCTTTTCCATGTGGAAATTGTCTTACTTGGGTTACACCATAAGAACATTTAGAGAATGAAACTAGTACACATTTACTAAGCAAAATGTCATATTAGCAGCACTTTGTACTTTGCTTATGATCTTTATGGGCTACCAGTGGATTTCTAGGAGAAATTTAAGGTGTTTGTTTATGAGTTAAAAAGCACACCGTTGCTGGGGCCTGTCTGTCTTGCAGACATCATTTTCCATCTGACTCCATGGAAGTTGCCATCAGTCAAGGAGGTCTGATTTCAGTGAGGTTTATTGATTCTGGCATTCACTTTTCCCTTTTGTCCAGGAAGGCCTCAATTTGATCACTTTCAAGGCATGTGCAAGGGCCAAGTGCTTCAGAGTAAGAGATGAGGTAGTTAATGGATATGGGGAAGAAAGTTCTGTTGATGCTGAAACAATTTTAAACCCTTGTTTCCAGTTTGGGCTTTGAGATTGTTGACCAGTACATTTTAGAAAGTTGAATAAAAATTACAATTCTTGTATGTTTTACAGTAAATAAAAAAAATCAGACTGTCTCCGGGAGTGACATTCCTTCCAGTGTGTGCCTCTTAGCTGTCTCTGTGGATGAGGGCACAACTGGGTCTATAATGATGGATGCCTCTTGTAGGAAGTGGTTTGGAATAGGTCAGGACAGACTGAGAAGTTAGAACTGCAGATAGTCTTATCTCACTTTTAGAGTTATAAATTATTTAATATGAGAGAACCAGCTCCAGGAAACCGGGGTTACAGAAAATATTAAGCTTCTTGTGTGGCTATTTTTCTTGCGTCAGGTGGTATGCTAGAATTTTTTTATAGGCTTTCAGGGGCCCTGAAAATAATCAGCAAACGGGCAAAGATATTTAATTATCTTTTTCTATTTATCATATCATATTTCCAGAGAGCTGAGTCCTGAGGTTTAGGGCCTTGTATATTGAATTCAGATCCATAAAAATCTCCTTGCTAGCTAGAACATGTTGCTCTGAAGTTATAGGTGCATTGTTGATATAGGTTATTAGTGATTCATAAAATGCTTTAAGTAATAACAAATCATTTACCTAAGCACAGACAAAATAGTCATATCTAATATTTGTTAATACCTAAGTCAGTAAACAACATGATGAAGTTGCACTGTATGAAGTGCTTGGTGATTTTCTTGTAGAGCCTGTAATATTTTTCTAGTTAGCATTAGAGGATTAAATGTAAATGCTTCTTTTCTTTATAAAACCTCCCATGATGTTTGAAATATGTGAATCAAGGCTGGTACAATGCATGTAACACTTACACATGAAGTAACTCATACATTATTTAGGAAAGGGTTGAAGGCCCAAGTGCCACTGAAGGATTGCCGAGGACTCTGAAGAAGCTAGTGGCAATACAAAATAGAAAGGGAGGCATGTGCTATCATTCCCCAGATCAGCAGAGGATCAGCTGTTGGTTCCAAAAGCCCATAATCCTACCTCCAGTCATAGCCAATACCAGAATGATGATGCCTCGGAAAAAGGAGAGAAGCTATAACCGTTGTGTTAGACAAAGCTGAACAAATTCCTTCTGGCCTTCTGCAGCCATCACTTTGTTAAGAGATGTGCTTGTTCTTATCTTAGGATTCCTAACTCCAGTTTAGAACTGGAAAGTGTAGCCTTTGTTCCTATAACAACTTTGCATTTGGTTTCTTTTTAATAGCAAGCAGACAGAAAGTAGGTAAAAATCATATTCATTTGGGCAACAGCCTTTTTTTGTATACTGCATAGGACAATATCAGGAGATGGGGATAGAATTTCAAAGTGGTACTTTTCTTTAGTTCCTTCCTTTTCAATAGCTGTTGTTTTGATTACTTTGTGCCTCAGGCTGTCATTAGAATCTTTTTGTGTGGGGAAGTATTAAGTCCATAAATATGAAAATAAGCCTGTAATTGACCTATGGTCTGAATTTATTTCCATTAGATTTTGCGAGTATAAAAAGTACAGACTGGAAGAGTGATATTTATGTGTGTGAAGCTCCCCAGCTCTTATGGTATGTCGTGTATTTGATAACAAGGGTATGCTTTTAAAGGGACTGCTAAGTGAGACAGGGTGGGAAAACAGGTGTCTTATTTTTGTTCTGAAAGCAAAACTGGATATAGCTGTAAAACACATGCACAGCATATGCTATTATTTTGATTAATCTGACTGCTATGGAACAGCCCATATGAAAGCTGATCAGCATGTCCCAATCAGGATCATTAGATACCTCTGCAAACACCTGGAGAAGGGCAGACAATGGAGGGTAGTTTGGAGACAAGAGGTGCTGAATGATCTAACACTGAAAGCGCGGGGGTTGCCACACCTGCTTGTGTGCTTTAATGGAGCTTTATAGTACGTTTTCTCAGTTAAATGGTACATAAAACTCAGCTGCCTTCTGTGGAGGTTATGTACTGTTGCAGTGCCCTATGCATCATGTATAATATTCCAGTTGTTGTCTCTGTTTGTAGCCACAGCTGTAGTTCTGCTGAGCTACTAAATAAAGTTTTTTGAGGGCTGGGTGGGTTTTTTTTCCTTCCGGATTTTTTTCTTTACTATTGTGTGAAGAGAACATATGGCACTGCTATTACATCAGGACCTGCAGGCGAATTTAGTTCATATAACATTCAGCTGAAGTAGGGCTTACACGTGGAGGAAGGGGGAAAAATGATTGCTTCAAAGAACAAAACACAAAATCTTCAGGCCCCACGTTCAGATCTATATCCCCCAAATAAATATGTAAAAAAAAAATCCCTGGATTAAAAAAAAATCACTTTATTAGCTGCAATGACCTGTTTTTCTTAAATTATTTGATCCACTGTTTGGAGAATTTTAGGTTACTCAGCTGCTTATTCCTCACCAAGGTCACTATATGCTAGGAAGATTTCAGTCTGCAAGTTGTTCAACCCCAGGGCCTTACTCAGAAAAAAATGATTACACATTTCTGCAGTTTATTCTCACATTCTTTATTTGGAAGGTGTGCAACGTGTAAAGGCATGTTCAGAATTTTCTTTCCATTTCTCTCACCTCTTTCTCTTTCTTGTACACAGGTACCTTGCACATTAGTACGACTAGTGGGAATAATGATATTAAACAAATTGTGTTCAGCACAAGGTAGGGGATGAGGGATTTGTTTTACTTTTTTCTGAGTAAACCAAACTAAATTTGTATTAAAAAGGGTATAAAAAGGAGGTAGTATTTTACAATTACAACATGCCTTTCCAATTGTTTGGTCTCTCTGTGCCTATATCAGACCTTATCAAAAATAGAGTTCTGCTTTGATACAACTGCAAGTTATCCTATTTTTGTCTAGGACTCTCTCTGGGTTCAGTGCTAACCCCAATGAAGAACATGAGCAAGTAACAGAGTGAATTTAAGGAAGGAAGGAAGGAAGGCAGGCAGGCCTTCTGCCTCCAGACAGTGCAGTGAGTGAGTAATATACAGGAGGCTACCTACTCTTCTGTCAGGCAGGAAGAGTCTGCTGTATGAGCAGTAAAGTTATATCCCACAGAACTTCTCCAGAGCATGAATCATTTCATGGACCTTGACCTCAGCATCACTGATGTGAGATTATCATCACTTAATTTTATTAAAAATATCACCCACACTTGGGATGGTCTTGTTTCCACAAGACAACAGCAGGTCAACACCCTCCCTCCAAGAATTTAGCCCATTTGCAAGTGAGGCCACTGATCAGGAGCACCAGCTGTACCTCTGATTGTCACCAATGTAAGAGGAATCACATGACCTGCACCATCGCATTATACTGCTTCTCCCTCAGGGTATCAGCCAGTGGATCATATCTGGACAGCTTTCGCTCCTGATCATTGGCCATCTCTGTGATGTTGCAGAAGTCTCCCATGTGAGGGACACCGGTACACTCTTTCTGGTAGGGGATATGCAAGATTTCAGTGATAGCCTGTAGCAGCAGGTTCATCCACTTCTTTAGGGACTGTTTGATTTAATTGTCTGCTGTCTTGAGAGGCATCTTGAGGACTGTGAGCCTCTCAGGAAGAATGAGGTGTGGGGAATGAGGAATGTGTTCAGGGCATCATTTGTCTGCTAGGGGGCCAGCAGGGAGGAGTCTAGCTTGCGGATGTCCTTCATGATCCCTTGGATGGTCTTGTCCGGCATTTGTCTCACCTGTTGGCCCTTAGCCAATTTAAGTGTGATGACTAATTCCTTCAGGAGCAGCTTGCTCTCAGTTGTCAACACCTCATTAAGGCTTTTTAGTTTGATAGTCATAGTTCCTTGCTTCCAATATGCAGCCTTGAAGTTGACAGCATGGTGCAAGTTTCAGGGCTGCTAATAGCACAGTAGTGACAGTGGCTGAGATGAGCTACAAGGAATAACTGCAAACCCTGCAATTTTCTAATACCTAAATAAACCTGCTACCTTCAGCTTGGATTATATTGCCTTGGTCCTGGCAGGTTAAATGAAGCAAAGAGAACTCACATGGCTGACTCACTGGTCACAATGAGTCTGTAGTAGGATGGGGAATAGAATCTAAGAACTCTTAGCTCTCATTTCCCCAGTTCTAATCACTAGACACACTCCCTATTCAAGCCATTTCTTCTGTTGTATTAGGATGAATTACCAGGAGACAGGCTTTATACATCTAGTATTCCAAGAGGAATGGTGGTGGGGTGGGGTGGAATTTTAATGGGAGCGATGGGAGGAGCTTCATGGCAGTGCTTTTCTGTTCCACTATTTATTGTTGCATTGGGAGTATTTACCAAAAAGAAGAGTGGGAACTGGAGTGGTCTAATAGTTATTTAGCTTTTTACAACAAAGGGTACATTTTTAGCTCAGTGCACTGAGTGAAAGAAGGAGACACACAACTCCCATTAACAATAATGCGAAGTGCGTGTGTGAGTTCCCATTCACTGTACTGAAAATTTACCCCTAAGGGTCCAAATAAATTTGAGCTGTTGACCATGTGAAATGTTCTTTTAGGGCAATAAGGACACTGAGAGGCAGCTATACATTTTGCTAAGTCTTGGCCACATACCAGTATTTGTCTGCATAATTCTTCAATTTTTCTGCCCAGATTCCACATACAATGCACACAGTGCTTATAGAGTGCAGAAATATCTGAGGCAAAAAAAATGGTTTTAACAACTGCATACTTTGTTATTGAATTAGGCCTTGAAACTATAATTCCCCATCTCTGTGTTTTGATGAGAAACCCTCTATAGTGTTATCAAACTAATATATTGTAGCAAATTCTATATCGGTTGTCTGTGCAACATATAATATGAACTGTATGAGAAAGAAACGAACTTCCAAAAGAAATGTCTCTCCCTCTATTTCTTACTAAGAAACAAACAGCTTCCTGGCAGGTTGAGTATTCATGCTGCTGAATCTTACCTTTTATTTGATTATGTAAATGGAGAGGGATTGTAGTCTGGTACACATCTTTGTAAAATTTAATTTCTAGTTTATGCCTAAAACACTCAAACCTGGAAACATTAGCAATTGTCAATAATATTGCAGAAACTCTCTCTTCTCTCTCTCTCTCTTGTTCTCTCCCCACCCTTCTTTTTTCCAGTGTTATCAGGATGTCTTTCAAATAACTAGAGCAAAGAGTTATGCAGGGAGGCGTATATCCTATCAGTAGAAATGCTGAGCATTTTGAACTCTACAGTCATAAACAATGGACATGCATATATTTTAAAAAGAAGCTTGAAGTAATGTATCTTAATTTAAAACTATGATTCCTGCCCAGACATCTTCCCCCACCCCACCACCACTCCTCTTGGAATACTAGATGTATAAATCCTGTCTCCTGGTAATTCCTCCTAATACAACAGGGGAAATGGTTTGAATTCAAAACAAATGTTCTCACAAATGCAGTCATCTCATCCTCTTTGCTTTCTAGATCCCAGAATCCAGCAGGTTTAACTGTTTAGCAACAAGAATTGATCATTAACCTGTGCTGAAATGCTTGTGACAAAACACTTGAACCACAATGATGCAAACCCAGGAGAGTATCTTAATGTTGCTGAGGAGGAGGCTTATATACAGGGCCCAGCAGAGCTCATAAAAGCCTTCACATACCCTCCAAAAATAGATACACAGACTTCCATCAATGTTAGATGTTATATGCATCATGTGGATGGAGCTTGACTGAGGAGGAGCTTGGAAGAGTACCAATTCTTTTTCCTTCAGCTTTGACCCCTGCAATTAATACCTCTTGTAATCATAGTCTTATATTTTTCCTTTGAAAAGTTGCGCAGGTTAGCAGAAAAAGCATATATAGGACAATCCCAATGTCCTAGAGTCAGCACAGAAATCAGCAGCGCTGAGTCAACCTACTGGAGTATCAGCTTTCATTTTGCCTCACACCTTTCCCATTCTCTGTCTTTTGTCCTATTTTGTCATCTCTCAGGAGGGAATTAATTTGTAACGCATTGATCTTTAAGGAGGAAATGCATGTTCTGTCAAAAATTCCAAGTAACACATGGGCAAACTCTTAACTAGCATCCCTCATGCCTGCTAGAATTAGACACTATGTACATGGAATTAAGTTTGAAAAAGTGTATTCCTGGCCCTTTTTTGTTGTTTCTCCTTGCTGTGCATTGCAGAATAATAAGAAAGTGATTGTAACATTCTAAACCAGAGCACCAATGAAGTTCATATGTACTCTAGTTCTATATAAACCTTTTTACTGGAAAATTAAAGTTTAATTGAAAAGTAGGTCTCTGAAGAAATCCCCAACTGCAGAATGTCTACCCAATTACAGCAGAGTAATAGTTGCAGTGGAAAACTGTTAATGTATAGCTGCAGTACATGTTATACATGGAACACTTTTCAAATTTAACATTGGCAGTCAAGACTGTGACTATATTTTGGTACTTAAAACAGCAGATTTTATGCATTTAACATCAGTTTTATGCACTATAGATTTCACTGTACCTGCGTACAAATGTAACCATGTGACTGTGTTATTCATTCTGAAATAACTGTGAACAAAATGTTTGCATCAACTATTCATACAGTGGCTCCTTTAGGTATCTGTCTCTAGGTGACAACTGAGTGACTCAGTGCCTTATTTGATTGGCTTTTAGGCAGCAGGCTTTATAGACACCTTAAGCCACAAAAAGAAAGGACTTGGTTTGGTAGCCACATAGACTGCCTGACAAAAACTACATTACTGCTCACATCATTGCAGTGCAGGCAGTTTCTCTTGTGATCTCTTGTTTGTCTCTTGAGCAGAATGAAGCAAACACACTGCGAGCTGTCTCCTGCTAGTCACACTCTGGCATGTATGTGGGTTGTTTTTGTGGGTACAAAGTTTTGACTGGTATAGAAAAGTGAACAAGTTGGAATGATACCTTATAACAAAGCTGCATCTTAAGATGTTTCAGCTCTTCTCTGATAAATTCCCTTGCTTTTCTTCTCCCCCCTTCCCCACTCCCAGGCATTTTAAACTTTCAGGTGAAACATTGCTTTGGGGTTAAGTTGGGGTGTGGGGTCTAAGGCTATGTGGGAAACAAAAGGTTCCTGGCCCTGCCCAGTTATTGCAAATCACATGGGCTTTTTATTAAGAAATGGTTGGGCTTGCAACCCTAAAAAGTGTACTGTAGATTTTTTTTCTTCTTTTCTTTGCGGCATCAATACCTATTATGATCACCTTAAAATGAATTTAAAGTAACTTAGTCATTTAATTAATTCAGCATCTGTACATGCACACCAGTTCATATCCTTCTCCCTACTACATATTCACATAGAAATTTCATAAGAGATTTTAATATGCATATTTAGAAAACTATACCACATCAGTTCCAAAGGAGCTGTTACAATATTAATGTCATTTTATGCTGTCAGTTGTAAGTTATAGACAAAAGGAAGGGTTTAAGGCAAGATATAAAAATAGGATGTGACTGAGTGACTTGGAAGGAGGGAAATGTGCATCTGGTAAATGGGACAGTGATAGTGTAAGAGCAACTACTAAGTTTAAAGAATCAGGGTGAAACTGCAGAAAAAGATGTAAAGGTGAACAGGTAAATGAGAGAAGAAAACAGGTGAGATGAGTCAGTCCAATGCATAAGTGAATTTTGCTGGGGACAAATAGCAGCAGCACATAGTTCTGCCACTACTACCTGTCCCCGGGGAATGCTCTTGCTTGCGCGCTCTGGCATGTGGCAGGTTGCCCTGGGTGGGGGAAGGGGAGGCTGGGCCCAGCACCTGGGTTAGCCCTAGCAGCCTTATTTGGGGTCTTGGAGGCTTCCTGGGGCTCCAGTGGCAATGATCCAGCATGTGGAGCCTGGTTGGCAGCCAGAGCATGGCTGTGGTCACCCAGGCTCTGGTTTCAGGTGTCACATACTGGTGTCACGTGTGCCACCTCACTTTTTTCAGGTGTGGGTTTTTTTGACACTGGGATTTCTCGGTGTCAGAAAAACTCACTGTGCTGCAAATTAGCAGCGCAACGAATGCCTGCATGTGCAACGCATGTGGTTTGCGGTGCCACAGGTGGGTCTGTGGCACTGCATCCTGCACACGTACACTCATCTGGACGTGCCCCAAAAGGCTATTTTTCACAGTGCTTTCATCCCTATATTAGTCACTGTGGTATACAACCACTATTTAATTAGCAGAGAGATTCAGAAGGCAACGAAGGTGATAGAGGATCAGGGCAATCAAGTGTACTTCCTATTACAACTATTTTCTTACAGGAAGAAGGCTGGTCTTGTAGTTCATGCACAGAGCTTAGTGTCATAAGACTGGTTTTTTTGTCTCCTTAGCTCTGCCCCATACTTCTGTGTGCCTATGACTTAGTAGTTTTATTTTCTCCTCTGCCAACAGTTCTCTATACAACTTTCACTTTTGGGTCTCAGCTTCCTAGTTTAAGACAAAAATAAATCCTTTTTAATAATCCCAGTGAGTAAACCTACTCTGATTTTATTAAGACCTAAGCTCTAGGATACAATTTTAACTAAACAGACACTAAAGAAGGAAGCTGAGACTCATTCACCACAAGGCAGGTGCATCAAAAGGGAAGACAATATCACCACCAAGGAACCCCTCACTTAGAGAGACAATTCTTTTTCTTTTAGTATTACCTTCATCAGACACTGCATTGCACCTAAGGGAAGGGAAGACCACCCCTGCCCCTCCTCTATCCCGGTCTGAATACCCTTAAAAAGACAATCTTTAAGGATAAACAGCAAGTAGGCAGGAGGCATCCAACTAGACCCATTTTTTTTGGCTTAAATATTTTGGATTTGAAAATGTTGCAGTTTTAAAATGTTATAGGTCTGATTTGTTTCTTGATGACCCCCATCTCCTTCACCTGTCTACACACTTTTCTTCCTGCTAAGCTGACAGGCAATCTTAGGGAAAAAAGATAATTGTTTTTCAAAAAAAATTCATTTAAAATGTATTTTTAAAAATTATGTTTAATGGAAGGCAGAATTGGGTATCTTCTGAGTGAAATCAAAACATTCAATAAGTATAACAGCTAAAGATTGTATGCTCCTTATATGGAGAATGCTAAAATGTGCCATACTCAAGAGGTACTACTTCTCCAGCATATTGTAGTAACTGGAGGTCTCCTCGAATATTCAAATACACTGTCATGAAGAATCATTTCTCTCCTGAGTTTTCAGACAGTCCCAGAATAAATTCTACTGTTGCTACTCTAGCTCTTGTCTCTTTTTCCCTAGATATTAGAAGTCAATTTCTGCAAAACAGCAATGTCTTTTAATTGTCTTATCCACTGATTAATCCTTGGTGTAGGTTTCCAACACAAAGCAATCTGTGACAGGCTGCATGGTGTAATCACCGCAGGCAGCTTGAGTTTGTATTAAATGTAATTCTTACTATAATTCTTGTTGCTTATTAACATGTTGAAGGCCTGATCCTGATCCCTTTGAAGTCAATGACAAAACTTCCATTGAACATAGTGGGTGGTGGACAGGGGGCCTTTGTTATTTGACAAGCAACAAAACATCACGGTGCTGAGGTTACTGGAATAACAGTAGTAACACTGCCTCAATCCAGTTTGTTGTTTAGATACGGTTTTATTTGCCCATAATTTGCTTACTTTTAAATAAATATCTGCTGTGTTACTGCATAATCTCAGAGAAACCATTACTGCTTTAATCGCAAACCCAAACCTGATTCTCAAGCCACGTATCAGAGATGCAGCAGGTACCAAAATAATGCAGACACCAGCCAAGGACCAGCTGGGAAGCAAAAATATTTTTTTGTATTTGAAAGGTCTGGCTTCTGGCTTCAACCCTAGCAGGTGAATCATGGCTTTGTTTGGATTCCCTTCCAAACTATGGGAGCCTGCAGTTTGTACCCCATTGTGCCCACAAAACTATCTGTATCAGAGAACAATACACCCCGTGTGAAGGTAGACATCAATACCACGAACCCCAGTATAAAGTGTTTGTGATGCTCCAGTAGTCTTGCCTTCTTGGTCTCATAGGCGTATTGATTGGTTCTAGGTTTGCTAGTGGCGTGTGTAGAAAGTTTGTTGTCAGTGCAATACAGATAGTTAAACGCCCATGCAGTCTAGAGTGGATTTGCTATATTCTTCTTTTGCCACAGGTATAGTCTTCTACTGAGTTCTCCCACTGACTCAGGGAGCTATCTTTGCATCGCTTAGTTTGGGGTAACATATCAAGCTTTCCTTCACAACCACAAGGTCTAGCAGATTCCTGATTCCATTTATATTTTGTCTTTTAATGAAAGCTGAGATTCCCCAGAAGCCTGGGTTTAAGTACAGACCTCAAGTACCATATCTATACCTTAATCCAGCCCTGCCTTTCTGCAGTCCTTTATACCTGCACATTCCATTTACGTACAGTTATACACTGCCTTGTTCTCATTTTACATTGGTGTAAATGACTATACCAGGTGCAAGGCAATGAGGAAGCAAACCCATCTTGTTTTTAAGTGCGAATGCATGGGCTACTTTTTGTTACAATAATTTTCTATGCCTGGATGTCTCTACAAGTTCTCACCTCAGCATTTACTCACAAGAAGCCCATTCTACACCGATATGTGCAGTTCCCATTTGTACCAGTGGGATTTGCCTATTTAGGTCCCCTGTGTGCATTTTTTTTTTGCAATGTCCTTGTGCAAACAGGAATAGCATCACAATCTGAAAGAGTGATGAAGGCCTGAAAGCTATCTTCCTGCTTTGCCTGTATTTCAGTGCACTGCCACCTCACCTAGCCAGCTAAATTTCCCATTACAACTTGAATTTAAATATTCTAATAAATTTGTTTTAGAAACTCTTACAGCTCCCTTGTGCCATTTTCAGGGAAACACTCTCTGGGTTTTTTTTTCTGGGAGATGGAGATTTCTTTGTGCTTGGGGTGACTGATTGAATTTTACCTGAGCTAAATTATATTTGCACATTCTAGTAATTGCAAAGGGCCACACAGAGAAACAAAGCATTGACTGCCGTTGTACTGGGATTTCCCAGATGTATAATTCCAAATTGATATGAAAAAAAGCCTTGCAATGCATTAATAATAGCAGAAAATGTAACTCAGTTGGCCAAGGGTGAACAGAGGCTTTTTTCTTAGCTACAAAACAAGCTGTAGACCTCAGGTGACTAGCACTTATTGTTAGAATGGGTTTTCTATTGCATACCTTCTGAAACACAAAATAAAGATTTATACTGCTCAACTTTGCTGTATACCACAGGTCTAGATCATACATTGGAAACACATTTTTTAAATAGTGTGGTTTGCAAAGCGTTAGGTTTTTATCCCATTCAAAGGTATTTTTTGGTAATGTGGACTTGCAGCAAAATTTCTTTTGCGCAACATTGTCTCATGGCTTGAAATATCACGACAACCAAATGGAAGTCTAATGTCATAGTATAAATAGTAAATAGACAGACTAATATTTAGCAAAACCACTTTCAACCACCTAAA
This sequence comes from Crocodylus porosus, assembly GCF_001723895.1. Lineage (NCBI taxonomy): Eukaryota > Metazoa > Chordata > Crocodylia > Crocodylidae > Crocodylus > Crocodylus porosus. The sequence goes on along the minus strand of NW_017728886.1, from coordinate 167,281,339 downwards.
ATGTGTATACATTTACAGTATTAATATAGCATAAAGACATAATTTTAAGGTGTGTAAAGATCTCTAAGCACCAATTCCTTTCAACAAATAAAGGTACTGTGAAGTGCAGCTATATGTTTAATACAGACACATCAAGATGATCAAGCACATCAGTAATCTCATTGACTCAAGGTCACACACATGCCTAAGTCTAACTACTTCATTGAAACTGGACATAAGAACAAAAAAAATTGATTGAAGAGTGTTACAGAGAGGGTATAAGTAAACATAGTCAAGTGCAGTGGATCAGGTGTGCTGGAATGGGTTAGCTATTGTGCCACGTGTTGATCCTGCAGGACAATGAGTGACAAGTTCCCACTTGCATAGATGCACCCCTGGGAATCTCTGGGGTGTATCTCTGTAAGCAAGGAAAGCTGTCTCCAGTATGGTCCCAGAGGTGATTGGCAGTCTCAGCCCCAGGACCACACTGGAACAAGTTCAATACTGGTGTAGTCCCAGGGTTAAGACTCCCAGTCCCAGGACTACACTGGGGTGTTGACACATACCTAGGAAATGTCAAATGGGGGAACCCAGACAGGTGCTCTCAGTGCTTCAGGGGAATTTAGGATTGGGCCCCTGAAGTCCTGGGAGCGCTTGCACAAGGCGGTTAGAGAGCACAAACAGCTCTGGGCTGCCTCTGCTCTCCTTCCTTAAAGCAAACAGATGTCAGCTGCAAAATAGCAGCACGAATTCTACCACTTATGTCACGGCCACAACTTTTGGGCATTTTTGGCCGGACAAGGGGCGTGGATGATCCTTGCTTGGCTTTTGTGCTGCCATAAAAATTGTTATGGTGGTACAAAGGCAACATCTGTTTAAACCTAGGGAGATTCACAAGATATTAGCCCATTAATCGGAGAGAATATCTCAATAGTGTAATGTGTTGCTGTATTTTCCTGATGAAATTCTGTCAGTATATCTTATCATTTTGTCAGTATTATGCCATGTTATGAAGTGAAACATTGCAATATAATATTCTGGACCCTTTCATAAGAACATAAAAGTGCCACAGTGAGTCAGACCAATATCCTATCCTAGACTCTTGTCTCCAACCGTGGCAAGCAGTAGATGGTTTGGTAACCAATTTCCTGCAGACTGGTTCCAGCCCACGACACCAGTTTATCAAGCCTGTGGAGCTGGGAGGGACTTCTATGGTGTGGGGAGGGGTTTTGGCTGTGCAGCAGCTGGATGGTTGGAAGACATGGTGCCAGTGACACTGTGGTAGGGGAGTGGTGACTGTGGCTGTGGTGACCTGGGCCCAGAGCTAAGCTCTGTTAAAATGGCTTCTTGTTCCAAAACATTGCTGACTTGCTTTACAGAGAGAGTTTTATGTACAGGCTTGTCTAATGTAATCCATTTCCTGTCATACAAAATCCCTGGCATCAACCATCATTGGTTTAGGGACTCCTTGACTCTTCTGTTTAATAGCTCTAAATGGACCTGTCCCCTATGAATTTGTCTAATTCCTTTTTGAACACGGCTGTACTATTTTCTTTTACAACCTGCCATGGCAATGAGTTCAACAAGTTCATTATACTCTGTATACAAAAAGTGCTTCGTCCTGTATGCTTTAAAATTTTTTTTTTTTATCATTTCTGTAAGTGTCCCCTAGTTCTTGTATTCAGGGACTTGGTGAGTAACAGTTTCCTATTCAGAGCCTGTAAGTGTTTCATAAATCTGAAAGACCTTAGAGAAAAGTTTTCAGCTGGTGGAAATGCTCGTAGTCCCACTGATTGTATAGGTTCTATGATATTTTATAGAATCTAGGATTTGGCTGGGAGTTACCCCAATCTCCAAAGTTGATAGCTACTTATCTACAAGATTTTCCACTGTCTTACTACTCTCGTTTTACGACTGACGTCATAAAGAATGCTGCTTGTTGTCAAATGGGGGAGGCACAAGGCTACTTGTTACCCATAGTGTTTGCTGTTCTGTTTCACCTTAGCACTTTTTGTAGTGTAAGAATACTGGCAGCAATAACAAACCTGTATTACTATTTTTTCTAATGCTATGAGAAATTGTGACTAGCCACATCCATGACTATGCCTTACAAGCACTTCTGCATTTTCACTTCAAACTCTGGGAGTATACTGTTCAGATATCACTGCCTTCATGCTCTTGCAAATTTTAATGCATTATTAATAATTTTGTAACATATTTCTTCAAGCTCTTTAGCAGAAAATGTTATTTCAGTGCTGCCTCTGATAAGAGTCTTAGTCACCAAGTGCACAGTTTCCAGGCTACCACACAACCTGAGCTTTTAATTTGGTTCCTGCTGTTAAAATATGGGAGGGACCTTGTGAGAATAATATTCCTCATTATATGATTGCATTTGTGAACAGTTTCCTGCATTTCTAGGTATGCTCATCATCCTCTTTAAAAGTTACAGATGAGACATCTGGTAAGCAATCTAGCCCACAACCTTGCCAATAATAGGTCATATTTTTACATGTACTCTGGGGTGGGACAGGGGATGTTTTAATTAAAGCACCTCTCGGGAGCTGATCTATTCAAAATGCCTGCAGTCTCTTGTGTATTCAGTATCCTGTGTTTCAAAATGGCGGTGGGGGCACTTTAATTAAAGCTCGTTTGATGAGCTTTAGTTAAAGTGCCCCCACTGCCGTTTTGAAATGTGGGGACGCTGAGTACATGAGATGCTGCAGCAGGCTTGACGAACACCCCAGCAGACTCAAATCTGCTTGGATGCATTCTAATCAGAATGGGTTGGAGCACGTGTATAGGTGCCCAAAGGTGTAAAACACAGTTCAGCTCTATCAGTTTCCTAAATCAGGAATGTACATTGATAACAATGAAGGGCAGATTAAAAAAAAACATGAAAGAATTACAATAAATAGTTATTGCATTCTCACTTTTGCCTTTCTGGTCTTAGCCCACAAGCTATCATTAATGAGAGACGGTAAGAACAGAACTGTTGCCTTTTCCTGCCAGAGTTAGTGAGCAGATCAATTCCCTGGCAGAAGATGTCAGGGGATTAAGAATGGTATGGGTCTTTCCTCCTCAATACCACAGGAGATAAAAGATGAAAGAGAGGCCAATTAGCCAGTCCTGGAAAACATCTGGAGGATCTATACCTTTTCCCTTTCCTCCAAAGTTGAAAACAGGTAAGTAGCAACCCCTGGTAAAAGGAGTCCAGTGAGGACCTGGCAATAAAGATAGCATTTGACTGAAGAAGGAAGATGTTGAAAAATAGTGATTCAACAAAGTCAAAACGCTTCAGGAAAGCATTTTGTTTTCTTTCAAATTTCCTGTTTTTGATATGAATCTGAAAATTAAATTGACTTTTTTCATCTCAGTACGAGTAAAACAATTTTTTTTTGTTTTAAAGAAAAATTCCCCATTCTCTCACTTTTATAACTGTTTCCTTCATTATTTCCACTAAAATAAGACAAAAAATCTGAAATAATGGGAACACTATTTAGAACCTTTTAATTTTTCCTGGAAAAAGGGGGAACAAATGAACATTTTTTCTCAACAGAAAGAAAGACGGCTTAAATTGTTGTTTGGAGACTCTTCACTGAATACATGAAAATTCTCTAACATAATGAAAACAAATCTTTAGTTTCTTTTGAATGCTTTGGTAAAATATATATTTTATTTCTTTAGCTCTAAAGGCAAGTTAAATCAAATGGGGCTTCAAATTTTATATGTCCTGTTAACTAGAGGAAGGGATCTTTTGCAGGAGGGAAATGAAGGGCTCTTAAAACGACCTTTCTCTGGTATACTGCAAAGAGGGAAAATACATGACCAGCAGTGGCTCAACTCTTCCTCTGGTACGGTTTTTAGGAGAGCTAATTTCCTCCTTCAGTTCCTATATGTTGATGTGAGGATTGATCACGGAAAGGGCAGGTGGAAGAACGTGTGACATTATCAGTGGGTGTGGAATAGCTTGTGTGCATGTGGACATATAACTTATCTGAACAGCATACGTATTTATCTTACTGAATATGGACAATATTTGTCATACCATGACTATTGTTAATGCATTATTCAACTCTTCCATCCTTAAAAAACAGAGAAGCCATCATGTTCAGGCACCAGAATTACATTAGACTAGCTTTGTCATACTGCTAATACTTTTTTTCTGAATATAATTTTGCTTTTAGCATTTGTGATGAACCAAACAAGAAAAGTAAATCCAAAGGAATTTATGACTTAACTCTGCTTCCTGGAACGGCCTAATAGCACCATATGCTTAACAGAACAAGCAGTCTTTAAATGAGTAAGGTGCCAAGGACCCAATATTTAATATAATTTTCTCCTTTTTATGTGGAGAAAAGCTGTATATTTCAGTCAAAAGATCTGTTCTTACCAGCCTACAGTAAGCATCTACATAGTCTAGACATGGTGGGACAGAGCAAGAAACCTGTACAATTGTTATGCTTCTTCCACTATGCAGCTGCTCCTATCGGCTGTGCTTCACCATTCCAACTTTTGCAGCCCAGGGGTCACAGCAAACCTGTCATTCATAGATAACTGGCTTGGCTAAATCCACTTGTGGAAAAGTACACAGTTTACTCCGTCTGCTAGGTAGCTTGGCAGGCCACCTGTAGACTCATGTCTTTTTTTCAGTCTGAATGGCAAAAGGGACAACTCTTTAAATTGGAAAAAAAATCTGGCTTCCCTTTTCAAAATACATTGCTCCCTCTCCCTCAGTTCCTGCTAAGGGATCCCCAAGCAACCCACTTCCCTGTTAGGGAACTAGTAGGTGGGAGACAGGTCAGCTAAAGTAAATTGCTTTCTGGGGCCTTATTGCATGAAAAATATAACTTGTGTAAGTGCCTTAAAAGCATATACAGTGAGAATAGACATCGTTGACTTTTTAGTTTTTTTAATTACCAGAAAGTTGCTAATACCATGCAGAATCAGATCCTACTTCCTTTTCTACTTTGAACACTTATATCTTGACCACAGGACCATAACATCATCAAAGGGACTCCGTATTATTGGCTGTAACCACCTTAATAATATTTAACAGCTCCTGACTGACCACAAATCCATATTTAATAAGGAAAATTAAGCAAACACAGAGCCCATTCCCTTTAGCTGGTACTGCCCGTTGTATCAGGGGAGAGTGGTCCATTTTTAAAGAAGCCTATTTACCATGCCTAAGAGAATATTTGTCATGATTTGGTGTCAAAAATGGAGGTGCTATGTATTTTTGCATGAAGGCACAGTTTTTGTCAGCCCAGGTGAGCTTATAGTGAATGGTTACAAACAGGGCTGTGTGTGTGTCTAGTGTAGTAGAGAGTGGGGAAACCCCTGAGTTTTGAATAGCTTTAAACTACATCATTTAGAAATGTGTCAGAAGACAAAATTAAGCCAGACACCACCCTTTGCATCCCAAAGATTCTTAAGAAAAGATGATGTAGTAAAGACAATACAGAGAGTTTCTGTGGTCTTCAAGAAACTCTTAGGTAGTGAGGAGCTTCTTTTAAGAAGAATTTCTAGAGAGCAAGGGACATGCTCTCAGACACTGATGAGCACACAGATGCATGTGTCTTGTGTATAGATAGTCCTGCCTGGCATTTCATAGGATATCTGTTTACTGCAGCATTCACCTGAACAAGTCAAACCTGTGTGGAATTGTCCACATTGCAGAGCTACACTTAACTCATACATGTGAAAACGTAACTCGTACACTTAACAAGGTTTCACATTAGGATGTCTATGGGCATGTTTTATAATACTTAACACCTCACTAACTTAAGAAACTCTAGGATTTGTTTGGTTGTGAGAGAACTTGTCTGTCCTTCTTGAGACTGGGTGCGCAACTGTTTTTTGCCTGCCGTCTTTATCAAACTAATATCATCTCCAGCTGCACGTGCCCCTTTCTTCTGTCCATTCCAAGGAGTATCAAGGCATGGATCCCTCATAGTATGATGTACTGTTCTGCTTTTGGCTGCACTGTTACTGCAGCAGGATGAAGACAGAAGGTAAGAGACATAGTAGAAGGCATTTCAGCATTTGCTTGTAACCTCAGAAGGTGGTGATGGCACATCTTAGTAAGGAAATCATACATATTGACTGCTGAACTAGCAGACTGGAGACAGCTCAGCTTTGCTGCCATTGATATGAATTCTCTCTGTGTGGGCTGCTGCTTCTGGGGGAGGATGACTAGTGCACAGCATGATTTAAATCAGGGTGGAGATCTGGAATAAATAACAATGATCCAGACTTTTGCATGGGGATGGCCACCTTCATCGAACTATGGGGGTAGCTTCCCTCAGCCATCCAGTACCAACAAATACAAATATGGAAGACAATGCCACTCCAGAAGTGGATCCCATTCTCTTCTATTTCTGTTTGGAAAGAGGTTATTCCTTACCACTGTAGTTCCGTGGCTAATCATTTTAGTGTAGGTAAATCAATACAGGTGTGATGGAAGTATGTTAGGAAGTTTTGCTTTGACTGTCCCAAGGCAGTGAAAATGGCTAATACACCTGATATAATAAATTTTTTTGAGAGAATGGGGTTTATGAACTGTGTTAGGGCCATCAGTGCATCTTACATGCTACTAATTTGCCTGATACTGATGGCACACATCAAGGTGAAGGGGTGCTACCGCGGAATCATCTAAGCCTTGGTCAGCTATAATAGTGAGCTTGAGATATACCATCAAGGTACATGTGATGCAAAGTTGCTGAGGAGATGCAGCAGATGTTTCATTGTTTGAACATACAAGGACCCTATTCCATCCAATTAATGGTTTATCTAGTTATTTTAGGAGCCTGGGCCTATGCACTACTGCTATGGCTCATGAAGCTTTACCCTGATATCAGAGCACCTGGAAGAAGGTTATTTACACACTAAACAGTGGTAGGATGGTTAGTGAAATGTGCATTTGGCTGTCCATAATATCTTCTTGCAAAAGCATTTGGATGCCAGTACCTGCAATACCATTAGTATTATGGTAATGTGTATGTGTATGGTAATGGACCTGACTCTAGTTAGGGTGATCTGAAGAAAACATCTGCATGTTCCCTTAGTCAGGCTCAGGTCATAGCGGGGAGAAGAGCTCCTTGAGGGAAAGCTGCAGGCTGACTGATAACCTCAAACTGTAACTGGTAGGAGTCCCCTGAGGGTCTGGTGTCAAGATAACCAGCTAACAGTGGAGGGGGTTTATCTGTGGTACAAGTACCAGGAGGGTATTCCTTTGTATTAAGTTGATGGTTTTATTTGTGCCAGGCATGAGACATGGAATAGCTTATAGGGAGTAGGGAGGCCACTAAGGGTGCTAGGCAAATGATGCTGTGTTTGTTACATTGAAACGGGGCCCTGTGACTCTGTGAGTGCCTGGACATGACCCTGCATGAGGAGTAGCTGTTCAAACAACTTTGCTGTCAGTCCACCTCCTTGTTCACTCATGCTCCCTTTACTCTGGCATTTCCATTGCCTACTTGTCTCTTTTCTCTCTTTTCTTCTCCCTGTGCTGCCACTTCTTTTCCTTCTGATAGTTGATAAGCTGGTTTGACCTATGTCCATGGGTATTTCTTGCACCGGGTCATCCCTCAACCACTGTCTTTTTTTTTCCCCTGGTGTTATATCCTTTTATAGATTAGCTTTGGTCATCTGAGGTAAAGGTCCTGCCAAGGCAATGAAAGAGCATATTATTTTCTGTCCACAGAAAGAAAGTGAAGACTCTTGATTTTTGTGCAGCATCATGGCAAGACCACAAGTTGATATTCTTTATCTCAACACTAAAAAATATTTTTGCCTTGTGGTATGAGACTTGATCTTAGAACACTGAAATACATTTTTGTTTCCCCACAGGTAATGAACTTACTGCAAGAAAACAAACACGGAAACAAATGGAAAAAAAGTAACTTGCTAAGAGCTCAGATAATGTTGTGAAATAATCATTTTTGTAATGTTATTGAAAATACTTTAAAACTGACCTCATGGACCTTAGAGTGAAGCTCTTCACTTTGCTGAACAACAGTAGAGCCGAGGAGGAGAAATCACTGATTAGATCTTTTAGACAGCAGGTATTGTTCTGCACTGTTGGCAGGTCCTGTCCTGAGCTGAGAGAGTTGCAAACAGAAAATATTTTTTAAGTGAGAAGGTCCTTTTCATAACGGTAAAAAGAGCTCAGCTTCCATGGTTTCCACAAATTTATGTTTTATAGTACATTAAATGCAAAAGCATAGAAATATAAATATTTCAAAGCAATTAAACGTGTGCTTATATGCATAATTTCATATTCATTATATAGGACAAGGAATAACAAATACCTTATAGGTTAACTATGAATTTTTCTTATAACAGTTTCTGGAAAAAGTTTCTTTTGTCCACGTCTTCCTTAAAAGCTTTCTTGAGTCCTAGGTATGTGAGCTTAAACATCTTCATGGGTTCCACCTTACATTGTGTACTTGACCTATTGTTTCCACATGTTCTTCCCTTCATGACAATGCATGGATTGATGAGGTGCTGAGTCCAGGAAAATGCAAGGATCTTCTCATACGTAAGACAAGGTGAATTTAATATTAAAGTTCTAAGCTGTTTATAATGATAGAAATCAATTCATGTTCCTCGTGTTATATGAAGATTGTTATAACTGTCTTTTTATTGGATTATTCTGTCCTTGTCTCCATCAAAACCTTTCCAATTTCTTTTAACATGACATGTTAGTAGATGGATCTCCCTAGTAAATCCTCCTAGCATGGTCTAATAGGATCTGTGTTCAAAGTAGATGTCTCCACAGTCCTGGTGCAGGTTCAAAGGATCGTAGGAAAATAGATCTAGAAGGGACCTCAGAGAGAGTCTGGGGCACCCTCTCATTTTAAGAGAGAAGCAGCCCATGGTGAGCCCCGTGGGACAGGCAGGGTGCAGCTGGGATTGGGTTGCTATAGAGACAGGCTAATTAGGTTAATTAGCAGGCACCTGCAAGCAACCAGTGGAGTCACCTGACTGGAAGTGGGCAGGGCCCTGGGAAAGATATAAGGCAGGGCCAGAGACAGCCAGGCAGTCTGGGTGTGGAGGCTGAGCAGGGAAGAGCTCTGGAGGTGCCTGTAACTGAGAAGCAAACTGAGTGTGCTAGGTCCATACGCAGCTAGGGAAGCTAAGGGCTAGCAGCTGATTAAGACCAAGGTTTGTTATAGTCAGAAGGGCTTGTGTCTGATGTTTGGTTTCAGTATACTGAGAGAAGACCCAGTGGTTTGGGGGAGGACTGTGAGGGGTGCCTTGGAGATCCCATTGCACCTGAGAGGAAAGGGGTGCCCTGATCCCATAGTGCCCAGAGGGGTGATCCTGTAGTGCCTAAGAGTGGTCTCAGAGCACCTATAGGGTACAGCAATCTCACAGTGCCTGTGGGAGGTGCACCTAGCACACCCAGCAGGCCAATCCCATAGCACCTGTGAGGGGTGCACCAAGCATGCCCCAGAGAGGTGATTCCATAGAGTCTGAGAGAGGTGAGGCAGGCTTTGGAATAGATAGGCCTGGGGACTGGGGCCAGGGAACCCAGAGCCTGAGAAGGGCAAGACTTGGACTTGAGGGCCAGAGGCTGGAGCGGGGCAGAGATAGGGCCTGGAGCCCAGATACAAGGAGAGGGAGTGAGGGATGCTGAGCAGCCCAAGAGAAGGCATAGACAAAGGTCTTGAAAGGCCAAAGAAGAATCTGGGAACACCAAAGCTCATTCTGTTCAGTGGGCTAGAGCTAGAGGTCTCAGCAAAAGCAAATAATGCAGAGGCTGAGAAAGCTGAAGTCAGACACAGGAGCAACTGCAGCATTGCTCTAAGACCATCAGGCAACTTTCCACCTAATAAAAAGTAATGATAATAAAGGTGTGGCAGGGGAGTAAAGGAGGCAAGGGCCCTTAAAGTTAGGGCTAGGGCAGGAATTGCATGGCCACCAGGGGATGTCACAGCAGGCCCTGGGACACTAACTTGTCACAGTCATCTAGTCCAGCCCCTGCTCAAGGCAGGGTTATTCCTGACTAACACATCCCAGCCAAGTGTCTGCCCAACCTACTCTTGCAAATTTTCAGGGACAGAGATTCCACAACTTGTCTAGGTAGCCTGTGTTAATGCTTGGCTGCCCTCATAGTCAGAAACTTCCTCCTAATTTCCAACCTAAATTTTGTCCACTGCAGTCTGAATGCATTGCTTCCAGTCCTGTCCACTTTATCCATGGGTTGAATATAGGATGAGGTGGGTCATGAAATAGTCCCAGATCATGTATATCTGTTAAACTACAATATTAGTAATTTACAAGGTGGATGTACGTGTATATTAAGAATATGAGTTTAAGAGGGTTGAGTTGAGTTAATATGAATCTAAGGGTTGAGCTGGAGTTCTTATTGCATCACTACATCCCCCTTTTTACTTTTTTTTGCTATTATCTAGCTGGTTGCCTAAATAAAAAATGGGCAGTAGAGTATTAGCACTGGCTGAGACCAACGCATGGCAAAGCTAAAGTAGTTATGGGGAATTTAAACATGGGAGATTGTTTCATTGTCCTCTCTGGCATCATTCTGCAAGGGCTACCATTTTGTGAAGACCTTGTACAGAGTAGCAGGAAGAGTAGGTTTCTTGCACGTCCCTCCTCCACATCCATGGGTATATTTTCATAGATCCATCAAATCCATTCAAAAAATGTCAGTCATCATCCATTTGGGGAGCAGTAATAATCATTTGAATTAAGCAACCACTTGCATAGCATTGGGGTGGATCCAGTGGGTGGGGTGCAGATGCACCTCCCTTTCAATGGGAGCAGCAGCTGGGGATATTTTTTAAGTCCCTGAAGCAAGTAGGAATTCTCCTCTGCCTTCCCCAATGTGCTCGGCGGGACCACCCTTTTCTTTCCTGTGTCCCTCCCCCCTCCCCTGCACTGCTGCGGTCTCCAGCTGATGCAGGGACAGGAGCAGACAGGGAGCTCCAAAGCTATTCCTGTTCACTTCAGCCATGCTCTGTATAGAGCAGGGCTTAGCCAGGGACAGCAGTAGTGGTGAGCAAGTCTCTCCTCCCTGCCTTGTACCCTTACCCCATGTTCTCTGCTAGCCCAGAATCAGGTGCAGGGTAAGGGAATCCAGCTGCTGCCACTGCTGTCTCTAGGAATGACTAGCTCCATGTGCAGTCAGGCTGGAGTGGGACAGGGACAACTCTGAATACTCCCCTCTTGCCCCTGGATCACTATACATTTCCCAGTTCTGTTTCATGTCAAACACTTAAGTTAACTTTCATATTCTTCAACCTGGTGAGAACTAATACAAGTTTAAAAGCAAAAGAAACTAAAAAGAAAAGAAAATGTCACCCTCCATCAATCATCCCTTAAGATCATCAGTTCAAAGAAGTATGCATTGTCTGCATTTCTGTGGAGTCTACATTTTCAAGTTTCATTCACATGGATCCTTTAAAAGCAGAGCACTTGTTTACTGGTGAAATAGCAGCCAGTGTTTAGGGAGAATCATGCTGCTAGGTCTTGTAAGATTTCTGTTTTTCATATTCAGACCCTGATTCAGGTAAGCACGTAAGCATATACTTATGTTAAGCATAAATGTAAGCGTATTTCTGAGTTGAAGCCTCAGTGAAGAACTATAGCTCATATTTGGTGTCTAGATGAGTAAAAAAGGAATTGTCACATGACTAAAGATAAAGTCTCACAAAGCAATGACAGAAGCGCAAAGAAAAAAAAGAAATTCAGCATTTGGCACATAAAGGTGAATTACTGGAAACTTGACCGAGTTGTTAAATGACTGAAGATACACATGATCCCTCCGAGATGGTTTTCATGTTAGGAACATCTGAAAATACAGCTAAAAAATGTCATTGTTTCATTATCTTTTACCAGAACCCCGTTCCAACTTTATATATTATAATGATAATTTTTTGGTCTTGGTGTTTTGACGAGTGCCTTTCCTCCCATGGTTTGTAGTTTAACAAGTCTTCTTCCCTATTTAGATCAGAATCATTGGATAAGCAATGGTATTTCTAATCATTTGAGTCAATATTGTTGTATCAACATTTCAACATTGATTAAACAGTTAAAATACTGCTTTACAAAACCAATGAGAACAGAGTACTTTGAAGCCGCAGTTCACTACAGTTTCCAATCACTTCTACAGAGAGTAATAAAAATGTACAATCAATGAATTGGAATTTCATCAACAAGATTTAACTTCAGTCATTATTAGTAGCAATTGTTGCTGTATGAAAGACCATGTCCTGACCTCTCATTATGTCTTGGTTTCACAGGCCTTTGCTGCACCAACACTTACTGGTCAGGGATTTGTTCTATCATCAGAGATCATTTTGTTTTTACCAGTGCTAAATTCCCAGTGAGCATGTATCTTCTCTTTGTCTCTGCCATTCAGAACAGTCTCCATTTCTTGTTAATTTATAAACTGTGCAATGAAATCAAATGAGACTCCCGTAGGGCCTTCTTTTTATTGTAAACATGCTAATGCTTAGTGAAAACACTGAGGTATTTCAGTTACCAAACCCAGCAGGAAAAATAATAGTTTCAGGGACATGGTGGCAAGTGAAATGTAGCTGTTCAAAACTGTACCTTAAATACATAATATATGCATATATTTTGGAAGAAATCCCTATTCAAGCAGTAATATATAGGTATATCATGATTGAAAACACTGTTAAACTTCTCCCTATGCAGTATTATTACTTGAGCAGATGAGCACAGTGTATATGGTTGAAATGTTCCCTATGTTGTGGGGGGAAAAAAGATACAATGGAAACCACTTGGTTGAGATTTTGTTTCATCTTTCTTACTGAACAGGACTGTACATTGTTCCTACTGGCTGTTTCTTTAAGAAGCTCAAAAACAAAACAATGGGAGAAAAATTATACTTAAATGCTATCAAAAGCTCAGCCTCATTATCAGAAGAAATGATTACTTCATTTATTCAATAAGGAACTATGATTTTATAAATGTTCTCCTAACTAAACAGAGTGACTGCTTCTTGCTATTTTTTTAAAGCTAAAAATCTGGATTAATTACACTGAGTACATAAATTCCAATAGAAGGCATTTCTGTTTCTAGATATGGGACATTGCTCTTTATTATTTTTATGATGTTGCAGAAGAACTGAGGTTATAACGTACATTAAAAGTGGTGCCCAAGCTTTCTTAAATAAATGGTTGGATTTGCCCATGCCTTGCCTGGGCTGAATCAGTATCAGTCTATATGTACCCAGTATATGTATACCACATAGTGGCTGGGGTTTTTTCACACTCCATGAAGTGGCAGCACATTTTTTTTAAAAAGGAGGGCAATATGGAAGCAAGACAATCACTCCACTGTGTGGAACCTTAAACAAAGTGAGATGGAAAGAACTGATAGACGATATTTAAAGCCTATAAAAAGTTAACAGCCTCTTCTCAATAATTATGTATCTATAAAAAAATAAATAAAGAGGATACAGGACCAAAACATAATGGCATTTATGTTAATGTGATGCTGAACACTCACAGGCTGTAGATGTCAGCAGAAGTGGGTCACATATAGCTTAGAAGCTTTATATTGTATATTCCTTTCAGCACATGTCTATTTAAAGAAGTTTTCTTTGTATGAAGTAAGGAAGTCACTTCTAGTATGGCATGACCTCTGTCCATGCTTTCTCTATTTCACTGAGACTGCCCCTTTTCTTATTGAAATCTTAAGGGTTTAAAATTTCCTAGCTGTCATTGTATAATGCTTCTTGACTTAATTTTTCTAATAGTGGGCCAAATCTCCCAGTTCTTACTCTATTTTTAGTCAGCTCTTGTTCAGGCAAACTCCTTTCTCTTCAGTGGGAACTGACCTGTGAAAAACTAAAGGATTAATCCTGACTTCACCTTCACCGGTTGTGTGTTACAGAAATCATATAGATCTTTACTTGACATATACTAATATATGTTAAGACCCTCTTTGCTCATCTAATGTATAGGGCATAATGGGAGGAAGCATTGTAAGATAATGGGGAGAAAATATAAAGACCTATTGGACAACATGGAAACATTTCCCAAGAGTAGCTGGAAATTCTTGTTTCCAGTTTATTCTGGCTGTTCTTATGAAAAATCTGAAGTTATATCAGGCATTAAAATGACAAATGGGCTGATTTTTGCCCGTTGTTATGTTATAAATATGAAGCACTGTTTGCTTGTCAAGCAGTTTCATAATTAGCAGTAGTGTATGTGGTATCAAGGTAAGAGATCATCAGATCAAGTTTCATGTTTATTCCGCAACGAGTGTCTTCCCTACTGCTAATGAAAGAGTCTCCTAGGGACTGGCATATCTGACGCTGGCAGCTATGTAGCCTCAGTCTTTGAGCTTCAGTTCTGTCTCAGTCTGCCATCTGATTTTTGTTTTTTGATCACATCCCATATTTATAAATGTTGCTAGTTATTAAGTGTGCTTTCGATAAAGCAGCTCAAAGAGATAATGTTGACTAGAAGTTTTTGTCGCTGGTCTCTGTGTATATGTATGTATATGTATTGTGCATGCACATTCACTTCTCTACAGTTTGGCCCAACTTCAAGTTTTGTACAGTGAAAGCAGCTCTTCTCTGGGGGGTGAAAGCCTTCAGGTTTTTCCTGGCTTACATTTTGCCTCTTATTTAGTCTGTTTCTTCTCTAAACTGAAACACTTTGGTCCTGGAGAGCAGAATGTCTCTGGAAAAAGATATGCTTTAACGAACAAAAGATTTGCAAATAAAATAAAGATGGAAATGGTCATCCCCAAGAGAAGTCTTGCTTGAATTTGTTAAAGTACTCCCAGTAGAAATGTTAAGTCTTACCTTTTCCCTATCTAGCAATAATAGTGTTGTTATGACTATTTCTGTGAAATGTGAACTAGCTGGTGGTACAGTATGAGTAACAAGATCAGAGACTTTTGATATTGGAGTATTGGATCAATTGGCATGTCGTGACATACATATTCATAACCTAGCAGGCCTTTTAGCTGATTTTATGCATAAGGGACTGATAAGAAAAAAATTGATTAATGGTGATCTCAGAAACATGGTCTCCAAAGATGTATTCTGCAGCATTGAGACCTACAGTTTAGGCTCTATTAATTTTACAGTGCTGTCTAGAATTATCCATCTGTTTAAAGGTTAACTGTCTTCACACTTTTGAAATGAGTATTTCTGTTTTGGTTCTTGCTTTGTTCATACCTGTGATTTCTAAAATATAAAATACAAAACCACACAAAGGGCTTTTAATTCATCACCAACTTACAACATCCCAAACTTTTCAGAACAACTTTTTATACTACTATAGTTGCTACTTTAAAAAATTCAGATAAAAAAATGGTAACCAGAAAATGTGAACTGTACAAAGGAATGAACTTTGTGTGAGAAAACACTATTATTGTAACAGAAACACAACTGCCTATCCAGATTAACTAATACTATGAGACATGTAGCATTTCAACTAGTCAACATAGTCACCCACGTCCTTTCAATTGCATAGCTAAGAAAAAGCTTGAAGTACCACACAGTGTGTCCTGTTTTGTCCCCCCTCTGTGTTACACCATATTTGTGTACTGTAGTGGAGATTCAGAAATTATTCTTTATTTACTTGTATTTGTGGTTTGAAACATGCTGTCAATCTGAGGAATATTTATCAGGTTCATATTCGTAAATAAATGTCTATCTTTTTTCCTTTTGATTAAACAGAGTTTTTACTTTATAGGATGTGTGTCAACAGTTTCTACTTTCTGTCCAGCACAGCTAAGCAGGTGCTGGGTTGTGTTGTAATTTTTATCCTGATTATAGAACAAAGAGGAAGTATGGAAGGAGTAATCCAAAGTGGGTATCTTTGAGTCAAGGTGGCTCCCAAGACGGTAAAGCTGTGCCTATGCTATCTTTTGCTCAGGATTGTGCCCATGGTTACAATCTCATCCAAAGCATGCAGTACTGTAGAATATGAACATACCCCTTGAACTCCAGGAGATCTATTTATATAACTAATGGATGTATAGGTTGAGTACATTTTTAGAGCATGGTACTTTTCTGACAATATTTAGACAATTCTATTCAGTCTTTAGATGATAAACATACAGTTGATCACAGAGCTGGCCTTAGGGAAACTGGCACCCTGGGTAAATTTATATTTTGAGGTTCATCCTCTCCCCCTTAAGGTTGCAGTGCTGGTGGAAGCAGAAGAAGGCAGGCAGGGGCATGGGGTGCAGTGCGGGAGGGAGGTGGAGTGGCATGGTGCACCAAGCAGGTGGGAGGCCAAGCACCGTTGGTGCTATCCACACTGCCCAGCCCAGCTCCCTCTGAGCAGTGGCTGCAGGCCAGGGGTGGCCTGGGCTGGTCTACACTCCTCCTGCCTGGGGCAAGGATTGCTGGCTGGGGTGGGGTGGGACAAGGGGAGAGTGCTGCTGTGAGTTCAGGCTGCTTGCTTGCTTGTGTGTGTGCGCACGTGCGCCTCTCCCCTGATCATGGTGCCATGGGCAGTTGCCCATGGCTAAGGCTGATTCTGGTTGATCAGATAATTACGTATCTACCCTTAACAATTATTTCTGAAAACATTCTCCACTTGCTGGGCAATCGTTTTAATCTCTGACATGGAATCATTTTGAGAAATGAATTAAAATTTATTTAAAAATCCCAAGAACTAGAATGTGTGCTTGCTTTAACAGTAGAGGTTTCTTAGTTTATATTTATATTGCAGCTTCTGGTCACCTATATTCTTTGAGCCCATTCATCAAATCAGTTGTCCACGAGAAATTAGTAATGATATTAAAAGAACACAGGCCACTCACTCATATAGTTAATACAATTATAAGCAGTGTAACGATATTTCTGGAAAAAATAGTGCGCCTCCAGGAGATTCCAAGCTAATAAACACTGGTGAGTGTGTAATGCTTCTAACCTGTGTTTCATTGGTTGAGAGTGTGCTTTGAAATCTTGGTAGAAAATCAGAGTTTAAGTCTTAATAAATTTGAAGGATTTTTCTGAGTTGCTTTTGGCCTCTCAATTATCCTTGCCACAGGCACAGCATGGATTCTCAACTTTAACATGGGGTGCTTACAAAAGTTATATGTTTTGCATGATAACCCCCCTGAAAGTGCTCTACAGCTGTGACATAACAAATATCATGGCTGCAGAGCACTTTTAAAATGGCCAGTCGGGTGAAATATTAACACTCGTTTAATCAGCTATTAGCTGAAGGCTCTGTAGGGCAGAGTGCCTCAGGCAACTTATGTACAAATTCCCTGCAAGGGTTTGTTTCAGGGAATTCTGCCTCCATCTCATGTACCTTTGCAGGGCTGGGCTAGTGCTTGCTCAGGCAACATGATCACACTAGAAAGTGGGGTGAGAGGAGTGGGTTATTCCCAGCCCCCAAACTATGCGGGCCCAGCCCAGCTACCCGAGTTAGGGTCTTTGTGTGGGTAGCCAGCCCAGGCCCAAGGGGCAGAGGGGCTCAGATCCCTCCCACCCATTCCAGCTCTCAGTGCAAGAATGTAGATAGCAGCCCTGCATGGCTGCAGCACCTGCAGTGGGGCAGGGGGGAGTGGGAATCTGAGCCCCTATGCTACACTGGCTCGGCCTGGCTACCCCTGGTGGGGTCTTGTGGGATAGGAAAGGGGAGCTGGCCTGGGCTTGGGCCCGGGAGGTGGAAGAGCTCGGATTTCCCCACCCCAGCTCCTTGTACTGTTGTCAACACACTTCCGACCTTAGCCAGTGCATGTAGGTCATAGTGCCTTCTGCCTCTTGGTCTCAGTGCATGGAAGCTTTGAGCCCCGATATCAAATGCTGAACATCTGTTGATTTTGATCTATCTGTAAATTTAAGTGCTTAGTATAAAGCACAAAAGTTATAGCACAATCGGAAGTGCCTTTTGATCATTTGTGTAAGCATCCATGATTTTCCATGCCCAGTGCACAGAAGGCATTCAGGCATTCCCTTATGCTGTTTGTATGGAGAAAGCTGAGGAGAGCCATTTTGTTTTACCCTCTCGCTAGAAAATTTTCACTTATGATTCATCAAAAGTGGAAGCATCTCTTGACTGCTGGGTGTTGAATAAATAGTTCTATTTTAGCATAATTCTATATGAAAACTATTTTTATAACAAAGGAAAAATGGCCTTCATAGTTTTATTCACTTTCAGTTTGAAAAACTCTATATAAAGCAGTCAACATCCAATGGTAGTCATATAAATGGCTGTAAGAGTGGCGCAAATAAAAAGAACCAGTTTTTTTAGGTGTAATCTAAAAATGGCCATGAACAAAGAACTTCAGTTGTATAGACTGTGGAATGTTGAACAACTGAAGTTTGCATTGGGTAGTCAAAGTTTTTAAATATTTAGTCAGTCTTATAGTGGGAGATGGTGTTAGATTAAAGTAATTCCTAAATGAACTAAATGAAGATCTGGTACGCTCCATTAATTTCCAGCGAAATTTGTACTCAGAGTCAGAGCCTGAGCTTGTCAAAATGGTCATTTTTGCAAATGGAAATTTTTGATTTTTTTCATCTAAAATTTGTAAAAAAAAATTTGCACAACACTGAGCACATCTATACCTGCATTAATGCACCGTAATTATGGTGCATTACATTTAGTAACTGTAATAACAGGTACTAACTTAATGTGCCATAATTGGCACTACTGTGCAGTAGCACTGGTGCATGTTTTTTACATGACGCTAATGTGCAGTAGGCTAATTCTAGTAAGCATTAGCACATTAGTATGGCTTTCACTGTGATGTACTAATGCACAGTAGAATTAGTCTACTGCACTTCTAGCATCTTGTGTAGATGTGCCCAATGAATTTTTAAAAAGTTTTAGCCATTTAAAAAAAAATTAGATAGTGACCAAAGTTTTTCTATTTGGGGTTTTCTTTCCCTTCGTGATGTAAGTTGAAATATTCCACAAAAAGATTAAACTCCCAAGTTTTCTATCAAAAAGTGTTCATAAAAGATTTTCAGCCAATCCCACTCAGCACTTCTGAAATGGAGCTGGTAAATTAAATGCAAGTGGGTAAACATAGAAAAAGACTAAATAGTTTAAATAATTGTAGTTCTGCATTTAAATGGATTGTAATTTATAGTTTTACAATAACTACTCCATCCAAACAACTGGCAAATGACTGTTTAAGCTGAGCAGTGGGATACAGTACTTTCACCTGGTCCACACACTCCTACATGTCATTATTATTAATAAGTATTTATATTCTACTAGAGCCATGAGACTCCAGTCAGGAAAAGGGCCCCATTGTGCTCAGCATTTTATGAATATAGAAAAGAGATGATTTCTGCCCTGAAGGGCTCATGATCTAAAGAAATCAAGCTGAGTGTTCCTTCTCAGGATCATGTGGATGATGCTAATGGGCCACTAGACGGTCTGCCAAAATAGCAAAGTCCTGACATGTTTCTTTGGCAATAGTAGGCCTTAGCACAGATAGGGGAAGAACAGAAATTACTTTCCTGTTTGCTAAACTGTGTGCATTCTACCCAGGTTCAGCTGCTGTAGGTTGATATTACCAAGGGGCAGTATCCTTGAACAAACATAAAAGGGCAGTCTACAAATTGCGGATCTCTTCTTATTCAGAATAGTTCCCACAAGTCCTTATTTTAATCAAATTCAACTTTATAGCTGAGATGGCCTATTGAGCTGCCAGAATTCTGCCATTTCCATGACACCGTGATAAAACCAGGGTTTTTATTGCAATAAAGAAGACTGAAGAACCTCAGTAGCAATCGGCATCCTACAGCAGACATTAATAAGAGTGAAAATTAGATGAAATGAGTTTTCTCTCTCGGTGTTTTAGTAAGCATAGAGTACAAACTGACATGGAAATATAGTCACAAAGCAGGAACTGAGACAACTTATGGGGTAAATTAGAATCAGGTGGTCCATAATATTATGATGATAGTCAGGTACCCTTCAGAACTGAGCTGAATCACATATCAGATGTAACCAGAACCATTTTAGGGCTTTAAATGCCAAGAAGGCTAACTTAAAATCAGTTCTTCTCTTTACAGGCAATACATGTAGAGTTGCTGGTGTGATGTAATATGATCACCATTGCTCAAATCTAAATGAGGCGCAAGTGATTGAGAAGCTGTAGGAGGAGATAATTATAAAAATCAAACTCCATAGCCATAAACAGAGGGGTTGTAATTATCAAGTTATCGTGGGATACAGACAGATGCAAAACATGTGGCTGATCCTCTTTCTCCCTGCCCCCCGAGCTTCCTTATTTTAAGTCTTTTTGCGCACATGGCATGAAAGGGGTGGTAGGATATCATTTGCTTAACAAGTCCCCTTGATAAATGAAAAGCATAGACCCAAAGCAAAAGGGAAGAATTGTAAAACTGCTAATCTGACTCCTTTAGGAAGACTTCCATCTTCCTAGAAAAATGATTGAAGAAAGAGATGACTGTTTTAGGTAGAAATCTTATCTCATGATTGATTCTAACAGAATTATACAACGTGGGTTTTTTTAGAAGAGTGTTCTGCTTTGTCATAGTCAGACTGTGGCCCATCATATAATGACTTTTATAGATGTGGAGTGGGATCAGGGGAGCATGGCAAGTATAACAACCTCTTGAAGTTCTTACTGTTCTCTGTACTTTGTGAAGCTTAGCCAAGGAGGACATTATAGTTCATAAATGTAGGATTGAAGAGGTTATAGGAGGGACCAGTGCAGGTAGCAGCTAGTGTTGAGTTTCTATGACTGAGACCCATCAACTTTATACAGTCAGGGCTTATAGAAGTCATTGGCCATTTACTTGAGCAGAAGAAAAGGGGGGAAGAGGCAGAAGATATAAAGTGCTTGTTTGTATGGATACATGTACCAGCTCAGAAAAGTTTCCATAAAACCCAGCGCAATGCTGAAGTAGTTGAGAAGTTTTGGGTTTACTATAAAATTCCACACAGAATAATGACATCTAGGTTGTCAGTAAAATGATTTTTTAGTAGCTCGAATCTCCCATCCTAGGACACTAATATTTCCTTTTACCTTATGGAATTACTTGAGAGAAATTTGGACCTTAAGTTGTGAATGGAAAGAAGTGGTTCCCCTGAAAGAGCAGAAACAAAAACAGAATTTGAAGGAATATGGGATAACACATTTTGATAAGAAAAAGCTTATGTTGTAATCAGCATTAGATGCTTACAGAATGAAATTAGGAACTGATTAATTTAAATACAAGGAAACTGTTAGTGACTATTATTCCTGACACCTTTTTACTGGAAAAAGTTAACAGGAAAATGGTCCTATATTTTTGAGTGTCTTTGAGAGTGCAAAAGCTTCCTCCAGAAATGTGCATAGAACTATCAGACCACCTCACATCTCTAATTCATAAAGAACTGAGGAAAATTTCCCCAAATCTAGAATCGTGCCTTTAGGCTATCTGTAGAATTTGAAGACAAAAATACCAGTATAAATACAGATTATGCAGTGAGTATGGTAGGGAAAATTTTGAGACGGATAGACACTTTCTGCTCTGATATCAGGAAATAGAAGATAGTAATTTCTCAAAATATTCAACAATAATAAAACACCTCCTATCACAGAATGAGGAGGCAAAACTATACCATACCATGTGAAACAGGAGAAAAATGGTATGAGTCAACGCAGCCAGGCTGCCACTGGGTTGGGAATGAAGAGTAAGGATGTTGACCAGGGATAAAAACCTCAACAAACCAGCCATCATTAGTTTGGGTGAATTTTGTCTGCCTTGCAATACTCAAAGGGTTTTGTCTCTTCTTCGTATTTTGGGAAGGCATGGCAATAAATCTCAGATAGTTCTTTTAGTATTTGGACTTACTGGCATGACAGCTGTTGTAACCCAGTGTACTTATTGCAGAAAAATCTTCCTCCTACTTGTATCATTTGGACTTGAGGCCTCACACCATGTTTTCCAGTTCAAAGACATATAGACTACATCTATGCTGCCTCTGGGCCAGCCTAGGGAGCACTGTAGTAAAGCACAGAGTGCTTGGTGTGGGCATATTACATGCGCTAAAATGCTAGGCAGCATGGTAAAGTAATGAGCATGTGCCACGAAACGCATGCTGGATAGAGGACTTCTGGCACACATCCAGTACTGCATAGCTACTTTACATTTTTGGGCTGTAATGTCTGTGGAGAGGCCTTCTTTGACTGCATATTTTTGACTGGTCAAAGATTATAGCAGTTTAACAAAAATACATTTTTGTAGTTTTCTTGACAGAAATACAATTTTTTAAAATTGTTTTTGACATATAGCTTAATGGAAACATTGTGCTTTTTCTGTGCATTATTTGGACCAACTGGCATTTTTTAAAATAATTTTTGATAGCTATTTAACTGGTTATCTGGCCAAACTTTATTTGACTGGTCAAATACACAAACCTAGGAGAAAGCATGCCGTCCTTCATTGTAGGTGGTGTATGGCCACAGCGAATATTCTGGTAAATATCAGTTAGGGAATAAATGAGACCTCAAAGTCAAGTGCCTGGATGGACTTAAACCTTTTTTCTGTGATTTTTAAGATGCTTTATTTAGAAGGTTCGAAAGGGTTTGTGAAAATAAGTTGGTTTTGGTCAAAGGCATATTAGAGAGAGAAATGAAAAACTGGAGGGAACTGACAAGGTTTGCAATTAACTGATTATTCTTGTCAGCAAACCAAATACCACCAATTGCACAGGAGACACTGGCCTGCTTGAGTTTCTTTTAAAAATCTGCCCCTCCTTTTCTACCCAAGAATTACTTTTTTTCTGCAGGAGACTGGTACAGAACCTCTCCAACACTTCCCACAACTCACTGGGCATGTTTTTTGTTAAATGCCAGGTGGTGAAATACAAAAAGACAAGCACACAGAGACTTTGTGTTACTGTGATTAATTTTCACATTCTTGCAACTCTTGATACTACTGGCTACATCCTGATGTGGAAGATTCAGCATTTAAATAGCCATTCACTGTTTACTATTGATCAGAGAAAAAGGGGTATCTATCCCTCATGGATTGCTACCACTTCTGCTTTGTAATTATTTGTTTCTACTTGTACTGGTTTTTGTTATTTAGTGTTTAAAACTAGTTTAATTAATCACTTTTGTTGTTGTTCTGAAAATGTGACAGACATTCATGAGATAGATAATGGATTGATAAAGAACACTTGAGGGGGGCCCTGGAGTGCTCATCATTTGCTAGGTAGGGTATGTTAAACATAATACTGGTAAGATCAAGCCCTCCAGGACAAAAAATGAAAGAGGCATTTAATTGGAACACTTAGCAATCACAAAACCAAGACAGAGGTTAAATTGTTTTGAGCAAGAGAAATTAATACATTAAAGGTTACATTTCCAACTGTGAGGCTGCAGAGCCAGGCTCTTATGCAGTGTCAGAATTACATAAGGCTGAAGAAATGGCTCTGAAATGATTGTGGAATCATTAACAAAAGCCAAGGCAGAGTAAGACATTTCCCAGCAGGAGGGTGTGAAGAAGAATAAAGACATGGAGAGAGCTCATTAAGAATGAATTGCAGACCATAAACATTTGAAACCACTAAGTGTGGAGTTCTATCTGTTATCTAATGACTCAGAAATTATAAAACTAGCAATGACTTTCAGAAAAGGAGTTGACTTTGCAGGAGGTTGTTTTCCATTATAAAAAAGGTTGGGTTTTTTTCTAGTTGGGGGGAAAAATAAAATCCTGCATCTTTGTAAATCAGCACAATTTAAGGAACTTGGTCTATACCCCTGAGAGATTTTCTTCTGTATAATTACACATTGTCTCAGATCTAGTAACAAGGATGTTGAAATGGAAGAACTACACAGTGGATGAAGGAAGCAACAAGAGGTTCATTTCTTCCTGTCTGACTGCAAATGATTAACCTCTTCATCTTTGAAAAGATCTAGCAAGTGCTGAGATAGCTCTAATTAGTCGGAATACCTGAAATGGATGTTTGCTTCACACTGATTACGGTCTAGACCAATTTTTACCTGACAAATATATGATGGTCAAAGAACCTAGCTAAAAAAAGGTACTGACCAAACTGCACCTATTTGTTAATAACCATCAGTGGACTTGGAGTTATACAGAGCAAGGGAAGGGCACATTCCCCAGTACTACTTTACTTTCAAAATTGGGGGGAAGGGTGTCTGCACATGCGCATTTACTTCACAGTAATCAAAGTTACTGCGCAGTATGGCTGTGCATCTACACATGCATGCCCATACTGCACAGTAGATATGGTGACTTACACTGACTTGAGTGTAAATTTGATACCTGCATCATGCAGGTATCAAATTTATGCCTGATTAGTTACCGTGCTGTAACACGGACTCCTTACTGCTCAGTAACGGTGTGTGCGTGGACTGACTTGGAACTAACTTTAGTCCCAAGTCAATCCACACACAGAGTTAATGCACTTTAACACCTGCACATGTAGATGCTGGCCTAGTTCCACTTACTGTGCAGTAAATTTGAGCTGGTCTAAATACACATGTAGACACACCCAAGCAGTATGTATCATGTAACAAAATTTGATGGACTAATCCCAAACTGGCATGTGTTTTACTATTACTAATTGAATTGGTGTTGAAAATACAAGCAGTATGCTTAAAGAAGGATTATGAATGGAAAAGTGGAGGCCAAGGGGTAAAGAAAGAAAGGGAAAGAGTTCCCAGTTTAAAGTATGGTCTGGTAGAATTCACAGAAGTGAGTGATGGAAAAAGTGTGTTGAGGCTCGCTGGCTATGCCAAGAAAATGGGAAGAAATTAATTTTGGGCCAAACTAATATCCTTTGTTTGTTTTTTGCTAAAATGGAAAGCCAGGGAAAAAAGGCAGAACAAAACATTTCAATTCTTAGAGCTTTTTATTTTTTACCCTTTTAAATGTTTGAGTTAGTTTGAAACTAGAAAGTAATTTTAAGTTAAAAAAATCAAAGTGTTTCAGATAAAAATATTAAAATGAAACAGTATCACTTCCAAATATCCAGGTTTTTTTTTTTTTTCTGGCTAGGACAATTCTAATACCAATTAAAACTATTCTAATCTACTTAAATCTGCATTTAAAAAAATGTCAATCAAAAAATGTTATGCACATCAATTATGTAAATCATCATGGATGGCGGGTTAGGAGTGGATGAGTGATTTAGTTGACAAAGAAGCCAAAAATATGAATGGGACAGAATTGAAGTCTCAGCCATGAGGGTGAGAAGCAGAAGAGGGGAGATTATAGATCCACAGTAGGTTTGTTGTTATTAAGGAAGATTTTACTTTTTGGCTTAAGAGTCTCTGAGAATATTGACAGGTGCATTTATGTTGGCTTATTCCTAATGACTGGAAAAGGGCCAATGTGGTCCCCATTTTTAAAAAAGGGAGGAAAGAGGACCCAGGAAACTATAGGCCTGTTATTCTTACCTCGGTCCTGGGGAAGCTCTTTGAGAAAATTATCCAGGAACACATCTGCAAGGGGCCAGTAGGGGAGTTTATGCTAAGGGGCAATCAACACAGGTTCATTAGAGGCAGGTCCTGTCAGACCAACCTGGTGGCCTTCTATGACCAGGTCACAAAAGCCTTGGACGTAGGTGTCACAGTAGACGTAGTCTTCCTGGACTTTAGGAAGGCCTTCAACACTGTCTCTCACCCCATCCTCATTAAAAAATTAGGCATCTGTGGTGTTGATGCCTACACAGTCAGTTGGGTTGCAAATTGGCTGGAGGGCTGCAACCAGAGAGTGGTGGTGGACAGGTCATTTTTAACCTGGAGAGGTGTGGGCAGTGGGGTTCCCCAAGGTTCAGTCCTCGGGCCCACACTGTTCAATATCTTCACTGGCAATGTGGACGAGGGGGTGAAAAGCACCTTGTTCAAGTTTGCAGCTGACACTAAGATGTGGGGAGAAGTGAGCACACTAGAAGAGAAGGACAGGCTACAACTAGATCTCAACAGGTTACAGAGGTGGGTGGATGAGAATAGGATGGGTTTCAGTACAGACAAGTACATGGTGTTGCACCTGGGGAGGAAGTACCAGCAGTGTCACGGAGTCACAGAGGTGCCCCGTGATCGTGAGGGTGATTGGCAGAGCTGTCAATCACCCAGGCAGCTCAGGTGCCTGGTTTCCAGGCCAACCAGGTGGGTCACATGGCCAGAAGGGGGCAGGGCCCGGCCTTTATAAACAGCTTAGGCCGGAGCCTGACTCACAGTTCCCTTCTGGCTGCCGTAGGAGCAGGAGCTCTGCGGCTGAGCTGAGTGGCCTGCGTTAGTGGTTGCTGCTTTGCCACACTAACCGGCTACAATGATGCAGGGAACAAGATCACCCTGACTGCAGGTAGGACTTAGAGCCCAGGCAGGGCTTGGAGTTATTGTTAGGCGTGTGGAGCCTCTGTTTATGTTGGAGCCAGAGGGCTGGAGTTTGAGTTACAGTTACACCGGAGGACCGGGTGAGGCTGTAGGGGAGCGAGGAGGCCTCACGGGAGCTCCCCCACAGCTTGGGGGTTCCCAGTGCCCAGTTGGGGCACAGTGCCAAGGGCACTATTGTTGGTGCTG
>NW_017728886.1:167251613-167254471 GCF_001723895.1 Crocodylus porosus | reverse complement strand
CTTGGAGGCACGCATTGCCCTTAAGGCAGGACGCATATCGAATCCCCAGTCTGGGATAGGGACGAACAACAAGACCGTCCATTAGGGAAACTGGCAGCCTCCACATTATATATTTAACCATCAAAGTCGTGGCGGGCGAGATTCTGAGGGTGCTATGTCACCCTAACGTGGCGGTAGGCGGCGCTAGGGAGCTCACGGCCGCCCCTAGCCCCCGCTCCCTCACAAGCAGCATACCTACAGGCTGGGGAACTCCCTTCTCATCAGCACAGAGGCAGAGAAGGATCTTGGAATCACTATTGATTCCAAGATGAACATGGGCTGCTAATGTGGGGACGTGGTCAGGAAGGCTAACTGCACCTTGTCATGCATCTATAGACACATCACGAGCAGGTCCAAGGAGGTGATCCTCTTCCTCTGTGCTACATTGGTCAGGCCGCGGTTGGAGTACTGCATCCCTGCATCCAGTTCTGGGTGCTGCACTTCAGGAAGGATGTGGGCAACATCAAGAGGGTCCAGAGGAGGGCCACTTGCATCTTTAGGGGCCAGCAGGCAAAAGAAGGCTGAGAGGGGATCTGGTGGCCACCTATAAACTTGCCAAGGGGGACCAGTAGGCAATGGGAGAGTCCCTGTTCTCTTGAGCACTACTGGGGGTAACAAGGAACAACGTCATAAGTTGACGGAGAGTAGATTCAGGCTAGATATCAGGAGGTGCTACTTCACTGTCAGGGTGGCTAGGATCTGGAACCAACTTCCAAGGGAAGTGGTGCTTGCCCCTACCCTGGGGGTCTTCAAAAGGAGGCTAGACAGCCACCTAGCTGGGGTCATTCCAGCATCCTTTCCTGCCCATGGCAGGGGGTCAGACTAGATGATCTGATTAGGTCCCTTCTGACCCTACCAACTATGAAACTATGAAACTATGACACTATATTTACTGCACAGTAACAGTTAACAGGAATAGGCTGGTATCTACACGTGCAGGTGTTAAAGTGCATTAATGCTGTGTGGACTGACTTGGGACTAAAGTTAGTCCTAAGTCAATCTATACACACAGTGTTACTGAGCAGTAAGGCATCTACATGTGTGTTACTGTATAGTAACTAATCAGGTGTAAATTTGATACCTGCATGATGTGGGCATCAAATTTAGGCTCAAATCAGTGTAAGTTACCATATTTACTGCACAGTACAGACGTGCACATGTAGACACATGTCCGTATTGCACCATAATTTCAGTTACTGCAAAATAAATGCACATGTGTACATGCACCCTTCCTTTTCTTCCAAACTCTTCCTGCTGTCTAGCACCAGATACTCTGGGTAAAGAGGTGCCAGGTGTGAAGTGTGAATATAGAAGAGGATCTTGCTGATGTCATTTACTTAAATCTGTAGAATAATTCTAAAAATATATATACTTCATTACAATGTTACCTCCTTTTTGAACCAAGGAAGTATAAACCAACTTGGTTGAAACTCTGCTTCTAGGGAGGGCAGAGTGATCCAATGGGCACGTCTACAGAAGATGCATTACTGTGCATTAGCCTAATTTATTGCACAGTATGGGTGTGTGTCTACATGCATGTGCCCTAACTGAATAGAAAAAATGGCTGATCATGACTAAATCTGATACCTGCAAATGCAGATAGCTTATTAGTTAATGTGCGGTAATACACATGTAGAATGACCCAGCACTAACTTTAGAGCCAGGTCTGCCAACCACTGGGGGTTGGCCTGAACCCAACCACTGGATGCTGCTGGCCACCTCTCCTCTTCCAGGGCTGGGCAGCTCTCTGGCAGTCCCTAGCTGCAGGGTATAAAAGCCTCCAGCCATTTTGAGCCTTGGAGCACACTGCACAGAAGCCTGATGGAGCCTATGCACTCCCTAGGACCAGTGCAGGCCTTGTGTGCCCCCCTGGACAGACCACAGGCTGCCTCTGCTTGGCATGTTCTTTTTCCAGAGCTGCTGCTTGGCCACAGGTGAGAGTTGTAAAAGGCTACAGCTTGCTGCAACCCTTACCCAGCCCTGATATCCGCTCAGGGATATCTGCTCCCTGCTCCTACTCATCCCCAGCTGTCTCCTGTCCTTGCAGGTCCTGTCGTGAAGTGCCTCTGCAATGTGGTTTTCACTCCCTGGTGAGTTACCGGCTGTCCAGGGCTGGCATCACAGGGACAGCTGTGTGAGGGCCCAGAGAGCTGGCATGGGACATAATATTGGCAACTTCCTTATAGCCTTCATAGATTTCATAGACATTAGGCCTGGAAGGGGCATTGGAAGATCATCGAGTCCAGCCCCCCACCCAAAGGGCAGGAAGTCAGCTGGGGTCATAGGAACCCAGCAAGTTAAACTTCCAATTTACTCTTGAAGGTGTTCAATGTAGGTGCTTGAACCACCTCTGATGGCAGGCTATTCCAGACCTTGGGGGCTCAGACAGTAAAGAAATTTTTCCTCATGTCCAGCCTGAAATGGTCTTGCAGTACTTTATAACCGTTTGACCTCGTCATCCCTTGGGGCGCTCTGTTAAACGAACGTTCACCCAGATACTGATGGTCACCCCGATAAACTTATAGGTGGCCATCAGATCACCCCCGAGCCTGTGCTTTTCCAGGCTAAAGAGCCCCATGGCTTTCAGCCCATCATTGTAAGGTCTGTTTTCCTGACCTCTGATCATGCGCGTGGCTCTCCTCTGGACTCTCTCAAGCTTCCCCACATCTTTTTTGAATTGTGGGGCCCAAAACTGGATGCAGTACTCCATCCTTGGACCGATACTCTTTAATGTCTTCATCAGCGACTTGGATGAGGGAGTGAAATGTACTCTGTCCAAGTTTGCAGATGACACTAAGCTATGGGGTGAAGTGGACACA
>NW_017728886.1:167237814-167251602 GCF_001723895.1 Crocodylus porosus | reverse complement strand
GGTGCTCTCCCCTACCCTGGGGGTCTTCAAGCGAAGGCTAGATGTGTATCTAGCTGGGGTAATGTAGGCCCAGCACTCTTTCCTGCTTATGCAGGGGGTCAGACTCGATGATCTATTGAGGTCCCTTCCGACCCTAGCATCTATGAATCTATGAATCTGTGGCCTAATCAAGGCCAAATACGAGGGGAGAATGATGTCCCAGGCTTTGCTTGAGACACATCTATGGATACAAGCCAGTGTTTGGTTGCTTTACTAGCTGCAGCATTGCATTGCAGGCTTGTGTTCATCTTGTGGTCAATGATGACCCCCAAGTCTCTTTCTTCTGTAGTACTAGCCAGCATAGCACTGACAAGCCTATAAGGATGTTGCAGGCTTTTCCTCCCGAGGTGGAGAACCTTGCATTTTTCAGTGCATTTTTCCTCCCCATCAAGTTCTGGCCCTGCCTACTTGTGCATGCCCATGCTGACCACTCGGGCCCCCAACTGGACCCAGGAGGAAGTTGGTGACCTTGTGGTGCTCTGGGACAGTGCTGACTTGCAGAAGCAGTTTGCACAGGGCGGGCATTCAAACACCCACATTTGAGGCCCTGTGGGATGCAGGAGTGAGGGCACTCACAGTTGCCATGGCAGTGTTGCATTAAATTCAAGGCCTTTTGAGCATAGTGGATGGCCTGGGCCAACTACAATCATTGGTCTGGTCATGCTTGCAAAACCATGGCTTTTCTGTAGGAGCTGACCTGGATTTTGGTACCCTGGGACCCAGGCTGCACCCCTGTGACTGTCACCAGCAAGGGCAGCCTGCTTGACCCCCTACCCTGCCCTGAACCCTCTGGTGACATGTCACCAGATGAGGGGCCTTCAGTACCCTATCCTGCTCTCCTCCCAGGCTGCTGCATCCACTGGCAGCTCAGGGAATCCTGGCCTGCAGCTTCCTTACCCTTGGTGAACCCCAGGCCCCACCATGAGGAGTTGCCAGCAACATCACTGCCAACCAACCGGAATGCCAGAGCACTGTATGCCATGGACTGCAGACACTGGGTGCAGCTTGTTGCCCTTGTCAACAGGGAGCCCAAAGCTGAGCCACCAGCCTCACCAGCCCCAGACACACAGTCAGTCCTGCGCTGAGAAAGGGGCCACTCATGCCCCTGGCCCCAGCCCCGGCTCCTACCCTTACTCCCTGCCTGGCCAGTCTGCACCCGTGCCAACCCCCAATATGAGGCCAGGAAGTGCATGACCCTTGGTACAGAGCATCATATCTCTGAAATGTTGCAAACTGTCACACAAGGCTTCTATCTCTTGCCTCTGTAGAGTTGACATCTGGATGCAGAGGAGAGCCCACCAGCCCCAGTGGAGAGGTGAGCTCTAGGTAACCACCACCCACTGCTGGAGCTGTCTGGATGTGGCAGTGCCAGAAGAGTGGGAGGCATGGGAGCAGGCCTGGTGGGTGGAGGATGTCACCCAGAAGAAGGCACGGGATCAGGTGCAGTGGGATCACTGGGCATGAATGGAGGCCCTGGAAGGGGAGCATTTACAGCTGCTCCAGCAGCAGGAGGATGCTGACTGCTGTGTCTTGGGCACCTTCCTGGGCCTAGTGGCTGAATTCATGCCCCCCTCTGCCAAGCCCCCAGCCATGGCCCCACAGGGTCTTGATTGCTGCCTCACAGCAGGCTCCTGCCTGGGTCTGGGAGGAGGTTGTGTGGTGCCTCCTGCCTGCCAGACCGCCTGGCCTGGCCCCCACCCTGAATCTGCTGCCACCTGCCTGGCCATAGCCTCACTGCTGTCCCTTGCAGCATGTGCCCAAGGACCCAGCCATGCCTCCCAGGGATGCTGGGTTTATACTGGAGCAGCCAGAAGGGGAGCTGCTCACACTCAGAGAGCACTATGCAAGGTGGCCGCAGCATGAGGCCACTGCCCTCTGGGTTCACCGCAATTCCTGAACCCATGGGGGATTGGCCCAAGGCTGGGTTGTTGGGCATCTGCCCCTGGGCTCTGCCTAATAGCTCCCCCCTCTAGTGGCCTCCCACTTTAGGTTCGTAAACCAGAGAAACTGCTGGCAGCTAGCTCTGGCTTCAGCATGGCTGCAAAGTGTGGGCAGCCATGTGGCCAGAGGCTGGAATTCCCCCGCAGTGGCCACAGGGGCAAATGGCAGGGCTGGAGGGACCTGGCAATAGATTTACTGCCAAGTCTCTGCATGCATAGACACCTGCTAAAAATTGATTACTGTGCATTACCTTCATATGCAGTAAATTTAGTTGCACTTAAATGTATGTATAGTTCTGCCACTGACTTCTGTGTTACCTGTACCAAACCTTTTCTTATCTATTCCTCAGATTCCCCATTTGAATAATGTGGAAATGATATTTACTTAAACTGATCAGAATGTGGGATCGGAATTTTTTTTTTACCAAGCCTTTCTTGGTTGAAATTTAAAACTGTGATGAAAATATAAACAAAAGAGAAAACTATAACAATCCTGACCAAGAGTTCTAGTTTTTTGTATGTCTTTTTGTCTCAGACCAACACGGCTACCAAGTACACCCTTATAACAATCCTAATACTTGACAAGCTTCACTATAAGGCTTACCTATGGGAGCAACAACAACAACTTCAGAATAGTACTATTTAAAATAATTTTTAGTTTCCAGGTGCATTAAAAAGTTTCTGAGATTTAGTTTGTAAAGTATTTGTATTAAAACAAGTGTATATCCAAATGATATTCTAAGTGTTTTTATCTTTCGTCCCATTACAGCCAACTGCATCTCTATATTGGTCCCAAAATCCTCATGTATAGTCCATATGAACATAGCTAAAGGATGCCATTCTGACTGAATGGGTCCAATGCATAAAACTAGCCTCCTATTTTGTGTCTGAGTATATTTTGCAGGTTGAATGAACTAAAGGTACAAATGACGGCAGCTAGATGTCTAATTAGCAGATTGTACCCCAAATAGCTGGATTACTAATAGCTGGGATCACTCATTTGTTCCCACATCTGTTGGAGTTTAATTTTAAATCCACAATTATGTGTAGGTGCAAAACAAAATTTAATTGCTATATTTCCAACTAACACCAGTTTTGGGGATTTAGCAGCTAAAGACAGTTTCTCTCTTGCAGTCCTGGAGCCATCTCATTGAACTGTCTCTGAACAGTTTTTTGCTCCCAATATTTGGTTCCATAAGTAACTATCAGTTCTTCCAGTGTTGTTCTAGAGACTGCCCCAATTGTATCAAAAGAAAAACAATCATAGTGGAAAAATTATACTGGGCTAATTATATTGGGCTTCGTAATCTTGCAAATACCATGAGCCAATTTTGTCCTGCTATTAAGTGCATTTCCCATTGGCTCTAATGGAAGTTGCTGTCTAAATTTGGTCCTGGAAGTTACTGGAATAGTTTCGAATATGTTGAGGGTTTTGTGTGGACACTCAAGGCTTCTGTTCATACCTGGATTTTCCTTAAGCATCAACAAACCTTATGGTATTATACAGATACTTGCACACTGGACATATTTAAGGTCAAATAACTAAGTTCAACTTGTCATTCAGATGTTTCCTCTGTAGAGGAAATATTGTTCATGAACAGATGAGGGAAAGGCATTTAAATTGAAAGAAAGAAGGAGAATCTAGTGACTGATTTTTTAAAAGTAAATGACTAGAATTGAACAGTTACTGCATGCAGCCCCTAATGATGACTGAATGCAAAATATCACTTGGGAGCCCATCAGGTGTTTCCCCACTGCTGTTGTTTCAATATCTCTAAATACCGCAGGAATAGGGTTTATAGTGGTGCAGATTTGCTGCAGAGTGTGCAGCATGCTGCAGTAACAGAGATATTTCCAATGGCCTTCACTGCAATATCATGTACTGTATGTACTTAGCTGAAATCAATGGGACATGTAAATGAGTAGAGGCAGAATCCTTTCTACTTCTATGAACAAAGCCTCTGTGCTATCCTAAGCAAATAAAAGGATCAGCTCTTGCAGAATACAAAGAGCACTGTGACCGCACTGTACCATGAGGGAACTGTTGTGAAGTGGAATATGTGTTATTTCCTAGTGGTTTGGGCAATGTAAAAGTAACTCAGCTCCGAGCAAGTGAGAGCTTTGCAAGTTCCTAACAGGGAATATTAGGTAAGGTCACACAATGCAGATTTGACGGAAACCTCTGTAATTGGAAAGCAAATCTTTAATGGGAAGGAAAAAAAAGAAGTGTTGCAAGGCAACCACTAAATAAACAAATTATGTGTCAAGGCCAAATGATTCATTGCCCTGTAGAAATGTACAGAATAGCCAAAATGGAAGAAAAAAAGAACAAAAACATATTTCAAAGACAATGCAAAACCAGTCCCTGAAAGGAAACACAGATTCTGAGAAATTCTCCCCTTGCAATAAATGTTCTCCTAACCCCTATCCCCACACCACTGATAAAACAAAATTAGAATAATAAAATAAAACAAAAATAGGGACTGAAGAAGGGGGAGGGGGAAGAGATGCACAAGATAAAGAAAAAATACACAGTGTAATATTTCATTTGCTGATATACCACAGTGCAACATAAACTAATCCTCATTCATAAGGGAATATTCTCTCAGAATTTACTTGTATCTTTTGTACTTTTTCTTGACTGGTTGGATTCCAGGTCTCCTGGAAGACCTGGAAAATTTAAAAATGGAAACACAGGTAAGAATTAAGCCTACCAATTCACTGCAGAGGCCCCAGTCCATCTCTTCCCCTATAAAATCCCACACCTCTTGCATTTCAAACTTTTGTGCATGTACATAATAAAATAAATATGTTTAATGTATTCTTGTAGCTAGGGATCATACAGATGTACGTCTATATATTCACATGCAGTACCCATTGCTTAGTTAAGTACAAGGGAAAAAAGATTTTCTTTGAAGACCAGGAGTCAGACCTAAGGTAACAAAAGTAAAGCGTAATTTACCCTGTAGTTAAAAACCAAAGGAGTCTTTTTACTAGAGGCTGCTGGATCTATTCATGCCATTCCAGAAGAATATAAAAGAGACGCTTTGGGATTTTGAAGTAAAAATTCACAACAGTATGTCTTTACTTTTTTTTCCCCTTCAACCAAGACATCTTTTGCTGGAGTCCTTTATCTAGAGCTTTGTATACATATTTTTAATCCTATACAAAAATGATAGGATGTCAAGAAGGATCTATAATAACACCATTTTTTTATTTCACTTCAAAGACTTGGCAATTTCTGATCCATGTGACATTCACACTCCTTCAGGGTCAAACAACATCTTGCAGCCTTCATAAAATGATTAAATATTTTAAACAGCTCCTGCTTATACCTCCATCGCCCCTCGAGACTGATACTGTTATCGTTTTTGTCAAAGCCAGTTTCCATCCGCATTTGTCATTCCTGCTTGCATTTATGAGTTATCAATCGCCACGTCAAAATGCAAAATAACTGATGTTCTTTGGGCGGTATTGGATGGTCTATCTGGGGCTTTTAATCAATGCTGATTTTTATTTTCCATACCCATACATAAATCTTTACCATTCTGGGCCACATATAATGCGTTTGTACAAAACGCAGTGACAGAAGCAGTAGTTATATTATCAAACATTATACCTCGGGGCTAACTGAGTATCAAGGGCTTTCAAAAGGGAACATTGGGAATTACTGTGCAGGAGAGATGACTGCAGTAGAGAATATAAGGGATTGGTTGTTGCCATTTATAAATCAACATCATGCAGGCTAATCCTTCTCACTTAAATGCAGTCCAAATTCTTTTCCTGATACTCTGAAACTCAGCCCTATCTGTTTTTTTTAAAGCTTGCATAATACACACAAACAATGGTTATATGCATTTGCTTATTTCTTGAACTTTTCCCTAGGGATGTGTATAGAAGTGCTGGTGCTGGGCTTTTTCCCTCCAAGGCGTACAAGCCAGTAAATATCCTCTTTTTAATCATACCTGAATTATTAGTGCTCCCCTCACCACCACCTTTTGCCTGAGCTGGTATAATATAAAGGAATATAATTCATTCATTAAAAAGGTATCTGCCTCATTTATTCAATGAAGACTAAAAACAGCTAAAGATATGGTTTGTAACCTGTGTCTAAGGGTCTAGAGCATGTTTGATTTATTGGGTATTTCAGTGGTACTTTGGTGTCTAAGCGTGATCCTTTGACATGTCTACTTCTGTCTTTTTTACACCTAAGACTAAGTCACAACAAAGTGTCCGATAGGAGAAGGGCCCATTTACCTTCTGTGTCAATGATTTT
Organism: Crocodylus porosus; assembly: GCF_001723895.1. Lineage (NCBI taxonomy): Eukaryota > Metazoa > Chordata > Crocodylia > Crocodylidae > Crocodylus > Crocodylus porosus. Next base: position 167,245,347 of record NW_017728886.1, on the reverse strand, counting down.
AGCAGAGTGAAAACTTAGGGCATGTCTATACTGGTTCCACAGCACTCCTGCTCACGCTCTCCCTGGGCATTTATACACATGCTGTGGCAGTGGTGGTGGTGGGGTGCTTTGTTTTAATTTAATTTAATTTAACCTGGACAAAATGAACTATTCCAAACAGGAGATTTTACCACAACTTCAGCTCGCCTGTGAAATACGAGTTTTCATTTCTAGCTAGGAGAACTTTTACAATCTCTGCTCTGTGATATGCCTGATGGAAGGTGAGTGTGCCTGAAATAAATTAAATAATTCGTTTGCAAGTAACTAGTTGGTCTAATAAAAGATATCGCCTCCTCCATGAGTTTTGATTCCTTTTGCCTCTTTCTTATCACACCATTGATTGAATGTGTGGCCAGGTGTTCCCCATCAGCTGATGGGGCTCCCAGCCACCGGGGTGTACCATGCACTATCACTGCTGTGAGTCTTGTCAGCCACAGCAACATGGGGGGCACTCCCACAACTTTTAGCCTCATCAGCTGTGGGATCTTGCTACTTGCTGGTGCCGGAGGGGCCTTGGATTGTAATCCTGGGCTCCCCTGGCATCAGCAATAGGTCATGATTGGATCTGATTGTGTGGATTGTGTATCAGAACCTATTTCCTGAACATCTAGAAGGGCCCTAATACTTATATGGCATCAAAGTGATGGATCCTAAACCAAAAACCAAAAACCAAAACAAAACAAAAAGATGAAGCCAATGCTAGCACTGACACCTAAAGTAGGAGCAGTCGTTATGTACACATACCTGAGCTACCTTTACCTAAGCTATCTTGGGTACCAACAGCAGTAGAACCATGGTAACATGGGCTTCAGTATGGGTTGCAAAACCTACCAGGGGCAAGTATGCACTAGCCAAAAATTGGCACTCTTACTGGCACTGAAGATAGCCTGGTATATCTGTATGAGCCACAATCACACCTCTGGATGTCTGTGTTGATAGCCTTGGTTAGAGCTTATCAGAGAAAGAAGATGTGTATTTGTGTATTTGTTGGGGGCTGGTAGGGTTGAATTTATGTTTAAAGATGGAAAATTATAGTGCTTGTGATATTCTTCTTTCCAGCTTTCAATGCTGAGATGGCTAGACTGAAATCTAGATAAGATCTCATAGATAATAGGCTATTAATGGCAAATAATGTCTTTACCTTCGCTCATGTTGCTAAGCTTTCTGCCACATGACCAAAACCTTTTATCAAGTTTTCAGTAAAACATTATTTTTGAATAATCCACTTTTGTTTTGCTGTTTCTTTTGTTATTTGCCCTTTTCCACAGACTAAATAAAACCATTTTTATAAACCTCTTTCCCAGAACTGCTTAAAGAAATTCACTTCAAGTGCCTCTTGAAGGAAGGTTACCAAAATTCTCCCTATTACAAGTAGATCTTGTTTTACTCCTCATTAGCCAGGACAAACAGGAGAGTCTTTGAATTATACCCTTACTACCTCGGGGGTCACCTTATTTTATGTTTGTGACAAACCACAGTGTTTGCAGTACTGTGGTGTAACCTTGAACATGTATTCTAGTTTTCTGTCAGGGGCGCAGTGGCTTGTCTAACGTAGGTGTTGGGTTAAGGTGACTGAAAGAAAAGTTTTTAACTTTGTCCTGTACATGATTATAGCACAAAACAGAGGCATAAAAACAAGAAGGAACCCCAAAGATATTTTTAGGCACCACTGAATATTTAAGAAAAATGAGAAATTAGTAACTGCCTACAAAGTATTCTAATTACAGTTCTTTATGGGCACTATTGCAAGCTAATTGGCCTTCCCTTCCTTTAAGCACTTTGCCTTCAGGATATATAACTCACATAGCAATCAATCAGCTATCTCATAGGATGGTTGTAGTAGCAGCTGCAGTGTAGGACTTCCAATGGTACTGGGTATCACTTAATTAGTACTCCGGGAGGGGTAGATGAAATGGTGAAATGAAAAGGTTGTGACCAGTGAAAACTTGTACTTTCCAAGTGATTTTTATTCATAAAAATGCCTCAAAGTGTTCTGCAGGAGAAATTGAATAAAAGTAAACAAAAGCATTCTTTGAGAGATGGCTACTAATGATTACTACTACATCTTAAACAAAAATGAACTCTCCTATTTAGGTGTCTTAATTAACAGGAAAGGTTATTTTTTCTGTAAGCATTAAAAAGGCTTTCTACTGGTCTCAGTGCTACAGTTCTTACTAACACAAACTTTCTCCAAAAACAGTTTGGAGTCAAATGTAACCTCATCCAGTCAAAATGAAACCCCCCGTTCTGCAAATTACTTAAGCATATGCCTAAATATGACCACATATTTATGCCCATCACAGTTTAGCAACACACTTGGACCTCAAGACACTTACGCATGTACCTAACCCCATGTGAGAGAAATCCTGTTGACTTCATTGTGGTTATTCATGTGTATAAAGTTAAGTGCATGCTTAAATGCTTTGCTGAATGAGGGTCTCGGTGTGAACTTGTGTGAATGCTTTACCTGCTACCTGCTGGGTAATAATATGAAATGACTCTATGCTTGTCAAACAAAACCAGCTCTTATTTACAGAGGTGCAACTGGCATTTTAGCCATGTGGACATAGACTGATTTTCTGGTACCTCCTTCTGACTCTGTGTTGCGGTCTAGGTTCCTCCCTCCAAATCCCATACAAGTTGCTACACATAGATAAGCTGCATTTTAATAATCATATTTGGATTTAAATTAGTGGATGCCCTATTTTAGTACAAACTTGATTGGATTGAATTATGAGGTTTTATTATAGTGGTCATAGCTGGTCAGAGTTGTTGGTGTGAGTGGGCTAGCAATAGGGTAAATGCAAAAACTTGCCCTTTGCTTTGCATATTTTTTAGTGTGTAACCTGCCCAACAAATCCTGTTTTGATACCAATGACTGGACAAGCTTAGAGCCAGATTTTGATAACTTTATGCATTTTGAGTTGCATTCTCATTGAAATCAGTAGTACTCCTCGTGTAGTGAATTGCTATTATGTACGAATAGTGGATAGTGCAATTAAGTGGCTCTTGAAGAACTGGATGAACTTGTTGCTCTGGGCCAAAAATGCGTTCCTGCACAGCCCCTGTCAACAAGGAAGTATTAACATTCGTCTCATGGGAGACCTCTGTGATATCATGATTGTAGCCCATGCATGCCATTTAGTTTGGGTTCCTGCGGGAAGGTTGGTCTTGTATGCTTGGATTACAGGTATCAGTTTTCTCACAAATGAAATTAAATGTTCTAAGCTCTCTTGTAAACAACCCAGGATCAGCAGTTTTTGATCATATGCAGGGTACATTGTGTTTAATCAGGTTATTGTGCCCCTTTTATAGGTGTCTTCAGTGAACTGAGCTCCTTGACACCTGGCATATGACTACCTGCAGTTTGTTTTCTGACTCCTTCCAGCTGCTTCCCACCTGCAGATGAATTCCAGATACATTTGCTTTGCTATAATTTTCCAAATTTGTTGCCCTCAAGGAAGGCAATAACTTTAACAGAGAATTGGTGTTGAACTGAAAAAGTTAAAAAATATCCCAGGTCCTTTTCTCTTTCTCTTCTTGATCACTTTACATATTTCACTCCAAAAACTTTTAGGGGAAAATTATCGAAGTGGACTAAACCCAACCTTTACAAACTAAGCCCATGATTTTGCATGGGTAGGTTTTTCATTTTTACGTATCTGGTTTCTAGAACATTTATTGTTAATAACTGAGCAGTGAAGCATCAAGGTTCCATTAATTAAGCAATCAACTGTATATGTGCAAATGGGAGGTTTTGTCCATCCTAAATTGTATGTAAAAATGTATCTAAAACTGTATCTAAAATAAGTTTGCCCTAAACCTATAAACACAGGCTTCCAGGCAAGAGAGGAAAAAAATGCCACCAAGCCTACTTTAGTCTTCAAACATATTCTGAGCTGCATCATGTTTGATATTTCCATCATAACCATTCTTAAAAGCAGAAAGGCTATGACTACTAGCAAAGCTTTTCATAAGGAACTAGGATTTTAGAAGAATATGCATTGCTCAAACTGCTGACTTGAATAGTAATAAATATACTCTACCTTTTAAGCATTCAAGACAGCAGAAATTTGTAAGCAGAATGGGTGAGCAGTGTACCAGCTTCAGCTGAGGTAAGAAATTTTATTGTTATATTATGAACAATTTGCAGTTTAGCTAAACTATATGTGGATGTTCACATAAAAGTCTTCTATTTATCAGAAATGCTTCCATCTCAGGTCATTAACCACTAGTTACATATGTCCATATATCAATAATTGATTTGAGTGGCTGTTCTTGACACAGAAGACATGGCATCAGGAATGTTTATTTTAAATTTCCCCCAACATGGACATACACTGTGAGTGTGTAGAAATTACTGGTGGCAGGCCTAATGGTTTTAACAGAAAATCTTCATGTTTAATTTAATGGTGTCTGCAATTTACAGACAGAAAACCTGAGGCCTGGGCAAAGAGAGTGACATGAGGAAAGTTATATGGCAGCAAGAAAGTCGAGACTGAAATGCAAATCCTTAGATTCCAGAGTGATTACTACAGGGTTCTGGGTGCAAGGGCGAAGGGGACAGAGGCTGAGGTGATGTTCTTGATCCTTTCAGTCAGGAAGGATCTGGTAGATGAATGCATGGCCATGCAGATTGTGTTGCCAGCAGGGCTTTAGCTTCTTTGACCATGGGATGTTATTCCAAGAAGAATTGCTAGGAAGAGACAGGATCCACCTGATTAAGAGACGGAACAAAGGCAGACTCACTAACCTAGTTAGGGGGGCTTTAAAGTAGGTTCACTGGGGAATGGAGACCAAAGCCCTGAGGTAAGTGGGGAGGCAGGTGACCTGGAGGAAGCACAATCAAGCAGGAGCAACACGGGAGGCCTTTTCATTCTTCATGAGAAATTAGGGCAGTTGGCTAGTTACCTAGTTTGTGTCTGTACATGAATGCACGGAGCTTGGGAAACAATCAGGAAGAATTGGAAGTCCTCACACAGTCATGGAACTATAATGTAATTGGAATAACAGAGTCTTGGTGGGATAGCCCACATGACTGGAGCAGTGTCATAGATGGGTATAAACTGTTCAGGAAGGACAGGCAGGAGAGAAGAGGAGGAGGAGTTGTGCTTTATTTAAAAGAGTATGATTGCTCAGAGCTCCAGTATGAAACTAAAGGTAGGCCTATTGAAAGTCTCTGGGTTAGGGTCAGAGGGGATAGCACCCTGATGGGTGTCTGCTGTAGACCAACAAACTAGGAGGACTTGGGCAGGGGTGTGGATGAGGCGTTCTTCAAACAGCTAGTAGAAATTTCCTTATCACAGGCCCTGGTTCTTTTGAGGGACTTCAATCACCCTGCCATCTGTTGGGAGGGCAATACAGCAGTGCACTGGAAATCCAGGAAGTTTTTGATGAGTTTTGAGGACAGCTTCTTGGTGCAAGTGTTGGTGAAGCCACCTAGAGGCCATGCTGTTCTCGACTGCTGCTCACAAACAGGGAAGATTTGATGGGGAATGTAGAAGTGGATGGCAACTTGGGCAGCAGTGACCATGAGATGATTGAATTCAGGATCCTGAGGAAAAGAAGGAGAGCAGTAAAATAAGGAACCTGGAGGTCAGAAAAGCAGACTTCAACTCACTCAGGGAACTGATGGGAAGAATCCCCTGGGAGGTCAGTCTGAGGGGGAAAGGAGTCCGGGAGAGCTGGATGTACTTCAGAGAAGCCTTAATGAAAGAACAGGAATGAACTATCTTGATTTGCAGGAACACTAACCAGTATTGTAGAAGACCAGCTTGGTTTAGCAGGGAACTCTTCAGTGAACTAAAACACAAAGAAGAAGCTTACAAGAACTGGGAACTTGAACAAACAAGTAGGGAGGAGTACAAGTTTATTACTCAACCATGCAGGGGTGAAATCAGGAAGGCCAAAGCACAGCTAGAATTGCAACTAGCAAGGGATGTGAAAGATAACAAGAAGGGTTTACTTTCTACAAGTATGTCAGCAGCAAGAAGAAGATCAGGAAAGCGTGGGTCCCTTACTGAATGGAAGAAGCAACTTAGTGACAGATAATGAGGAAAAGGCTGAAGTACTCAATGGCTTTTTTATCTCAGTCTTCACAGGCAAAGTCAACTCCTAGACTACTGCACCTGTCAGCACAGTTTGGGAAGGAGGTTATCAGAATAAGTTGGGGCTATATAGAAAAACTGGATGTGTCCAAGTCCATGGGGCTGAATGTGATGCACCTGAGGGTGCTGAGGGAGTTGGCAGATGTGATTGCAGAGCTGCTGGCCATTATCTTTGAAAACTCATGGCAGTCAGGAGGAGTCCTGGATGCTTGCAAAACTGAAAATATAGTGCCCATATTTAAGAAAGGGAAGAAGGACCCATCAACTTCACCTCCACTCCCTGGAAAAATCATAGAGCAGATCCTCAAGGAACCCAGTTCTATGCAGTTGGAGAAGAAAGTGGTGGTTAGGAACAGTCAGCATAGATTCACCAAGGGCAAGTCGTGCCTGACAAATGTGGTTGCCTTCTATGATGAGATGACTGGCTCTATGGATGCAGGGAGAGCAGTGGACATGATATACCTTAACTTCAGCAAAGCTTTTGATATGGTCTTTAACAACATTCTTGCAAGCAAGCTAAGAAAGTACAGGTTGGATGAATGGACTGGACTGTAACATGGATAGAAAAACGGCTGGATGGTCGGGCTGAAAGGGTGCTAAACAGTGGCTTGATGTCTAGCTGGCAGCTGGTATCAAATGGAGTGCCCTAGGACCAGTTTTGTTCAATATCTTCATCAATGACCTGGAAGATGGCATGGAGTTTCACCATCAGAAAGGGGAGTAGGAGATATGCTGGAGGGTAGGGCTAGGATTCAGAGAGGCCTTGATAAATTGGAGGATTGGACCAAAAGAAATCTCATGGGGTGTGTCCAGATGAGCCTGTATGTGCCTCTTGCAGTATCTCACACCCCATTGAGATGCTGAAAGAGGCATGTGCGGGAAAGGGAAAAGTTCCCCCTGCTGCAAGTTTGCAGCATGGGGGCAAAATTAGACCCCTGGATATCCAGGGGTCAAAAAAAACTGAAGTGAAAAAAAGTGGGGCAGGGCATGCTTCTGGATTGTGCCCTGAGGCAACAAGGCTGGGTCCTCCACAGAGATGCTCTGGCTGCCAGAGTGTCTCCGTGGTCGGCCCTTGCCCTGGTGCTGAAGCACGCTGCCTGTTGTGCCAGCCGCAGGGCTTCCGGGCAGGTAAGTAAGGGGTTGGAGGTGATTGGAGGAGGGGGGAAAGGACCCCTGCTGGCCCTGCCTGCTCCCCCAGCCCTCCGATCCCTTCCCTGCCCAGCCCCAAACCTCACCTGCCCCCACAGCCCCCTGATCCCTTCCCTCCAGTACCACCCCAATCCTGTCCTTGCCTGGCCCCACCCACTGCCTGACCCACCATTTCCCCATCCCTTCCCTGACGTGCCCCAAACCTCACCTGCCCCCACAGTACCCTAATCCCTTCCCC
>NW_017728886.1:167202251-167237714 GCF_001723895.1 Crocodylus porosus | reverse complement strand
ATCCCTTCCCCGCCTGGTCCCATCCCCCCCAGTCCTGGGAGCCCCCTGATAGCTGCCTACCCCTAGCATCCCCATAATTAAAAAAGCAAAAACAAGAAACACTCCAGCACTCACTGCAGTTTTAGCTGCTTGGCTGGGTCACTGGGAGCCTGCCCATACAGCTGGGTGGGGTGACAGCCCTAGCAGCCCCAGCCTGGGCTCTGCTGCCCCATGCTGCCTGGGGGGCTCTGCCAGGAGGCCCCAGAGCCCACACAGCTCTTGCTTCTACTGTGAGTAGAGCTTTTTTTTTTTAAGTGCCAGAGCCTGGGGTGTGGGGGAGCAGCCATAAGGAGGCTGCGGGTGAAAGTGGAGTTTGGGGCCAGGGAGGGCAGCCGCTGGGGGGGTCTGGGAGAGTGGGGGAGTGGGGTTGGATGGGGCAACTATCGGAAGGCTGCAGGAGCTAGCAGGGGGTGGGGCCAGGCAGGACAGCAATTGGGGGGCTGGGGTGGGGCACATGGGCCCTGAATAGGGGGTGGTAGCCCCTCTGGGGGCCATTCAGCCCATGTTGGGGAGGATGTAGCTTCTGTGGGGGGGGCTGTAACCCCTGGTGGGGGGCTATAACCCCCATGGGGGACAGCAAAACATAGGTATTTAGAATTCATTTTATTATGATGATAGAGATACTGCTAAGCTTCTAAATTGCTTTAACACTATAGATATATCAATAAAACATGCCTTTGGGATTTTTTATCATGGATTTTTCAGTTTTCCAACAGGGAACACCAGAATTCCTGCTAGGGAGGCCAGTGTCAGGACCCTTCCTGCTCAGAGCTGGTTTCTTGGACCCAGCTGGAGATGGAACAGGAGGACATGCTCTGACAATTCAAAGCAGGCCACCACACTGGGAACATCTTCTGCGTGATAGTAGTGTCCCGAGGTACCAATTGGCTGGGCCCCAGAAGGTCCTGAGAGTGAGTAGCCCTGAGCTACTTGCCAGGGCAGTTTTTTATACTGATGGGGCTAAGACAGGGCAGCTTTTTATACTTCTGGGACAGCACAGGTGCTGGCCCTGAGCTCTAGCTCCCCCTGGCTGCAGATCTGGGAGGAGCCAGGCAGGGTTATTTTGCCCCAAGTGGCACAATTTGCTCCACAGCAAAGTGCATGTCTGAGCACATGCGCTTAGGCAAAAAGCTGTGGTTCACATTTGCACCGCTTCTATTTGAGCTCCTGCAAGTGCATGTTCTTGCATGTGTGGACACACCCATGAAGTTCAACAAGGACAAGTGCAAAGTCCTGCACTTAGGATGGAACAATCCCATGCACTGGTACAGGTTATGGACTGACTGGTTAAGCAGCAGCTCTGCAGAAAAAGACCTGGCTGTTACAGTGGAAAATAAGCTGAATATGAGCCAACAGTTTGCCCTTGTTGCAAAAAAGTCTAACAGCATACTATGCTGCATTAGTAGGAGTGTTGCCAGCAGATCGAGGGGAAGTTATTCTTCCCCTCTATTCAGCACTGTGGATACTGTGTCCAGTTTTGGGCCATCCACTACAGAAATGATGTGGATCAACTGGAGAGTCCAGCAGAGGGCAACAAAAATGGATTGGGGGCTGAGGCACATGACTTATGAGGAAAGGCCGAGGGAACTGGGCTTATTTAGTGTGTAGAACAGAAGAACTGAGAGGGGATTTAATAGTAGCCTTCAATTACTTGAAGTGGGGTTCTAAAGAGGATGGAGCTGGACTGTTCTCGCTGGTGGCAAATATGAGGAACAATGGTCTCAAGCTGTAGCTTGGGAAGTTTAGGTCAGGTATCAATAAAACTTTCCCCCTAGGAGAATAGTAAAGCATTGAGACAGGTTATCCAGAGAGGTTGTTGAATCTCAGTCCTTGGAGGTTTTTAAGACCTGGCTAGACAAAGTCTTGGCTGGGAGGATATACTTGGGAATGGTCCTGTTTTGATTATGCAGTTGCACTAGATGACCTCCTGAGGCCCCTTCCAACTCTAATTTTCTATGTTTTCTATGATTCCCTTTCATGTGCTCTAACCAAGACCAATGTAACTGTCTGGGCAGCACAGGTCCCAAGTACATTACTAGGGAAAGTTGCAAAATTTCATTAGCTTAGGTTGGCAAAAATCTTTGCACTGCTCCTGGTTCTAACCACTGCAACATACAGTTTCTCTACACCTACTTCCCTATTAATTGCTGTTCAGATTGTATGATCCTGAAAACATCAGGTGAAACTGTCTTATAGCCAGGGAAAGATGAGCCTAACAGAATTTAAGACAGGGGAAAAAAAAACAGGGGTCCTTAGAAATCACAGTGCTGCGGAAATGATGATTGAAGAAACTGCACTAAATAGCTTAGGGCCTCTTAGGATTCTTGAACTCCATAATGAGGTAGAGGGAAGTAAAGTTACAACTGTAGGCCAAAGAAGTATCACATGATCCCCACTGATATGAAAATAGAAGGAAAACTCTTGGGAGCTGCTCTTATTAACACCCGCAGCATCTCATGTATTCAATGTCCCATGCTTCAAAATTTGCAGCAGGGGCACTTTAACTAAAGCTTGTTTGATGAATTTTAGTTTGCCCCCTCCACCATTTTGAAGCACGGGGACACTGATATATGAGATGCAGAAGCTGGCTGCTCCATGTAGGCCACTGACAAATCTGGAAGTGAAATAGTCAAATCTGTCCACACACACACACACACCATTTCGAAGCATGAATATACATGACACTGAGTCTTCTGGAGTGTGATAATTAACGTATGTCAGAGCAGGCATTGGGCATGTGTATAGGTGCCCACAGTTATGAATGACTGAATACAATCAGCTATATTCTTTGTTCTTGAGAAAAATCATAATTAAATTATCTCAATAAATTATGATAAATAGTTCCTATAGCTCCACTGAAGAATCAGAGATGCATCCATGTAAATAGCAGTTAAGGGAAAATCATGCCATTATTGAAATCAGTGGCAAAACTTTTGAATTCTCTGGGGCTGGGATTTCATCATAATGGCCATACCCATAGCTGTTGAATGATCATAGCTCTGTTAACTTCAGTTAACTTACAACACACGCTGACGATCAGGCTCTTTGTTTTAAAATCAGTATGATATGATGCTAGCCTGTATACACTGAAGTCTGTAACGTAGAACATAATTTAGAGCATGACTTGTGTTGCAGGAGAAAGGCTGCAAGAACCACTATACTGGTCAAAATCTAATTGCAAAATATCAGCCACATACTACTATTATTACTACTAGTAATAACAGTTTTATTTCATTTTCCCTAGCAAGCATCTGCCTCTTCCCATGGAAGGGCTTAGGGTTCTAACTGAAAATACACATACACACGATTTAACATTTAAAGAAAAAAGCCGAAACTCTTGAACATTAAGACTTAAGCATTAAAAAGCTAAGAGACACTACTAAGGAGAACAGTGGTGTATTGAAGACCCAAAGCAGGGTAAAGAGTAAAGCTAATGAATAAGGGGTTAGCAATGATAAGTAAAATTGGAATAACTTCTTGTGGGGAAAAAGAATTCCAAGTGAATGCATAGAGGACAAGAGTTCACCATTCTGTGTCTCACTGCTTTAAAAGTTTAATCCTCTATTTCTCCAGGGCATAATGGTGACACCCCTGAATGATCTGTCTTGCACTCACCAGGATGAAGTTCACAAGGAGGTATGGACCTATATATGCTCTTAAGCTCTCCAATAGCCAGCAATAGCACCTTAAAATGAATCCAACACTTGTTACATAAGAAATTGGAAGGTGATGTGGATGGAGGCTGCTAGAAATGGTGACTAAACTGAACTAGTGACATATGACAATATGCAGTCTTGGGAATCTGACCAATGGGAAATTATGAGGATCATGTCTCATAAGCCCAAGAGCACTTACTGAGTCATTAAAGAAAAGAAGCAGAGCATGAACAAATTGCATGGCTGCATCTTTCCTGCCATGAGTGTGGCTACTTATAGAGAGGATGTGACTATGTCTGCCCCTAAGATTTTTATTAATAATCCTTACATACCAGTTAGACCACTGCTTTCCAAAGAGCTGAGGAAGAGGGAACTCTTATTTTAATACTATTAAAAGTAGAAGAGCTTGGTAGCTTGCAGAGGCACACCAACTTCCGCCTTTAAAAAGACACTGAGCATACTTGGGTATCAGAGTGACAGGAACAATGAAGCATTTGAAAAAAACTGTTATGGCAAGTGACTAAAACCCATAAATGAATGCAGAAGTCTGCTATTTAATGTAGTGTATGCTGGTATTTAAACAGGTCTATATCTGTCAAACAAGCCTCTTTTCTGAGACTGGCACAGACTGTTCTGCATTTGGTTTTCAGAATCAGCAAATTACATTGGCAGAACAAAGCTGTCATATTTGGTGGTATTTTGTTACATCCATTATCTCACTTAAGTTTAGACATCTCTTAGCAAAATCAGATCCCACTTAAAGACTGCCTTATTTTGCAACATTAAACAAAATGACAGGCTGCTTAAAAAAAAAAAGTTCATTAGGAAGTAATGAGTTGGTGGAAAAACTCGCTGCTGCTTCAAATATGAAGAATGAAGGCAAGAAATATTGTAACCTTTTAACAATGGACCAAGACTATATATCAGAAATATATCTAACTATACAAGAGTGTTAAATAATTTCAATAAACAATATTTAAGAGACTGAAATGAATTGTAGATATCAAAATTGATAAAGGAGGTGCTACTTTGTGCTCTGGATGGAGCGATGGGCAGTTGGGCACTATGCACTCTTTGTCCCCAGGAAAGAGCTTCATGGATATAGAAAAGTAAATTGAAGTAGAAAGGCTAGTTGAAAAGCAGAGTCCAGACTTTCCTTTCCATGCCTATCAATCACTTTGATGCCCAAATATACATAGTTTCTTTTGAAATGTGAGAGTTGATTTGACAAAGCTACCAAACTCTTCAGATGAATACAAAAGAAAGAGAGATTTGGAGGTTTTTTGGGTGGTGTTGGCAAGCTTTTCCCTGCTTCTCCGTAAGGGATTGCTATACAAGGGTTCAAAGCAGTTGAGAACTTTGTATTTTACTATTGCTTTCCTATTTCCTTATCCTGTTCTTGTTCTTCCACCTGGAAGACTGAAAGTGCCCTCAGCTTGGTGATGTGGGGCAGGGGAGAGGGGAAAGAGCATGACTGTGGCAGTCAATGGAAATTTTCCACAAGGGGGACAAGCTATGCCTGCATGGTTTAGAAGAGTTCCTACAGGGGAAGCAAAAGGACAGATAAAACTCTATACTGCTTGCCCAACCCCTGGCCCCCCCTTTATACACAAGCACTTCTTTTAGGTTTTAAAGTTCACCTTTAACATTATTTAAGAGTAATTCACATATTTGCTCTTTTTTTAGCCTCTGAAAGGGAATACACATTCTCTGAAAAGTTACTGGATGCTCAAAGAACTTCATTTTGAACCTCTTTTATTCTCAGCATCTTAAGTCACACAAAAGAGATGTAGCAATATTATGGACCCATAATTATAGGGTCTGGGGGACAACCTGTCTTTTCTGGCATTCTGAATTCACTTCAACTGCAATAATACAGATAATAAAAGTACTTACTGGCCAACCCTATCATTTTAATGAAATCCACACTTCAGGGTGTGCAGTGAAAAAAGTGAGATTCAGAGGTGCTTATAAGCATAATACCCCGCTACCCCCCAACAGATTATTGTAGTAGTGCCATTATTGCTATAAACCCAAGTAACTTGGGACCAGATTACTGTGTTAAGTAGACAAAATAAAGCTAAAGAAGCCTTCTAGGGAAGGACATTCAAAGTTTTAGATCTAATATATATACAAAAATCAAAATAGTGTGCATGTGTGTGCGCGCGCGAATGCGTGCATGTGTGCATGTGCGTGCCTGCGCCTGTGTGCATGTGAGAAGAAGGAGGGAGAGAGGGGAAGAGAGAGAGAGAAGTTTTTTTTCCCCAGAAAGTGAATAATGTCATCGTTGATTTAATTAGCAAATTCTAGATGTGCTGACAAAGGAAATTTTCTTGGGAGATGCACTGTGTTGTGTCAGTGGTCTAAATGAATAGGCTGAGCTGAGTTCCTGGTAATAACAGATGAACAACACAACTCGCCAAACCTCAAACAGTGCATAAATCAATTTGCTGGGAATTAACCACTCGCTTTAAAATTAGGGGTTACTTGACAGGGTTTCAGTGATTAGGTTGTCAGGGACCTGTATTTCTAGCTGGGATTTATCTTCCATTGATATAAGTACATCCCCTTACAGGCAGCTGACTGAGTAGGGGGAGCAATGCAGAGAACCATGCTAGTTAGGAAGCATGGTTTTATTCTTTATAAGCACTAGACAGCATTTGGAGGTGGACAAAAGAGGGTAGAACAGGGACACTTATCAAAAAGAAAATGTGCTGGCTTTGTGAACTACTAATAATGCCCAGGATATTAGTAAGAGAATTGTGAATGAGTGGAAGCATTTTAGAATCCCTACACATCACATGGCCCTTCTGTGCAATAAGGAGCTTAACATTTTGTTAAATGAGATGCCTAAAAATGTTCAATTATACAGTGAAATTAATGAAAAGCAGTAAGCCACTTGGAGGTCATTTCATCTTGAGAAAGTTGAACATTCATGAGGTGCATGCTGCCAGGGCTACCATTTTAATGATTAAACTTCTATTCCCATATACTTCCGACAGTGGCAGATGGGCAATACTAAGTTAATGGTGGACAGAACTAGGAAATTAGGCACAGGCACCCAGATTTGGTGCTAGGGCAGAAGGGAGAACGATGAAGCAAGTCAAATATAAAAAGGTTATGAGACCTAAAGCCAAATGCTAATGGTGCAAATGGTTAGGAGATTGCCCAGAGATATTGAAGCCAGATAATGCCATTTTGGTTATCTCCTGTTTCAGTGGTTTTCAAACTGTGTTCCATGGAGCTCTGGGGTTCTGTGATGGGTCACCAGGGGTTCCACAAAGAGACTGGGGGCAAATGGGGCATGGGCTGGCAGACAGTGCACTGCCATTTGCCCTGCTCAGCATCAGGCTTTAGGAGAGGGGCAGGGATAAGAAAGGGTTCCATGACTTAAGGAAGTTGGAAAACCACTGTCCTATTTGAAGGGCTCATGTTGTATCTCATTCCCATTATATGGTAACAAGCCAACTGTAAATACTACTTCCCACCCATCACCTCCCATAATAATCTGCCAGGTGTACTTATTGTAAGATCTGCTTCCAAATATTTTTGTAAGTTGATTTATCTAAGAGGCTTGTTCTCCACACTGTTCAAATCATGGAACTCTGGTCCATATCTACCCCTCTCCAGTTAACTATTCATAACACAAATCCTTTCTCTTAACACAGTCTTCCCAGCTACTAGCTGCTTTGCAGGATTTCTCTCTGCATAGCTAGGCATTCTAAAAAGGTAACCTGGTCATTTCCCTTCCTCATTTTTAGAAGGACCCAGGTTCTGAATTCAGGATCAAATACTTTGCCTCTGCCAAATGAAGTTCAAAATGTATAAAGAAATCAAATATGGATTTTCTTGCAGGCTGCAGAGTTGAATCCGTTTACTTCTGCCAGAGAATTTGACTCATTCTTGAACATCTCTGTCCTGTTTTCAAGCTCCTTGTCTCCCCCGTTTTGGATGGTAAAGAGCAACTTATGTCCCTGTAAATTCCCATTCTTCCTCTATTATTTTCCTGATTCTCTGTCTGGGAGGTAGCACAAAATACCTCTTTGACTTTATTTTCTGAATATTTGGTCAACTGTTTGCTTTAGATCAAGAGAGAAAGCCTGGCATGCCACATCTTTGGGGTATTCCTTAACATTTTCCCCTCAGTTCTTCTGCATTTCACCTTCCTGTTCTTGTTTTTCCTTCATCCACAGCCTCTTTCTAGAAGGTTTGCTTGCCTTATCCAGATCTTAATTTCTTTCTGATGTTGGTCTGGATCTGATCCTTCTGTGTGAACTGTTTCATAAGCTTCACATCTTTATTTTGTGTTTCCTTTGTCTCCTTGGTTTCTTTCAAAAAACATCAGTAAGTTTTGTGCTTTGTGGATGTTAGACTGTCCATGATATGCAACTTCTGCCCCTACATTTATTGTAACTTGTTCTGAACCCCATTCTGGCCACCTCTTTGTAGTCAGTTTACCTTTTCTCCTTCACCTGGCCTTAGAATTGCAGCCCCCTGCTTCCTCTGGGAAATACCAACCAAAACCTGTTTCACTGTTGCCTCACCAGAGCTTAAAAACAACATAACACACATTAACCTTACTTTCAGCCAACTAAAAACAGGACTTACATTAGCCCCTTTAGATCCTGCAACTTGCCAAACAAGACATTTATGAATTCAAACACGGTTTTATTCTCCTACTGGCAACTCCTGCTTGACAGTGAGGAAATTATGCACTCAAATGTCTCCATTTTAAGTGCAGAGCCAGGTACCTAAACATGATTCCCAAGATCTGAATATCACAGATCAGTCTAATCTGTTAGAATTCCAAGCTTACTTTAAAATTGTTCACTGTATTTTCCCTTGTCATCAAAGTCATTGTTCTTTTTATAGACATAAATTCTTCTTCACCAAGTGTGCAGAAACCTATCTGTTGACCTGACTATTTCAGTCTGGAGACAGACTGAAATAGTGGTGGTCGCAGTGAAAGCATGGACTCCTCCTCTTCCTGGTTAAGTCACTGAGTATGACTTGAGTCACACAGTCACAATCCTAAAATCATCACGAGAACGGATATATGTACTGCTTTCTGCCCTCGTTATGATCTCTATCACGAGAACAAGTTATCCCTCAATCCAAGTGTCCAAGATGCTGTCTTCTCATTTTCATCAAATAATCCCCGTTCCTGTGACAAAAGATTGTAAGGAACAGGAGCAAAAATGGACACAAATGAAGCCATTCTCATGACAAAGGCTGTAATGAGAACAGAAAATGGCACAAAATCAATTCATTCTCATGACAACCTTAAGATTGTAATGAGGACAAGAAAAACAGGCTGAAATTTATCAATTCTTGTGACAACCCTGAGACAGTAATGAAAGCAGCAAATGGTATGAAATTGGTCCACTCTCGTGATAGACCCTGAAACAAAACGAGAAAATAGCAACACGTTTATCCATCCTTTTGAGAGTGTGGAACAAGCACATAAAAGGTTAGGAAAATTAACCCATTCCTGTCGCAAACAATCTGATGACTGTAATAACCAACTGTTATATTAAAATGGAACAACCAAGCAGAATTAGAGGACTGGATTCATACTGAAATGAATGAATAATTAAGTTTACGCATGCAGGTAGCTTAGCAGACACCAACTTTCCACCTGGAAAATTCAAAAAAAAGTTATTTAACACTTCCATTCCTTTTGGTCAGATGTACATGTACAAGAAGGAGCTAGCACCTGAAATACTGTGTTTTTGAATGTTGGGGCTTTTTGTATTTTTTCAAATTTAATAATTTTACTTATATTTCCATAGGGCTAGAGACTCGAATCAGTGATCAGAACTCACTGTGCCAAATGCTGCACAGCACAGTACTGCAGCCCTTCCTCCAGGAGCTTATCATGTAATTTCTCCCTTCCTTAATTACACATGGATGCCTGCACACAGAGAGGAATCATAGACCTTTAAGTTAAGTTTAGATCTTTTGATTCATAGTGTGGTACTTTTAGCAGGCCTTATCCATTGTTAAGCTAGGCTCAGTTAGCAATAAGTTAGGCTAAAGGTTGTAATATAAAAGGACCTGAGTCAAAAGGCAAGAAAAAACATCTAGAACAGTCTAACCTGGTCTTAGGACATCAAATTTTGATTCAGGATTCAAGTTGGTATGTTCTAGTTTGACCAACAGGATGACACAAGAACCTCTGTTTTGACCATGTTTGTTAAAGTTTCCATCACGTAATGTTGGGACCCCTAGGGTCAGCAGTGCCTCTTAGAAGTCAGTTCTGATTTTGAGTAAATTCCTCTTAATAGGTTGACTGCCCATTACGGATTTTAAGATTAAGGCATACTAAATGATAAAAGATCTTGTGTTTGCTAAATTGATATTTGACCATATAGTACATGTAGGTATGTGTGATGCACTATCTGTACTGCATTCTCATTTATTTGCTAGCAATATTCATTTTTTAAGAAGTTTAATAAAGTCTGCTGCGGGATCACTCCACTTGGAAAATTCATTCTGCTGGGAGACAAGGATCTGTTTAATATCATCCTTTTTGACTGTTAGCTCCTTTGGGAGGAATCAACAATACTCACAAAGTTCATTTTTTAAATATTTGCTAGATAAAATATAAGAAGTAGTATATACTCATGGACTCAGTTCTTATTTTGCTTTACTTGATGGTAAGTTCTAAATTTAGACTTTGGTTGGGTTACCTTGGGGAAATCAGGAATGAGTTTGGGGAACAGAAGGAAATGTGAAGGGGCATAGAAAAAAAGCAGGATTATGAGTAGCAACCAGAAGTTTTGGAGAAGAAGGAGCTAGCAAGTGAGGAGATCTGGTTGAGCTGTATAGGTATCAGAAGACAGAGAGTGAGACAGGCATGGACGTAAGAAAAAAGAGAAAGAGAAGCAAATGACTCAATAGAAGAGAGGGAGTAAAAGGATGAAAAGAAATAAAAAGGAGGTAAAATGATCTGGAACTAAGATACAAATATCTGTATGCATACATAATGGAAGAATAGAAAGAGGTGACTAAGAAGTGACTATGGTAAATAGGGAAAAGGATGAAAATCATGTGAAGCTCCACGTAAGGCAAATGGAAGGAGAAAGGATGTATAAAAGACCTATTCTCTGAACTGAGAATGGACACCACCATGAATGAAATATTAAGCAGCCTCATTGTTACTTGAACACGTCATAAAACTAGTTGCGTTAACTCTCCTGAGTGAGCACATCTGATTTTTTGAGAGAAGGCCTCTTATTCTGCAGACACGTTTGTGTTCCCACAATTAATTCCAGCTTTGTTTTGTGCCTGCGGTTAACTGCGGGTACAAATTATATAATTAAGTTATCTAGCTACCTGATTGCACCTACAAGTCAGTACTTAGAAGGCTAAATCCTATCATTGCAGTTAATTGTGGGTGCAGAATGGATTCCCATAAAATTAGAGGCTGAGTTGAGACCAATTTGAAAATGTATCCCAAAAATGTTTAGCTGGCAGTCTTTTGCAACTTGAATGACACTTGATCTTTGTTTCTCTGAAAGTGTGTTTTCAAACTACCCAAGCAGAATGTACATAAGAGCAGTTGAAAGGGGAAATAATTTTGAAGTCTCTCAGTATCAGAGGCAGGGTCTCCCATAGTAGAACAACCATCCTTTGAAAAAGTGTAAGTGCTTAACCTCAGTCAGCTAGGATCAAAGGGCAGCACACTGGATTACTGGAATGGGAACAGGGAGGGAGAAAGTATCAGCGTGTACATATGGGAACTATTTCACAGCCCCCCCTCCTGAACTTCCTTACCTTTCCTATTTACTCTTCAGTTTGACAGTCTATTGGTACCCCCACACCTCCATCAGAGTTCTTTGCAACATGCTACAGTGTGGGCTTGGTTATTCTTCATTTAAAAATCAGTCCTTTCCAACTGGATGTGTCTCTTTAAGAAAGAAAAAAATCTGTTGTTACAGTCATTGTTGCCCCAGTGCCAGCTTTATGCCTTCAACTAATGCGCTTCTCCAGGAACAGCCTTTAAATGAGAAGTTACGGCTGCTTTTCTGATTGAAACAAACTAGTGTTGATTGCTGATCAGCCATCTGTAAAGGAGGGCATCTCAGGAAGGATATGAGCTAATGAAAAAATGGACCTGATTTGAAAGTGTGATGTGCTTCATGCCACAGGCCAGTCTGAGTGGCATGAGATTATATCAGTGCAAGTGAGAGGTAGATTGAGAATAAGTAACTTCTGTCTTAAAGATTAAATGGCAAATTTGCTATTAAATGTGAAAGACATAAAATGGAATTAACACTTTGAGGGTGTTAGCTGTGGTTATATACACTCTGCAAATGGCACTTCCATCCTGTCACTTGCATTGTCAAACTGCACGCTCTTCTCATTGCAGCCCAATTAATACTCATTCAGTAGTATCAATTAAAGCAATAAGAAATGAAATGTTGACCCTTAGCAGCCACCACACATCACCCGCTTCACAGGCACGTTTTGTGTAGCATTACTTCTCCAAATGACCTTTGTAACTGGTAAAATATTATTGATGAAATCATTAGGTTTCTCAGTAACCAATTGATGATTCTCTTCTTGGTTGCCTGGTGCTGATAATAGTACCTTTGTTGTAACTAAGGATAGGGACAGACATTCAAAAAGCCTGAGCCTGACTTGATTCAATCTTTGCAGGTTAGTCTAACTTGGGTAGGCTGAACCAGTTTAAAACTGGACAGACATTCTCTCTGGACTGAGGAAATTCAGGCACATGCCTGTAGTGGTTCAGGCTAGAAGCCGGGGGGCACTAGAGCAGCCCTCCCTTCCCTTCTTCAGGGAGCTGAGCTGAGGGCGGCATGGCCAGGCCTTGGAAGGACTCTCTCATTAGGGAGGTCTGCCTGCAGGGTCCCGGCTTTTACCTGCTGGCTGCTTAAGGGCAGGTGTGTTGCCAGTCCCCAGCCCAAGGTTAGCACTCTGAGGCAAGGCAGGGAGGGGGATGCAGTGCATGAATCTGTTGATGATACAGAGCTTTTCAATCTCCCTCCCTGCTTTGGCATACTGTCTGCAGGAAATTGGCACACAAGCAAGCCAGCTGGGGGCTGTAGTGATTATCACCTGATTAGCAAAACAGTGGCCTTTTTTCATTACTTCAAACTTCTTAAACAGCTTGCCGGCTGACCTGTTGATTAGGTCCAAATAGCCCTAAGCAGTCACTGTTCTGTCTGTCTGCCCCAGTGAAATTGGATAGAGACACACACAGAAACACCTTTTTGCATTAGCTAGCATACAATATGCCTAGGGTCCGTGGGGCTGGGGTCCCTGCTGTGGGAGACAGGAGGGAGGGAGGGGGGGATTTCCTGCTTCAACAGCAAAGGGTGGTGGGGTAGGGCAGGGGGAAGCCAGGCAGACCCTGCTGTGCCTGCAGTCTCTGCTGAAGCCTTACACAGCATTAGCTAACATACCACATGCTGGCTATGGTCCATGCTGTGGCAGAGAGGAGGAAGGAATCTCTGCATAAGCAGTGAGTGGGGAGGGAGTGGGAGGAGGGGGGCACAGGAAAGCCAGCAGACCCTGCTGTGTCTGCAAGTCTCTGCTGGAGCTCTGGCCAGGGAGCAAAGGGGAGAGGCCAGCTCTGCTGTGGAGCAGAGCCCTGCCCAGCCCAGAGAGCATGCTGGGATGCTGGGGGACTCTGATTTAACTTAAACCAGCAAGGAGTCTGGGACAGACATTGTATAAACTGTTTTGACCAAATCAGTGAAGTCTGATACTACATTAAACCGGGTTTATCTCAAACTGGTTTCAGCCATTTTCAAACTGGTTTATGTGCACTGAACATCTGTTCTGTTACAGGATTAAACTAGTTTCTGATCACTTAAACCAGTTTATGTGTAATGTCTGCCCCTAGCCTAAGAGACAAGGGGTTTCTGGTGCTTACTAGATGATTCTGCATCTTTATGTCCAAATTTCAAAAAACATTCAGAGAACAACAACATTAGCAGTGACTGTGAAGTAAAAAGGCTCTTAATAATAGCTACTAGACTTGTGTCATATATGCTGTGTTATACCATACTTTGGTGTATTACATCATTGATATATTGCAGCCTCCTGGATTCTGCCAGGATATCATGTGACTGAAGTATAGACTGTGCTTAAATGCTATCTTTGGATCCAGATTTGGAATTTAAATCCTTTAGGAAGTTTGAAGGGACTGGAACTGGACTTTGGTGGAAAGACTGTGTCCAGATACAATATTTAGATCATCAGAATCAGCAGTTTGGATTCAAAGTATGTATAGCTTACGAGTGGGTCAAATGCAGCTGCAGATATAAGCAATGCAATGCAACCCACTCAGTAAAATAAAACAGATAATATTACAGGGTTTATTTTTGGATTGCATTTGCACAGAGGTGTAATTGGGCAGTTTTGCATTCTAAGCAGCAGTGACACATATGGCTAATTTTTTGCGCCTCCTCTAGGTTGGTGCCTGAGTCTGGTGCATGCTTTGCATTACCTGCTATGCTACTATGTTTAGGGCACATCTACGTATTGCCCTATGGCAATGTAGGGATGCACTACTTTGCCAAATGGTGCACTATGGCCATGTAGCAATCACATGTGTTTACACGTGATCACCAGTTACATTGCCGCGGCAGTGCACTCTCCAGGCATAGCGAGCCACTCTGGCGACATAGTGGCAAAATTTTCCTGTGCACTTCATGCATAGTTGTAGAAACTGCCTGTCCTGAGCTGTGGTTTAGTACTTCCGAAATGAAGTACTAAAGCACAGTTCCTTAACAACGTTTCTGTATGGCAATGTGTAGATGCACCCTTGTACCACTGATCGTAGTCCTGATTTTTGCCAGCAGATCCAATGTTTTCTAAATTTATTTCTGACTCAAATTCTGGATCACTTTTTTAACAAACCTTCCCATTATAACCAAACCTTCAGTCAGCTGATGATTTTCTGATTTCTAGAAGAAACCTGATAGATCATTTTGGGTTTGGCTGCCTATACTTTGGGTCAGTTATTTATACTACTTTGCTGGTTGTGCTTTGTGACAGTTCCTTGTATTGTTGCAAAATTTTAAGATCTCTTTAGTAGAAATTTACCCATAAAAACAAGTTGGTTTGATAAGTTTTGTACATTTGAAAGGAAGAGATTAGTCACAGTGGCCTGACCTGGATGTAATCCTGACCACCTGTGGGCTTTCGTTGGCATGTTTCCTTCAGTTTTGTTCTAAGATAGGTTTGCTAAATCCCCCCAGATAAAAAGGAATTTCAGCCTTGTGTATGTGTCACCTTCAACCCTGATAGCTGTCATTTCAACTGATCAGCTGAGATGGTCAAATATGCTTGGTCAAAGTTGGGCATCTAGAACCAGTGAACCAGATAAACTCAGTGAAATTTGTGGTCACTGAGTTTATCTGAGGTTGTCTAAGAATAAACTTTTCAGTGTATCAGCTACTTTGCTTAGTACTCAAGACCTATGATTCTCGGGTAATGTGGTGAAGTAGGCCAACTATCTATCTAGCTACATAGACTAAAAGAACTATCCACTTATCAGTGGATGATGTGGATGATGTAGGTTGATCTCTGGAATAAACATCCTTTTTTATCTTACTCTAGTGACTTCAGAAGTATCTGTCTTTTGTATTCTGTTTTCAAGACCAACATCTAATTTCATATTTTGAATTATAGGCAGCACACATAGCAATACCTATAGTTAAGGCTGCCTGACACTTTCTACTGAAGGCTTTGTTTTCAGCTGCTTGTAACTTTCCAAACTTAAAACTGTTTCTGTGGCAAATTTCCAAGATGAGTTTCTACCCCTGTCAATGGTAAACAAGGGCAAGAGCAAAGGGGTTTAATAATACAGGAAATGAAAACAAAAACTTCTTATGCTCCAAATACATTAAGATTCCAAAGATCAAGGAATTATAAGTCACAGAATGCTAGAAGTAAGGTTGCATGTACTTATGCATTATGATATAGTCCCAGACATATTATTTTCTATAGTAATCCCAACTCACCTGCGCAAAGAATAGTTTGTGTTCTAGGGATGGATTAGGTGGGATGTATAGTGAATGAGGTTGCTGCCCCCTGCTTCTTTTGTTGCAGAAATTGGAAGGTGTTTGTTGGATGAGTTTTATCTCTACAAGATGATGGCATAAACCTGGAGCACACCAAATTGTGGCAGCTGTGCACAAATGAGAAAACAGTATAAGAAGTCAGCAGGCTGTGAATTGAAAGGTAGGCATCTGAAAGTATGAGAAACTTGTCACTGATTCATCTAGTAATAAATCTGCCATTCTGGGCACTGGGGGTATACTGCTTTGAGGGGATGCGTCACTTGTTTACAGCTTTTTAAAATTGGGATAACTTGACTTGCCATGGGTTACCCACTTAGACATCCAAAGGTTGAGGCAGGAACTGGAGAAAGAAAAAGATTACTCTTACGGTTAAAGCAACTGAATGATCCCCAGTATAACTGGATTCTGCACCTCAGCCCTGCCATAGATTACTGTGTGAAGTCAAGTGAGCGACTTCAAACAAACTGCACAGGTGACCATGGTCAATTGCACATTTGTTAGTTACCTAAAATCTTTGAGCCCTCAATGACAGAAAAACTAAGCACTCACAACAGCAATGAATGTCACCAGCACTTCTGCTCAGAACATAAAAAATAATATAAAAGTACAAAGTCATCCAAAAAATCAGTTTTCAGACTTTTCAGATGAAGAATCCCAAATCAATGAATACTTCTGACAATTTTGTATTTAATCCATAAGCCTCAGTTTCCCACATGTAAACTAAAGATGATAAGATTAATTTATATCAGATGACGTTGTGATGGCAAATTCATTAATGTCCATAAAGAAGTATGATACTATAATGAAAACATTGCAGAAAACCATATAAGGAATTTAATAATTCTGTATCCTGTGGAGAGTTAGGATGGCATTCAGGAAATGGTTCATGAAACCACACACTGAATAATGAGGATAAAAAGAGATATTTAATAGATGCCCATTTAATAGGCACCTTTGATCTTGTTCACTGAATGAGGCAGAGGGACCAAGGAAAAATGGTGTGTGATTGTGATTACATGATTAAATTAAAGACTGCATCCTAAGGTGTGACTGACAAATAGTCCAAATGACAATTACACATAAAGCCTTAATTTTGGCAATTCCTAATTTCTGAATGCTTGAATTGACAACCTTAACACTCTTTTAATGTAAGTTTTTTGTAAATATAGTCATTAAAAATGAGTACATCTATCTATCTATCTATCTATCTGTTCATCTGTGTATATGATATATCATGTGTACACTTAGTGGGTGCTAATGAGTAGGATTGAGACACCTTTCTCTGTCTTTTGAAGCATGGTATAAAGTCTGTAAAGTATACTTTAATCTCATCTATCCACTATGTTTATGATAATGCATGGGTGGCCGTACTCATTATCAACCAAAAGCTGATCATTTAGAGAGGGAGACATATGAAAGAGGATCCTGTAGGCTTATTAAAAAACGTCTTGTTCACCTACATTCTTTTCTTGTCCCTGGATGTACTATTGTAGGCTTCAGTATAGTAGCTGCTATGTGCTATCAGAGGGCTGAAGCAGAGAGATAGGTTGATCAATTGATGTAGCTACATTATACACATTTCCCATAGTCACCCCTTTGAGGATGAAAGCATAAAAGAACGTGAAGGTGAAACTTAAAATGTATATGAATGTTCCTTTTATCTGAGAAAGGACAACTAACGAACCAGTGGGAACACAGTATTTTCTTTGCGGGTGTTCCATCAGGCTTATAATGACACATCTTGGAATAGGGGAGTCACAGTGGAGTCTCTGGCTTAACTGTCGTCATCACTTACCATTTGCAGAATGGAAAGGCTTCTGATCTTGTGTGTCTGTGCATGACTCACCCTCTAGGATTTGTAGGGAAGACAGTGTATTTAGAACAGTTTAATCTCATAATCAAACCTCTGTGTACTATGTGGCATATAAAACATCATTTAAACAGCAAGCCCTCGCCCCCACTCCTTACTCTCAGTTTTAGGGCTTGAAGTGCACTTCAAATTGCTGATATATCAAATGAGGAAGGGTACAGAATTGTTAATTGCTTCTGAAATCATGCAATAACCTTCAGTTTTGTTGAAATACTTCTAAAAATAATCACAAAGTGAAAATTTACCAAAAACCAGGACTGGTATAACGAGACAGACGGTACCAGTAAGTGCCTGGGGCATCAAACTGTAGGGCAGCAAAAACAGTTCTCTAGGTGGGCAGGTAGGCCGTGGAACCAGGGAGGGTGCACTGCCACACTTGTATCCCCTTTGATTCCTGCTCTACCCAAAGTTTAATGCTGGCAGTGCCAGCAGCATCTGTACTCAAGCACTGCTGAGGGAGTCAATTGACTTCATGGCTCATTATAATCTACCTGATACCTTCTAAACTCTTCATTCAATGGCTGTTAATGACCCTCTCTTCTTTTTAATGGTCTTGATAGTCCACTGTTCAAGCTAGCCTTTGCTCTGCAGCTCAGATGTCTGTTAGCTTCTCCTGGTAATGAGACTCCTATTTCCCAGCCCTGCATATTGTTTTTAACTCATTCCGATTAAGTTATATTTATTTGTGCCTCAATCTTAAACTGAATAGTACATCCCTAGGTCCCCAGCATCTTAGTAAATCTTCTGGTTTATTTTTAACTGTAGAAAAAATGTGTTGTTTTAATGCAATGATGCACCTCACCATGCACACCCCTCTTTTCAATATTTTAGAGCCACCCATGGCTGTGTACTTGGCCAGAAGCCTCCATTGCCTGGACTAATTGCCCAGGTCATCCCAGCCTAGAAAGTTTGGCTTTGTTTCCACAGACCACTTCACTCATTCTCCCACCCCCACCCTGACACCCAGACTTTCCCAGGCCCTTGGTCTCACACCTCTCTATGCACAATTTTGCTGCTGTTCAGAGAAGACTGTGGATGAAATTGGGGGCAGATCCCCATGTCCTGTTTGTGCCGCTTGTGTTTTGGGCAGTTGCAGAGTGTGTGATGTGGGGGGCAATTGGGGCAGGTGGCCTGGGCTCTGGTTGTTTCATGCTCTCCCCATCTGTGTGTGATTCACTTCTCTGTGCTCTGAGGTAGAAGGTAGTTTTGTCTTCTCTTACCCCAAGCCCCATCCCTTTGTGTTGTGCAGGGGCTGAAGAAGGGAGCTGCACCGCTCATGGGCTTCTGTGACTGTGGGACATGAAAGCTTCTCTCTGCTAAATGGGTGCTGAGTGGTGGAGGGCAACACTGGGGCAGGAGTTACATGCCCAAGGAAGCAACATTTCATTTGCCTAGGAAAGCAAAAATCCTTGTCCTGACCCTGCCAAAATGTATTATGAGTATTTGTAGTGTGGGACACTGGCACTCTGCAAGGAAGCAGAGATTTTGGATTCTGTTGTGAGCATGGGAGTGTACAAGAGCTACAAGCAAATTAGAAGAGACCTATGAGGCTGGATGAGAACAGAACTTTATTTCTGTGGTTTTTAGAACCTTTGCCATAACAGCTAATCTTCCTTCCAGGAAGCTAATCTTGCTTCAGGCTCTGCTTCAGAAAGGCTTAGGAGGTTGCTGTGGGAGATGCCTCCCTTTGATAGCCCTCCACACACAAATAATATTCTAGGTTCTAATTAATTCCAGAACCAGAGGTTCTAAGACAAAGTATCATGTAAGGGAGTATTCTGGCAAATGTATCTCACTAGTAGGAGATAAATATGGACTAATTGCTAAAGACAGCAAAAAAAGGCAAGATAGGCAAATTAGTTTAAGTGGGAGATACATAAACTGACAATAGAAAAATTCAGAAGTGCTAGGTATTGACTGGATTCATTAGACTTGCCATGCCAAGGTTTTCATCCCACCCCTTCCCAGGTTATATTAAAAGATTTTATGGGAAATGCACCAAATACCCATCTATCCATCACTGGTTCTTAATTATACAGTTGTAATGTGTCATTGGGATTGGCACTTGATAATTACTTAGGACAGATGGATTGATGGACAAGTGATGCTTCTAACTTTCTTGGAGCTCCTGCTACTTGCTTGAGATGTCTCCACTTTATATGAAGTATTAGAATGATTCCTGCTGATCCATGATAGTACCCAACATGCAGCACCTACCTGAACTGTGGTGACTTATGGCTCCTATTGGACAAAGGGGCTATTAGAATGGGTTCATAACTAAAAAAAATGCCTGCAAATAATTGATGGAATAAACCTATGGATTTGCTTTGTGCTTGCGCTCCTTTTCTGTTCGGTCCTATGAATATTCTAATGAATGAGTTGACTCATAGAAATGTTCATGGAAACAGCATATTTTAAGCAGATATTGGGCATCTTTGCAGAAAGCAAATTTAATCTCATAAATGTGAGTATTCCCACCAGTGACCTGACTCTAAGAATTATGCTTAGCCAATCAGGAAATAGAAATAATACCACGTGATTTGCTTGTTCAGTCAAAACTAATACAGATGGCTACATACTACTGGCAAAGAAACTGGAGAACAAGAATTATGAGTATAAATTATTCATTGTGGATCAGTTGAAATAATGAGGAAATCTGAGAAAATAATGAACTGTTCACATACAATTCAGATAGAGAAAAAGCAGCTAAAAATTCATAAAATTCTTTGTTGCAAATTATTTGCTCAGCTCGTGGTATCGGTACTACAGAGTTTGAAGCCTGACACTAACAGAATAATTAAAATATTAAAATGGCTCATTTTAATCTTTGATCACATATCTAGATTTCATTGTAGAAATGTCATGTTTACACATGAGTCATAATAAAGAAATATAGATATGTCATTATTAAGAATACTGTTTTTACCATATTATGTATCAAGATTTGCAGGCAAAATAGTGTGTGTGTATGTGTGTGTGTATGTGTATATATATATATATAGTGAGGATTTGTTTCTTGAAAGAATGGAGACCCGTACTTTCAAAATGAAAGTATGTCTTCATATTGAATATTAGAAATAAATGTAATTTATTGATTCCTTGTCCCCATCAGGTAATATGTGGATGACTTGCCTCTTCTGCCTGGTTCCCAGCTCTTTCCTTTGTCCTCGAAAGGCTAGTTTCCAAGTTATGCTAATTTATTATAGCATCCTAGTATTGTAGTATACTTTGTAAAAGAAATAAAGCCTTAGTAACAGAGTGCACTTTAGCCATCTACTATTAACCCTTTGTTAATAAATGGGGAAGTTTCCTTCTTCAGTCCAGTTCTGCTGACCAGACAGATGAAATTTTGTACCTTTCTCATGTAGTTATAGACCCATAGGTAGGACTACATTGCTGTTACACTGGCATCATTGCATGGTAGCATTCATTTAGATTTTCACCAGCATAACTGAGATCTTCATAGCAATGGGGTCCAACTGAATAGTGTCACCATAATAGCCTCAAACATAAAATAATATATCCAAAAAAATCAAATAATATTTTCCCTTCCATCCCGCAAGGAATTTCCCAAGATCCAAGAGGTTTATCTTAAATTTTCATATAACACAAATATTTGAAAAACACTCTTCACCAATCAAAGGTCCTGAACGCACACATAGAACAGGGAAGATTACAAGCAAAAGAAAAAATGCATGCTCTTAATAGCAAGAAAAAGTGAGCAGCAGGTGTTTGCACATCATCACATCTGTTCAGAAAGTGCTCCTTTAAATCCAGATTAAATATACAATTTTGAAGCCTGACCTTTCTGAGTAATTAAAGATTTCTCCTGTATGGCTTTGGAGATAAGCTAAGATAGTTAAATGCAGAACATTTTTAACAGCAAATGTAGGAAATGTGGAATTTTTCCTCATGTGTTTTTTTTTGTTAAAGAAGTGGATGTTTGTTCAAATTCTGGCATTTTACACTAATTTAGCAATTTCTATCTAGAAAACTATGATAGAAAAGATAGAGATTCCAGTCCTGTGAGAATACTGGTGATGGGATCAGCAGTTAGAAAGTCCTGAGCAAACATCTGGAAGTGGTGCTAGCTAATACTAAAGGAAGAAGAGGGGGAGACACAGGTACACTCACACCCCTGTTAAGAAATAGCTTTGTAAAAAAAATCTGAAAGTATAGAGTCACTTTGATCTACCTCTTTATGTAGATTCTTATGTTAACACCCATCACAAAATACTTGACTGCCTTTATCCATTCCTTTGTAGCCTAAAGCACTTTCAAAGCCTTGAACCTCTGAAATAGTTCAAACAGGAGATACTGGCCTCTTAGAATTCCACCCTCTGTATAACTACAACAATTTAGTAAAACTACTGGCAGATCTTTCTCTTTCTGTGTCTGATACTTGTTCAGAGCAGTTTTTTTGGAAGGTTTCATGCAGCTTCCTAAAAATGTTTGGGGACCAGGCCTGATAACCTTGCATCACTTACTTCTCACAGCCTGTTGTACCGCCTTAATGAGAGTGCTCTAAACAGGGAGCAGTAGATAAGTTAATGATGGAATGAGATGTTGTTGGAAACATCCTGTCAGTGTCTCTTCCTTTTGCCAGAGGAGATATCGAGAGGGGCTTTTTTTTTTTATTTGTGTATTATTGTACTTTTTACCTAATCTATCCAAACATGCTGGTTTTGCTTTCCACAGGTTCTGCCAAACTTTTGAATTGCTTTCAGGTCACATGGTTTGGAACTAACTGAGTTTCATTTAAAGTTTTAGGTTCATTCAAACTCAGCATGGCAAAGGTGACACTAGCAAGTTTTGTTAAGCTCTGGGAATTGCAATGTGATTTTTTTTGGCGTGGTTTCCCAAGGGTTCATCCAATTGAGAAGTACCTTGTGATGAACAGGTTTTATTACTAAAATGAAGCCATGAAATGTATTCTTGAAAAGTTTATGACTATGAAGGGGTACTTTTGAGTTTCAAAGAAGAACTTTGCAAACTTAGCTAAATGTATGATTTCATATTTTATTTTGAGAGGTTTGTACACAGCTAAACCTTCACTCTTGTAACTGCCGTTTCCTTGCTTTTCTTTTCTCTAACTTGCCAAAAGCACGGAGAGAGGATCCTTCTGCTTGGTAATTTATTGCTGAAACAAGGACAACAAAATGAAAAAGTTGAAAAACTGTAAGTATAATTCTCCCACTTTGCAGCAAATTTTGTAGTCTTAATTTGTGTGGTTTTTGTGATAATGATCCCCAGTGATGGATGATAATGTACGGTGGGTTTAATAGTCAATGACGGCTAAAGTATGTGGAGTTATGCTAACCTGGAAATTGTGTATAACTCTCCCCAGTTGTGTTACAACATTTTGACTGGGTTCTTGTGGAGTTAGGGCTCCGTTTGTTATTGTTGTTGTTTACAGGGGACCCGGCTAGAATACCGCATGACAGTAAAAAATGCTGCTTTCTATTATACTTGGCAAAAGGCAGTTCTCACTTAAGACAATAATTCATAAAACTGCCCTGGCTGAACAGTGAATATTTTTGGCCTTTTGTAAAATTGGCAAAACATCAAGTTTTGCTACTTTTGCTTTTTGTAAGAAATTGTCCTCACAGCTCCACTCAATTGTAATTTGTGGCTTTTTACCAGAAAGCTAGATCTGTGTCAGTTGTACAAAGGTCAGCGAATTTCAGCACTAAAACATCTCCAGGAATATGAATCTGGCAGGAAAGAAGGCAGGGCCTGATTTCATTCTATTACAGTTCATTATTGTAGTTTATTCAGATTCCAATGTGATGCGGGCAATAAAACCAGTTTAACTTCACAAGTGTGCATTTTTACTTTTTTTACTTTTTATTAATTTAGTGTGTATAACAACAGTTTTAAACTTATACAGTCTTAATGGATACAACAATTGTACAACATAAGTTTCTTTCTGATGCCCTGGTATGATAATTGCACTACAAGATTCTTCTAACATGACAAAGTCCTCTGTGATTACACTTGCCTGGCACATAAAAAGAAACAGTTTTTGTGTGTCACCTGCTCTAGAGTGCAGCAAGAGAAGGAAATATGGTCACAATGTTTTTCAGGTGAAATGCTTGCAAAATGTCTTTACATGGCTATGGCGTCCTAAGGTAAGTGCCATATTTGCTATTTAGTTTTCACTGGTTTTATAGGAGCTTTCTGAAGTGATAGGAGCTTGTTTCAAGTCTCCAGTCTTTGAATACATTGATTCTTTGCTGTTCATGACCCTATCTGGTAACACTTTACTTTAAATGTCCATTAACTATTTATATTAACTAACCATTAATTACAGTGGACTGCCTGTGGAAGTGCATGACAGTCATACAAACACCAAATGAGTACATTAATGATTGGTATTTTCACAATGAGTACTGAATGATTTCCATAATGAGTGGGAAAGTAACATATAATAGAAAGGATTGCTCCCCATTTGATACACTCACCATTGAATTAGAACACATTCTTGTCCATTATTCAGAAACAGCAACATAGCCCTTGTAGCCTTGTGGAGACTGTACTGAAACTCAGTTCACACCCTCATAGAGCTTTACATGCATTATGCATTTTTTTTTATTTTAGTAATTGGTTATTGTTTTAACTGCTTTTATGATCAAATACATGGCCCCCAACTTTGTATTCAGAATAATATTTTGGGCCAATATATACTTCTATGTAACATAGTGTATGCAGTATATAACATTGTTTGGATCACTATGTCAGTGTTTTGGACCACTACACAAACAACAGTACTTTTAAGCAAGGATGGCATTAAAGGATTTTACTAGAAATCAGTTAAAAATGCTTTCTTTGGTATAGACTATCTACAGGTGTTAACTGGCATGGCTATTCTATTCTATATTTTATCCACACTCATCATCATAGGACCTAAGCAATTTTCTCTTGTGCATTAAGGAGTACAACTAACATTTATCACATGTTTGTTCTTTCATTCAGTCCCAAAGGAAGAGAAGTGTGTGCAATTAACTGTGCACTTCACTAGCACAAAGTCACCCTACCTTCCTCATACTTTAGGCTACTGCTGCCTGAAATCTGTGTTTTAGGTCCTACACCAGAGGGACTTCAGCTATGAAATGAAGTTCCAAAGGAGATTAGACAAACTGAGAATCTGACCGTCTTCAGAAATTTAATAAAGCTTTTTTCCTTCAACAGAGTTTCTCTGTGATAATGTGACTCAGCATCTCAAACAGCTCCTTCTCCACCATTCCAGAAAACCTTCTCACTTTAAGCTTTTGCAAGCAAAAAATGGGTGGGGGAAGGGTGGAGAGCCAGAGTCCATTACATTCAGTATAGACTTTTCTACTGCTAATCTAATGTGGAAAGTGCTCTCAGTTATTGCTATGCCAGGGAGATGTACAAAACCTTTAGAGAGAGAGAGAGAGAGATTTTTTTAATATCAAATGCATGATTTTGTTTTGTTCTGACAAAGAAGTTGCTGTCAACACTAGGATATGAATTAAAACCGATACTTCATTTTAAGTAATGTGAATACTTCATTTAGTCCTGGGGAAAAGGTATCCTATTTGAGCCTTATAAAATAACAGTTTAGGTTCCATCTGTCTATCCATCCAAGTAAGACTGCTACCCAGACACTCATATGCTTGGGAGAGTAGAGAGAGCCTGAAATAGTAGCAGAAGAGGCAGAAGCTGTTTGAAAGCCTGCTGAAGTAAGTTGAAGCCTGTCCGTTGACTTCAGTGAGCTTTGGATCAGGCTGTACTAGAAGGCAAGAGAAACACAGCATGATATATCAAGGAAATCATTGTCAAACACCAGTAGGCACGGATAGAAGTGAACTGGCCTGTAGCGTTGTGGTGAGTGCCCCTGGCACTCTATTCCTTGATGGTGAAGGGTTTATAGTTGCCAGTGTTGGATTCAAAGGGAGAATTGACAACAGAATCTAATAGGTTTCTTCCCTCTCTAATTCCTATGATTTGAGAGGAGGAGTTTGTCTTTAGTAACCAGTACGCTCCTGCTCTGCAGGAATAAAGTAGTTAAATGGAATGTTTCTGATAACTGCAAATTATCCAGGGACTACCGTAGTGACTGGAACTTTTTGGCTACCAACACTAAGAGCTAATGAAGATGCCCTTTTATAAAGCGCAAGATTCTTGGCGGTGTTTTTAATAGGCCATGCTGTGTGAGAAAATCATGTCTGTAAGATTCCCTGGAGTGCCAGTTGGGATGATATTACATCCAATGAATCATAGCAGCCACCATAAGGGCAGGGCAGTAGCTATGGCAGCAACACATAGCAATGGCGCAGCATCAAACAAACTGCTCAGCTGGTGACATCTGGCCTCTCTGATCATAACAAATCTGTAGTGTGCAATACTCAAAAGGATCTATCCTTCAAGATGATATGTTGAAATGAGGTGTCTCTTCTGCTCATCTATGGTGGCTGTTCAGGCAGACATTGAAGATCCCATTAAAAAGAAAGAGTGGGGAGTATCCTTTAGGGATGAATATTGTTGTCCTGGAATAAATTCCCCTTACTCAGCTATCCTTCAAGACTGTATGTAAACAATTAGTTTGTGCATAATAAATCCTGAATTTGCTAACATAGAGATTGCACTACTTTTGGGAGACACTTGGAGTATGAGGGTACTTTTGCATATGCCTGACTCCTGATTCAATGCATGCTAATTAGCACTTGTTGGAGGAGACTAGATTAATCAATGCGTGCTAATCAGCATACTCCAGCAGCCTCAGCATCTCATATAGTCAGCATCCTCACACTTCAAAATGGTGGCAGGGGTGCTTTAACTAAACCTCATTTAACAAGCTTTAGTTAAAGTGCCCCGCCACCATTTTGAAGTGGGAGACACTGAAAATACAAGACTCTGAGGGTGCTTTGATTAGTGTGGCTCCTGAGAGCTGCTCTCATTAACTCCTCCAAACCCAGAGCATGTGTAAAGATGCCCTTGGAGATGCTGTAGGCTAGATAATGTCTTAGGATGGGATTGCACATTACAATTGGACCATGTTAAGAGCACTTACCACATGAATGATCATAAATAAAGGCTCATTAACAAGTGCTAAGTTCCCTTTATGTGTTTTAAAGTTATGCCACGTTGGAAAAGGATTATCATTGAGCTGTGCTAACTAGCTTGAGTTAAGTTCTGGGTGTTTATCTGAGATAAAAATACTGATTTCACCATCCAGCTATTGTCCAGGATTCTACAGATGTAGACTGACAGCTGGGAACAGGTGCATGGGGATGAGGTGAGTGGGAAGGGAGAGAAAAGGGGTTAAGTGGGGTAAGACAGCCAGGAGTAGGGGGACATGTGGAAGGGGTGAGGAAAGGCAATAGTGGAGGGGGGAAGATAGAGTGGGTAGTGGGTGGGTACAAAGCTGCTGCCTTCTCTGCTCCCTCAATTGCCCCTCAACCCCTGGACCACTGCCCTGCCACTGGAATCAAGCCAAAAGTTCTCTTCCTGCCTACTTCTGGGATCCCTGCAGACCATGCCACCCCTGCACATCCTGATCCAGCCACTGCCAGGCCCTGCAACTGAAGGGAAGGATTGGGGGGGGGGGCGGCAAGGAGCTGCCAGGCAGCTGTAGGGCTGGATTTGGGTGCACAGGGACAGCACAGGTTACAGGAAGCTGAGAAGCAGGCAGGGAGGGGAAACTCCCTTGTCATTGCTGTTTCTGCCACCACTCTTGGGTTGGTTCAGGGGGTGGGGAGGCAACCTGGGGGTGGAAGGGCCAACTGCAGAGTGGAGGGGGGTGGGGGATCTGGGAACTGATGGGGAGCAGCAAGGCAATTTGTGGGATGGAGGGGGCAATCCAAGTGACACAGGGAAGGCCTTTCCTTACTTTCTCCCTTCCTCCTCAGCCTATACTGCGGCTAGATTGCTGGTCAGCAGGGCAGTCATGGAGCCTACTTGCAGCCCCTAACCAGACCCTTACTTGCCAGCCCTCTAGTGACAGATCTGAGCAGTGCACAGCAGAGAGAGTATTAATCCCCAAAGCGTGATTAATCCAGTTAACCTTAGCACAGACTAGAACTAACATTCCTTAGGCTGAGCACCTGCTAGCTCTAATGGGTAATCTCACCCTTAGGTATTCTGAACTGCAAATAAGGCACCCGATGGGACTTTCAAAAACCTGTGATTCACAATTTCCTCATCACTCAACCAGATACTATGAGGATGAATTAGTTAATATGAGGAGATATTTTAAAAACTAAAATTGTTAGGGTTTGTGATTATTACTCTCCTGTCAAGATGGCCACCCCTTTATGGCAAGGACGATCTTTTGCCCTGTGTTTGTACCTTATGGAAATTTCTTTACCACCACTCATTCAACAGCGGGGCAACTACTTGGGACTCCCTAAAGATAATAAGACTCAAAGCAAAAGTCCAGCCTTTGAAAATATTTGCCTTCCCTGAACAAAATTCCCTAAGATCTAGTTACTTAAAATGGTTGCAGCCAAAGCTGTACCATGGGCTGGGTCAGCTGTACAGATACAAATGGTGCAAGGTCACTAGGGCACACAGGCACTAGCTCCTGAACCTGTGCTAAGGAACTAACATAGCTACTTTGCTTCTGACTGGGGCTTAGGACCTGTGGCGTGTCTGAGAACATTGATCTCTGGCACTGTAGAGCTGTAATCTTTTGGGGTGGGACATGCCATACAGGATGAGGTATGTTCTGCCATGGGAGGTGGGGTAGAGGGCACAGACACAAAAAACAAAAACCACCAGTTCAGGCTGCAGCACATGATATTCTACAACTAGTCAGTATGTATTGCATTTCTTAGGCACATGGATGCAGTCAAGGACACAGTGTCTGCCTTAACTTTGGATCTCCTTGCTTTTGTCAGTAGGTATCTCATCCTTAAACTTAGCTCTTGTGTGTGTTAATTATTTCCTTTTCATGTCCAGCTGGCACAGTGCTTTAGCACCTTAAGTTGCTCAATTTGATCTTTGTGCTCAGGAACAAGGTAATTAAGTAAGCTACAATTTAAGGAAACGGATTTGCCTTGACTTGTTGCAAGTCTTCAGACAGTGTTCCATCCTAAATCATTTGATAATGTAAGAAGCTCTGTGCAGTTCCCTACTTGACTGAGGGTTAGTTCAACAGGTCACAAAATCAGTAATTGATTCTCAGTGTGTCTCTGCTGGTTTTATTACAGTAATGAGGATCATCTTTTTTCATCTCTGCTAATATGTTACCAAAACCATCATCTTCTCAGTTTGGTGTCAGGATGACTTTGACAGGTTGTTAGCAACTATATGATGTACAGAACATCACAGAGATGTCTCAAACTGTGTTGCTGTGTACTGTATAGAGCCTTAGGTGGTCTTCAAATACGTGAAAGTACTTGCAAGAAAAAGTTATACTAGCTGTTGAAAATATTCCTACAGTTTTGATGTCCTAATGAAGAAGCTCTTTATGCCGGCTTGGACTCTTGATCACTAACAGGGCAGGTTTCACAGAGCTGGGTGACATCACAACACAGAAATGTTGGATTAAAAACAGATTAAAAACTCAAGAAAAGCAAGCTTTCATATTTCGTAAGGCACTGAATTTCTTTTCTCAGGGAAGAACCATTTTACAGTAAAAATGTGTGAGTTTTGAAAGACTGTTACTTTTTCAAATTGAAAAGAAAGTAATGGACCAAATGATGCGATGCAGGTAAGTGGGGCTATGCTATTGATGACTTCATATTTCTTAACTTCCTTCATTTATCTGAGACTCCCACACTTGGAGATTCAAAATGCCATCTGTCCTGGAAGGAAAAATGATCACAATAATGCTTAATGCACATTTATCTCGAACACAGTTTTTATTTTGGATTCTCAAAATATTTTATTATTTTAGGGTCAGTACAGGTCTAAGATATAATAACCTGGAGAAAATAAAGAAGTGAAACTCTGAACAGCTACTGCAGTTGGCCTGTAATGTGGCTGTTTGCTGGTGGTCTGTAAAAAATAAGACCATTATAATATGAAAATGATAAGGCACAATATTTGTGCATTATATAATAAAGAGCTTTTATGTATATAGTACTAATGAAATGGATTTAACAACTTAGTACCTTTATGTTTCTTTTTATTACTAGGTAATTATATATTTTAGCTGGTCCAAATTAATTACCATTTTATTGTTCTCTGGTTTGAAAGGAGAAAACACATGCATTTACTCCTTGAATGAGCAAAATTCCAAGGAATAAAGGCAAACAGTTATACATTTAACAAACTTTATTCATCCTTTGTTAAAGGGAAGAATCTATTTTCTATTGAGTTTTTTCTCTTGAAGTGCTTCACAGCCACTCTGAATGTTCGACAAACAATAAACAAAAATACAATATTCTCCACAAAAATAATAATAATCCCAGCAACACAAATGTTCCTATCCCAAAGTAAGTTAGTAGATCCAGGGCCCTGACAGACATAAAAGTAAAGATGTGATTGGGTCTGGTGCACGTGCATGACAGGAAGTGTGACTGTGGGATCGTGCATCAGATTTCGTTGTACCATATTGCCAGTGCAGAGGGAGCACAATCCTGGGCTGCCTCTGCACCAGCAAGTAGCAAGATTAGCTTAAACTCTGAATATATGACTGGGCTTCTAGCTGGGAACCCCCATCAGCTGAAGGGCCTCCCAGCCTCTGAAACACAGACAAGTCTTGAAAGGCTCTCATGTGGTCTCGAGGCTGGGCACTGGCTACACTTGCAGTTAAAGGAGTAATAGGAGCCAGCCACAATGTCCTAACACATATTTTGTATAATAACTTTATGGCTTGTTCCTCATTTTATCACCCCATTAATTGCTTGACTGTGTGGCCAGGTCACTGTTTAACATGTGATTAACCAGTTAATCATGTTTTAAGGGGCCCCAGGGATACATGGGGATGTAGCCAGTTATTAGCAGAAAGACAACAAGCACCAAATATAGGCAATTTGGCAAAGCACATCAACACAGGCTGAACTTCAAATTCAATTAGATTTTGATATGTGCCTGAAGATAAGCTTGTGCATAAGTGCAGTCCCCAGCTCCAGTAATTCAGATTTATGGTGAGACTCTGATGAATGTTGAATATTTCCCATAGCTCGGAAGCCATCTCTCCCAGCAGGTTGACATCAACAAAGAAATCCAGCATCATTCAGGTGTGCAAATGCAGCCTTCAGACACCTGAGAAAATGGGTGGTTAAAAATCATGACATTAGATTTGAAACCAAGCTCATGGGTTATCAAGCAGTCATGATCCCCATCTTTCTGCATGGAGCTCAAACACGGACAACGAACAGGAGACACCTCAAGTCACTGGAGAAGTACCATCAATGCTGCCCGAGGAAGATTCTTGAAATCTAGTGGGATGACAGATGTACTAATGTTAGCAAACACCCCAGGTATCAAGGTAATGATCATCCAACATCAACTTTGCGGGGCTGGCCACATCATTCAGATATTCAACTACAGACTCCCAGGACAATTTTTATTCTCCCAGCTCAGCAACACTAGATGGAAAAGTGGGAGTTGCAGAAATGGCATGTTGCGGACTGAACCAAGAAACCAGAGCCACTCACATCCCGCAGAAACACATGCCTGAGTTGCAATAGAAGCTGCGGATCCCCGACTGGCCTTGTCAGTCATCTTTGAACCCACAGATAAGGCAGTCATGGAAGACAATCATCCTCGTCTGTGGGGGACTGCTGCTGCTGCTGCTGAAGTGTTTTGCTGAATAGGGACAGTTTGCTGGAGTGGGTCCATAGTAGCCACAAAGAATGGAAATGCCATACAAAACATACCATTAAGTTTTCAGGATCCAGATGAAGCCGTACCATTTTATACAAGAATTATGAAAGGCAGTGGTGTCAAAGCAGTTTTGTCTGTTTTAACTCTAACAGTAACACACACAGTTTTGAGGAAGACAAGGAGGAGAATGGTTTTCCTAACAGCCAGTTATTTCAAGTGTATTTAAAATAGTCAAATGATGTCACAGACTATTCAATATAAAAACATCAAATAAAGAGAAAAGAGGGAACTGAAAGGAACAGCCAGGGGAACCTGAAAGAGAGTAATATGGACCTGGAGTGCCTCCTACTCACGGAAACTAGAATGGGGGGAAAACAACTCCTATCAGGACATCTGGCAGTGAGGGATTGTTCCCAGGTGTATGCTTACTGCTGTTTTGTCCCATCTAGATGGTATGTTCTAAGACTGTGGTTCCACCATTTCTCTTGACAAGGTGGGGGAAGATTATTTTGTAGCTCGCTGTTTTTTCTAATGCTACCAACAGGTATAAATCTCTGCTGTAATGAAATTCACTACCATAGAAAATAGGTGGAAACTACAGAGGTTACAAGACAGAAAGGAAGATATCACACAATTTTGCTATTTGGAAGAACCCATACCCACGCATGTGCCTAAACCCA
This sequence comes from Crocodylus porosus, assembly GCF_001723895.1. Taxonomy (NCBI): domain Eukaryota; kingdom Metazoa; phylum Chordata; order Crocodylia; family Crocodylidae; genus Crocodylus; species Crocodylus porosus. The sequence goes on along the minus strand of NW_017728886.1, from coordinate 167,205,667 downwards.
CTCATGCTAGTCTGAGCTGGCTCTGGAACTATGCTGAATTGCATGATACTTGCTCTTGTAACAACAACCCTTCTTCACGATCCTTGGCTTCTTAGAGGGTGTTGTGAATGCAAAACCTCAGTAAGTGCAAACACAGCTTTCAACATATCACTCAATACACTTAAAGGAATTTGTCTTAAACTTGGTACAGTTTTAGAATGTTTTTTCACCCACACTCCTGAAAATGTTAAGGTAGGGGTTAGTGAAGAGTCTATAATTTCCTTATTTTTCTCATCTGCCTCCTCCTGACTTCCTAGGTAATAGCAGCCCATTCTCTTTTACCCCTTTTTTTCTCCTTATTAAGAAAAAAAATCCCACCCCAATAACAGGCCCACCCTTGATATCCCACATGCAAAGCTGGAAGTATAATATTTAAATTAACCTCAATGCATCTGATTTGCAGCTGCATGCCAATGAAGAAAAAGGAACTATTTTAAGCTACTGAAGCAGTCATTCTTGGTGTTTCACAGCTCACCATTATTCTCTTTCCCTCAGCAAAGCCTAGTCAGCTACTATCCCAGACAAGGCAATGCCAGCTTCAGGAAGAACTATTCTCCGTTAAATCTTCAGATCTTAAAGGGCTGTGGAAAACTTCACATTCCCCCAGTAGGAGATCAGGGACTCAGTGTAGGTGTAAATCTCTGGCAGCTGATTGTTGGAGTTCACAAGCTGTACCTTGTAAATAATTCACTTAGCCACAGAAATTTGCATATGAAGATGAAATGTCATTTGTAACTTATAGGACAGTGGGTTGGCTGCGAACAATTTTCCAGCCCCTTCAACTCATTAAATACTACTAAGGAAGAACGAATATAGATGATGTAAAATAAACTCTTAACACTTGGCTTGTAACTAGCACAGGATACTTAGCAATAAGCAAACTGAAAATTAAACACTGTGGGAGGGGTTGAAGGGGACGATAGGTTTTTGTAATCACTCGGCACAGTATAAACTAAACTGCTACTTTGCTGTGAACTGTGTCAGAACCTCATTTTTCAAGCTGCTTGTAAGACTGGGCTTTATATGGTGTCTGTAAGCAGGCAGCTGGAAATGTTTGCTTTAGTTCATTTTTGTGAACTGGTGTGGTCCACAAAAGAATATATACCGTATCCATTAAAACTATACCTCATTGTAATTCTAGGTTAAAAGAAACATAGTTTTAAGTGACATGAAATGCTTTGTGTAACCACTCCACCTTTTTTTTATAATAAATTATAGGCAGAGCTGTTAGCACTGCCTTTTATTAGAACAACTTGAAATGTCCCATTCTAGGGCCCTACTTTCAGTTGCAGATAACTTTGTCAAATTTGAACTGTCTCAGCTGGAATGTTTCATATTGGATACCTGCCTCAGGCTGAACTGTTTTGGAAAATTGCAGCCAATTAATTTTGTAATTGGCAAGAATGAAGTTAGGAAAAATATTGTTTTGCCCCCTTAAAAAAAATCTGGCAAACTTTCCCTTGAAAAGCTCTAGTGTCCCCCCTCATGAAATCTGGCACTGGGCTGGCCATTAGGTCACAGTTAGTAGCCAGGCCCATGAAAATCCACACTAATTCGGCCAAGTTATAAGCTTCTGAAAAATCTTAGTTCACACCTAAAGGTTAGCAGCAAAATTATTTCCAGTGTTGTTCTGCTTTCATCTTGTTACAGCCTGGGGCCAAGCATTTTCCCTACAAGGGCAACTCTGGGCAAGTATAATCTTGAGTGCAGGTGCCAGAGACAAATGCAGGTGTGATCTCTCTGGGGATCTCTTGATGAGCCCAGCCAGCATAGAGGAGGAAGGTGTCCCATTCAGACAGAGGGGACAATAGCTGAATCTGCATGCAAAGGGGAATAGAGTGGGACAAAGAGCCTCTGGAGGACATGGGAGGTAAACTACAAGCTGGTGGGGGTGACCAACACCAGAGGAGCTGAGACCAGGAGTTGAGGGGCAGGAAGGGTTGGCAGGACAAGGTAATTGTAGAGGCAGGAGTGTTTTCATCAGCTGGCAGTCACAGCAGTGTCACTAGTCACAGGTAGACACCAGTCTACCAGTGCCAGATGGTAGCAATTTGTAGGCATGGTAATGATTGATTGGAAGGATAAAAAAAGCCCTGTACTGGCAAGGGAAAAAGAGAGAAACAAGTTGAAATACAGAGAGTAGAGGCTTAAAAGGGCAGCTAGAACAGGAATGAGTTAATGCCAGCCAAAGGGGTTAAGGAGAAGAAGAAAAGCTTTTTATATATGTTAAGAGCCTGAAAAATACCAGAGAGAAAGTTGTCCCATTAATAAACAAGGAGGGAAAGTAAATCAATGGTAGTTTTAAATTGGGTAAACTACTGAACTGCTGTGTAAAACCTGTTAGACAAGAAAAATATGGAAAAAGGAATGGATAATTAAGAAGCAATGACGACTTTGTCAAAGCTATTGATGAAAAGCAGGTAAGAGAATACTTAAAACAACTGAATATATATACAGATCAGCAGGTGTGGATGCATTTTCAGAGTGCTGAGGGAATTAGCTAATGAACTTACAGAAACACTGGCAATTATTTACAAAAAGTTACAGAGCACTGGGAAAGTACCAGACGGTTGAGGGGGGAAAAAAAGCAAATGAAATACTAAAGTTTTAAGAAGGAAGGGAAGAAATGCAATCCTGGCAATAACTGCTCAGTAGTCCAAATTCAATCCCTGATAAAGTAATGGAATGTATATTTAAAATGGAAATGGAGCCATAAGCACAATTAACAGCATGGGTTTCTTCAGAATAAATCAGGCCAGACAAATCTAATTGCTTTTTAGATCAAATTACAGCAGTGGGCAAAAGGAACAGAGGAGATGTAATGTATCTGGACCCTTCAAAAGCAGGAGGTTACAGGACTCAACCCAATCTTAGGTGAAATATAAATTAAAATTGATGTGAATGTCAGCGTTGTCACAAACTAAAACCTGACTGAGGCACCATAAACAAAAAGCAGCAATAAATGGCAGTGCATCAAGCTATTGGGGATGTCCAGTTGGGTAGTGTCAGAGATTGGAGCTAAGTTTATCTTTATTTAACATTTTTGGTAATGATCTGGAAATATGAAAATTGAGTATTGGATTTGTATACAATAAAAACTAAAAAAAGCTAATAAAATAAATGAAATAGATAAATAAGAAACCAATGATACAGTTAGATAAAAATAGACTGAGAGACAGTGTGTGCATCTACATAAGAGACTACAGTGCCATCGTTACTGTGCATTTATTTAGTACTTCTTTTAGCAAGTACTAAATAAACGTGCAGTAATCAGAATTATTATGCAGTAGTGCTGGTGAACGTCTTTTAGGTAATGCTACTGCACAGTACCCTAATAATAGTTTCATAGTTTCTAGGGTCGGAAGGGACCTGAGCAG
>NW_017728886.1:167195897-167202151 GCF_001723895.1 Crocodylus porosus | reverse complement strand
AGACGGAGGCAAAGAAATTGTTAAACATGTTAGCTTTGTCGTCTGGTGTGACGACCAAGTAACATTTTTGCACTGTCTGTGCTGTGAGTATTTTTCGGCTACTGCATGGTCAGCATCTTGTGTAGATGCGCCCAATGTGTGCACAAGAGAAAACTAGCAAAACTGCTCAAGCAAAGCTAGAAATATAGGCAGGAATAGACTCATGATGGTGAGCCCTTACTCAGATGAATAATTTCACTGACGTTGATATGACCACTCATGTGGGTTAGTAATCTCTAGCATGAGTGGGGAATATATAATATCATGCAATATAAAACATGCAAAATGGAAAGTCATTTCAAAGAGAAAAATCAAAATGCTTCATTCTAAAAATGTTAAAATGGGATGTTTTTATTCAGAAAAAAATGTCCAGAGAAACTGATACAATTACAAGGAAGTGTTAGATATTAACAAAACTGCAGACTCCAGCTGAATCTGGTTTCTTCAGAGTTTTTCTGACGAGCTGTAGTTATAGTGTCTTTTCTATATAGCACTGTGGAGACTGCATCAAAAATCCTGTGTATGTTTTGGGCATCTCAATCTCAGAAGGATGTCAGGAACTTGGAGGGAATCCAAAGAAGAGTTATACAAATGATTAAGAGTCTGAAGGGATTGATTTATAAAGAAAGATTAGATTAATTATATTTTGGGCAAATGCTGATTAGGAATATATTTTAACTATCTAGAAGTAATTGAAGGACATAAACATCAAGGAGGGAATAGATTAATTTAGGGTGGTCCCATAAGGTAGGATAGAATGAAGAAGAACAAAAGAAAGTATCAAGAAAAGATATCAAGAAACATTTCATAATGATGCAGTTTTTTTGAAATTATGAAATAGTTGTTTAAAAAAGTCATGGAAACCTTATCATTAGAGTTATTTCAGACTGAACAAACCTCTTTTAACCACTTTTAAATATAGTAGGGGACAATCCTGTAAGATGTTCTAATCAGTCTTCTCCATGTCTGGTTTCTTGAATCTCTGAACAGGTTTGAGACCATCATCTTGAGTGAGTCAGTCTATGTAGTTTCCATCCCCCCAAAACAATCTTTCTGGCAGTGTTATGTTAACTTTGACTGATGGGTAGATCAGATAATGAAGGAATTCCCTCAGGTAGTGAATGGGTAAGGTATTTCTTTAGCTGACCCCTGTCATTTATTTCATTATAATTGGATACCCAGTTGAGGTGCCATTTATGGCATTTATCTGGTGTTATTGCATGGCTATGACAATAAAAAAATAAAATGACACAGCACAGTATGACATGATTAATACAAATATCTTCAGCTATATTTAAAGGCAGCAGTATAATAGGCTTGTTTTCCAAGCTGAAAGCCAGAAAAAAGGGACCTTATTGTAGGGATGCTGAACAGTGTCTTGCTTAAAACATAGGTATGTACAACTCATAATTTAAATTCAAAACTGAGTGAAGAGAGAAGGTGGCAGACATGTTTTGCTGTTTTGTCCAGTAGGTGAATGGTCACATAAATTCCTCCTTAGCCTGAATCCATGTATCCCACTTTCTAAGATAGCACTGAAACCTCCAGGCTATAGCTGAGCTAGATTCAGGTTATCCTCTACCCTTCCTGGTGAAGTCAGCCAAAGGGGCAGAGTACCATAGTCTTGGGGTCTGTGGACAGCAAACAGGTGGGAGCCAGTAAGGGAAGCAGTTCTGAGATCATTGTCCCTTGCTCCCAACTATTTATAAAAAAATGATGCAGTCCCAGAAGCAAGGACCAGGAACCAGAATCCAGGGCTTACTGGACATCAGTCATCCTTCTTGCTTGCTCGCCTTGCCTCATTTTTATTGCAGTCTTGGCTGCCCACTTTCTAGGAGAGAGGTGGGTTACCAGATACACACGCTTCTTCAGCAGTTTGTATTTGCCAACTTAGGTGCTGACTGAGATGCCCTTGCTGTGCATCTGCCTGTGACTGACTGTTGAGGTGAGTGGGAATGCATGCTGCTCCTATCTAAAGTAGGTGTTAGGAGTCTAAGTAATTATCTCTTGTCCATCCAAGTTCTTTGAGGGATTTTGCATAGGTAAGTCATTCCTGCTATGCCCCTCCCTTGCCCTCAGAGCAAGACCCACAGGTATACCCAGTGAAGCAAATATACATGCCTAAGTTTTGCATTTAAATATGAGGCCTGTTTGAATGAAGTTAATGTAAGCATTCATTGTACTAAGCAATACTCACAGGTGTTAGGTGCAAAGCAACATATGAAAAAGATTAAAGAAAACATGCCTGAGCTCCAAGGGGCTCTATCTTTTTCAGAGCTCAGGCAGCGCCTGGCCAGCTAGCAGCATAGATGGGGGAATGGGAAGGGTAGGGGGCTTTGAAGAAAAAAATAATTAGGCCCTTCACACTTCAAGCAATGAGCCAGTCTGGGCAGTGGTAGGAGGCACTGTGGCCACTGGACGCTCCAGGGCTGCAGCGTTCACTCTGCCTGGTGGGAGCAGTGAGCCTAGATGTTAGTCCTGCTCCTGCTCGCCAAGCCTCTAGTAGCAAGTCACAGCTGTGCAAGTAAGGGACAGCCAGAGATGGTTTCTCGCCTTAAAGTGCGACTGCTCCAATAAGCTGAACAACACTAAGGCAATTAACGTGTTTGGCTTATAGCATAAGGTATAGATGGCCCTTACTCAGCCCACTGGGTGAGGGCCTAAAGCCATTCCCTATGACCAGGAACAAAATGAAGACCAAGACTTACTCTCAAGACAAAATTTAAGTATGATTTCCTATCTGGCCATTTACATATATCACCCATTGGAGGCTTTGGGAATCCACACTATACATATAACTTCCTGCCCCCAAAAGGTTCGTGTTTACCAGACTAAAAATCTTTCCTAATCTAATTATGACCCAGAGAATATTTGCATCTTTTCAGACATGAAGATTGCTAATCCAATATCCTAATGATACCATCCCTCACTTAATTCCCCACTGTGAGGAATGTCCTTCCAGTGGTATTCTTACAGGTCTCCCCTGTCGAAATGCAAATTCATCATGGTCTAGAAAGGCCTGTTTGATGAATAAACAGACTCATGTCAGATGCTAATTCTCAGTGTTTATTTCTCCTTAGCCATTTAGGCTTTGAGCCTCTCCCAGGCACATAACTCGTTATGCAATCCTAGCGCTATACTAATTTATAAGGAATATATTTCTATCAAACACCACAGTTCATATAAATAAGGACAATAAGGCTGAATACAGTTTGGTGATACCTATCTGCAGAGACTACTCTTGCCCTATTAGTAAAACAAACTCAGGAAAACATGCATGACATCCCACAAACCCTGCAAAATAGTGTAGGTTCATCATGACACAGACAACCAGCAAAAGACCTGTTCACCAACTGAATTCAGTTTCATCCCTACACAGTATTAGTACATAGGTTCTTATTCTTGCTTCAGGATGTGAGTTTCCTGCGTGGCTGTGTGCACGTGCCAAAGTTGCTGATACTACCAGACCTAGTTCAAGAGAACCCATACCTAAAACTTGTTCCAATTAGAATACTGATGCAAAAATATGTATATTCGCACTGAAAATGTACACAGAATGTTTAGAAAGGGACAGATAGCAACCATTCTTGCTCTACTGCTACAAGAGAAAAGCATGTAAATCCCATCTTTCCAACGAGGCAAATAATATGGATGACAACAATCTTACAAGCTTAAACTGTCACATCCATGCATAATTACATAACTTCACTCTCTGTCATTTTCTATCAATCAAAAAATGTTACTCTGGAATTTGAGGACAAATACATGTCTAATAAGATTTTGGATTGACAGCTGAGCAGCTGTGCTCAACATTTTAAAACTTTTTTTTATGTTGTTGTTCACTAGACCAACATAAACAGTATTATACCAGAGTTAAAGGAAATAAATACTCAGATATATTAATCCCTTATATATACTATACATAAAATAGACAGTTTCTTTCCCTATAGGTTTTGTTAGTCCATTCCGTTCAGTCTAGCCAGTACTGCAGTGGGAGCCTAATGTGTCTTTCCTTGTGTTTTTAGTGCAGCGTTGCCTGATTTTGGTTAATCTATCTGAGAAGTCTAGAAGATATAATAATACAGGATAGACCATTATGAAGTAATTGACTGAGAAATCTGCTCCCTTGTTCACCAAAAGATCCAAGGTATCATTGTTGCTTGCAGGCTGGCTTGACCTCATGTCCAAGATTTGCCCAAAACTCATATGAGGTCAGGCTATGATTTTCAATTCAAAAGTGTAATTTAAGGATATGTAGATCTTTAGACCCACACCATTTATAATACCATGAGCTGTCAGAGGGTATGGACAAAGGAGGAGGACAAGTGCCTGAATTAATTCTGAGACAGCTGTTGTGTAGACTTAGGGATATAAATACCTTTTTAAAACATGGCATCCCATTAATGCAACCTTGATCCTAATGAAGTGTGAGTTTATACTGAAAACAAGCTGTATCATGAATCAGAAGTACTGTAGCTATCTTAGTGCATACCTATAAGCTAAGAGGCAGAACTTTTTGGTACATGCACTGTGACTATTCTACTTCCAGGTCAAGATATAGTGCATACACAGATCATGGCATGTCTCAGAACAGCATTGTTTGGCACTGAATCTGAGCAATATTCACAAAACTGAAAGGTCTTGCAAACAATAATCTGGTGACCTCACATCAGGTCTCCAGCTGTCCCTAGGTCTTCAAGTCCCAGTGGTTTTCCCATCCAAATCTCAGGGCTTTCAATAGTCCTTACCACTTATGTCAACATCTTCAGTAACTGGTAGAAGAAACCAGGCTGTCCATGTACTCGGCATCTAAGTCAGGGGTGGGCAATTATTTCACACAGAGGGATGCTTACTGAGTTTTGGCAAGCCATTGAGGTGCCCCACCCCCTGGTCACCATCTTGGGACTGGAAGTCCTGCCCCCTAACCCCTGACCTTTGCCACCAGAAGTCCCTCCCCTTGCCCCCTGGAAATACTCCTTTCAGCAAGGGGTTTTGCCATCTCTGAACCAGAAAAATACCAAATTATATTCTAAAAATCAAATGTACTACAACTTTCATTAAGTTCATTTCAAAAAATAGTTGTGCCCTGATTTACATACGTTTGTGTAGAATACATGGAGGTGATAATATAATATAATACAGTGAAGTTTTATTTTCATATGTTGTGGGAGGGTGAGTATAGGTTTGTGGGTATGTGGGGTGAGGGTGTATGTGTGGGATATGTGAGGTGTGTGAGGTGTGGGTGGATATGGGTTTTGTGGGGGGCTGTGTGTGGGGGAGGGTGGCTGGGGAGGGTTGTGCCTTGCATGGAGGGGGAGTGTTTGCCCATAGCCTGTCCCTCCCCCCCCCCCATGGCAGGCAGAGCCCCCACTAATGCTCCTGCACGCCTGGCCTCTGCGCTTCTGCCACTCCTGGTGCTGGGGCACTGGTGCGGGTCTGATGCTCCTGCTTGCCACTTGCCCCCCATCTGCCACTGCTGCCCTTCTCCTGCTGTTTCCCGGTCCCCCCACCCCCCAGATGCTTTGACACCACCTTCCAGCTGCTCCTGCAGTCCTGGTACTGCAGCGGGGAACCACATGATGTGGGAGTGCAGCAGGTGGGATAGGGGGAAGTGGGTAAATAGCTGTTGCAGGGTGGGGGAAGGTGCAGTGAGCGGGAGCGTGGAGTGCAGCAATAGCTGGGTGGGAGTGTGGGGACCACACTGGTGCACCGGGCCAGCACTGGCAGAGCTCAGAGTCAGGCAGCAGGAGTGCAGGGCCTGGATTGTCAGGGACTTTATGGAGCTGGGCTGCGCTGTTTAAGCAGGGAGAGGAGGGAGCCAGCTTGGCTCCATGAAGTCCCTGGCAGCCCAGGCCTTGTGCTTGTGCCACTGCTCTCTGGGCCCTGCCAGCACTGGCCCCTGTGCACTGGCATGGGCCCTACACTCCCAACCTGCTGTTGCTGTGCTACATGCACCCACTCACTGCCCCTTCCCCACACCTGCTGTAGCCTTTTCGCCATTCCCTCCCACCTGCCTGCCTGCCGGCACCACGTGGTTCCCACCTACAGTGTCTAGACTGCAGGATCCAGCCCGGCTGTCCCTGAGGACTGAGGCAATCACCCACAGTCCTCTCCTACTGCCCTCCCTCCACTTCTTATCTGTATTTCCCTTGGTGTAGGGATTCAGGAGCAGTCCCAGGCCAGAAGCCTTCAGAGGCTTCTAGCTGGGGCTCGGG
>NW_017728886.1:167181120-167195797 GCF_001723895.1 Crocodylus porosus | reverse complement strand
TGCGGCTGTTTAGTTCTCCCACCAGCTCCCCCTGGGTCCTACTGCCTCTTGCTCCTGTCATCTTTGACATGCAGCCAGGGGCAGATAAATATTAATTTTCTAAACTTTTTAGGGGTTTTGTGGATCAGATGGAATGGCCTGGTAGGCTGCATATAGCCCACAGGCTGTATTTTGCCCACTCTTGATCTAAGTCCATTAAACCATTAAGGTCTGCACCACCTCATGTTCCTTTCCTCCTACATTAATCCAACCATGACTTTTTTTTATCTCCAGTCCCTTTTCTTCTGACCCAAAGAATTCTGTCCTGCTCTTGTCAAGGCTTCATGGAGTCACTTGCTGAAAAGAATTCCATGTCTACCTCTGTACTTGAGCAGCCTGCCCTGGAATCTTTCATTTATCATTCACTCCCTCTTTGTGTTTACCCTCTTTGATTGGACCTAGTCTACCCATTAGATGCATTGAGGTGCCCTGATTACAGTCTAACTTCAGTAAAATCCACTCTGTGCCATCACAAACCTTCAGGCAGTGGTCCTCCCTAACATACTGTAAAATCACACACGTGTAACGTAATCTATTTACTGCAATTGCAGAGGGCAGGGATAAATGGACAATTACTCCTGTCTGTCGTCTTCTGCTATCTCTCAGTGAAGCCCTTTTTGACAGCATTTAATGACCTTAAATATCACCTTCCACCTGAGAATCTCCAAGCACTACCCAGACACTCATTGATTAAGTCTTATAACATCCAGTGATGTACAGAATGATGTATATTGTACAAATGGAGAAAATGAGGTACAGAGTAGCTAATAATATGTCAATTGAGACTAAACCCCAGGTCTCCTGATTCCCAGGTCTGTGCTCTAGCCCACATAATTTGGATATAGCTTTCCATAGAGTAGTGAGGACTGAGTTCAGTTTTTTAGAGGCTTAGTTGCCAGTTGTTTTATGCAGCCATACAGAGAAGTGAGGAGGAGCTGGGAAGAGACAGGCTGCCTGTATGGGCTTGTATTGTGAAAGCAGTGTTCTCAAGGCTGCTCCTTCCCTGCTGGAGTGAGCAGGCATGGGGACTTGGCAGAATTCTGGTTCTTTGTCTCCTCAGATGTCTTAAGCAGGATGTCCAGCACCATTGAACAGATGTGCATGGGATGTAATCTGTTTAAATTATGGGGCTGCTACATATTACCTTCCCCTTGCAAGTAGAAAGGGGAAAAGAGACCATGTTATGACTTGCCAAAGTAATCAGCATGCGTGAGTGGTACATGAGCTCACTTTCATCACAGAAGTTGGGGTGCCAATAACAGTGAAAGCATGGCAGCATGGGCTTCATTGTAGATGTATAAGTCTTCCTGGGACCCTGTGCTTTTATTATGGTTAGGGACAGAAATTACACATACATTGGTATAAGATCAGAAAGTGATTCAAATCTGCAACACAACAGAAGTTCAGTGCACATAAACTACTTTCAAAATGGTCAAAACCAGTTTAAGATAAACCTAGATGGATGTAGTATTGAACTTAACTGATTTAGGTTAAATTGCTTTATTGAACTTCTGTCCCTGATACCCTCCAGACTGAAGTTTAGTCACAGTCCTCCAGCATCCCAGGATGCTTTGCCCCACCCCTGCAAACCTCCCACCTTATAGGGTGGGTAGGCTAGCCTTGGCTCAAGCTGCTTGTTTCAGCTAAGCAGGGAGGCATGCTCTTGCACCCTCCAGCTTCTGGCCTGGGCCACTGCAGGCATGTGGCTGCATTTCTGGAATCAATGTCTGAATGTCTGTTCTCTTGGTTATTAGTTCAGCCTAATATACATCGATTTAGTACCTCACATTGGAAGTACTAAATGTAATGCTCATTAGAAAAAGCACATTAATGTCTGTGATCCCTAGTGTGTTCTTAGGGTACTACACACTTTATTCAAAGCTTGTGGTAAAGCTGCAAATGAGCCTACCAAGACCACACTGGTGAAATGTTACTACTGGAAATGATCAACTCATTCAATTTAGTACATCCTTTTGAGCTCCTGGAATTCTTTAACTTTGTTTAATGATGCATGGCCACAAGTTGAAAAGGACTTCCATATCTGATGGAAAAATCTGGGATTCAGATATTAAAATGCTATAGGTTCACAGGTTCATAGAAGTAGGGTCAGAAGGGACCTGAGCAGATCATCAAGTCTGGCCCCCTGCCCTGGGCAGGAATGAATACTGGGCTCATATGACCCCTGGTAAGTTTAAGCTCATATGACCCCAGCTAGGTAATTATCAAGCCTCCTTTTAAAGAACCCTAACGTGGGAGCCAGCACCTACCTTGGAAGCTGGTTCCAGATCCTGGCCACCCTGACTGTGAAGTAGTGCCTCCTGATGTTTAGGCTGAACCTACTCTCAATCAACTTGTGACTATTATTCCTTGTTACTCCAGGAAGTGCTTGGGGGAACAGGGTCTCACCCATTGCTGGTTCTTTCTGCCCAAGTGCAGTACACTGCACATGTCAGTATTGAATCCCATCCTATTCACATTCGCCTACCCCTGTAACCTGTCCAGGTCCAGTTGTATCCTGCACCTCTCTTCTAGCGTGCCCCCCTTGCCCCAAATCTTGGTGTCATCAGCAAATTTGAATAGGGTGCCTTTCATCCCCATGTCCAAGTTGCTAATAAAGAAATTGAACAGTATAGACCCGAGGACTGAGCCCTGGGGGACCCCACTGTCCACATCCCTCCAGGTTGAATATGACCGATCCACCACCACTGTCTGGGTGTGGCCCCCTAGCCAATTTGCAACCCATCTGACTGTGTAGGCATCAATACCACAGTCACCTAGCTTTTTAATGAGAATGGGGTGGGAGACAGTGTCAAAGGCCTTACGGAAGTCCAGAAAGACTACATCCACTGCGACACCTGTGTCCAATGTTTTTGTGACCTGATCGTAGAAGGCAATCAGGTTGGTCTGAGAGGACCTGCCCCTAATGAAACCATGCTGGTTCCCCTCGAGTATCATCCCCCCTGCTGGTCCCTCACAGATGTGCTCCTGGATAATTTTCTCAAAGAGCTTCCCCAGGACTGAAGTAAGACTAACGGGCCTATAGTTGCCTGGGTCCTCCCTCCTCCCTTTTTTGAAAATGGGGACCATATTGGTCTTCCTCCAGTCTTGTGGCACTTGGCCAGAACACCACAAGTGCTTGTAAAGCCATGCCAGGGGCCCTGTGATGACCCCTGAGGTGCAGAGCGTCTGGACTTGCTGGTTTGAACACGTCCAGCCCCTCCAGAAGTTCCCTAACTCAGTCCTCCAGAAGTTCCCTAACTTCCTGACCTTAGGCCTGGTGGAGTCTCTCCTGAGTCCATCCTGAATCCCAGTGGGGGAGATGTCCTGGTCCCTGCTCAAAAAAAATGGAGGCAAAGAGTTTGTTAAAAAGGTCTGCTTTTTTATGTGGTGCAACCACCAGATTGCCAAGTGTATCCTGCAGGGGACTCACATTGCCTGGTGCCTTCTTTTTACTCCCTATGTATTTAAAAAAGAACTTCTTGTTGTCCTTGAACCTTGTTGCTAGCCCTAGTTCCCTCTCCGCCTTAGCCTTCCGACAAACTCGAACAATGGAAGTATAATCCTCTTTGGTAACAGCCCCTCCCTTCCACTGGATGTATGCCTCCTTTTTGGCTTTCAGGCATTCCTGAATGCCTTTGGTGAGCCAAGGGGGCTTTTGAGCACTCTTGCCCCCTTTGACTCACGTTGGGACTGTCACCCCGTGGGATCTGAGGGTCATCTCCTTAAGGAATGACTGCTCGTCTTGGATATACAGTTCCCCTACTCTCTGGGACTGCAGTGCCTCTCCTACCAATCTCAACTCATTGAAGATGGCGCTCCTGAAGTCGAGGGCTACCACCTTGCTGCAGGCCCTTGACACCCTGTGCTGGATGGTGAATTCCAGTAGGTGATGATTGCTATTGTCCAGGTGGTTGAGAACCTGGAGTCCTCTCACCAAGTCGTTGCCTGTGGCCAGGACCAAGTCCAGCAAGGCATTCCCCCTGGTGGGGCTGTGTACCTCCTGGGTTAGGTGGAAGTCTTGTATCTCAGCAAGGAACCTTCATGAGCGTTCAGACCTGACTGACTGGTCCTCCCAGCAAATATCCATGTAGTTTAGATCACCCATGACAACCACGTCCCTTGACTTAACTGCCTCCGCAAGCTGACCCAAGAACTCCCGGTCCAGCTTTTCTCCCTGGTTGGGTGGTCTGTAGTATACCCCCACTGTTAAGTCCCCTTCCCCACGACCCCTTGTATTCTGACCCAGAGCACTACAGTCTGCTCCTCCTCTGATAATCTGAAGCCACAGTCAAATATAGTCCATAATTTTAGTGTCCACAATGAATTGGTCACACAATATTATGCTTGCTAATTCTTGGCTATTTTAAAAGAATCAGCCTGAACATTCTTTGCCTGCTTGTTACTATTTTAATTAACAATAAGTAGCAGCCATATTTTTCTTCTGTTTTGCAGAATCTTTCATATTACAGTCTCAAAGCACCCTACAAATAATACTGGAGTAAGCCTTTCAACTCTTCTAGGAAGGAAGAAAGCATTCAGGTGCATGAAATGCTCAAAGCAAAATATGAAACTACAGGAAGTCTGTGGTCTTGGGATTGCACACAGCCTTCAAGCCAGCAGGCCTTTTTCAAGCCTGATAAAAGCAGAAGTTGGTATTTACTTCTACTCTGTTAGAGAGATTTGTGTTTTTGAGGTTTTGCTGTTTTTAGATGTGGAGTTACGAAAGTGTTCTGTAGTTGTAGCTTTCCAAGGGTCCCTCACTGGCTAATGCTACCGCATGGTGACAACAAAGAGGCCATTCATGGCTGCATATATGGCTGAGTGCTTTAACCTGACTTATCAAAAGCAATTGCGTGTCACCCCACCAATATTACACTTGATAAACCTGTTCCAAATGTATGTTATATGATAAAATATATTTCATTCATATTCTTACACAGAACATTACTTTGTGCAGGTGTTTTTATTTTCTGCCTTGTCTTATGCAGAAAGTTCCATCAGCAGTCATTCCAACTCTAAGTGGAAAGTATATTAATTGATTGCACTGATTTCCCTGCTTGTCAGGCTTTCAGATGAGAAACACAGTAGCAGGGGCCCAAGAAATGTTCATTCCTAACTACCTGCCTAGTACTCTAACTATTCTCTTATCTCATGAATAGCATGCCATTGAAGCTGCTGATGGGGCAGACATGGAAGGTGTTAGTAACAGAAAGACTACCAGGAAGAATCAGGTGTTATTAAAAAATGAAAGGGAGGGCCCGTCCATGGGGAACAGATTGTGAATGCTTGCTCTTGCAGTGACATACAGACTTCTTCTCCTGCCAAAATGCAGGGTGGGCAGGTGAATAGCTTTTCCACTGACAGTAACCTGGCCAGTTCCTCCTAAGCCTCCAGGAAGAGTTAGAGGTTAATTGATCTCTTCCTCTCATGAGCAAAAGGAGTCATGTATTTTATTCATCTTAAGATTGATGGCAACTTATGTCATGTCAGCCAACTGCTTGTTAGAATCATAGAATCATAAAGAAGTAGGGCTGGAAGGGACCTCTGGAGGTCAGATAGTTTAACCCCTTGCCTGAGGCAAGATTATCCCTATCCAAACCAGCCTATATAAATCCATTTTCTAACCTCCCAGTAAAGCTACACAGTCACACAGTAGGTACAGACAGGGCGCATCTACATGAGACAATGAGCAATGAGGTACAGTGACTTAGCTTGTCGCTACAGTAATGTAGTGTCAGCAGGCACTAACTGTGATGCCGCTGCTACTGTGCAGTAGCAACAAGCTACTGTGCGGTAGCTTGTTGCTATTACACAGTAGGATCAGAAATGACTTGTGCACTGCTGTGCTAAAGCAAATACTAAATGACTGCAGTACCAACTGTGCAGTGGGGCACACATGTAGACATGCACACACAACACAAGACATAACACCCTAATCTGCCACAGGTAAAGCAGGAAGACCAAGGTGACCAGCATCCTATTGCTGCAAAGGTTGTTAAAATATGCTTGAGAGATTGCAGGGAGAGGGCCCAAACCCTCTGCTACAGAGGAATGCAAAAACCCCCAAAGTCCATACCAGTCTGATCATAAGGTAAAATTCCTTCCTGATAAATCTCAAATATAGAGATTTGTTTGACCCTAAACAGAGGGGCAACCTCCAGGTTTAAGCCCCAGCAGGAGCACTGGCACACCCCAGTCAAAATCCCTATCCTGCAGCTGCAGCCAATACTGAATGCTTCTGAGGAAGACTTTTAAACCCACCGCCCCACACATGTAGCAGGAGGAGGAGGAAAATTTATCTCCTGACCCCATAAGGCAACCAACAAATCCCAGGAGCATAGGAAATACTTATAGTAGAACATAGGCATAGTTATACCTGGATCATCCCTGACCATAGCTGTCCAAACTTTTCTTGAACACCTCCAGTGATGGAGAGTCCACAGCTTCCTTAGGCAGTCTATTTCACTGCCTCACTATTCTAGCAGTGAAGAAGTTTTTCTTCGCTGCAACTTCAAGCCATTCATCCACATCCTACTCTCTGCAGAAAGAGAGAAAAGGTGTTTTCCCTCTTCTTTATGGCAACCCTTCAAGTATTTAAAGACTGCTATTATGTCTCATTAAGCACCTTTTATGCAAAGTGAACATGCCTGGATCCTTTAGCCTCTTGCCATATGACTTGCCTTCCAAGCCCTTTATCATTTTTGTCACCCACCTCCGGACTTTCTCTAACTTCTCCACATTTTTTTAAAAATAAATATTATTTTTTAAAATAATACTCTAAATGTCCACGTCCACATGAGTGAGCACGTGTCTGTTGCAGCATCTCAAACTGCTTTGAGATGCTGCAGGAGGAATGCTACTCATGAAAAAATGTTCCCTGCACTGCAGATATGCAGTGTAGACTCTAAGTTTGATACCAGGGAATCCCAGTGTCAAAAGAAAACACTCCCGAAAAGAGTGGTGCAGAGTGCATTCCTGGAGCATGACCTGAAGCAACTGGAGACTGGGTCCAAAGAGACGTTCTAGTACCCAGCTAGAGCATCTCTATGCCTGCTGCATGCTTCTGCTGCTCCAGCATTCTATCTCAGTATGCTGGAGGAAAAAGAAGTGGGGCAAGCCTGGCAGCAGTGGCTTGGTAAGTAGGGACATGGGGGTGGGGGGATTGTGTGTGTGGGGGGGACTGTGTGTGTGGGGGGGGACTGTGTGTGGGTAGAGGCCCTCGGGGTGCCAATAGCCCACTGCAGGCAGAGCCCCGCAGCAGCATGCAGTGCCACCTGAGACCTAGGAGCTACATGAGGTGCACAGAGCTGGTCTGGTCCACTGGCGCATGCTTTTGGGCAGGACCAGGCAGGCTCTTGCCACTATCCAGGGCTCCTGGCATTGCAGGCAGGAGACATGTGCCATTGGACTGAGCCGGCTCCTGCCTCCACATGCCCCTCATGTGAAGGAGGAGCTGGCTTGGCCCGATGGTACATGGGTCACATGGAGGGAGGAGTTAGCTTGTCCTGATGGTGTATGGCTCTTGCCTGCAGTGCTGGGAGGCCCAGCTGGTAGCAGAGCTGACCTGATCCTTTGCAAAGGTGTGTGCCAGCAGACCAGGCTGGCTCTGTACACCATGTGTAGCCTCTGGGTCTCAGGCAGTGCTGTACACTGCTGGGGGCCTTTGCCTGCAGTGGGCTATGAGTGCCCCAAGGGCCTACTGCTGCTGCTGCTGTTGGCAGCATGGGCTGTGTGTGGTGGAGGGGTGTGGTGGTCACCTCACAAACCTCCTCTATGACCCCCCCCACAATCCACCCACAAACCCTACACCCACCCACAAACCCCCCACACACATTTCCCCCATAAACCCCACACCCACTTCCTTGACACTCCTTCCCCACATCCCTGGATAAATCTCATGCCCTGTAAGCCCAGGAACCAGGTGAGATAGGACCTGCTAGCGGGACCCATGCCTGTAGGGATAACTGTCACACTGCAGCCCTGCCCTGTGCCCACACCAGTGCTAGGACATGCTGGGGGGCCTCCTGGTCCCAAGAATCACTTAAAGGGTTTGATGAGCTGGAGGGAGGGGTGGAGGTGGCAGCAGGGGTGGATGATGAGCAGGGGGCGGGGATTGAGTTGGCAGTGGAGCCTATGGATGTATGTGATGGGCCAGGTGTGGCAGAAGTATTATGTGTGTGTATGTGAGAGACAGAGAGATGGGGGTGTGGGATGAGGCAGTGCTGTGGGTAAAAGAGGCAACAAGACCTGGGCTTGGAGTCCTCCTGCCCTCCTTGAGCAGCCTGTGCAGGGCGAGGCTGGCTAGGAAGGGAAGGGGCTTGCCCAGCCCAATCCCTGAGTCCTAGATGAAGGCTTCCCAAGAACAGCATGGGGATTGGTGGGGCCTTGGCACAAGTGCAGGGAGAAGAACAGCAGGCCTGTCACTGCTCAGAGCCACAAAGCAGCAGGCCAGACAGCAGCAGCTGGACTCATATCCTGGTGCTGGAATGGAGCTGCTGCCAGGAGGGAGCTAGTGGGGACAGGCAGGGGCTGCAGATCAGGAGTGAGGGGCACTGACAGGGCTGTGGGTTGGGAGTGAGGGGCAAGGGCATGGATGGTGCAGGGCACTGGCATATCAGTGCTGTTCAGTGTTGCTCAGTGCCACAAAGCAGTTGTGGGTACAGTTGTAGCTGTCCCCACATCCTAGTGAGCAAAGTGGGCAGGGGCAGCTGTGATTTTTGTATGATAAAAAAACCAAAAACAAACACCACAGTATATAGATATTTAGAATTTATTTTATTATGCTGATAGAGGCACTGGTAGGCTTCCAAATTGCTTTAAAATTGTAAATATATCAATAAAACATTGCCCAACTGATCTCTCTCTCTCTCTCTATAGAAAGATAGTGGCATTTCATTTTAATTGCAGAAAAACATAGGTTTTGGGTTTTTTGATGAGATAATTTGGATTTTTTTATCAGAGAATGTGTAATCTTTAAACAGGGAACACCAGGATCCCTGCTGGTGAGGCAGGTCCCAGGCAGAGGAGTCTTCTCAGGGCCAGCACTGCAGACCCAGCTGGGGGGCAGATAAGGTAGCTGACTTCCTAGTTATTTGGGGCCAGGAGGATACACTTTGACAGTTCAAAGCAGGCCAGCACGATATGCACATCTTTGGGGTGATAGCCGCCCAGATGGCAAAGCAGGGGCACCAGAAGACATGACATCAGTGCTGCACAAAGGTCAACTATGCAGTCAAGACCCACTGGCAGCCAGCCCAGAGGTGCAGGCAGCTCTGTAGCAGTGTCCATACCACAGCCCAGGCAGCCACGTGGTACTCATCCATGTCTGGCAGGCATGCAGCCATGGGGCTGCAGGTCCAAGGGTGCGAATGCTGTCACAGGTGGCAGCAGGTCACAGCCAGGCAGCAGCTGCCACTGCCAGACTGCTGCAGTGGATCAAAGGTGCAGGGGCCACTCTGAGTTAGGGCTGCTGCAGCAGCCTGGCTGGCACAAGGGACTAGTGTCCCCAGATGCCAAATGGCCAGGGCTCAGAAACTCCTGAGGACAAGTAACCCTGAACTCACCAGGGCAGATTTTTATACATCTGGGGCCAGCACAGGTACGGGTCCCAGCCTCTAGCTCCCCCTAGCAGAAGATCCAGGAGGAGCCGGGCAGGGTCAGTTTGCCCCAAGTACCACAATTTGCCCCACACCAAAGTGAATGTTCAGGCATGTGTGCTGAGGCACAAATTTGTGCTGCTCCTACTTAAGCTGCTGCAAGTGTACATGATTGCATGTGTGGATGCGCCCAATGGCCATGTCCACACAAACGTGGATGTTTGATTCCCCGGGGACAGGTAGCAGCAGGACACCTTGTGCTGCTGCTAGTTGTCTCCAGGGAATGCCTGTGATGCCCTCTGGAATGTGGCAAGTTACCTTGGGTGGAGTAGGGAAGGCTGGGGCAAGCACTGGGATGGCCCTAGAAGCCTTACCTAGGGTCCTGGGGGCCTCTCAGGGCTGCAGTAGTGGCAGTTTTGCTGCTCAGAGTCTGGCTGGCAGCTGGAGCATGGCCCTGGCCACCCTGACTCTGGTTTTGAGCTGCCCCAACATGCACTGCTCCACTTTTTTTCTCACTGTTTTTTTGGACCCCTGGACATTCAGGAGTGAACCCCTCCTTCCCCCTCTCCCCTGTGCTGCTCCCTTGTAGTGTGGAGAACACCTGAAAGTGTGGTATGTGGTGCTGCAGATGTGTCTGCAACACCACTTACCACATGGCTGCACTCATTTGGATGTGGCCAATGGGGCCTGTGACTGCTGGACTGGGGCCCTCCCCGTAGGTGGTTCGCCTTTGATAGGGGGGACAGCGCTGATCACACCGGATCGCTATGGGTTTGGAGTAGGTCCCTTACCGTCCAGTCCCCGCCTTAGTTCTCGCCCGCCACGACTTGCTGTTAGGTTCAGTTAAGGTCGGTTCATGGCTGTGCTGTGGCCCGGGATCCCTCAGCAGTCACGTTGCGGGGCTCTGCCACCCCTGCACCCCGGCCTCACACCAGCTCTAGTGCTCGCCCCTTTTTTGTGGGACTGACCTCCTGTTGATGGGCTGGCAGCTCCCCTTGGCCTGCCCTGCCCTTATAGGATTACTCGTGTGCCGGCCTGCCTCGTCCTCTACTTCCTCATATCCTGTTTGACCTGACCCTGCCAGAGGGGGCCAGGACCCGGAAGAGCCCTGAGAGGGCGCAGTCGGGAGGAGGTTGCCACCAGCCGGCTGTGGTCAGAAACCTTTAGGGGTACTGGAGAGGTTGAGCGACAGATATTGCCCAAGGGGACCCAGGGAGGTCCAAATAGGAGGCCCCAATGACATGCAGTGATTTAGAATTACCTTTTGCTTGCAGCTATTGAGCCTGTTGTCTATCCACTTAATACTAGTTTTGTCTAGCCCACATTTCTCCAATTTGTTTATGAAATGGTCATGTGGGACCTTGTCAAAAGTCTTGCTGAAATCCAGACACTGTATCCACAGCATTCCCTTCATCCACCCAAGCAGCTATTTTGTCAAAGGAGATAAAATTTATTTGACATGATTTGTTATTAGTAAGTCCATGCTGGGTGCTTGTGATCAGCCTTTTCTACTTCAGACACTTGCAAATGGCCTTCCTTAAGATGTCCGCCAATAACTTTCCTGGTATCAGTGAGAGACTAACTAGTCTCTACTTCCCAGGTCCTCTTTTCTGCCTTTTTTAAAGAGAGGGACTACACTGGCCCTTTTCTAGTCCTGTGGTATCTTGGTCTCCCACAGCTTCATGAGTATTCTTGCCAAGAGTTCTGAGATCTCCTCTGCCAGTTCCTTCAGTACCCTGGGATGATACTTGATAGAATTAGTCAATGTTTCTAGAGTCCAGACAGTGTGGGACAGAGTCATCCATGGTATAATTTACTGAAGACAGCTTGGGCTGGCAGTTCAGTAGCATTGCATGTGCTGCCATTTTGTGTTCTGCCTACTCCAGTTGTCCGGGATGTGATGGCCTCTTCTCCTCAGTTAACCTCAGTATGTTGTTCCTCAAAGGCACAGATAACATTTGAGTAGTTAATAAGACTTTTCAAAGCTCACCTTTGTATTGCCGGAGTTTTTTTTAGACAATCTTTTGACAATAAAATATAGCATATATATATATATATAATATTTCACCCAGTACCCTATCAGACCCATATATATTTAGTACTGTATACCATCTAATGGGGGGAAAATTGTGACTCCTACAAATATGAAGTGTTAGCTAATGAATTGCTAGAAGTCAACTGACTGATTAACATTTCAACAGATTTGGGGCCTGATGCTGTGAATGCTGAAGTCCCTCAGGTCCACTGGGTGCCTATACATGGGCAACGAAGCTGCTCTGATGTGCTGTAATTCCAGTTCAGCGGAGCAGGCTTGATTAATCGAGTCTGCTGGAGCATAGTAATTACCGTGGTCCAGCAGACTCCTGTGTCACATGTATCAGTGTCCCCACACTGAAAAATGGCAGTGAGGGTGCTTTAACTAAAGCTCATTTGACAAGCTTTAGTTAAAACACCTCTGCAGCAATCTTTCAGTATAGGGATACATGTGACACTTCAAGTGCTTTAATTGGAGCAGCTCTTGGAGCTGCTCCAATTAAAGCACCTCTCTCCTGCTCCCCTCCCCCCCCACTCCCAGACCATATGTATAAATGCCCATTAAGGTCAAGCCTCATATCACAAGACTAAGCCCTGTTTGTAGCAAAGGCTGACAGCAATAGAAAGCTCTGGAAATACATCTTAAGACCATACCTGAAACACTAATAGGGCCCCTATATTACTACATGGTATTTCTTTGCTATTACAATGCTAAAAATTACATTACTACGTATTCAGCAGTTATAACCAATTTGCATAATCCCAAATAGGCAATACAGGAAAGCTTTCAAAATAAAAATGAATAATAAGATAAGCATTTATTGTTTCTTGCCCCCCTTTCTATTGCCACTGAAATTTGTACTGGTGTGGCTTTATATGAATAGTTCTTGGGGAGTAAATTATGATCAAAATTCAAAGCCACCATAAATTAAATGTGCTTTTTTTCTGCTTTGGTATACAAGACTTTCCATTAAGCTAGCCCCATATAATATACCTTGGATGCGTTCAAGAAAGCCTTGTAAATTATAGTAAGTATTTAAAATGGTAAGTAGACATTGAAAAAGGCCACATTAGGATTAATGAATGAAAGGGTTGATACTAAAAATGCACTTGTAAATAAATAACATGAAAAGTAAAGATGACACACTGTTAGGTTAGAGTTACAAGTGGAGGGAGTATGATAAATCATAGAGCTGTTTGCTAGAGCTTCACATTCTGGTTGCATGTCCCTCTAGGTTTTCACCCCGCATCCCACAAAAATCTTTTCTCATCTTACCCCATGCCACATACATCCGGGAAGCTCTTGTTACTGGTGAATGGGTATCCTGCTCATTGAGTTCTGGGTGCATTTGTATGGGGTATTCTACCATATGATAGATACAAGGCATTCGTTGATTGATCCAGTCATACGCAAACAGTGAGTTAAGCCATAGCTACAATAAAAATACTCTAACTGTGGCTGGTAGTGTTTATTTGGCATAGGTACATCTAAACCTTATTCTTTGGTAGCTGGAAGTATATACTGGACCAAACTGTCTGTACTGCTTTTCCACTTGAACTTTGACTTCTGAAGTGGTACTGTATATACTTTATACTTATCCATGATTTCAGTTAACTGTGTAATTACTGTTAGCAGTGGTCATTTTTCTAATGTAGATGGAGATTCTGTAAAAGGCATTTTGCATCCTCAGTGGGAACCCAGGTCCAGTCACCCTTTAGAAACAGTTATTGAAAACAATTGCAGGGCAACAAAAAAAGAGGGGCCATGGCAGCTTGAAGGCAGCTTGAAAGAAGGCCTGAACAGCATTCACTTTTCTGTATAGTGTATGAGGATTGGAAACAACAGCAGTGGGGTTGGAATCTGCAGCTGTGAGGGCAGAGGCTGAGCCAGAATTTTGCTTTAGGAGTTTGTGCTGCATGGCTATAGACCTGAAATGGGGAGAAAAGGCTGAGGGCCAAGGTGAAATCTATATTATGTATTCAATGGGTGTAGCTACACATCAAGTATGATGATATTGCTATGGCACCATACTATAGTACTTCCTTTTAGAAATACTAAAGCATGGCACAGTAATTACCAGTACTCTGCTACGCACACAGTGCATGGTTAGATTTCACCACTACGTCACCGTAATTTCATATTAAAGCAGGGGAGCACGCTCCTATGGTGACGTAGCTGCCGATCACATATAGACCCATGTGATCACTACATCACTGTAGCGTGTCGTACGGTGATGCAGTGCATTGCTATGGTGATGTAGGGTGGCATGTAGATGCACCAAATATGTGCATTTAATGGGGCTCAAAAAAGGGAGGCGTATACCCAATGGAAGGGAGGGGTCATCACCAGAGAGGATTATACTGCAGTTGCTCAGGGATACAGAGGGGCAGTCAGGAAGGCCAAGGAGGAGATGGAACTGGGACTAGCTTCCCGGATCAAGGACAACAAGAAGTCCTTTTTTAAATACAAAGGTGGCAAAAAGAAGGTACTGGGTAATGTGGGGCCCCTGCAAGACACGCTAGGAAATTTAGTTTTCACAGCAGACGACAAAGCTAACCTATTTAATGACTTCTTTGCCTCCATTTTCCTAAGCAGGGACCAGATCAGCCCCCACACTGGGCCCCCCTCAGGCCACAGGGGAGGTGCACCTAGGCCAAGGGTCAGTAAGGATCTAGTCAGGGAACTTCTGGAGGGCCAGGATGTATTTAAATCAGCTGGTCTGGACGATCTCCACCCCAGAGTGCTGAGGGAATTAGCTGAGGTCATTGTGGGACCCCGGCACAGCTTTACGAGCACTTGTGGTGCTCTGGTGTGGTGCCAGAGGACTGGAAGAGGGCCAGCGTGGTTCACATCTTCAAAAAAGCGAGGAAGGAGGACACAGGAAACTATAGGCCAGTTAGTCTTACCTCAATCCTGGGTAAGCTTTTTGAGAGAATTTTTCTGGCACATGTCCACGAGGGGCCAGCAGGGGAGATTATGCTTAGGGGCAACCAACATGGGTTCATTA
>NW_017728886.1:167155864-167180458 GCF_001723895.1 Crocodylus porosus | reverse complement strand
GGATCTAGTGGCCTGTTACAAACTAGTCAGAGGGGATCAGCAGGCACTGGGGGAGTCCCTGTTTCCCCAAGCACTACCAGGAATGACTAGAAATAATGGCCACCAGCTAGCAGAGGGTAAATTCAGATTAGACATCAGGAGGTGCTACTTCACAGTTAGGGTAGCTAGGATATGGAACTAACTTTCAAGCCAAGTGGTGCTTGGCTCCTACCCGGGTGGCCTTTAAGACAAGACTAGACAATCACCTTGCTGGGGTTGTTTGACCCCAGTACTCTTTCCTGCCATGGCAGGGGGTTGGACTTGATGATCTGCTCAGGTCCCTTCCGACCCTACAAACTATGAAACTATGAGTCTACATCTTGGTAAAAAAGACAAAGGAGAACAATATTTTTCTTAGGTTCGTCAGGTTAAAATATGTCTGGTTTTGACAGAGTACAGTGACAAATTCTTTGTGATCGTATCACAGGCATATTTAAAGTCTGGTAAGAATGGAGACTTAAAGTTTTGCATAGGACTGCATGTGTTTTCCAAGACCTAGAGAAAGTGCTTTCTTTCCAGACTGCATTTTTTTCACTTTTTCATAATTACAAATACCTTTTGCATCATATCATGTAACCTATGTCATAGCATCTGTGCACAAAGTATATTGTAGTCTGTTGTAGTTCAGTTGGAGTAACTTCTGATGCTGCTGTGGCACAGTCCAAATATGAAGGAGGTGACAGACAGACTAAAAAAGGTATGTACCTCAATGCTAATGGATCACCACAGCAGTGTACATGTGTAAATTAAATGGATGTTTATTCACAAATATACAGTGGGATTTGGAAAGTTGAATTGTGCTTCATGAAGATTACATGTAATTCAATATGGCATGACATGTACAACCACATTCTGAATTATAGTTACTTGGGGGAAATCCAAAGTATAAAGTCTTCAGTGAAGTTACTCTGGATTCACAGTAGTGTAGAATGAAATCAGAATCTGGCATGAAGTGATGGGTGGCTACATTTTTATAACCTGATTTTACTTCCCTCTATAGTATTCAATTTTATCCACATAGGTCCATTGAGAAAACAAGGTTCTTCTCTCAGTGAAGTGTTTATGGGCCCATACAGCCCAAGGAATACCTTTTATGTTCCTGTGGCACTTTGAATATCTTTGAGTGGGAAGAAGTCTTTGTGGGTAAGAATAAATCCACATACTTTTTGGTCTGCCATGCAAGGAAGGGCAGAGCAGCAGTCAGTGCCACCTAAATCTTTGCCAGGCCCCAGGGAAGGATTTAAGTTCAGGTTCCCTATTTGAGTAAGCACTAGGAACAAATGGTAACATAAAGGTTAGTAGAAGATTATAAATAGGATAATAAATGGAGAAGGAAGGATTATACTACCACATTAGAAATCATTCGAAGGCAAGTTAGAAACCCTCCTGCTTTGCAATAATTTCTGAGTACCCAGATTGATGGTAATCTATCCATCTGTGTTATTTATTAGCATTATGTTTTGAAACAATTAAAAAAAACCCTTTAAAATCACTACAGCTACATGTGTGCCAGGGCAACAGAATTCTAATAGACAAAGAAGAATTTTAATATTGTATGTGAAAATAATTGCACTGAGTTTATCCAATCAAATAAAATAAATAATATTATGTCACTTATATGACCAACATAAACTCAATAACTTAACTTAAATTCTGAATACTTGTGATTAATCATTAGAGCAGGGACTTTGAAAAAATATTTGCTAGATAAATTCAGACACTGAATACATGTGAGGAAATAATAGTCAGTCCATGAATTAGACTGGGAGCAGAAAGAAGTAAAATTAGTCCATTCATTGTAATAGATCACCCCTCACAGTTCTGCAGTCTATACAACTGCAAAGTTAAATAGCAAAAATAGAAGAAGGATTTAGGAAGAAGATAGCAACAAGGTAAATGTCTGTCTGTCTGTCTGTCTGTCTAACTTAGATAGGTACATAATCCTTTTAACAATGGTACCTGAATTCCTCACAAACCCTGATCTTATATCTTACAGCACTTGTCAGGGGTTGGGATACTAATTTTTGTCTAACAAGAGAGAACTGAGGAACAGGGAAATAGGTACCTGCCCAAGTTCAGAGCATTTATGGCAGAGCAGAGAATCAGACCTATCTCCTGTGTTTACATCCTAATGGCTTTAATTTAGTTGGTGTGGGAAGCGATAGCAAAGAAGATGCAGCAGTAAGGATTTCAGCAACCAGAACAGAAGCCATCTGGAGATTTTGGGCTTGCTCTGTCAGAGCTAGCTAGCCTCCCCATGGTACAAGAACACCATAATTTTACTGCATAGATATACTCTATGTGGTCAGCTGAGCTTTAAAATAAGATAGAAAGTTGATAAGTTGCTTGGATACAGGAATGCTTTCTGGATGCACAAAAGAAAGTTTTTGTACCCATAGTTGGTGATATTGTACAAAGTAAGCAAAAAGAGACCAGAACAGGGAGTCAAGGAGGAAATAGTCATGAGATAGGCTCAAAAGTCCCTGGAGAAGGACAGTTTTGAACATGAGCTGACATCATGAGGTGACTAAGAAAAGTGTGTTGATACTGGTATGATTGAAGATAGGGTCATGGCCTAGGCCTGAGAGGTGAAAAATTAAGATACTAAGGAAGGGTAGGTTGGATAGGTTTCATCAACATATGTAATAAAGTGCCTAGTTAGGAGGACATTAGAGGAGAGACTAATTATGGAAATAGGTGAAGGGAGAATGTGACATAAATTACAGAGAATCTAGGATTGCAGGAGAAGGCGGGTGACTACAAATATTAAAAGGGTGAGTCCATTTTATTTCGATGTATGTGTTTTTTTTTTTATATCTGTGCGTATAGTCTGGCAGACATATCAATAAAAATTGACTCATCAGGTGCTGATTTGGATTGGTTCATTATTTTCTAAATTAATTTGATAGGCCAAAGAATCCCAAACTGTGGCCCAGTAAGTTGTTGCATCATAATGAATGGGACTTGTGTTGGACAAATGAGCTTGGATTCACCTAGTGTTACCAGGGGCTGGGATGGCATGGGTACTAAGGCATATGGTTGACAGCCCAGAGGTTGCAAGCAGAAGCACTAATGGCACAGCCCTATCCAGGTTTCAAATTGCACTTTCACTTTTGCAGGGGTCTGCAAAAAAATTTAAACTGGTTCGTTGGAATGAGCAGTCCGATTGGAGATGCCCCCAGTTTATGATTTTCAAATCTTACAGGGGGGACTCTTTTTTCTTATGAGGGGATTCAGCCCCCACAGAGCTCCTCCGTAATTTGTACCCTGTCCATATCAGATTCCAACAAATCTGTGAACTCTGCTAAATCCCTTGCCAGAAGGACATGAAAAAAGGCATGAAACCTGGTACTACTTGACAGCAGAAAACTGCTGCATAATAGCTTGTTCTAATGAATGATTTTAGCAGAGGACTGAAAATAATATACATGCAGAGCCTCACCTTAGTCACTGGAACTAATCCAGATGCATTCCAGTGACTTTGTAAATCAACAGATTTCCACCTGTATAACTAAGATCCGCACCATGTCCATATTTGAGAAAGCAAGGCTTAATTTTGTTTTAAGGGTTTCTATATTTCACACCTCAGATTCATCAACTGGAAGAATGTTTTACCCATTTCCCCCACTCACATAGGTTTAAGAGGCTAGGTGAGCAATCACTAGATTATAGGTATCATCTTAGATTTAGCATGTTTTATACATTTTAAGGAAACTTTTTGCATGAGGAAAAAATGGTGGAGCAATATTACTGCATTGGTTCAATGTGTCACATGCCCAACAATGTTACCTGGATTTTTACCCAATGTTATTTTCAAAGCAGTAATGAATTATGACAGATCTTCTGAAGTAAATTGGAAACATGGCTGAAGTCAAGAAAAGAACACCAATTTACATCAGCAGGGGATTTGACCCATATTTTCATCTTTCTGATAACACTTTATCTGGGCAGGAGTAGATGCCTGAAGATGGAATTAGAGGTAAGTCACTCTATATCTTCTATCAGTGAGAATTCTTAGGTATGTTTTAGCTAATTAAACAAATAGACTCACCCACAGAATAGTAAATATGAAAAGAGTGGTTAAAAGAAAATATCTGTCTGCAGTAAAATCCAATGTAGGTAGGGTAAACCTGATATATTTGCACCAATGATTAGAATGGCATTGATAGTCACTGAACTTTGTGAATTGTTAGGCAAGTCAACGTTTTAAAGAAGAAGGGCAATACTTCACAGATTATATTTGTTTTTTGATGCATACAGTTTAGTTTCACTTATGCTAATAATGCTTAGTATACTAGCAGCTGCTTTGTGGTAGATGTTATGAATGTAGTGAAGTTGCAGTAACGTAAAATGTATTACAGCACCAACTCAACTATTAACTCGTCTCTACAAAAGGCAGCCATCTTCTCTCTGTGAACTGTGGAGTGTGTGGATTAGTAAAATGTGAATTAGTGAGGTTCTGCTGATTAGCTGAAAAGATGCACATTCTTCTTGACTTTTAGAGGTGAAGAGCCGTTGGTTCAGAAAACATCCCATTACTGACACCTTTAATAATAATATAACACTTCACAATGATAGTGAAAGAGGAGCTATTTGTAATGGCCAGTATAACCATCCTGAGACAGTGTGTCATGAATGTTTCTCTGCTAACATGTCAGAGACCAGCCAGCAGTCATCATGCTCTCAGAGTATTTCTGGTCATGTATACATATAGAATTTTGAATCTGCCAAAATGCTATTTAAACAAGACTACACAGAAAACTGATTTACCTTACACAAATGTCTGGTGGAGAATCACCATGTAAATTTTAATTTACTTATGGGCCAAAAGCAGGAGGCCACCACCTAAGAAATGGATGACAGCATCTGAAAGTGGTTCCAGCATTTTAAAAGCAATTATGGGGGGTAGATTTATGCATGAAACCTGCTCTGTACATTAACTAAATATGTGGGTTTAATGACTGGAAAGAGAAAACCAGCTACAAAATAGCCAAAGTAACAGGTCATTGTAGCTGCTCCCCTGAGAACATAGTATGTGTCTGCATGTGTAGTTGGGTGTGAGTGTGCTTTGCAGATCTGAGGAAAATAAGTGAACATCCTTAAAAAGTGAATGATACAGAACGTTGTAGTATTTGCCTTCCTGTATGAGGAAAAGAAGCTGTCTCTACATGAACATTTCCTAGAAAATACTGATGAGGATGGCAAAGAAGTAATGCATTCTTCACTCCAATGGAAATTAATGGAGCATGCATTCCTCATTCTCAGTCTATTTGAGACTGCAACAGGGGATATCACATCTGGCAAAACTACTCTGAGTCATGTTATACCACTTATAACATCATCTGGACCTTAGGAAACAGCTTTCTGAAAATAAGGAATACTGTACAGTACCTGACATTAGCCTTGTTGAAAGGTACTGATAAGTTGCAGAAGCCTAAGAAATTAAGGACCTAGTTTATAAAACCACATTTACATGGAATTTCCCTGAACTTTGTTACAGCAAATTACCTGGTTTTGCAATTTGTTAACCGTCCTTTTCCCTTAAGTGCCTGTCTCTAAGGAAACAAGAGGTGCACATTGGTGAAACAGGACCAAATCAGTTTAAAAGGAGCATTTGGGGTTTCAACAGAAGAACATTGTGTGCTATGAAAAAAATGTTTTTTCAAGACACCAATAGAAACTGAGGGCGTTTATTATTAGTAATAATAACACCTTAAAGTTTATATAGGACCTATAACCTTCACAGACTGTGGATCTGCTCCTTTACCTGCTGTCCTTAACTCATGCAATTAGCATTTGTAAGATTCAGTGGTACCACTGGTGTGAGTAAAGACTATGAAACATAGTTATGAGTATATGAAACATTGCAGGATATGTTCAGATACATATGTATGTGGACATATGGGATATGTTGCAGGATATGTTGTAGGGTTACAGGATATTGCAGGACATTGCAGGGTATGTCCAGATACATACAGATTGTTACCTCTGGGCTGGAGAGTTGTAGCAATACAGTGCACTGTATTTTCAGCAACAGAGAGGGGAAGAAAGCTGTAGTCAGGAACAGTGAGTAAACTCCTTCTTCTTGAAAACTGTCATAGGACTTCCATTCTTTATGCACAATGAACAGGAGCGTTGGTCTACAAGGCTTCATGACTGAAACAGCTTAAATACAGCACAAGCTTATCCATTACAGCTGCAATATTTGCAATAGCATAACTAGGATAGGGTGAGCAGCACATCTGTTCTGGGTACTGATTTAAAGTACAAGTCAACGGTATTCTGCATTGCTTTGTATTTCTGCCCTTCGGCACTGATCATCCCCCCCCCCCCCCCCGCCAACCTCAGTGCCTGCTGTCTGGTGCTTAGTACCCACAAACACTTTCCAGTGCTGAAAAGCATGCTTACCCAGGGTTTCAAAATTGGTAGTTATGCCTCTGAATATTTGCATTTCCTACCCCTTAATCTCCTAGTCAGCAAGTGCTAAATTGCAATAATGTGAAGTACCTGCATTTTCCAAGTAAAAAATGCTATAAAATATGCCAAGGTGATAAGAACTGTGGAAATAGGGAAGGAAGAAAAAAGGTTTTGAATCATTAAAAAACTTCTGCTGGAACACGTAGGATTTCAGAACTTGTGGCCTATGGCTGTGCCTGGTATTTGGCTATTTGTCATGCATCCAAATGGTTTCCCAGTCAAAAGCTGAGACCTGTATATCCTTGAATTCACGATATTTAAAATCTGGATTTGGTTTCCAGTGAGTGCATGCATCTACATGTGTGCTTTAATGCACAGTAGTGGCAAAAATGCTAATATACTAATGCACAGTAAAATTAGGCTACTGCACATTAAGCATCACTAAAAAGTGTGCACTTTTACTACTGTGTATTAGGGTAGCCTAACATGCATTTAGTTAGTACCTCAAATGCACATGCGCAGGGCGGAGTGGGGAGGATGTTTAATTAGAGTGGCTCTGACTAATTAAAAGGCTACATTTATAATGGATCAGTGTCCCTGTGCTTAAAAATGGTGGCAAGGGCACTTGAACTAAAGCTTGTTTGACGAGCTTTAGATAAAGTGTCCCCACCACAATTTTTAAGCATGGGGATGCTGATACATAGGACACAGGAGGCTGCTGGAGTGAGGTAATTACCACAGACTCGATTAATTGAGTCTGCTCTGATGTGCTGGAATATCAGTGTGATGGAGCAGGCTGTATGCTCATGTACCCAGAGGTACTAAATTTAATGTGCAGTAGCAGAAGTGTGTTAATGAATGTGTAGATGCACCCAGTTAGTTTGTTTGGGGCCAAGTCTGTTCAGGGCAGCCTGGATACCCCGATACATTTATTAGCCGTTTCAGATAGAAATTCATGGAACAAAAAAACCAAACAACTTTCTATTATGAGCATGCATGTGTGCACAGGGAGATTACCCAGTTCTTTATCCAGGAGGTCAGTAGATTAGATTCTGATTCAGAAATTAATATGAAGTTGTATTAACATCCAAAGAAAATCAATGTCCTGGTTAAAAAGTACCAAGAAGTTCATTTCTACTTTAGGAGTATAATGTGCAGATTTTCTTTTGATGTTCAGCTGTTTCCAATGCTGGTTATAAAGAGTCCCCAGTGTCCCATCCTGCACCCGTGATTATAAAAATATTTAAAGTCACAGAAAGGATATATGGCTGTCCAGACACATATTTTGATTTATGTTATACCATTGTTTGGACACACATTTGAAGGCAAGGTTTTTGGCTGACAACAGCATCACAGAAGCAGTCTTCCATCCATATATTATAGTGATGACCCCTGGAAATTATCAGGGTTTAATACAAGGCTATAATATAAGGTTTCTGAAAACTCCTCTACATAAGCAGTAGACAACATAAAAAGTCATATTACTATTTATGTGCCATCAAATCACATTAGGAACGATTTGACCACATAAATAGTAAAATGACTTTTTGGGAATATGGAAATTAAAGAAAAATGTTTCAAATAAAAACCATATATTACAGAAAAATAGCAAATATGCAACAATATTTTGGAAGTAAAGAGGCTGGAAGGAAGGTAAAGACTTAACACATTTTAAAATAATTATGCAGATGTTTCTGTGTTTTAGAACAAAATTGACTGTACATCCATTGCTATGTTATGTTGTGTTATGTTTATTGATACACCAGTTTTGTGTTGGCTATCTGCACTGGGAGCAGATGATTATCAGCCTATCTTAGTTTTAAAGTGAGCAGTAGTTAGTTATTCTTTGTATTTTCACTGCAACTAAAAATCTGGATGGAGGAGTTCTGTCTCCATTAAAGATAATGATAAAACTCCCAGATGCCAGGATTTCTCCTTGGGCAGTTTCTTTTTTAATCAAGAATGGGTATTTGTTACTTATTCTCTACTCACTGCCCATGGATGTCAATGGAACCTTTTTGCTGTTATTAGTGGCTATGGTAATAACAGTAGTAGTATGAAATCTGTAGTGAGCTAGATGCTTTACAGATGGAGATAAATAAAAGCTTGCTTCCCACATTTGCCTCTAACCATGGTCCGACTCCTGTTGAAGTCGATCAAAGTTTTGCCATTGACTCCAATGTAAGCAGGATGAAGCCTTAAATACAAGGTACAAAATATTGGTAGATTTACTACCAGCCCTTTATATGGGGCAGCACTGAACCTCCTGAGGCACAGACTGGGAACTATGTTCTGATGCACAGAGTTATAATCTGCTTCCCAGTTTTCCTGTTTTACAGGAAATGTTGTGTGCCAGCTCTATAATTAGTACATGTGTTTTCTAGTTGTGCTGTCTGTAAAGGGTTATGTGTAGCTTCTTCTATTCCTTACCTCTTCTTACCTGCTCTTTGGCTAATACGTATGGGTTGTGTCCCCGTGGAAACAGTTCGCTTCTCTACACCACTATCTATAGAAACTTTGCAGAGTAGGCTACTATCTGGCCCTAAATCTAGGTGATGCAACCCCCACCCCCCCCAAATCCCCCACAGATGGTGAAGTTATACATATATTTGCTGAGTACCCATGATTTTTGTTTTCAATTTTTTTTCTTTGTAATTGTTTTGTTCTCCATTATCTGCCAGGTAAGTAGCTTTCTACAGGGAGGGCTAATATTAATAGACCTTTTGGAAGGAGTACATTTGAAGGAGGAACTTTTGTTCTAAGGCCCCTCTTCAGCAAGGTAGTTTAAGCACAAGTAGTATCATTGACTTAAAAAAAAATTCTTTCCAATGGGACATGAATGGGACTCTCTACCATCTTCATTTAAACACAGGCTAGATCAACTCTACCTATTTGGCATCTGAGGGTACATGCAGACGTTTCACTTAGATTGACCTGACTAGGGTTAAGTTGACTTAAGTGCTGAATTGTACACATTTGGGGAGGTTAGATCAGACACAAAATAATTGTCTGATCCAACTTTAGTTCACCTAGGAGGTGAACCATGTAGATTGGGCTAACCTATGGCCAATGTAACAACATGTGTACACATTCAGAGTGCATACAGCCCCTGAGCTGGAAAAGGCCAGCTACTTGCCCCAGCCCTGGGGGATGCATGTGTCCTAACCCCCCAACCCTGATCAGGATATTTTTAGCCCCCTGCATATGTGGTCAATGTTCTTCAAAGATACTTTAAGAAAAAAGCTCTTGTTTTGAGACAGAAATAAATAAGTTCAATTCTTAGAAGATTAAAGGATTCAGGAGAGTCTTTATATCAATCACTCTTCTGGGTGTGCAACTCCCTTTGAAGTCAGGGACCTTGCCTGTGCAAAAGGATGGAGATATAGAGCACCAGAAGTTCACAATACCAGGGTTTAGGCAAACCAGAAAGATTAGGGAATGTCCATGCAGTGCATGGATTTTTAAAGATTTACATTCTTTGAAGTGCTGCACTGAAAAAAGTGATTTTTTTTTTTACCATCCACACATCATAACAGTTAAACATTTGTCCACAGAAAAATCTGACTGAACCTGGGAGCAAAAAAGCAAAGGAAAAGGGAATCAGAGTGTCTTATGAACATAGAAAGAGAGATGAGAGGGAGTCTGGACGCAGGAGAGAAGGTTGCTGAAAATGGTTAGATGCAATCTGGAAAGCAAAGAAGGGGTATGCCTGGAAAGCAGAAAGATAGAACTCTACAAGAGGCAGAAAGCACGTGCATGTGAGAGGAAGAAAATAATACACTGATCTACTTAGAGAACTAAATAATTGCTCTGCATTTTGAGTGATTTCCTTTAAATAAGTATCCGCTTTTATTTTCATTTTGAAAATGTCTTTTCTTGAAAAATTTTCAAACTTATATCTACATATCTATATCTAAACATATATATCTAGATATATGTCTAGATATCAATATCTATATATCTATCTAGATATATTGATATCTAGATACAGTATATATAGCTAGAGAGAAAGAGAGAGATTACTTGAAAGTTTGAGCTTCTTACAGTTCTTCTTTTCAGTGTGGGCCTGATCAAGGGAAATGCTGAGCAGGGAATGGAAAAATGGAGTAGTTTGTCAAACCTGGTTCAATATGAATGCAAAATGGTACGTTTCAAGCCCAGAAACTGTAAATCTGTTTCGGTAACAATAGCAGAAAAATAATCACTTATTATTTAACAGGTTTTTAGCCTTTAGGCTTTCTTCCCCTTTTTTGTACCATGCCACAGAACAGTTTTAAAAATCCTTGTTCTGCCATTATCAGTGTGTATTTTAAGAATGACATCTGCAGCTGTTACCTAGTAGTCAGAAGCCATGGTTAGGTGGGGAGTAGGGGGAGAGAGAAAGAGTAATGACAGACTGGCCAACATACTTCCTGTTTTTGCAAAATGGTTGCTAGGTCTCCGCATTTTCTCTATTTTTCTGCTAATTATGGGAAAAGTGATTTATTAATATTTGTGTTACGGTAATTTTTCAGCTCCTTAACATCCTTTTCTAATCTAGCCAATATTTGGTAATACCTTTAAGCTCTGTTTTTAATTAATGGGGGGTGTAGATGTTTAGAGCAGATGGGGTTGTGATTTTTTTTAGAGGTCTGGAAATTGGTTGAGTTTTAAAATCATGCAGATCTGCCTCTTAAAACTGCAGTTAAACACACCCTGTTTCTGGAAATACTATGTATATGTTTGTCATATTTTTTTTGCCTGCTTGACATACCATCTTGTGTCGTGTCACATCAAATAGCAACAATCATGAAATTTTTAGGGATGTGTCAGTTCTGAGATACCTACTTTCTTGCTTTGATCCATCAGGGTTATACTGGAGGGTAAAATAATCACTCCAGAGGCATAGCTATAATTACGTGTTATTTCTTTCTTTATTTTTGAAATAGAATAAAATACATTTGTAGATTTCAAAGTTTTTTTCCCTGATAGCCCATAAAAAGCAATGTGCGACAAAACCTGAATTTGGATTGTAACTGTGTCTTATTTCCTGAAGAATAAATCACAAATGAAACTTAAATGGACAATTAGGGCCTGGTCCTGTGAGGCCTTCAGCACCCTCCCTTTCCCTTGAAACCACTGAATAGTGCATGCTCAGTCACTCACAGGATCAAGTTAGCTGCATGGCATTTCTAGCTGCGTCCTTATTGTTCACTTAGCAACAAGTAACTTAGAAGCATGAAAAGTTTGCCGTAGTTTCCAGGGAGAAAAATCTAGTGATACAATCATTGGTCCATCTTTTTTTTCCTACAGGATTAGCCAGGATAAATAAATAAACAAGCCAGCAGCAAATATATTTTGAAAAGACCCATCATAGGACTCCCCACTGCTCATTTCTGTGTTTAATTTATTTTCCAAGTCCTGGAGCGCCTGTGTAGCACGCTGGGTGGCGGCTGGTCTGTAGAGTAGCGGGCCCTGGCAGTGCACATCTGTTAAAAGGAACTGTATCACAGCTGTGTAAGACAAGTGAGTGCAAACTGCCAGTCCTGTCCACAGGGCCATGGGTCAATTCATCAACAGGATAGCTACTGCTGAGAGGAATTTCTCTCAGGCAGGATGAACCTCCAGTGACTCTTTTCCTGGGCCTAGACACCCCCCTCCCACACACACAGAGCTATCAGTCAACTTATGGTTGAACTCTGGTTCACCTCGTGACCCCTTCTTCAACTCAGATCCACATTAAAGTGTGAACTAGGCCTTAGCAGGGCCAAGAGGCCTCTTAACCCACCTTAGCTTCATTTCCAGTCTGACATCAAATTCACAATCTAACCCCTACTGATACCATTTGTAGTTACATATGTAAGTTTGGCTACTGAGCAGTTGAAGCCTTAGCTGGGCAAGTAAACACTTCCCACAACAAAAGTATTTTTTGATAACAGTTAAAGGGGAAATTGTTTGTGTTTTTTATTTATTTGTTTAGTATAGGAAACACATCCAACAGTGCTCGCTTGAGATTCACCCTCGGGACTGAGCATTTATGTTGGTGAATATGAAAATCTGTTATTTTGATGGGGAATGACATTTTACCTGCTTCAGGATACAGACTCCTTTAGTCGCACTTTTGTCTACAGAGATGAAATATAATTCTCTCAGGAAGACAGGGAGGGATGGTTACCTATCCCAGGTGCAATGAGCTTGACTCTGAGGTGAGCTCTGGCAGTGCAAATGCATAGCAGATAGCAGATGGTCAGTAGCTCCCTCTATTGAATTTGTTCTGGGAGTGTCTATAATTTCCTTTTGCCTGCATTTGGGAAGATAGACAAAAGGAAGGCAGACATTTGTGAAAAACTGATCAGTGTTTTCTGGTAACTTAGTGGCAGGGAGGAATTTTCCTTTTATTTTGGAGTAGATAGCAATGGCCTTCTCCAAAATCTCAGTGAAACCCTTCTTTGGGAAATGTGGCAGAGTAAAAGAGCTGGCTGACCTGAATATTACCTTCCTGTATTCTCTGGATTATGTTGCTAGAAGCCATTGCTGCGGCAAAAAAATGTTATGGCGTCCATTGGTGCTTTAGAAATGCATACAAACACAGGAAATACGGATTGTTTTCTGTGGGGCTGGGGGGAGTTGTTTTGGCTGATTGTCCTGTGCTGATGAAAAGTACTGAGGCCTAGAGAGTGGCCGCTGAAGCACTGAACCTGTTATCGTGGTCTGCAAGGGATAACATCCACCCAGAATTTGTAGCATTCTCCTTGGACATAGACTATTGAGCATGATATTAAAGATATGCCCCTGATTTTCCTGCAGGGTCCTTTCAGGAATCATGAAGAGGAATAATTGTATCTCCTGTTGTTGTCTCTAGTTACAGGCAGTGGAGAGAAGAATCAGCGTCTGAAGAAAGCCAGAACTCAGGAACAAGGAATTTTGCAAACTTGTCTGAGAGAGGATGACAAGGATGATGATTGTGTAGGTGTCCTCTTCAAAATCTTGTGTATATCTGTAGGAGTTCCAGAGAAACTCTATGAAAAGAACATTTTCTGTGCTGCGTCTAGACTTCTTCTTTGGGTTCCCCACTGCTCTGCTTCAGGGAGCGTAAAGATGCTCTAGCAAAATGTCATTTAATCAGGCATAAAAATACTGATCAAGGAGTGACAGGCATCAGACAGCAATCTCTAATTAGTTCTCAAAACAGTTGTCTTCTGTATCCCTGTTTCTTCATTAATTAAAAAAAATTCCATTGATGTACAACAGAATAGGCATTTTAGTAATAGCACCCTTTGGCATTGCCAGGAACTTACAGCCTTATTGGAATGAATGATTGAACTGGATTCAAGGGAAGTGGTGCTGGCTCCCACGTTAGGGTTCTTTAAAAGGAGGCTTGATAATTACCTAGCTGGGGTCATATGAGCTTAAACTTACCAGGGGTCATATGAGCCCAGTATTCATTCCTGCCCAGGGCAGGGGGTTGGACTTGATGATCTGCTCATGCCCCTTCTGACCCTACATCTATGAACCTATGGATCCTAGCTGAGCTTCCTCGGTGTAGATGTCAGTACACATCATCTTGTTAATTACTAGATGGCGAATACCAATGTGCAGACACTTTTCTGTCACAATTTCCAGTCTGGCTTCTCTATTCCTTTTACTCCCTACATTTTTTCTGGAGAAAGGTTTATGATGTCATTTGTCAAAAACACTGCAACTGATATGAGTTCTGGGCAGTGGTGGTGGGGGCAGTGGAGAGAGATAGAGAAAGGGGTGCAGCCCCTGTTTAAAACACTTGACCAGGCATCTTGTCTGTTTGGTCAAATGAACTCAGTTTTCAGTGGAAGTACAGTGGTGGCAGCAGTCTCCAGCCAGGTGGAATTACCAGTCCTCCAGCATCCCAGTCCTCCAACTCTACCCCTGAACCCTCACTTCAGTGTGTCTCCTTTTGAGATTCAGAAAATAGTCACTTTCAAATTCATTTTATAACCCAAAGACTTTCTGGAGGCCTACACTCAGAAAAAAGAACATGGGATACATGGTTCACCTAGTTTGTATCCTGCAGTTGTGCTAAGATACTTTGGGGGCTGGTTCAAAAAGCCACAGACTCAGGGCAGCTGGCAGTTACTTTGGATTGCTGTCTTTCATCAATGGATCTGCCTTTTCTTATTTTCAAGGATAGGCTAATTGATGGATATTTACTTTAGTACAGGGGTGCTTTGCACACTGTAAAATAAGAGATTTTTAAAAAGGTTGATACATAATATTGTATTTACTGGCAAATAACACTAATATGAATGGATTTTGGTTTGTGACTATTTATGGACACACAAATATTTACAAACTTTTTTTATATTTTTGTCAAATTTAGCATAATTGGCAGTTTCTGCTCAAAAGAGGTCCAGGAGATGATTAACTGGGTTTGGCTGTGTTGGTACACAACTTTGTATGGAAGTTTACAGAGCTGAAAGACTCAAAAGGTATGTCAGCCTAATTACAGCAAGTCTCTGACGCTGCCCTAGCCAGTATCATGATAGGTGACTTACAGCTAAGGAAGAAGTCTTAGAATCATAGAAATTAGGGTTGGAGGTCATCTAGTCCAACCCCCTGCTCAAAGCAGGACCATCCCCAACTATATCATTTCAGCCAAAGCTTTGTCTAGCTGGGTCTTAAAAACCTCCAAGGATGGAGACTCCATAACCTCCCGGGGTAACCTGTTCTAGTATTGTACTACCTTCCTAGTGAGAAAATTCTTACTGATATCTAACCTAAACTTCCCTTTCTGCAACTTGACACTGTTGCTCCTTATTCTGTCATCTTTCACTTCTGGGAACAGTCTAGCTCCATCTTTTGAACCCCCCTTCAGGTAGTTGAAGGTTGCTATTAAATCCCTTCTTGGTCTTCTCTTCTCCAGACTAACTAAGCCCAGTTCCCTTAGCCTCTTCTCATAAGTCATGTGCCCCAGTCCCCACACCATTTTCATTACTCTCCACTGGGCTGTCTCCAATTTTTCCACATCTTTTCTATAGTGATGGGCCCAAAACTAAACACAGTACTCCAGATGTGGCCTCATCAGTGCTGAACAGAGGGGAATAATCATTTTCCTTGACTTGCCGGCAACACTCCTACCAATGGCAGCTCAGCATGCCATTAGCCTTCTTAGCAACAAGGGCACATTGCTGGCTCATATTCAGCTTATTGTTTACTGTAACCACCAGGTCCTTTTCTACAGAGCTGCTACCCAGCCAGCCAGCCCCTAGCCTGCACGGGATTATTCCATCCTAAGTGCAGGACTTTGTACTTGTCCTTGTTATACCTCATGAGATTTCTTTTGACCCAATCCTCCAATTTGTCAAGGTCACTCTGAATCCTAGCCTTACCCTGTAATGTATCTACTACACCCTCCAGCTTGGTGTCATCTGCAAACTTGCTGAGGGTGCATTTGAAGCCACCTTCCAGGTCATTGATGAAGATATTGAACAAAAACTGGGCCCAGTACTGGCCCCTGGGGCACTCCACTTGAGACAGGTTGCTAACTAGACCTCAACCCATTGATTACTACCCTTTGAGCACAATGCTCCCGCCAGCTTTCTACAGTCCATTCATCCAGTCCATTCCTTCTTAGCTTGCTCGTGAGAGTGTTGTGGGAGACTATCAAAAGCCTTGCTAAAATCAAGGTATGCTACATCCACTGGTCTTCCTGTATCCACAGAGCCAGTCATCTCATCATAGGAGGTAATCAGGTTGGTCAAGCATGACTTGCCCTTGGTGAATTCATGGTGACTGTTCCTGATCACCTTCTTCTCCTCCAAGTGCTTAGAATCTTATGCCTTGAGGATCTTCTCCATGATTATTCCAGGCACTGAGGTGAGGCTAACCAGTCTGTAGTTCCCTGGATCCTCTCTGTTCCCTTTCTTAAATATGGGCACTACCTTTGCCCTTTTTCCAGTCATCTGGAACCTCTTCCAATCACCATTAGTTTTCAAAGATAATGGCCAGTGGCTCTGAAGTCACATCAGCCAACTCCCTCAACACCCTCAGGTGCATCCCATACACCCCCATGGATCTGTATGTCCAGCTGGAAGGGTCCTCCAGAGGTCATCTAGTCCAACTCCCTGCCTGAGGCAGGATCATCTCTTTAACTAGGGTGTGCTGATTCTCCTGCTAAGAGCAAAGCCAGAGGTTCCTGGTTGGAGGGTCTTGTCCCTCCACTCAGGTTCAGATGAATCGCCATATTTGGTGTCAGGAAGAAATTTTATCCCATGGTCAGACTGGTATGAACTGTGGGGGATTTTGCCTTCCTCTGTAGTGGGGGGTGTGGCCCTGTACCTGGCACCTTGGGAGTATATATTGACATTTTATAGAAGCAGGACTTTGGCTGTTATGGTTCCCTTGCTTTACCTGTGGCAAGTTAGGGTTTTAGGTATATGTTGTGTTAGAATTGAAAGTATTCTTATGTAGAGTTTAGATGGGATGGTTTGGATAGGGATGACTCTGCCTCAGGCAGGAAGTTGGATTAGATGACCTCTGGAAGTTCCTTCCAGCCCTACTTCTTTCTGACTCTGTGGCTTGAACCACCCAAAGTGGGCATGAACCTTTTTCTTGAAAGTCATTGCACAGTTCACAGTAAGGAGAGCAAGAAAAAGCTATGTTTCACTGGATGGGAGTAGAAATTATACTTCTGGTAAGCAAGGGACAGATCTGGTGCAAGTACAGTGGTGTGGACACACTCAGCTTTGTCAACCACATTGCAGGATAAGCCATTGGGGACTTTTTTTAAATCCCCAAAGCAAGTAACAATTCCCCTCTCTCTTTCCCTCCATGAGGTGTCACTTCAGTGACACCTCCCCTCCCCTCCTTTTCCTCCTTTTCCCTTCCCTTCCCTCCTCTCTCCAGGTTGCATGTGTTGTATGTGGAAGCAGAGGGGAGAGCTGCTGTGCAGCACATCCAGGGATTGAGGCTGTGCACACATAAGATGTGTGGGGGTAAGGGTAGGGTGGGGGAGGAGTTGCTCTGCTCTGCTCTGCTCTGCCTGTGCTGTGCATGCAGCCAGGGCAAGGTGGGGTGACACCCACATGGCATGCAGTCTCTTGATCTCTTGATCTGTATGTAGTCCCTGGCTGCTGCCCTGGTCTAG
This sequence comes from Crocodylus porosus, assembly GCF_001723895.1. Lineage (NCBI taxonomy): Eukaryota > Metazoa > Chordata > Crocodylia > Crocodylidae > Crocodylus > Crocodylus porosus. The sequence continues at coordinate 167,162,901 of NW_017728886.1, read as the reverse complement.
AATAGTTTGGCTAAAACTGCTATATAAAACTATTCTTGAAATGATCAAACAGAATGGATGTATTTGATACATCCATCCTCATACCTTCCACAGCCTATCACAAGCCATTATTCCAAAAATATAAGGTCATTTTGTAATTTCATTTTGGTGATAATGAGACTAAACAAATTAATTAAATCAATAAGAGGGGTCCCAACCCAAGTCAGCAGGACCATCTAGATTCTTAAGCTGGGCATCTGCTTCAGGGTCTTCCTGAATCCTCACCCTGGCACTTTATCAACATGGTATCTAGGTCTAAGTTGTATGGAACGATGTGAGTATTGAGTCTAAGACCATCTCAAGCTTTGCAGGACAAATTATCATCCTGGTGTGCATATAATAACATATATATAATAATGTCTCAACTTATATGCTCAATATGCTATAAGTGTTGACTATTTGTCAATCTGTTGCACTAGTAAAGATACGTTCCTAAAACAGCTTCAAATAATCCTTCAGAGACAGATCTAGAAAAAAATATTTATAATTGTGTTGACTGACAAGGCCTGAGCCCATTTCCATTTCCAGGCCCTCGTGGGAAAGTTAGATTAAAAGAAGGGAAATACTTTGCATAAAAATGATTTTCACAGAGTAATGACTGAAATGATAATACCCAGGCAATAGCACATCAATCACACCAATGAAATAATATCTGATGGGTTTCATAAAACTGACCTTTTTCCCTGTTCTAGAAATATATATTTTTTCCATGTGTAAACTCTGCAGATTCATTATGATCTCCTATCACTGATGCCTCCTGATTATAAGGTAAAGAGCAAGCCTAGCGATATTGCCTTTTCCTTCTTCAGCTACTATCAAAACAGTGCAAGAACCCCAGTCACAAACTCAAGAGTCTTTTGACAGCAGCAATTAAGCAACTTAATTAATGAGTGAATAAAAATGATAATATTTACTGAATGGGAGCATCCTGTTTTGCATTTTTATTCAAACTGTGCACCTGAAGAACACCACTGAGCATACTCCCTCCTCCCCTCCTTGTTGTGATTGTTGTTCTTTTTTTTCTCCCCTGCACTGTTTTGGCCTTACAGGCACCCAAATGCTATCGAACACTCCAGTTATTACACAGACACTAAACCAGTGCACCAGAAGTCACTTCTAGCATTTTGAAGGGATTATGCTTGTACTTTGTTGCCGTTCCAGCTCACCCCGAAAAACCTGGCTTGTATCTGAGGGACAATTTCCACGGTGCATTTGTAAGGCTGAACTTTACATCAAAGTGGGTGATTAATTACTGATAAGGAGCTAATAAAACATTAATGCATTTTGTAATTAACAAGCTTTGGAATGACATCTCACTCCACTCCCTACCTAGACATGGTTCACATGCATGAATGCAGACTTCTTTCCCCCATATTCCTCATTTGGCTATTAATCTCTGCAGTGTCCTCAATGTATTACATATTTTATTTTTTTAGCCCACATATATTTTCTCAATGAAATATATAATCCATCTCAAGTGCAAGTAAAGCCCCATACATAATTATTTTGGAATGACAGACAGTGAATTCCTTAGCTATTATTTTTGACGACTCTGTCATGGATGCCAAGCATATATTGTGGTGAGAGCCTGAGAAACTTGGGAAAACCCACCTGGGGAGCAAGCTCCTTTTTTCTTTATGGAAAGGTTCCCCGAGTGACAGGCCTGCAATCCTGGGTGAGCTTAATTAATGACAATAGAGAAAACTAAAGCACTAAAAATTGCTGCCTTTGGGGCTCCCCCTCTTTCTTCTTTTCCTTCATTTGCTGACACTTTTAAGGGAGAAACTACATTTTAAATTACTTATTTGGTGATGGGCCTCAGCTCATCGTCTTCTCAGCCTGTTCTATCTCCCACTTCAAGCCAATGACACATAAAAGTGTTGTTTTCAGTGACTTGTGGCTAAATCACGCAAGGTGAGATGGGCCTCCTGTGGGGTGCTGAGCCTCCTCGGCTCCCCTTTGGCGTTAACAAACCTTAGAGAACATGTAGTGTTTCTTTTCTATGAATGCCAGTGATTCATGAAGAGTGAAGTACTATTACCTCCATTTTACAGGTGAGTACTCAAGGCACAAAGAGTTTGTCCAATGTTACACAGTAAAGTCAGTCTACCAAGTCCAACTCAGGACAGCTTGGTTCCATCTGGGACCCAGTTCTATAACCATTTGGTCTCCTGTGGACTACAGACCTTGTTGGCTCAGTAAGCATGCCCTTCTCTTTATGTTTTCCAAAGAGTTCCTTATCCAGATTTTTTCCTCCCATTGCAAATTAATTGTCTTCCAAAAAAAGTAAGAATGATATAGCAATAGTTTTAAGAAACAATAATTCTGGGTGTGAAACAGACAGATAAAAATTGGGTACATCTACACGTACAGTTTACTGAGTTGTTGACTAATTACCTCGGCAGTAAAGTATCACCATTTACATGTGTACTGGCATTAGGACACAGTAAATTAATTAACTCCACCCTAAGACAGTACTATCTTATGGCAGAATCATTGGGGACAGTACTATCTTATGGCAGAATCATTTACTGCACAGAAACCATGTATAGATAGTGACTGGGACTGTAGCAGTTTGAGACAGGGCCAAGCAGCCCTGGGCTGGCAGCAGATTTGGTGGAGGGGGTCAGCCACACAGTTCCTCACTTTGGGTACTCTCATGCCTTAGCCATCGCCTCCACCACCCAGTGCTGCCACCCAGAGCCCAGGGCTGACCCCCCAAACCTGCCGGCAGCCTGGCTCAAATTGTTGTAGTCCTAGGTACATGTGAAGACACTGTGCCCAGGAACAGCTGACTCCAGGACAAACTGCGCTGGAGTTTATTGAGGCACACTAACTGCATGTGTAAATGTACCCATCGCTTTGATCCTGATATACCAGTTTCTGCTAGTTTTCTGCATGTGTTATTTGTGTAGCTATCTTGAACCCTATATTTGCAAACATCATAGCAAATACTAAGTCAGAGCATTAGAGTGTTCTTGAATACTTAAGCCTTATTCTTAGCGGTTGATCTAGCTGAAGTATTAGATTATGCATACCTTCGTTATACCTACAATAGGAGCAGGACTGTGATGTCTGTGACAAACTGCGTTGGGATGAAGTTTTTTAATCAAGTCCTCATTTATTAGCCACCTGTTTGTGGCAGCCATATTACTTAAGAGGAATGGTATTCCTATTATTAAGGCTAACGTGAGATATTTGATAGTTTTACAAATAAAGGGGCATTTTAAAACATTTCAAATGGTCTAGAAATCTAGGTGCTAGAAGGCTACCAATCAACTGGTGTGGATTGTTTGTGAGTGTACAGTTATTGTGAAGTTAGCTATACAGTGGTATAGCAAGTGTTAGAGGTTTTTTCCTCTACAGTATTTAGAAATTAAATACCCTTTGGTTCAATGTAGCATAGTTAAGAGAAAAAGGAAACAAAATGAGTACAAACTATAGGTATAGGGTAAAACTAGAGCTGTAAATTCACATTTGTAACTGTAGGGTGCTTGGCTGTGGAGTTTCATTTCCTTAAAGAGATAACAGCCATTTGCAGAATTTAGAGCAGGATCCAAATTCTGAACATGACCCTCCCTATCCTGCTGCAGGGTTTGGAAATATTTAAATCCAAAAATTGCTTGTTTGAGTCATCTCTATTACAAGCCAGAGTAACGGCTATGTTTGTCTGTGGCACTGCCAGGAATTCCTTTAGTTCAGTGGTGCTCAACCTTCTGGTTCCTGGGGCTGGATGAATGGTGTAGGGCTGATCTGCAACTCTGTGCACTGGCTCTGTCCCACACTCCAGATTTGGCCACAGAGCCAAAGTATAGGGAACTAAATATCTAATACAGGGCTTGGATTCAGCCAGGAGCCTGAAAAGTTTGGCACTGCAATGTCCATCATTACCATTCTGGAGTCATCTTTGTATCTCTAACCTTAAATGACTGAGGAACCTAAATCCCATTCACTAGCCCCACTGTGGACTAGTGATCTCTAATGAAGGGCCATGCCATGCAGCCTGTGGAGCTCCCCATAGGTCCAGAAATTTATCAGCAGGGAGCTGCAATTAATACTGAAGGCACACCCCCACCACCAAATTTCCAGATCTGTGGGGAGCCCCATGGGTTGGATAACATGACTCCATGGGCCAGATGTGGTACTCAGGCTGGAGGTTGAATACCACTACTTTAGTCTCCTTTCCTTTCCTAGTGTTCTTCATACCATTTATAGTGTTCTTCATTCCTATTTGTAGGCAATATTTCTTAGTTGTACTTTTATTTCCTCCTGGAAAAAGTATAGTGACACTTAAAGGGTTAAATTAGTAGCTTCATGAATTGGGATGCTGTGAAATCTACACTCATTAACTTCTCTGGGTGGCCATCAGGAATTTAATTAATATCTCTGACATGGGCTGTTGTAAGTGATATCCTGGCATCCAGATGCCCATTGCTGAGGGAGACAGAGATTGTACTTGTGAAGAGTGACAGCTTTCAGGAGTATGCAGAGGCTTTGTACTTTGTCTTACAAGAAAAAAAGACAGCCCTGGTTGCCACCTTCTTCCTGTGGGAAAAAGGAAGGAAAAAAAAGCAGCCTTTTTTGCAGGTAGCCTCACTCATGACAGTAACATCACGTCTGTTTCTGCCCTTGTCAACACGTCTCACTGTCCACAATCACTCATCATCTCCAGACAGACAGCACTGGAGGAGATCATCAATTGCCAATGCAATTCAGCAGATACACTTCATAAATTTTAATTACATTCCCAGTGAAAATGAATGGTCAGAAAATATAAAACATCTGCCATCCAGATCATTTACATTTTTCATACAATAAATCATCAGCAACATCCAAAACAATGGATTAAATCATGTGGAGTGTGGTAGGTCAAGAAAGAAGGAAAGGCACCCATTGTGTGATTACTGTTTGGACCAAAGCCATTACACGGTGTACAGTATCAAGGAAAAAAAATAACATAAAAAACAGTAACCATTTGGACTTGTCCTCATAAATAAAAAAGTGCTGGTTTCATGGAGACTCTGTTAATGGATCTATTACTGTATCTATGACAAAATGAGAGCTTGTTTAAGGAAAAAGATATTTACTTAATTAAGATGGGGAAAAGTGTGCATTTATCAATTGACTGGCTGGTCTATCTAGCTCATAAGTAGCGTAAAAGAATGATCTCAGTTAAAAATAATCTGTTAACAGGCTTCATGTTCTTAAAAGTACCTCAGACTTGGTGAGGTTTTTTTTTTTTGTATGTATGTAGGATGGCACTAAGTTCTTGCACAGCCCTCTCTGTTGCATGTAAGTGGGGCAAGGAAGCAGTTACATGACTGATATTTAGATGAAAGGTCATCTCTAGGCAGCCACAAAGAGACCTAAGTGGAATTTAGTCATCTATCACTTTAGATGGCTAACCCCCAAATATAGGGATGTGTGTAGACAAAATGGGGGCCCTAAATTGAATTGGTGGGTTTTAAAAGACACCGCTTTAATTTAGGGCCAATTAAACCCCTGCATCATGCACACACCCTGCTGACTTACCTGCCTCTCCAGCGGGGAGGGGAAGGTGAGCTGCCAGCTGGTGGAGCAGTCCCTGGACTGTGGAGGGGAGCTGGTGCTCCGTGGCAGCGGTGGCCCCCCTCCAGGCAGCACCCACTCACAGACACCCAGCTCGGAGCACCACAGTCATGGAGGGAAGCACCGGACCACCGCGCAGCTCAGGCAGACGCCGGTGGAGAAAAAGAAAGGATCAGGCTCACCACTTTTTTTGGGTGGAGCCTGCTTTCCTGGACTGCTGCTAGGCTGCTTGCAGGGCTTCCTGAAGAGCTGTGGAGCTGCATGGAGCCCTGTGCTTCACTCCATGTCTGTAGGGGCAGCAAAGTAAGTCTCCTTGCCTCCCAAGTCATTTAAGGCACTGCTGGATTTCTTACAGTGGCTGGAATTAATGTGCAATAGGCCACAGAGGTATGCAAACACCAGCACCATTGAAGTAGTGCAAAAGCATTTAGCCCACTTTAAACTGTCATGCGCACAAACCCCTCATTTAGTCTACACGTGGCCTAGGTCCTCGGCTGTCACCTAACCCTATAGCTGATATTAAAATTAATTAGCTTCCTAAAGGTCACTTCTGGCCTTGCCCAGAATAGACTTCGTTGTGATATTTTTGAGCATTTGGCGCACATCTCAGATCTAAGTCCCTACTATGATTCAGAATCTAGGTATTCATGTACCCATGTCACCTCCAGGGCATTTTCTCAGAGCTCATCCACATGACTCGCCTAAAACATTGTTGGAGATGTGAAGGATAATATGAAAATTCCGTTCTTATGCAAGAGCTCAGTAGTTAAGTCTTCCACCCAGGAGGCAGGGGATCCAAGTATGGTACCTTAACCCAGAGATGAGTGGGATTTAATGTAAGCTCCTCTCTGTGGAACTTTTTCTTGGCTGTCTTAGGTGACCCCTTGCTCAGGACACTTGGCTTGGTGGATTCCATTTGTAAGTGTTTCAATCTCCACATGTATTGTATAGGGAACTAAATATCTAATGCAGGTCTTGGATTCCCACTTTAAGCTCCCACTAGGCAGCCAGGAGCCTGAAAAGTTTGGCACTTTTACCAAGTTTACCATGCTGGAGTCATCTTTGTATCTCTAACCGTAAATGACTTAGGAACCTAAATCCCATTTTCAGAAGTGATTTAGGCACTTAAAGGCACATCCAGATGAGCCCACATGTGCCTCTTGCAGGGTCTCAAACCCCTTTGAGATGCTACAAGAGGCACATGCAGGAACAGGAAAACGTTCCCCCAACTGCAAGTTTGTTGTGGGGAGGGGCCTGGACCATGCCCTGAGGCAACCAGAGGCTGGATCCTCCACAGAGATGTTCTGGCTGCCAAATGTTTCTGTGGTTGGCCCTCATCTGGGTGCTGAAGCCCATTGCCTGCCCATGCAGGGCAAGCAGTGTGCCAGCAGTGGGGATCAAGTGCGGGTAAGTAAGGGGTTGGGGGGGGC
>NW_017728886.1:167138258-167155746 GCF_001723895.1 Crocodylus porosus | reverse complement strand
TTGCATATAGGTATTTAGAATTCATTTTATTATGATGATAGAGACACTGCTAGGCATCCAAATTGCTTTAACACTGTAGATATATCAATAAAACATTGCCCAACTGATCGCTCGCTCTCTCCCTAATATATATAAAAATATAAATACATTTTTTGTTTTGGGTTTTTTTGGGGGGGGACGGTATTTTACAGAGTGACTTTGGGATTTTTTATCAGGGATTTTTCAGTTTTCCAGTAGGGAACACCAGAATTCCTGCTAGGGTGGCCAGAGGCAGGACCCTGCTTGCTCAGAGCTAGCACCTTGGACCCAGCTGGAAGTGGCTGACCTCCTGGCCAGTTGGGGCCAGGATGACATGCTGTGACAGTTCAAAGCAGGCCACCATACTGGGAACAGCTTCCAGGCGATGGCTGCTTAGATGGCTGGGCAGGGGCACACATGGCAGTAATGCTGCACAAAGGCCAACTCTGCAGTCACAGCCCACTGGCAGCTGGTCCAGAGGGGAAGATGCCTCTACTGGCTGTGCAGTCCCCATCCAGGCCTAGCAGGTCACAGCTGCTGCAGTGGGTAACAGGTGCAGGGAACTCTCAGGGCTGCTTCGGCAGTCCAGCTGGCACAAGGGGTAGTGTCCCCAGGTACCAATTGGTCCCCAGAAGTTCCAGTGAGCTAGTAACCTTGAGCTACTTGCCAGGGCAGCTTTTTGTATTGCTGAGGACAGCACAGGTGCTGGCCCCAGGCTCTAGTTCCCTCTGGCTCCAGATACGGGAGGAGCTAGGCAGGGTTTTTTTGCCCCAAGTGGCACAATTTGCTCCACAACAAAGTGCATGTCTGAGCATGTGCACTAAGACAAAAAGCCCTTGGCTCAAATTTAATGTTTGCTTTTGATTTCCTTATTACATGGTGGGTGTGTGATGCGGGGATGAGGGTGCATGTCCAGTCCCCGAGCGTGATGGTGTACTCCCTCAGAAAAGGCACCTCTGACACTCTGGACAGGGCCTGTGGGCAGTTGCCACTTGCCGCCATCCCCCACTGCCTCTGGCATGACAGGGGGGCTCCCCACTTCCCTCGGATTCAGCCCAGACCATGGCAAGGTCCCGGTTGAGGACGTCTCAGAAAGCCCGGTAGAATTCTGTGGTCAGCCCGTCGATGCCTGGTGCCTTGTTGTGAAGCATCAAGCAGAGGGTGGCTGAAAACTCATCCAGAATGAGAGTAGCTTCCAGGCAGTCCTTATCAGCCATACTTACCTGTGGGAGTCCCTCCCATAGGGTCTGACAGGCTTCAGCATTGGTCAGATCCAGGGAGAAGCTCTTCATAGAAGGCCCATGTGCACCAGTGTTTCTCACCTGGATCCGTGATGGGGGTGCTGTTACCAGCCAGAAGGCAGGTGATGTACTTTTTGGCCCCCCGCCTCGTCTCCAGGGCATGTAAGAAGCAGGAGCTGTGGTCCAGCTCCTGAAGGAGCTGGATGTGTGAGTGGAAAAAATGCACCAGAGGCGCAATGGTAGTCTAGAGCATGAAGCTCTTTCCACCTCTTCTGACACTCCCTGGAGAGAGATAAGTTGTTTGGGTAAGTGGCCAGGTGCCTCTCCAGCTCCAGCAATTTCCACTCAAGCTGCTCCTCGACCACCTCTCCCTCTGCTGAGTGTGCCCCCTGAGTGCAGCTGCAGCAAAAAAAGCCAGATACATACCTTCCCCATATCCTACTGTCTCTGAGCTGAGGGGAAAGCTGCCCATTGTTCCTGCCAGGCTAGCCAGAACTCCCAGAAGGCCTCCATGAAGCCCACATCCTCCAGCAGACTGGCACTGAAGTGTGCCAGAGTAGGCCAACACTGGATGCTCAGGCTCTAGCATGGCCTGGGCCCAGACAAGGTGGTGATTGGTGAAAAGGGTCAGCTGGATGCCAAAGGAGTGGGCCCAGGCAGAGTGCAGCAAAGAGATGCTGGTCCAACTGGTGGTGGCATACATGCTCCTCCCCTACCCTCACATAGGTGAAGGCAGGGGGGTTGGTAGGGTGACAGACATGCCAGACACCCACCAGGGAGTCCATCGGGATCTCCCTGAGGATGCCCACAGCAGCCTGGTTCTGCTTCCTGACCAACCAGTCTCATGCATCTAGAGTGACAGTAAAGTCCCTGCCAAGGATCAGGCACTCGTGAGGGTTGAGGGTGCCAATGTATGTGGCTGCTTGGTGGAGGAAATCCACCAACTCTGGGTCTCTCACAAGGACATACATGTTCAGAAGGTTCAGGACCAGCCCCTGCACCTGGACCTAGAGGTGCAGCAAGCAGCCTGGCACCACCTCAATGTCCTGGAGAACCCCAACTTACAGGCCTGGGGAGAACAGGATGGCCATCCCACAAGAGGTGGCTAAGAGGTAACTGAAAAAGACCATTTAAGCTTGTCAACTGGATTCGTCATGGTTTCCTGCAAGAATACCATGGGGCACCCTCCCTCCTGAAGGAAGGAGAGCATCCGGCACCTCCAGGGACCTTTCCTGCAGTTGTGGATGTTGAGGGTTGTGATCTTAAGTGGGGGTGGAGTAGATCGTTCAGCAGGGGCTTCACACATCTCAATGCCCCATGTGGGGCCTGCCGGTTTGCATAGCACCCTCTCATATATATAGAGGGGGTCTATGAAACTGTGGGTCCACCTATAGATCTGGGTGTTGCAGCTTTTGGGCCCCTTGACTTCCCCTGCCAGCACCCTCGCAGTGGTAAGGATGCTGTCAAAATCTTCCCAGCAGTCCAAGGCTAGCTGTACCTTGCTGGCAGACTGGCGGGTGTAGTCACAGTCAAGAAATGCAAGTAGCTCATGCCTGGGGACTGCTAAAGAGGTCTGAAGGCTCCATGGAGCCTGCTGGTTCTTGGGCATCCTCCTCCTAGTCCTTGGGCTTAGTGGGCTCCTTAAGCAACATCTGAACCCCTCAGTCCACTAAAACCCTGGACTCTGGTTGGGATTGGGAGAGCTCTACAGCCCCTTGGGACAGGGGTGGGGGTGGGGCTCTTTCACATGATGGTGGGATAGAGCGGGAGCCCTGGGAGTCTGTGCAGGGGCCCTGACAAGATCGGCCTGTTGATTAGGGGACCCCACCATGATTCCCCTCTGGTGCAGAATTATGGGGCAGGCTGGAGGTGAGGTGTTTCTGGGAGGGGGAGGAGAGACCTGCCAGGAACTGGGGTGGCTTCACCGTCTGCTTCGGGGTCCTGGGGTGAGCCTCAGAGCCTCTGTATTCCTCAGATCAGAGGGAGGAGGCTCTGCTGCTAGGCCTTCCTTTGGGTAGGCTGAGGCCTTAGCCTTGGTGCCCGTAGTTTCAGGGGGTAAGCCCTGATCAGCAGAATGAGGGTCCCATTCTCCATGGGGTCCCATTCTGGACTGTCTAGCAACTCCAGAACCTCATGGGAATCACCTGTTTGATCTTTCCTGGGGGTGGAGTCTCAGGTGCAGCTGGGGAGGCCCCCCTGGAGGCTGGGTCACTCCTTCCCATGTGGTGGTCTTGGGAGAGGGAGAGGAGTCCTTCATGTCAGAGGGCTCCAGCTGCACCTGGGCTGTTCTTCTGCCTTTACACCCAGAGGGGACCTGCACCCACTCAGCCATGGGGTGGTCCTCAGGTGGACAGGCTCTAGTAGGAGAAGGCAAGGGTTGCGGGGGACCCTGCTCCCTCTCTCCCCCTGGTTGCTGCTACCCTCCTCAGGACTCCACCAAACTTGGTTGTGGGTGGGGTCCCTTGAGCTCAGGGTGGGGCTTGTATTTGTGGCTGGGGTGTCAGAGGCACCCCTCTTGCCAGTGGGACCCACAGATGCCCTCCCTGCCTGGTCCATGGGGCACTCATGATACAGGTGCCCTGGGGCACAGCACTGGAAGCACCACATGTCCCCCAGTGTATAGAAAATCCTCACCAGGACCCCCTGATAAGGAATTGCCAGGCATCCCTCAGCCTCCAGCCATGGAGGTGGAAGTACAAGGCAGTGAACCAAAGACTGGTGTCATTGGGAAGGCTATGGCTTCCATGACCACAGTCTGCTCCTTGGTGAGAGAGGCAGTGAGCTGCTGGGAAGGGACAGCCTCTGCCTCTCTCTGCTGGGGAAGAGGCTCTTGTCAGCCAGACTGGCTGACCTGCTCCACTGGGCTTTAAACTAAGCCTGCCAGGGGATGGGTGTACTACTGCCACTTCTGGCCCACTGAGCAACCCTTGGAAAGCCAGCAGGCTAAGGCACTTAAGGGAGCCCACCCCTGCCCCAGCCCTGAAACAATCTGCAGGCAGGGCAAGGGCCCCCAAAGGTACACTTGAGTGCCTGTACACAAATGCCAGGAGCTTGGAGAATAAACAGGAGGAACTTGTCCTCCTGCTAAACATAAATAATTAGTGTCTTAGGGATAATGGAGACCTGGTGGGACTCCACCCATGACTGGGCCACAGGTATAGAGAGCTATACCCTGTACAGGAGAGATCGAGTGGACAAAAGGGGTGGGGGCATAGCTCTCTATGTCAAGGAAAGCTACGCATCCCTGCAAGATGACATTGGTACCCAGGGTGGATGACTGGAGACCCTCTGGGTTAAAATCTGTGGGGAACATGGCACTGGGGACACAATGGTGGGAGTCTGCTACAGACCCCCCTACCCAGGATCAAGAGCTTGACCAGGAGTTCACCAGGGAATTGGCTGAGGCCACATGCTCCTGGTGCATGGTGATCATGGGAGACCTCAACTACCCAGACATCTTGTGGGAAGAGCTCTCATCCAAAACCGAGAAGTCACAAAACTTTCTGTCATGCATGCACAAGCTCTATCTGATGCAAGAAGTCTACGGGTTGACAAGAGGTAAAGCACAGCTCGACCTGGTACTGGCAATGGGGGATGACCTAATCAGTGACCTAATGATTGAAGGAAAGCTGGGTAACAGTGATCACGAGATGATCACTTTCATCATCTGCCATAAAGCTGGCAAGTCAGTCAGCAACATAGAAGTCCTCAACTTCAGGAAAGCTGACTTTGACAAGTTAAAGGAGGCTTGTCAGTGAGGCCCTAAAGGGCCACAACCCAAAGGGGAAGGGAGTTCAGGTCAAGTGGTTGCTCCTCAAGGGAGCAATCGTGGATGCACAAGCAAAGTCTATCCTTTCTTGGAGGAAAGGCAGCAAAAGGGCACAGCAGCTCCCTTGGCTCTCCAGGGAACTAGCGGACCTCCTGCATCTAAAAAGAAAGAACTACAACAGATTGAAGGACTGGATCCACCTCCAAGGAGGAATACTCTGCAGGTCCGGACCAGTGCAGGGAGTGAACCGGGAAAGCCAAGGCTGCAATGGAACTCCAGCTAGCTACAAGTATCAAAGACAATAAAAAGTCCTGGAAGAAGGCTAATTTGGTGCCTATCTTCAAGAAATGGAGGAAAATGGATCTGGCAAACTAGAGGCCCATCAGCCTGACCTCTTTCCTGGGGAAGGTCTTGGAAAAAGATTATCAAAGAGGCCATTCTTAACAGACTGGCTGACAGCAACATCCGGAGGGATCGCCAGCATGGGTTTGTTGCAGGCAGATCTTGCTTGACCAATCTTATTTCCTTTTATGACCAGGTGACCTATCACCTAGACAAGGGAGAAGAGATTGATGCCATATATCTTGACTTCAAAAAAGCCTTTGATCTGGTATCCCATGATCACCTGTTGGCAAAAGTGGCTAATTGCGGCCTTAGCTTCACCATGATCTGTTGGCTGGGGAATTGGCTCTGCGGTAGGACCCAGAGAGTGGTGGTTGATGGAAGTCAATTGTCGTGGTGCACTGTGACCAGTGGGGTCCCCCAAGGGTCTGTTCTAGTGCCTATACTATTTAACATCTTCATTAATGATGTGGACATTGGTGTCAGAAGCAGACTGGCCAAGTTTGCCGATGACACTAAACTCTGGGGTAAAGTGTCCACACCTGAGGACAAGAGGGTGATCCAAGCAGACCTTGACAGGCTCAGGAAAAGGGCAGATGAGAACCTGATGGTGTTTAACACTGAAAAAATGCAAGGTTCTCCACCTTGGAAGAAAAAACCTGCAGCATGCTTATAGGCTAGGCAGTGCTACGCTGGCTAGCACTGTGGACAAAAGGGATTTGGGGGTCATGACTGAGCCTTCAATGTGATGCTTCAGCTAGTAAAGCAAGCAAAACACTGGCTTGCATCCATAGATGCTTTTCAAGCATATCCCAGTACATCAGTCTCCTGTTGTACTCAGCCTTGGTGAGGCTACAGCTGGAGTACTGCATCCAGTTTTGGGTTCCACAATTTAGAAAGGATGTGGAGAAGCTTGTGAGAGTGCAGAGGAGAGCCATGAACATGTTCAAAGGTCAGGAAAACAGACCTTATGATGAGAGGTTGAAAGCCATGGGGCTCTTCAGCCTGGAAAAGCGCAGGCTCACGTGTGATCTGGTGACCAACCTGTAAGTTTATTGGGGGATGTCTGTTCACCAGAGCACCCCAAGGGATGACAAGGTCGAACGGTCACAAACTCCTCCATGACTGTTTCAGGCTGGAAATAAGGAAGAACTTCTTTACTGTTCGAGCCCCCAAGGTTTGGAATGGATTGCCTCTGGAGGTGGTTCAAGCACCTACTTTGAACGCCTTCAAGAGACATCTGGATCTTTATCCTCCTGGGATCCTATGATTCCTGCTGACTTCCTGCCCCTGGGGCAGGGGCTGGACTCGATGATCTTCTGAGGTCCCTTCCAGCCCTAGTGTCTATGAATCTATAACCTGGTGACAAAAAGAGCACACATGGTGGAGGCCAGGGTCTCGGCACCCCAGGGTTTGGAGCTGGGGAAGTAGGGCTTAACTGGGGATATAGGGAGGGATGGAGCAGCAGGGTGTCAAGTGGTGCAGCATGGAATCTCCCTCTATCCTGAGGGGGCAGCAGCAGAAACAACAGTGGCGGTGGCAGCAGCAGCAGCAATGGTAGGAGACATCCAGTTTAGCCACTCAGGGTGTGCTTCTGGTGAAAATGGAGGTGAAAGTGGGGGTGGCTTGCCAAGGCAGCTGGGACAGGCAAATTTCCTTTAGGCTCTGGCAGTGATGGTGGGGAGGGGCCCAGAGGCAGTTGCAGGCTCCTTCCCCAGGCTGTCCCCTGACCATGGTTTGGCGGTGGACTGGGCAGCAAACTGGAACAAGGGTGTAGAAGTTGGCGTGCGGTGCTGGGGTGCAGTGCAATGCAGTGGGCCCCTCCCTGAGGTGGGTAGCAGCTTGCAGCAGAGGACCCCCCTGGGGGTGGGGCAGCAACAGCAGCAGCAGCAGCCTCCCGAGGCTGGAAGGGGGTGCAGCCAACTTACTCCAAAACCTCTGAGACCAAGCCAGCAGCTAGCAGTAGCCAGAGGCAGGAAAGGGCCTGGCCATCTTCTCCCCAGAAGCTTCTGAGACCAAGCTTGCAGCAACCAGCAACCAGCAGCAGCAGCAGCAGCAGCAGCAGCCTGGGACACAAAGGGGTGTGGCCAACTTCCTCCCAGAGGCTCCTGAGGGCAAGTAACTCTGAGCTGCTGGCCAGGGCAGCTTTTTATACTGCTGGAGACAGCACAGGTACTGGACCTGGGCTCTAGCTCCCCCTGGCTGCAGATCTGGGAGGAGCCAGGCCGGGTTATTTTGCCCCAAGTGGCACAATTTACTCCACAACAAAGTGCATGTCTGAGCATGTGTACTGAGCCAAAAATCCCTGGAGACAGTACAGGAATGTCTCCAGGGGCTGTCTCCAGCTTCCTGTTCATTCCTCTGCTGTCTCCAGCCTCCTGAGGCTGGAGACTAGCAAGGGAATGAGCAGGGGGCTGGACACTAGCAGGAGGCTGGAGACAAGCCCCTGGAAATGAGCTGGAGATATTATTCTTCTCTCTTCAGCCTTCTGCTCATTCTCTGCTACTGCCGGTGAGTGTAGGGGGGCTGGCAGAGCCAGCAGGGAGCTAGGGGAATGGAGGGTGGGGGGAATGAACAGGGGGGGGGGGGGGAGAGCGAGCCAGGAGCTAGGAGAACAAGCCAAGAGTGGGAAGAATGAATGTAGGGTGGGGAGAAAAAATGGGGAGTTGGGGAAGGTTCCCTCCCACCTCCAGCCCCCCAGCCCACTACTTACCTGGCAGAAGCTGGGTCCAGGTCCCTGCAGCTTGCACCACTGCCTGCCCTGCATGGGCAGGCAGCATGCTTCAGGGCCAGGGAAAGGGCCAATCATCTGTGGAGGACTGAGCCTCCAGTTGCCTCAGGGCACAGTCTGGGACCATGCCCTGATCCAGTTTTTTCCCCCTGGGTTATTGTTTGACCACTGGATATCCAGGAATCTAATTTTGCTCCCCCACTGCAAATTTGCAGCACAGGGAACAGTTTTTTGTTCCCGCATGTCCCTGTTGCACCATCTCAAAGGGGTTTGAGATGCTGCAAGACGCACGTGTGGGCTCATCTGGATGTGCCATAAGAGTCCAAGTCGTATTTCAGTAGGATTTATGCTCATTGCTCATTTCGCTGCTTTGGAATATTTCAGCATTGAACTGTAATCATTAATGTTGGTGAATATTAAACATAAGATATTTTTTTCATAGCTGGTATCATCTTGCACTGTGATTTCTCCAAAGTGATGCTATTCTTCTTTGGTGATCTTAGTTGGGGTTTTTTCAGTTACTTAATGAGAGAGTGAGATACCACTAAGAATCATTCGTGGTGATTGAAAACTGAACTATCCACCTTCAGTTGTATTGGATTCAGATCATAGATGTTTAAAAAAATACAATCTAAGAACCATCAGTATAAAAGATTCAGGAGTGCCATATGAGAAGTGAATGCTGTACATACTAACTCACTGCTGGGTGTACACATATCTACATACAGGGAACAGCTGAAGTATTAGCATGTGGTTGTTAACCCCAGTGTCTTTTATGTTGAATGAAATGGGTGGAAATCAGGTATACACTGAGCAAATGTTTATTTTGACTGGAAGCTCTGTCACTTTGTGTATTTATGTGAAATAGAAAGATGTATGCTTAGCCTGAGGAGGTATCTGCACTCTTTAAAAAAAGGGCCATTGATGAATGGTTATAAAAGCTATACTTTTATCTGTTTTATGTTCTTCTAATACTGCTAAATTGTTGTATATTAGGTTAAAAAATAGTTCATTCTGACATTACATCATGAGCATGTCTAGCAATGGTATGTGCAATATAAGCCTCTTTCATTTGATGATTTACTGCTGTTAAAAGGAAATAAAAAATCCTCATAACGTACATGAGAACAATGTAGCTGAGAGATATTTCAAGGTGTTCAGCTTCAGATTTTAGGCTTGAACTAGGAGTAATATTTTTTTTTTGCCTCAAAATATCTGCATATTTTTTTCTTCAGTTACACAAAGATTTGAGGGAAATAGGTAGCAATTTTTCCCCCATAGAGATATTCTGCTTCACACTAAACTCTTTTCCAATAACAGTAATTATTGAAAAATATCACAGAAGTGCTGCAATGCACATTATTATTAGTTACTATTTATACAGTGGCACATAGTGCTTTATAGACAAATAAAAGGCAGGATGCTGTTCATTATGCCTTTTCCTCATCCTCAGCCATCTTACTGGTGGGTTTATGTAGGACTGGCCAGCTGGTTATAATATGAGCTATCCCTCCTAACACTGACTTGGCTCAAAAATATAACTCATCCAGGACTAAACCTACCTCCCCCTACTCCCCCTGCCCCTTTTCAGTTAGTTTCCTCTTTCCACCTCTTCAAGCCAACTATTTTTATTTCTCACTACTGGCCCTTCAGGTTCCAGTCAGGAACAGGAGCAAAAATGCTAAATTGTAACATAAAGCTATCCCCACAGTAGCTCTGACCCATCAGGAAGCAAAAGTTATTGGCAACCCTAATCTCATGCTTTTCCTGTCTGAAAGACTCAACAGTACCCAGCTGTTTGCAAGGGGCCCATAGGGCAGACTGTAGGGGCATTTCCCCTTATGGGCTGGTCCTGTGATCCCTAAACTTGCTGCAGTGCACAGACATATTCATTTTATAATCTCTTAGGTGGGCATTTAGGGAGGCCAAGTGTCTGCCCATGCACTGTCTGTTGGAGCTAATTGGGAACAGTCCATGTGGCTCAGGGACTGTGCAGGCAGCCCATGCAGGCAGCCTGGCAGCAGCCCAGGAAGACAGGCTCCACCGAAGGAAAGAAAAAAGTGGCAAGCCTGATTTCTCCCCCCCTCCCCTCTCCCGGAGGAGCCTACCTGCCTGCATGAGCTGCATAGGGACCTGATCCTTCACTCTGCAACTGTGGTATCCCCCGGGACCACCTGGGACTGCCCGAGCTGGGTGTCTGCAGGTGGGTGCTGCTGCTGCTGCCGGGCAGGGAAGCACCAGCTGCTCCCCTCCTGCAGCCCAGGGACCGCTGTGCCTATTGGCAGCTCACTCTCCCCTCCCCGCCACCAGAGGTTCAGGTAAGACATGGGTGTACATGACACAGGGGCTTAATTGGCCCTAAATTGAAGCGGTTTTTTAAAACCCACCACTTCAATTTAGGGCCCCCGTTTCATCTACACATGCCCTTAAGTATTAAATAGAAAAAGGAGAGACCTACCAACTAGAACACATACACATACACATGAGTGTCTAGGTCACACAAAGATGTCTGTGTATTCATCCATCCATCCATCTCTCCATCTACTTACATGTAGATGTACATAGACACACACACATGAATATGCATATGTACACACACCCCTACACTCACCATTTTTGTGTGATACACCAAAAATAATGTATGAGCTCCCTCTACTGCTTTAAAGAAAGAAATTAATCGACTAATATCACCGAACAAGATGAGTTCATTTCTATTGCTATCCCATTTCTGATTCTGCATGCATAATAAGAATAATAGAATATCATGCTTGTAGAGCACAGTACAAACATTAAATAATTAAACAAACAACCAAAAAAACTGTGTTGTCTGTGTTGGCTTTTATGTTTGCCACATAAAATATTCCAAATGCTTCTATTTTTATCAACAAAGTACGTCAAAATTTTTAGCGTTGGAGTTTTGTTTTAGTTGTGATGGTTCAGGAAATATGTGAGAAACAATGGATTTATTTAACATCTTTTTTTTTGACAAATTGTACCTCAAAACTTGTCTTACATCTTTATCAGCTATTTAGTTGGACAAATACTTTACAAGATACTACTAAACATCTAGAACATATTACTTCAAGAAAATTTTAGAGAGAGGTTAAATTTTCCGATTTTCAATTACAATCAGTGAAAAGCAAATACATCAAGCATCAAACTACATTAAATACAGTTGATGCCCATTTGCTGAAACAACTGGCAAGAGCATCAGCTACTCTCCAGCTTCATTTCCTTTGGGAACATTTTCTCCATTATGTATTCAAACAATATTTTATATGACAAGAGTAGCTATTTAAGAGCAACATAGCACCAGGGCACCAAGTTGTTGCTAGTAACAGAGGTCAGCTCTCAAAAGTACTGCATTTACTCAAATACAAGACAAGGATTTTCCCCCAGTTCAGCATTGGTGGAAAAGCCCCTCATCTTGGATTGGAGTACAAGGAATGGGTAGCTCTGACTCCAGCCCTGAGCCTGGGTTGCAAATAAAGTCAGAGGAATAGCAGCTGATTTCCCCCACCTCTGCCTGCCTCCTGCACCCTTTGCCTGCCCCCATCTGTCTTGAAGCCTCTGTCCCCTCACTTTACTGTCAGGTGTGGCTCCAGCTCCAGCTCCAGCTCCAATTCCATCACCTCTCAGGGAATGGAGCATGTGGAAACTGCATCCCCTGCTTGGCTACTGCATGGCCAGACAGGGACCACAGAGGGAATGGAAGAAGAACCACTTCTGACAGTAACAGGTGGAGGGAGGGGGCAGAATCTATGGGGTGTGGGGGGAAAGATGACAGAGGCTGTGGGGATCAGAGAAAAGAGGGAGGGTCTGAGTGAGTTTGAAAATGAGAGTGGAGGCTGCATGAAACAGGTGGGGGGACAGAGACTACAGAGAGCAGGTGTTGGGGCAGAGGTTGCAGGGGGCAGACACTGAAGGGACCAGGTGGCAGGGGGCAGGCATGCAGGGGGATGTGGCACAAGGTGCATGAACCATGGGGGCTGGGCAAGTGGAGAAAAAGGTGGTGGAAAGACAGAGGGCAAAGGAGCCACCTACCCTCTGCCACTACCTTCCCCACTGTAGTGGGGAAACTCCCCACTCCAATAGTTAGATTCTATACCTGGAAAATTATAACAAATTTATTCATTTTTCCATATGTAGACTCTAATCATTAGGGAGGTCATCTTAAATTTGAAGTCATCTTGGATTTGTGTAAATATTGTACTAAATTATTTGCAGATGTCTATAAGTTGGACATTAGTATACATTTGTTAGAAATCTTAGATGTTTTGTTAAATTAATTTTATATAATGAAATCATATGACAGGAATTTATCTAAACTTATATGACCCATTAACAATCTAGGCAGATGAACTTTAATGAGGAAAGTTAAGTAAATAAGATTGGTTGAGTAGCGTGATCTAAAGTTAGAGAATCTGTAATGTCATCATCTATTTTTCATTGTACTCTCTCTCAAAATGGTGTAAATGAGGTATTTTACTTACAAAGCCAAGTAGATTCGTACTTTGTATATTGTAAAGTGCAGTTGTCTCCTAAACTTGGAGAGCAGCATTCCAGCTAAAATTTTCTGAAGGGTAAAATGAGAACTTGGAGTTATTATCTTGTTGTCTCACAAATGTTTTCAGAGAGATTAGAACTTGTTGAATTGAGGACCTCTTCTCCCCTGCTTATTTTCTTGCTGAGAAACCATATATTTGGGTTGATAGAAACATTTTACAAATTTGTGTTCATTCCAATTAATTGTTTTGGTTGAAAGAAAACTAAAAAAGATATGAAAAAAATTTAAATGTTTTGAGATTTTTAAATGCAATATTGCATTTTGTGAAATGATTTTTCCCCAAATATACTTTGATTTTATTTTTAAAAAAATCAAATATTGTAAATGCTCCAAAGAAATATAACATTCTTTATTCTGGATCAAACTGAAGAGTTATTTGACCCAAACAACTTTTTTTTTTTAAACCATTTCCCTGAAAATATCAAAAATCTATTTTTTCTTTTAGTTTTTAGAACTTGTGGTCAACTGAAAATCAGGCATTTGTACATTCCTACTACGTTACAGCTAGCTGCGTTGAGAGAAACTGGGAGGAAAAAAAATATGCCAGAAAAAAATGAGAAGTGAGTAGAAGAAATCTCTGTCTGGAATCACACTAGGATTCCACACTGAGCCAAAGACCCAGTGGGGTATGCTATGCGGTGATCTAAGTACAGAAATATGAAAGAGAGGATAAATGTCATCAACTTTTCTTCTTCAAAATGTCTTCATTACTGCATCCATCTATGCACTTTGGCTTACAAGACACAGCATCCCCTTGGTGTTTTGGACTATTGGCTTCTCTTGTCTCTCATAATACATTGGTTTAGAAATTATTTCTTCTATTCCCAGAACAGGCCATGTGGGAATATACCCCTTTCCCTAAAATTCAGTCCATGTTTTCACATATTCTCACAACAGGACTATACAACTGACAGTCAGTTGATTTAATCTCGTTCTAGTATTTGACCATTGTCTAAGATGCTGTCACTTTATTTCTTTATTATTTTAACATTGTTCAGTTCTCTATGTGTCAGCACCCGTGTGTATGTATTAACAACATTTCTTTTCCTTACATGACTTATATGCTAACCCAGTGAATAGCAATGTTTTTAGTCTGAGGAGTGGAACGGTCCAGTTGGGTCAGAAGTAGATGGGCAGGCACTATAGTCCCCCTGACCCAACTTCTCCTTACAGTGACACAGAGAAGGTGCCCACCACTACCACTTTTCACTGTGGCACAGGAAAGCAACTGTTGCCAAAGCCCTCTCATGCTGAATGCCACTGAAGCCCCACATCTTCAGACTGGATCAAATGGCTCTGTGGGCTGTAGGTTGTTGACCTTTGTGCTAAACCATCTGAAAACAGTTAACATAGGGTTAAACTTAGAAGTGCGTAGTCAGTCCTCACTCAGGTTAAACTCCATTTGAAGTCAGTAATCTTTTTGTCTGAGTAAGAATTGACTTGGACCTTCAGGTTTTTTTCAGTAAAGAGGGTGGTATGATTTAGCCATGCCCTCTAGAAGGCTATTACCGGTGCAAAACAATACCATACCATATAGCACAGGAAGTGTTTGGTAATTGCATTGAAAATATTGTTAATGATATTAGTAACACAAATTACAATAACTGCATTTCATTAAGGCACCCTTTTTTGTCCATTTGTGTCACTGCTTTATACCAATCCTGCAGTGGCAGGCTCTTTGTAAATAGTTCTGGTATGTTAATCTTTTTTCTGCTTCTATTACTGCACCAAATTTGGGTCTATTAAACACTCCTTTCATTGATGGAACTATAATTATCCAATCTGCAGGCTTTGCACATATAGTAGTTGATGAATCAGATATTCTAACACAGGGCCTGATGGCTCTTCTGGCAACTTCACCACCTCAGTAGTTTGTGTTTTTCAGTTTTAAATTGGTAACATTAAATGTCTTTAAGAGCTTATTACTGGAATCCTTAACACGGCAGAGAGGTGGTGAATACAAATAGAGTACTTGACAAATCAGAGACTGTGATGTTTGGCAGATCCCACTGGCACTCTAGGAGTTTTTAGAGGATCATGGATATCAGAGATGGAAAAGACACATTAGGTAAAATCCTAGGCTGATTAAAGTCAGAGGCAAAACTCTTACTGAGCTCAGGCAAATCTGTTTAGCTTGTTGCATCATCTTTTCCAAAATGTAATATTGATCACTACAATCTGGGAGTTGTGTGCCAGGATACTGAGGCTTATATTCAATTTAAACAGCTACCTTTAAGCAGATAGGGCACATTCAGATGAGCATGGCTGTTTATTTCCCTGGGGACAAGCAGTGGTGGTGCACCTTGCGCAGCCACTATTTGTCCTCAGGGAACGCCTGGGCCATGCATGCTTTAGCACGTGGCAAGTTACCTCAGGAGGGGTAGGCAGAACTGGGGCCAGCACTGGGTTGGCCCCAGCAGCCTTACTTGGGGTTCTAGGGGACTCCTGGGGTTGCAGCAGTGGTGACCTTGGCCAGCAGCCACAGCCTGGAACCTGGCCGGCAGTTGCAGCACAGCTCTGGGCAGCCCAGCTTTGATTTTGAGCAGTGCACACTGCCTGTGTGTATGCTGCTCTGCTTTTTTTCCTGCGGGTTTTTTTGACCATGTGGGAGTGCTACAGAAGAGCTGGATGCTCTCCCCACAGGTGGACAGGGCCCCACAAATCTTCCAAGGGCCAGCACACACAGAGGGGCAGCACATGCATGTCCTGCTGCTGAAGCATCTGAGGAGGACCTGTATGCCTTCCTAGTCACCATCAGGAAGCTGGTTGATCTCCCGGTGGCTAAGTTCCCTGGGGAAAACCTGGAAGCCCCAGTTGCTAAGTTCCCCTGGAAAAAACCCAGGAAACCCAACCAAGCACCAGCTTAATTACCAAACATGGTGGGCCGAGTGATTAACAGCCAGCTCCACTCTCCAGCACTTGTGACAACTCCTGCAGTAATGTGCAGGTCAGATGGGGCTGGGAGAGGGTTGCCCAGTGGGCACTGTGGGTTCCCACTAAAGGGAGAACTGAGCATGGAGTTCTCTTGGTACCACAAGTCCTTGAAGAGCATCCATAAACCCAGAGTGCACTGACAGAGGACTGGTGGGACTGTGAGTTTCATGTAGGAGCAGCAGAGTGCACCTCACAGTGTTACTATCAGACAGAACCCAGCTCTGAAAGCTGGCTCACCAAGGGGCATTGCTAACCTAAAAGTAGTTGAGGGAAGGTTGCTCCAGGCACTGAGACAACCACACATTAAAGGAAAGTGCTTGGTGTGGGGGCATCATTGCCCTGCCCACTGCACCACTTGAACTATTTAAATTGAACTTTCCATTCTGTTATAATTTTTGAAGCATACAGGACTGTAGCCAGACTCCTGCAGCTGTCATTGTCACTGGGCCTTAGTGCAGGAGGTGAGGGCCCCATCACCATGTCTGAGTGCCACCCAGGCTGATACTAAAATACCCAAGCAGAAAGTGTTGGGGTGTAGGGAAGGACCTCACAGATGATGTGCCAGTAGTCCCATAGGACATGCTTTGGGTCCTATGGGAACTACAGAGCACCACCTGTGGAGGTAAAACCCAGTATAAACCTCAAGTCTTGGTGAGCTAATAGACCCAGGTGTGATGTGGCTCAGGAGGTGGGACATGCCCATCAGCTGGTATGGTGGTTGTGAGTCTGTCACCCTGGTGCATTAGCCAGGAAGAAAGTGAATGGTGGTTATCAATGACTGCAAACTATGGATTGATTGGCCATGGATGAGATGAGAATTGGCATGATGAGAATTGGCAGAAGATGCAGGAGCTGATCCTGCAGCTGTTACAGGAGGTCATGCAGATGAAGTCCCAGGAGATGGAGGCCCATGGTGCCTTGTTCTCTAGGCAACAAGACTTGGCAGAGAAGCTAGCTGAAGCCCAAGCTGCTGGAGGTGGGAGCCATGAGCCATATGCCCAGGATAGTCAAGGAGGATGGCGCTGAAGTCTACCTAGAATCATTTGAATGCCTGGCCATGGTGGCAGGCTGGGATGTGGGCCGGTGGGCTGCTCAGCTGAGGCTGCTCCTAATGGGTTGGGCCCAAGCTGCATACCACGTGCTCTTGCGCACTGAGGCCTTGGACATCATTCTGTACTGACTGGAGATATCCCTGGAGCATTACAGGCAACAGTTATGAGCCAAAAAGATCAAATACTATCAGTGAACCCAGCTGTTGACACAACTGTTGGAAGATATTGGGGTGAGGTGGCTGTAGCCTGATGAGAGGCAGGTGCTAGAGCTGTTTCAGATGGTTGTCCTCAAGCGATTTATCTGGGACTAAAATGAACAGGCCCAGAAGTGGGTGTGACAGCATCATCCCTAAGCTCTTGATGAGGTGGTTCAGATTGCTGAGGCTTATGTGGAGGTGGTTAAGGAACCAGCCCATAGTTTCATAGTTTCATAGTTTGTAGGGTCGTAAGGGACCTAAGCAGATCATCGAGTCCAACCCCCTGCCATGGCAAGAAAGGGTACTGGGGTCAAACGACCCCAGCAAGGTGTTCATCTAGCCTCCTCTTAAAGACCCCCAGGGTAGAAGCCCACACCACTTCCCTTGGAAGTTGGTTCCAGATCCTAGCTGCCCTGATCATGAAGTAGCATGTCCTGATATCTAGTCTAAATCTACCCTCTGCCAGCATGTGACCATTATTCCTAGTCACCCCTGGTAGTGCTCAGGGGAACAGGGACTCCCCCAATGCCTGCTGGACCCCTCTGACTAGTTTGTAACTGGCCGCTAGATCCCCCCTCAGCCTTCTCTTGTGGAGGCTGAACAGGTTCAGGTCCCGTAGCCTCTCCTCGTAGGGCCT
>NW_017728886.1:167109840-167137655 GCF_001723895.1 Crocodylus porosus | reverse complement strand
GAAAGTCCAGGAAGACTTTCCACTGCTACACCTGCATGTCCACTGCTACCCCTGCATTTAAGGATCTGATGACCTGGTCATAGAAGGCCACCAGGCTGGGCTGACAGGACCTGCCTCTAAGATTATGCTTAGGATTGGTTGGCCCTAAGCATAATCTCCCCTGCTGGCCCCTTGTGGACATGCGCCACAATTATTCTCTCAAAATACTTGGCCAGGATTGAGGTTAGACTAACTGGCCTATAGTTTCCTGGGTCCTCCTTCCTCCCCTTTTTGAAGAATGGGAACCCATTGGCCCTCTTCCAGTCCTCTGGCACCACACCAGAGCACCACAAGTGCTCATAAAGCCGTGCCAGGGGTCCCGCAATGACCTCAGCTAATTCCCTCAGTACTCTAGGGTGGAGATCGTCTGAACCAGCTGATTTAAATACATCCAGTCCCTCCAGAAATTCCCTAACTAGGTCCTTACTAACCCTTGGCCTAGGTGCACCTCCTTTGTGGTCTAAGGGGGCCCAGAGGGCAGGTGGCTGTTCCAGCCCCTGCTCAGGAAGATGGAGGCAAAGACATTGTTAAATATGTCAGCTTTGTTGTCTGGTGTGGTGACCAGATTTTCTAGTGTGTCCTGCAGGGGCCCCACGTTACCCGGAACCTTCTTTTTGGCCCCCTATGTATTTAAAAAAGGACTTCTTGTTGTCCTTGATCCAGGAAGCTAGTCCCAGTTCCATCTCTGCCTTGGCCTTCCTGACTGCCCCCATCCATCCCCTAGCAACCACAGTATAATCCTCCCTGGTGATGGCCCCACCCTTCCATTAGGTGTACATCTCCCTTTTATCTAGGAGACACTCCTGGATGCTTTTGGTGAGCCATGGGGGCTTGTGTGCCCTCCTGTCCCCTTTGATCCGTGTTGGGATTACCTCCCTTTGGGCTTGGAGGATCCTCTCCTTAAGGAGCGACCACTCTTCTTGGATACCTGGCTCCCCTCCCTTCCGGGACCTCAGTGCTTATATGACTGAGGGCTGCAGCCCAAGGGTAGTCCCAAATCAACCCACTTGGTATGGTGAGACAGAACAGCAAGCCAGGTCCAGACCCCTGCAAGGACAGGTACTTACCTGGCACCACATGTTCTGGCAGAGCATGCACAGACCCAGAGCACCCTGATCGGGGATTGGCAGGACCGTGAATTTTGTGTGGGCATAGCAGAACATACCTCACAGTGTTACCATTCCTGGTGGTGCAGAGCCTGGACCACCAAGCAGCCCACCAAGGGGCATTACTAACCTAAGGTTTGGTGATGGAAGGGCGTGCTCTGCATTGAGAGATCCACATGCTTAAGAAGAGTGCTCAGTGTGGGAGCATCATGGCCCTGCCCAATGCACCACTTAGCTATTTAAGTTGAATTTTCCATTCTGTTGTAATTTGCCAAGCATATAGGACTGCAGCCAGACCCCTGCAGCTGTCATCATTACCAGGCCTTAGTGCAGGAGGAAAGGTCTCCATCACTGTGTCTGAGCATCACCCAGGCTGATCCTAAACACCCGAGCAGAAAGGCATCAGGTATAAGGGAGAAGCAGGAGCTCACAGAAGACATGCCAGTAGAGTCCCCTTGGGTCCTATAGGAACCACTGAGCACAACCTCTGGAGGTAAAACCAAGTATCAACAGCAAGTCATGGTGGGTGAATAGACCCAGGTGTGACATTTCTCAGGAGGTGGAGCACGCCCATTGGCTGGTATGGTGGTTGTGAACCTTTCACACGGGACCTATTGCCCTTGCCTTTGGAAGGAAGCCCAGCTAAAGGAGCTGGCCTCCTACCTTGTTCTTTCCAGCCTTTTTAGACCTCTACTCCTGGACCTGTCCTTGCCCTATGACATGGCTAACCTATGTTAGCGCAGCATTGACTAACATCTCAAAAACTTAACTTGGCATCATTACATTCATTTAAAATTCTGGAGGCAGTTTGTTACTGCTATATCATCTTGGTAAGGAATCCAGATATTAGATATCCCTTGGATGCTCTGGACCCATATTCTAGTGGTGTCCCTTCATGAACAGAGACCACATCACAATTGGACCATATAACACAAAATACAACATCTGGAGTTCATTTATTGGTGCTTCTACCAATGTCATAAACACCATCAACTGCTTACAGTGCCCCTCTGCTGTCTACATTGGAGAGATGGGGTGATCCATACATGTAAAATGAAATAATATTGATCTGACATCAGTACCAGAAAGATAGACAAGCCTGTGGCAGAACACTTTAACCTCCCTGGACATTCCAGTGCTGACCTCAGAGTGGTTTTTCGTAGATGAAAAAACTTTTAAAATGAATTTGAATGGGAAATTGAAGAACAAGAAATCATTCAGAGACTGGATTGTATTAAAAATGTCTAAACCAAGACTATAGATTCTTATTCTGTTACCTGGATCAGTTTTTATAATCCCTATATCTCTCAATAGGTTAATGGCTTTGTTTTTCACTCCATCTGCCTTTTTCTGCAGTGTCCCCTCCTTCTTTCTCTCCCTTCCCTACCTTTTTATTCTAATCACTGCTTTATATTTAGCACCTCTGCTTTCTTCAATCCCTTCACAGCATCTGATAAAGTAAGCCATCTACTTACAAAAGCTTGTTATATGTCTCTGATTTAGTTAGTCTATCAAGGTGCAAATCTATCCTACCTTCTGCCTGACTTAAGGCTAACATGGCTACCTACCTCTCTTCTCAGGTATTAGGCATACCACCTTTAAATCTCCCTAGGTCCATGAAAAGTTCTCCTGAGGTTTTTAGACATTTAAGGTGAAATTAGGTTTGTTTGTGGTTGTGTACTGAAACCATTAGCTCACTCTTCAGCCCCAGATCTGGCCACTGTGCACTTCCTCAACAAGATATATCTGCAGAAAGCTTTCCTAAAGATACAACTAAGTATTCCCCCTGACACAGGGACTCCTAAAGTGGTAAAGAGTTAGCGTTGACTGTAATTGCTTCCACAAGACTGTAAGAGGTAAGGGAGGGTTCAGTTACATGTGTGTTTGGGACAAGTAGAAGGCAAAGTAGCACGTGTTGTTTTCTGCCTGATCCCAACACAACTCCACTACAGAGGGCCTTACATATAGCAGCTTTATGGTGTTGTGCCTATAGGTATTTCTAAGTTCCTTTGGGGTCCATTTGGATTGCAGCAGACCAGAATCAGGAAAGTGGAAATGTGACCCAAATACACTTTTCTACTCTGCTTGTCCTAGCTGTGAGGAGTATAAAGTTAGCACAGCTGGAGACTGAATCCCATGACTCTTAGTTTTACATTATTTCAAAGTAATGTCTCAAGGCTTTAGGGCCTATAAGTCTGTTGAATGGAAACCAGAAAAATACCCACAAACCTTTGAGAAGCAAAACTATAAATGTTACAAAATGTTGCAATGTAAAATATGTAGGCTCACAAATCCTGCTGAAGATTTCTAAGAAATTCCAGGGGTGGCCACAATGGTTCATTTAAAGTTCTTATAAGAACTTTCCATTAGTAACTGGAAACACCATCAAAGCATGAGATAATCAGTTCTTCAACAAAATTACATTAGGAAAGAGAACAAATGAATGTCATGGATTATTATGCCTTTTCTTACAACACCCTGTCTCTCAAAGTTTAAAGTCTGAGGACAAGTCAGCAGCACATATGGAGTCATGACCTTGCTCTTACTCCTCAGGAATTGTTGTATCAGTGCATAACGTGACCTTTGGTGTGAACCTCACAGTAGCTACTTATGGGTGCGTCCACACATGTAAGCACGTGTGTTTGCAGGAACTCAAATAGAAGCAGTGCAAATTTGAGCCAGGGCTTTTTGCCTCAGGGCACGTGCTTTGACATGCACTTTGTTGTGGAGCAAATTGTGCCACTTGGAGCAAAATAACCCTGCCTGGCTCCTCCTGGATCTGCAGGCAGGGGAAGCTAGAGCCTGGGGCCAGCGCCTGTGCTGTCCCCAGCAGTATAAAAACCTTCCCTGTCCTGGCCCCATCCATACAAAAATCCACCCTGGCAAGTAGCTCAGGGCTACTTGCTCTCCGGAGCTTCTGGAGCTCAGCCACTTGTTACCTGGGGACACTACCCCTTGTGCCAGCTGAACTGCTGCAACAGCATCCCAAATACATTTTTAAAGACACCCCCAAATAAATGTTTTTCCACAATTAACACAAAAGACCACTCTATACACACACACACACACACACACACACTTATATCTAGGGAGAGAGAGAGGGAGAGAGAGAGAGAGAGAGAGAGAGAGGGAGCAATCAGTTGGCCAATGCTTTATTGGTAAATTTACAATGTTAAAGCAATGTGGAAGCCTACCAGTGTCTCTTTCATCATGATAAAATAAATTCTAAATACCTATATGTGTTGATGGGTACTTTTGGTTTTCTTTGCACATGATGGTTGTGTAATGGGGGAATGTGGTGTTTGCAAGAAGGGGAAAGTGTGTGGGAGAAGGTGGGTGGGTGTGTGGAGGGATGTGGCGATTGTTGGGAGGACTGTGGGTGTGGGGGACCTTGTTGGGGGGCTGTTCAGGAAGTGTGGGTCCCCTGGCCCCCACAGGGTGCAGACCCCCACACAGCATGTGGAATCCCCCCCCACAGGGCCCCAGCTCCCTCCTGGAGGGCCACATCCTCTATCTCACACAGGGCCCCAGCCCCCCTGCCCCAGGTCCCAGGCACCCTGGAGGGCAACAGCTCCCACACCCAGGGTCCCAGCTCCCCCTGGAGGGCCTCAGCCCCCACCCCACATAACTTACCTTTAGCAGCAGCAGCAGGAGTGGGGCACTCTGAGCCGTGGCAGCAAGACCCAGCATGGCATGCAGGGACCACGTGCTGGACTCAGCTGGGTCCTGCCAGCCCTGGGGACCATCTGCCACTTGACTGGGCTGGGCCCTTGCTGGCAGGACCTGGTGTAGCACATGGGGACACATGCTGGGCCCAGCTGGGTCCTGGGGCCTCTCTGCTGCCGGGTCAAGCCCAGCCTTTGTTGGCTGGACCTGCTGCCCTCAGGGCCCCTCTGCTGCCTGGCCTGGCCAGGCCCAGGGCAGCAGGACCCAGTGCAGTGCGCAGGGACCACGTACTGGGCCTAGCTGGGTTCTGCCACCCTTGGGATGGTGGCAGGATCTAGCATGACATGCAGGGACCATGTGCCAGGCCCAGCCGTGTCCTGCTGCCCCTGGGGTCAGTCTGCCACCTGGCCAGGCCAGGACCAGGGAGCAGGACCCAGCACGGCATGTGGAGACCATGCACCATGCCTGCCGGGTCCTGCTGGCCCTGGGGCTGCTCCTGTCACCCGGCTGGGTAGCAGGGTTCATCCCCTGCTTGCAGGAATGGTGAGTGTGGGGTTTTTCTTGTTTTTTTTTCTTAAAGGCCCAGAGCCACGGACAGTGGGGCAGACATGGGGGGTAATGGGGGAGCAGAGAGGGGGTTGGGGGTCTCATAGAGAGCCCCCCATGTAGCATGGGACAGTGGAGGGCAGTGGGGATCACCCTCCACCTGGCAGCACCTGCTGAGTTGGGGCTTTTTCCCCCCCAAGTGCCAGGAGCTGGGGCCGGGAGGGGCAGCCATTGCTGGCTGGGGGGGATGGGCCTGACTGATTTGAAGATTCAGCAGCAGCTGAATCTTCAAATCAGATTCGGCTGAATTGATTCGGGACAGCGATTCAAATCACCAAATCAAATCACTGTCCCCCGAATCGGCTGAATCTGAATCCAAAGTGAATACTAGCCACTTTGCACAGACCTACTGTTTATTCTTGCATCTGTCTTTAGTTTTTTTATTCTGGAAACAAATGGTTTGCTATAGCCATTACTGGCCAGTGGGAAACAGTGTTTTGTTGTTTTTTACTTAAAGTCATCAGTTTGGAAATCACTTTTACTTTATCAAGTTATCCCAGCAAAGTGTTTGTTTAAATTTATCCTAACTGACTGACCGAGGTAGACTCTTTCAAGATAGACTGTAAAAGAAGAGGAGGGAGAAATAAAATGGCTGACATCAGTGATGGATGTGGTGAGGGCATTTGGTTCTCTCTCTCCAACTGATCTCCCAGGACCAGGAAAAGCAAGGTTCAAGGATGCAGTAGTGAATCCCTAGATCCTAGCATGTGGCAGTTGTAAGATCACATTGCTTGCTGCAGCTGCATGTAAGGGTGAAGTTTCTGCTGCTCGTCACTCTGCCAAGCGCTGCTACTAACGCACAAAGGAGGGGAGTTTCAAGGTTCACTGTTCAAAAAATTCCTCTCCGGGATGCAACAAAGAATGGAAAACTTTAATCCCAAAGAAGCTTGTTTGAGAAAGTTATGTGCAACTGAAAGAGAGGCATTATATAATCCATCACCCAAATTAATAAAACACAGTTTTCTTGACACACTAAATAATGATTGCAAAAGTTAAGTGGCCTGTGATATCACTACATAAACAAATTTAATTATATATCAGTGACTTGGGCCATTTATTACTGTAGTTTAGTGTTTTTAAATTTACCAGCTTGGTCAGTTGAAACTTTTTAGATGAAAACAGCCTAATTCTCCATTGCTTTGTACCCTGTGTTTTCCCAGTCAAAAAAATCTCATTCTAATCTGGAGTCCTTTGCACTCATTTAGCACAAATGTAAATGAACTAAAAACCCAATCCATATTCCACCACAGTCACTTGGGAACTTCTCAGTGGATGTAATGGACTTCTGATCAGAACTTTCAGAAATACAATTCAGTTGAGAATCATGGCCAATATTTTTCTCTTCTTCTTTTTGTCTCTGCACTGCTTTATTTCTGGAAAATCAAATAAAACAGTTTAATCAAAAAGGAAGTAAGAAACAATATAAAAATACTATGTGGCTTCTGTACAAATAGAGGATAAATGAAATAGAAGCATATTCATCAAAATAAAAGTCAATACTGAAATAAAGTTGGCCCCTGTTGGTATATATAGTATAGAGGGAAAAAGAAAAAAGGAAAAAGCACTTATAAAAATGAAAGTTTTTATGAAATAAATATATTTCAGAATATCATAGCAGTAATGGATTCTACAAATAAATGTTATAGAAAGAGGGACAAACTGCTTATGTCTAACATTTTTTTTTTCTTTCTCTTTAGTGAAAATAGATTTGGCTAAAGCAGAGGACTGGGAATCAAGAGGTCTCAGTGTCTTTCCCGGGTTCATTACAGGCTTCCCTGAGCCTTGTTCATCCACATCCTCAAAGGTACTTAGGTGTCTAACTACCAGTGAAATAAGTTAGGAATCAGGCATCTAAATGCCTATGAGGAGCCTGTGTCTCTACCTTCTTCACCTCTACACTCCATAAAATGGGAATATTACTCCTTCCCTTGTTATTAGATGTGCCATGAGGATTCATTAATTCATGTTTGCCAAGTGCTTTGAAATCATCAGATTTGGTGCTATCCAAGTGCAAATCTTTATTATGATATAGAAAGTGATATATTACTATTAGTCGCCATAAAATCATTCAGAATAGCACCTTGTACCTTTTCAGAAAGGAGTTCTGTAAACGAACAGGTGACCCACTACATCAATGTATTTCTAAACCTCCCAAATTCTATTAAGGTTTTTTATACCATGTCCATCACTATAAAATCTGGATACTTTCCAAGAGTTATAGGATGTACTACCATCTCCAATGTGTTGTTTTTGCTTTAGGATTAGAAGAATCAAACTGATGTATACATTTATTAGCACACATGGTGGATGCAATCATAGGGTGTTTTTGTACTGCTCTGGAAGTGTGTGTGGGGAGTGCTTTAATTAGAGTGGCTCTGAGAACTGCTCTAATTAAAGTGCCTGCAGCATCTTGTGTATCAGCATCCCTGTGCTTCAGAATGGCAGTTGGGGCACTTTAATGATCATTGAATGAGCTTTAGGTAAAGTGCTCTGCTGCCATTTTGAAGGGTAGGGTTTGCTGATACATGAGACACAGAGGCTGACTGGAGTATGGTAATTACCATGCTCCAGCAGACTTAATTAATCAAGTCTTTTTCAACATGCTGTAATTACAGTGTATTGGAGCAGTCTCCTGGCTCGTGTATGGACACCCATAGTTCCCCTGGAGGCTGTAAGAAGCTTGGTATTGCTTTTAATGGAGCCAGAATTACTCTGTATCTGTCCATTGGTTCATCTATCATATCGATATGGTTTCCTGACACACAAGGGCCACTGGCTCTTGAAGAACAATGTATACTTTATAGTATGACACACTGGGCCCATCTACACATGACACTACTTCACTGTAGTAATGTGCTATGGCGACGTAGTGTCCACAGGTAAAAACTGTGATGCTACAGCTATGTCACCATAGCAATGCACTCCTTTAATATGGTGCACCATGTGCAAAGTCCAGGACAGGCTGTTACTGCACTGTCATTTAGTACTTCCAAAAGGAAGTACTAAATGAGGACACAGTAACAATGGCACCATAGGGGTACATGTAGATGTGCTCACTGTATCAATCCCAATGCAGCAATAAGACAATAGAAAAGGTAAAATTCTGGACCAAATTCTCCATTGCCTTCCACCTAATATATCTAGAGATATATACAGGGAATACACAGGATGTAAGGCAGGGGAGACTATAACCCAACTGATTTTTTTCCCCCTCAAATCATCTTTATTGATTGCTTTCTTATGATTAAATTTAATGAGAAACAGACTCTGGATGACTGGTTTCTCATTTGCCTCTGTAGTTGATTCAAGGAAATTCAGAAAGCATTTTGCAGGCCTCTGTAACAAATAGATGTGCAGTTTTGACCAATTTCTATCATTCTTGGTTATGTCACACCAGCCAAGAGCAAGTGGCACATGAATTGATTATTTTGCTATTGTCTATTCAGGAAATGTAGTATTTTGTTCCAGTGAGGCCGCTGACCATGTGATATCTAACCACTATAGGCTTCAGTGCTGTTCATCCACTGAACACATTCAGTTCAGTCTCCTAATTATCCCTGGTAATTTACATATTGTTACCTGTAGTAAAGGTGCTGTCAGGAGGTTTCAAGTGAAACATTCCTCGTACTTGATGAAAGTATTTCTTTTTCAACCTGACTTTACCATATACCTCTATAATGGATGCTACTTAAGCTGTAGTGACAAAGATACTATGTCAGCTCAGTACATTATGCAAAAATAACTTTCTCCATACCTGTCTTTTCATCCAGTAAGAAAGAGGGAGAGATCGCCTCTTGGTGAAGATACTGACGCTCAGGTAAAAGAGTGGAATTAGGAGCTCAGAATCCAGTGGGAAGCAGAACAATATGCCAATGTCATGATGTCCTTACATGATAAATTGATTCATCTTTGTCTCCCCCCCCCCACACACACACTGTACAGAGCAGGGTTTGCATCCCACCTGGTGTCTCTGATGATTCTCCTTATCTCTTCTTTTTTAAGTTCTTATAGCTGTTCTGAAATTCATGTCTTATTTCATACCTTGGGCACATCTATGGCAAGATACATATTTTCCCTTGTGAGCAGGATAACAATTGCCTGCTGAATACCATTAGCAAGAAGATTTAATTAGATTAAACTTGAGTACCGTGAGTGGTGATTTTAGAATATGCATATTCTATTTTCAAGTTATGATTCTATTTTGATATTTATGTAGAATCATAAAACACAATAGAGGTTATTTTATATATTTACAATCACAGGAGAGCCAGATATATCCTGAAACCAATTCTGTTAGTTTTGTTCTCTCTGTTGTCAATCAATATGTCAGTCATTGATTGGGCTTAGCAAATCTTACAATCAGACGTGACTTTTTAAAATGACTTAAATATTAATTTTTCAAAAGTTTTCACATAGTAATTCTAATTAAGGCCTTATGCTGAAGGACTGCTTGCAATCAATCTCTCTCAGCTACACTTATCAGCAAAGTACAGGGGTGGAGTTGCTGAAAAATCACCATCTTACAGTGGGAGCATTAGGGACACCACTATTCAGAAAGAATTTGAGTGATGATGATATGGACATATAAGGCTGAATTCCACTCTTGTTATGGTCCCCTTAACTTCAGTGAAATTGTATATGTATAACTGGAGACAGAATTTGACCTACAGAGAAATTAGGTTCCCCATTTACTTGTCAAAAGAGAGAATGAGGCACTCAGAATTAATTATTATTAATGCAGTTTCTAGAGAGAGGGAGAGAGAGATGGATAAAGATGAAAAATCAGAAAGTTTTGGTATAGTGTGAAAGATTGAATAAAGGAAAATATGCAAGACTTCTTCAAAAGTAACACCACTTCAACTTTTAGTCAGTTAAATAAGGTGTGGTTGCCTTGACCTTGCACTTTGATAGTGTGTTATGCAATATATTAGAAACTGGGGCCTTAGTAATCTGTTTTAGTTCTGTGTGGTCATTGAAGTGCCACAGATAGCCCAAACCTGTAGCCCCTACTTAGGTACAATTGTCAGTGGTTTCAAAGCAATTTTACCATTAAGTTGCTAAGAAGTGGTAACCCCTGATGAGTTTTTGATGTTCATGTCAGAAAAGCACTCCAAACACTTACTGGAAAGTTGGTTGAAATGGTTGGAAATCTCATGGAACAAAGTTTTTAAGGTACTCCGTATGACTTAGTTCCATCACTCTGGAAATACAGCTGAAAATAATAGAATCTCAAAAATGCTTTGGCTTGAGTTGAGAGGAAATTCCAAATGGAAGTTCAAGGTTATGGGCAGATGTTATATTTGTAGTGCTATAAATGCCCTTGCGGTTGTGAAGCCAGACCTGCATGCCCTTTGTAGTGCTAAAAAAAAATGGTGGACGCACTATAAATATGTTCCTGAATGAAACACGAACTTCTATGTAGCACTTTGTTTTGTAGTGCTCCACCTATAAACCAGCAGTGAGGACTCCATGTCTGTCCATGCCCATAGCAAAGCATCTTTGTAGTCTCTCAGAGTACTATAGACAGACAAGGTTCTTTGGGTAAATCTGATATCTTTTATTAGACCAACTCACAGATTGCCACCTCACAAATCTCAAAAATGCTTTCACTCAACAAAGATACTCCTCCAGAGAGCTAGATCACATATTTGAAAGATACACCCAGATACTATGTGAAGAACTGCTGCAGTACAGAAGGAAACCCCCCAAAAGTCACACACCACTAGTTATAACATATCACCCCTCCCTCAAACCTATATGGAAAATCTTCAAACAATTACAACCCATACTAGAAGGAGACCCAATTCTTAAATAGATCTTCCCAAAACAACCCATCCTAGCCTTCAAACAAGCATCAAACCTCACTAACCTCATTGCCAGAAGCAAACTTTCTATGGCCCAAAACACACCAAATGGATCCAGACCATGCCAGGACAAGAAATGTAAAACTTGCCGACATATCTCCACCACCCCCACAATTACTATATCCCACAACAGAACCATCACCATTCCTGGATCTTACAGCTGCACTTCCAGAAATGTAATATATCTCATCCAATGCACCAAATGCCCTGATGGAAAATACACAGGAGAGACCAGACAACAACTGCACACCAAAAAGAGCACATGCCAGAAATCTGTTAAGGACAAGAATACCCAATTACCTGGGTACATTTCTCACAGGAAAGCCACTGTTTCTCCAGTCTCTCAGTTCTAATCCTCAAAGGGAATTTACAAAACACTTTTCACAGACAAACCTATGAACTTCACTTCATCAACCTCCTGAATACAAAAAAACATGGACTAAATATAGACACTGGATTTATGACACATTATAACCTGCCTGGCATCTGACTCCCCAGGTACTTCTCCACTATTTATCAGTTATATTCATTCCCCTTCCTACCCTCCCTCCCCCCTGCCTCTCACCCACTGACTCCTCAATTTACATCTTCACTGACTGCCTGTCTTGCATGCATACCAGACCAGCCTCTGGCTTCTTTACTATTCTTTCCATCCAGAAAGAGCACACACTGACTGCAGTTGCTTCCTCAGCCTGACAAAGGGTATTTAAACCCATAAGCTTGCTAAGAAGAATTTTTCCAACTATCTGAGTTGATCTAATAAAAGATATCAGATTTACTCAAACATGCTTGTCTGTCTATGTTCTTAGACCAACACTGCTACAACCTACACCCCTCGAAGTACCATGGCACTTGTAGTGCTCTAAATATAGGCTGAATGAGGTGGCCTGAATGACATCACCCCCTTTTAAAAAAAAAAGAGCAAATGAATTTTCCCCGTGTAATTGTGAGGCCCCCAATCCTTTGAGGAAAAACAGAAGGTGAACAACAAATTCTGTGTCTTATAAATTCATTAATAAATATGCAACTAGAAATGATTTACAGACCACATTGTGACCTATTAGAAAATTCAGGTTTTTTCAATAGAGTGTTTAGCAACCTACAGCCCCAGGCTGGATCCAGCCCATGAAGAGCTTGGCTTTGACCTGGGAAGGTCTGATTTGGAACGGGAAGGGAAGGGCTGTGCCAAATTAAAGGAACCACATTAAAGCAGCAATTTAAAGTAGTGATTTAAAAGGGATGTGTTTAGAAGACAACTTAAGGTCTCCTGCTCTGTGCCTGTGCTAAATTTGCTATTTCCTGTTGGCATTCATCACAATCTTTGGTGGCATCTAGTATATTGAGGGAGGCACAGAAGAGGCATGTGGTCCAGCACTCTAAAATGTTGCTAATCGCTGCAAGTAGAAGGTTTATCTTGGTAAAGGTATTGTGAAAAGGTACACTGACATAGTGAAACATATGACAAGTAACAGCCAATGTAGGCACTCTGCATCATGAACTGTGTCATGCTTGGGAACATAAAATATGACTGCTTCTGTACCTTGTCACTTCTGCTGGCTCTAGTTTGGGAATTAGCTTGGTGCTCATCCTCTTAAAAGACTGAAGCCAATGAAAGCATAAAATCTTTTTCTACTTGCACTTTTACTCTTGTGAAATAAAAGACCTGGGATTCATGCCCTACGTGGGGCAAAGATAGAAAAGGCTCCTTAAGACTTAGGCTTCTGTTTACAGTTGGCACTCCTTTCTGGGCGATTTTACCTTATGCTTATCATGCTCTACATTTGTTTTAAGCAGGCCTGCATTACAAATTTATGTAGAATTTGGGAGAGGACAAGATGAAACCTGTTCACTTTATTCAGATAGCCATGCACAAACACAAGACAGCTAGTGTAGCCAAATGCTTCTAAATGCGATGAAGCTTCTAAGTACAATACAATCTGTAACCCAGTAAAATTACTGTATGTCATAAAAGATATAGGATTCAAAAAGGTAGGCTCTGGAGTATGTGCACTGGATAGAAGAAGAAAGAAAGAGGAGGAGGGAAATGGTGTTTAGTGTTGTCAGAAAGCCGCAAGACCTTTGAATTATTACACTGAAAATTGAAACTGCTCTATCAAAATTGATGGAAGTGCCATGTAAGGTTGTTCTCCTCTATACCTTATTTCCAAAGTTTGTGCTTTGAAATGTGTTTATCTGTAATTCCAACCTAGGGGTCTGACTCCGCATGACCTCAAGTTATTTTTTTTAAGCAGTATCTATTTACGTGACTCCATGCATGATGACCCTTTGGGCACAGGGAAACATGCTGATGTGCTTTGAAATCAGAATGAACACAAACAAAACCTCACGCCTGAATGGTAGCTCTTATAAAATTGGTTTTTTAAGCCAATAAAAGATCACATAAAAGTTCGTTCATTACTGCTATGGAAATACAGACTGGGGAGTTTGCGGGGTGAGGCACCATGTTCATATGCTTAACATCACATATTAAGACCATGTATATATGTGCTATTTATATAGACATACAAACTGTCAAATAATACCACTCCAGCAAAAGCATCAGAATTCACCATATATTATCTTTCTTCCTGTACTATTTGAGATGAAAGTTTTCAGTACTAATGCTGCAAAGTGGGTATTATGTTGATTTATGCTAATCAGTTCTATAGATGCTGTCATTTTACATTGTTATGTGATGACAATGGTGAAATATTGCTGCTTCTAATGTTAACAGCCCACTAGTGCCATAGCGAAGACAGCAAAGGAGCCACCCACTTTCATGTGCGTAATGTTTTCCTTCTGATGCCATAATGGATTGGGATCCTCCAATTCTTCTGTCCTGTAATTCTTTAGTGACACATAATGCTAAAGTGACCATCAGTTTCTTAGAAGCAGGTACAATCTTCCAAGGACAGGTTTTCTTGTGCTGGACTATAGGCCCACGTAAGGTGAAAGAAGAAGTTAGAAATTTCCTCATGCCTCCTTGTGGCTAGATCTTGGGTCCCAGGATACATGGTTGAATGATGCTATTTGCTTGATTTCTTCCTCACAGAAGAAGAGGCATAGGAAATTGCCAA
This sequence comes from Crocodylus porosus, assembly GCF_001723895.1. Lineage (NCBI taxonomy): Eukaryota > Metazoa > Chordata > Crocodylia > Crocodylidae > Crocodylus > Crocodylus porosus. The sequence goes on along the minus strand of NW_017728886.1, from coordinate 167,123,297 downwards.
GGAAAGCCACAGAAACAGTAGGACTGTGGCTGGCACCATGCTTTTTCCATGCACTAGTAATAGAGCTAGTGCAAGAGACCATGAGGAAGAGGTAAACTACTACCCCTATGAAATACAGATTACTAAAGAAGGCTGGTGCACCCCCCTTATATACTTATAGGCTGCCACCAATTTTCCCCGAGCCTTCTTTTCTCCAGGCTGAAGAGTCCCATGTCCCTTAGCCTCTCCTTGTAAGGCTTGCTCTCTTGGCCTTTAATCATGCGGATGGTCCTCCTTTGGACTCTCTCAGGCTTATCCACCTCTCTCCTGAAGTGGGGGCCCCAAAATTGGATGCAGTACTCCAGCTGTGGCTTCACTAAGGCTGAGTAAAGCAGAAGGATGACATCCCTGGTTATGTTTGTGATGCATCGGTGGATGCAAGCCAGAGTTTGGTTTGCTTTACTGGCTATGGCATCACATTGGTGGCTCATGTTCATCTTGTAGTCAATCAAGACCCCCAAGTCTCTTTCAGTCATGGTGCTAGTGAGCATAGCAGTGCCAAGCCTGTAAGTATGATGCTGGTTTTTCCTTCCAAGGTGGAGCATCCTACATTTGTCTACATTGAAAACCATCAGGTTTTGGTCTGGCCACCTTGTGAGCTTGTCCAGGTTGGCCTGTATCCCCAGCCTGTCCTCCAGACGGCTTTCCCCATAGTTTAGTATTGTGCATGAACTTTGCCAGTCTGCATCTGATGCCCAAATCCAGATAATGAATGATGCTGAAGAGCACTGACCCAAGTACTGAGACCTGAGGGGCACCATTGGTCACCTTGTACCATGTTGATTTGCTCCCATCAACTAATAGTCTTTGGGTCCAATCCCAGAGCCAGTTCCCCAGCCATTGGACCATAAGATGGTTGAGACCACAGTTCCCCAACTTAACCATAAGGACATTATGAGAGAGCAAGTCAAAGGCTTTCTTGAAATCCGAGTATATGCCATCAACCTTATTTCCCTTGTCCAGGCAATGCATCACCTGATCAGAGAAGGAGATGAAGTTGGCCAGGCCAGACCTTCCAGTAACAAAGCCATGTTGGCTGGCACTTAGAAGGTTGCCTTCCATTAACTTGTTGCTGATGGATCCCTTGATGATTTTCTCCAATATGTTTCCAGGATGGATGTCAGATTGTCTGGCCGGTTATTCCCTGAATTTTACTTCCTTCCTTTCTTGAAGATTGAGACCATGTTTGCTTTTTCCCAGTCTTCCAGTATATCTCCCAAGTGCCATGAGTTCTCAAATATCTTTGCCATAGGGTGTGCTATGATGTCCACAAGCTCCTTCAAGACTCTCAGGTGCATTCCATCTGGGCCTGTGGACTTATGGATGTCTAGTCTCTCGAGGTGTTCCCTCACTTGATCTATGTCAATATCTTCCTCCCCCTGAATGTTTTGCATCCTGTCCAACAGGGTGACCCCCTTGGGTGGGTGGAAGACTGATACAAAGTAATCATTTTGGAGACTGGCCTTTTTCTGAGCATCAGATGTCAGCTGCCCCATTTGATCTAGCAGGGATCCAATGTTGCCTTTGTCCTTTCTCCAACTTCCTACATATCTGAAGAAGGACTTTTTGTTAATTTTGATTCCAGTGGCTAGCCTGAGTTTGGTTTCTGCCTTTGTTTTTTTGGTCTGCTCTTTACAGGTGCAGGCTAGTGCTGTGTAGTCCTCCTTGGTAATGATTCCCATTTTCCATGTGGTGTAGGCTTCTCTTTTAAGTTTCAGGAAGTCCAGAAGTTCCCGATTTAGCTAAGAGGGTTTCCCAGCCCACTGACTGCATTTCCTATGGGACAGGAAATGCTTTGACTTTCCTTGTGCTTTGAGGATTGTGTCCTTAAGAACAACCATTCCTCATGGACCCCTGTTTCTAAGAGGCCATGCTCTCTTAGTGCCTGACTGACCAGTCTCCTGAGTTTGTGCAAATCAGCCTCCCAAAGTTGAGGATTTCTGTTTTACTGAGGGAGTTGCCTGCCCTGTGTTGGACAGAGAAAATGATCAGTTCGTGGTCACTGTCACCAAGCTTCCCCTTGATCCTCAGATCGCTCACCGGGTCATCCCCTTTGGCCAGAACAAGATCCAGCAGTGCCTCTCCCCTAGTTGGCCCATAGACCTCTTGCATTGCTCATCAATGCAAGTGAGAAACCTATGTGACCAGTTGAATTTGGCTGTGTGCTCTCCCCAAAAGATTTTAGAGAGATTAAAGTCCCCTATGATGACAATGCATGGGGAGTGTGTAGCCTCTGCCAGTTCCCAACTGAATCCACAATCCAGCTCTTCCTCTTGGTTTGGAGGTCTGTAATAGATTCCTACAATTATATCCCTTTCCCCATGTTCTCCCCATATTTTAACCCAGAGAGTCTCAAGACACCCTCCATGGTTACTGAACTTGGTTTGAAGGGAATTGTACTGCTCCTTGGCATAAAAAGCTACATCCCACCCCCCAACATGGTCTCTTCTAGACAAGGTATAGCCTTCTATACCTATGGACCAGTAAGTGGAGTGCCACCAGGTCTCTGTTATCCTTACAAAGTCCTAGTCATTTTCACATAGGAGAAGGACCAGTTCCTCTTGCTTGTTTCCCAAACTTCTGGCATTTGTGTACAGGCCATTCAGTCTGCCATAGGAAGCCCTGGGATTCCCTGTGTGCTGGGACACGACCTTTTCTTGGGCCATAATTGAGTAGGTTCCACTGGGCTGCTGAACCTGTTAATATTGTGGTTGACATGACCTGGACTAGAATTGCTAATTGACTGCCTGTCCTCCAGCAATCCTAGTTTAAAGCTCTGACAAGTAGGTCAGCCATTCTGGACAAGAGCTTCTTCCCTTTCAGGGTGAGGTAGAGGCCATCCCTTCCCAACAAGCCACTGCCTCTCTAACCGAAGTGCGGACCATGGTCAAGAAGTGTGAAAATCGAGGAAAGACTACTGTGCTTTTATGCTGATGCCAAAGTATTTATTTTAGTGAAATTAAGATTAGTGAAGTTAATTTATATTTATATTTTACATTTGCTATGTCCAAGATACATGTAGGAACTTCATGGGATAATTGCAGTTATAGAATTAATGGAAATCACTTCTATTAAGTTGTGTAGAAGTGCCATGCATTTAATGTTGTATGTAAAATTAGTAAGTTATATATGACCTACACTGTTAGAGAATATATAATAATTCCAAATGATGTTCAAGAACACAATAATAAAACACTGTGCTGCTTCACAAAAAAAGGAGGATATAGTACATTCTGGTTAAAATAGCAAAACCTTCCTTACTTACCTGTTGTGAAATTTCACCTCAAAGGCTAGATTCTAGCTGGGTCATTTCTCATCCAAAGCAACTGTAGATTTATTATCTAAGCCCAGCCTGAACTCAGTTCTCTGCTTTTGATCACTATATTAATTTAACTGAAGAGCCTCTAAAACAAAAGGAACATTGATAGAATGGAAGCAGAGGATATAGAGAACATAGCAATACAAGCCTTTCTGGGAAGGGAAAGTTGCCCTGAAGAAGTAGTAATAGATCAAACATTCTTCATCTCCAGGCGTGTCTATGGTAATAGAAGTTAACATTAGTCCATTCCTCTTATTGACACATCGTTTGTTTAAAAAGTAAACTCAGTTTGAGTTGTAGACTGTAATGATCATCTTGCAACATATAGTGGGAAAAAATTAAAGGCTGGATTGCAAGTTTTAAGTAATCTCTTTCTTCAGGAGCAGGGTGGAAAAAAGAAGAGAGAAGAGGGAGCACGTTATTTCAGCAACAGGAGAACTAAAAAAACAGAGATGTTGTGCCCACAGGGACTATTCTGAGTGATCTGTACTTTATTTTATAAGAATTGGAGGGGTGCAGGAGGAATGGAGATGGGGGACATCTTGTTGTTTCCTCAGTCATGCATAGACTGCCCACAGTTTAGTACAAATCAGGTTGGAGTACAAAGATTCTTATATTGCAAGCAAGATTGTACCTGGCCCTGTATAAGACCACAGCACAATATGGGGGCAAAGTGTGATAGACACCTTCTGTCATTGCTTATTCATGCAAGGGCAGGATATAGCCTTTGGAGCCCCCTGAACATTAGGACATTGAGTTCAATCTGGAGAAGAGGGGTGCAACAGAAATGGCCTATTTTGGCCTATCCCTTCAGATCTACCCTCTGTCTCATGGCTGATATAACTTTTATAATCTGTTCTTGGTAATGGGGTGCCATCCTGTTGTTTCTCTAAGTTGTTGGGGATTGTCATCAAATTTGTCAGTGTTGCAGTGAAGATCTGCAAAAGATCTGCAAATTATCTGTAAATGATATTATAATCTTGTTTACTTGGAATATTGTCTCCAACCCTTCTTTGTATGGGGCTTTTGTGAGATCTATGTAGCTCTCCAAGCATGCATACAAGTGTGTACATGGTTGTATGTAGATTTTCACTTGGACCAGTTTTTGCACAAAAGAAAGATAATAATTTGTCTTACTATCACTAAAAACAGCAACTTGACATTCACTTAGGGGAAAAAAACGTCCCCAGAAAAATAGCCTGTTTGTGCTGATATCTGTCACCACTGTAGTTTAGTAAGTTAAAAAAAAGGCCAGGATTAAAAAAAACCCCCAAAAAACTCTAGTAAAAACGTTGTAAAGGCCAGGACAGTAGCTGTTGTGTGTCCCTGATCAGAGACGAGGCTTGTTATGGAATCATTTTGGGTGGTCACAACACTTCAGTGAAAATGATATTTTTTATGAAACATGGAAATTTCCAAACCTTGCTTTCCCCCTCCTTCTCTCCCTCAATTTTCTGATAATCTCTGCTATTCACTGAATAAAAAGGTGACTGCTGATTGTTTTGATGATAAATTGCCTGCAATGCATGTGGGACTAATTATGAGATGGCACACTTCATTCTGCCACCTGTATAAACTAGATTTTAGACAAGCACAATAAGGGAAATATTCACAACAACACAGAATTTGTAAAGGCAGCAGATTCACCCTGTTCTCACTAATGGGAGGTTTGGTAATGAGAGTGGGGTCTCTAGTAGATAATGGGAAAACCTGGGGGAATGGGAGCAGAATAAGGGTAAAATCAATCTGAAGGATCTGCAAGAAAAAGAAGTGGAGTGATGAGCTAGGAGAAAAGAAGCAGAAAGGGCAATATGCCCATAGAGGGAGAAGATCAAAGTGAGAAAAGGAGACCTGAAAGCAATAAGATTGTTTTGAAACATAAGAGGGATAGGATGAGGCAGGAAGATGTGGCCTGGGGAGGTAAAATAGATGATAGGTATCGAAAGGAAGCTAAGAAGAAAGGAAGAAAATCTGGGTCAGATCATCCTCTGTGACTGAGGACCACTCAGTGAGGCTGAGGATGGTGAAGTGTAGAGAGCAACATGATCATTGTATGCAGAGCTGATGTATTCTGTACCAGTTTCTAATATCCCCTAATGAGTCACTATGGTAGCCACAGTCTGCCTTTTCCATTAAACATAGCTCCTGTGCCTGTGACAGGCAAGAGGTGCTACAGGGCTTCCTACCACAGTTCATTAACCCATAAAGATCTCCTTACATAACAGAAACAGGCCACTTTGTGGCCACTTCTGGTCTCCCCTTCCACCTGGATGGAGAAAGAAATAACTACAGTAATTCTTTCCCCCCGGCAAGACAAAAAGGAAGGCAATGTAGCCTCCCATCCTTTAAACACAACAGTTTTACCAGTTTGCTTTCCTCTTCCAGCCTCAAAAGAAGTACCAGTAAGTTCTATATTCTAATCTCTAGTTACCAACTAGCAGGCAGGAGGAGGACAAAATTACTGACACTAATAGACTTATTTCTCATTTTCCTAAATATCCGAAGCTAGATTTCAATACCTCAGCTTCCAGCTGCATATACACAAAACTCTATGGCTAAGTACGGACAGTCAAAAAGCCCAACGCTGAATAAGTTCAGTCTTTGCAGGTGATCTAAGCAGTGTAGATTGAACTGATAAGCAAGTGAACAGGCATTCATTTTTGATGCCAGAAATGCAGCCACATGTCTTCAGTGGCCCAAGCCAGAAGCAGGGGCATACTAGAGCAGTGGTTCTCAACCTTTTTTGTACCAAGACCCATTTGTAAACATTCATAGCCAGTCCCAACCCAGTAAATAGTTTAAATAGAAAACAGTCTCCTGTCCCTAGCAGTGCCCTTCACTCCAAACCCACAGCCTCTGTGCCCTTGCCACACACTGAGGGTCTGGGGGTGGGTGTGCAGGACAGGGGTTGTGGGGCATGGGGAGCACATGACTCCCCCCTCCGATTTGTATGCCCACAGTGGGCATGGAGCTGCAGCCTGGCCAGACCAGCATAGGCAGGAGCCACCTCCATGGTCCAGTGGGTGGGTTCCAGTGCAGGAGGGTGGAGCAGGACACATCATGCCACTGCCACCACCATGAACCCCATGGCTGCTGTGGTGCCAGCAGCATGAAGAGTAATGGATTGGTGGGGGGGGAGGGCACATTGTTTTCACCTCCCCCTGATGCCAGCCACTTGCATGCTAGGCCATGGCTCTAGCCTGCTCCATAGCCTGGCTTCCACCACTCCCCTCAGGCCACATCTCTACCCTGGAGGGGAGATGGGGTAGTGGGCAACATGGGCAGCCTGAGGGAAGTGGTGGTGGCAGTGGCTGGGCCATAGTGGCAGGATAGAGCCACGGCCTGGCAGTTGAAAGAGGGGAGGGTAGTGTGTGCCCTCCCGCCATCCGTTACTACTTGTGCTTCTGGTGCCATGGCTGGTGCGGGGTTCATGGCAACAGCAGCAGCAGGAGTGAATCAGCTCCACCCTCTTGCACTGGGACCCATCTGCTGGGCCATGGAGATGGTTCCTGCCCATGCTGGTCTGGCCAGGCTGCAGCACCATGCCTACTATGGGCACACAAATATGGGGGGGACACATGCTCTCCCCTACCCCTTTAATGTGTGTCCCCTGCCCTCAATGCATCATTTATGCCCTCTCTTGCCCCATACACTTAACTGTGGGGAGCTGCAGGAGAAGCTTTGCATCCTGCCTGGCTGCTATGTGCATGTGTGCATATGCATGTGCACATGGCATGCCCTACCTGATCGTTGTCCTCCCACTCCCCCCAGCCCCAAGCAGCTCTTTGCAGGCTGGAACTCTGCCAGCCTGAAAGGGGAAACCTGTGATTTCCTGCATTTTTCTGTAATTCTTTGCAAACCTTTCAAAATATTCTTGTGACCCATTTATAGGTTGTGACTCATGGGTTGAGAAACACTGCCCTAGAGCATACTTCTCTGCTCAGCTGGAGCAGACAGCTTGGGCCAAGGCTAGCCCACCTACCCTGCAAGGGGGGGAAGCGTTTGCAGGGAAAGTGCAAAGCATCCTAGGATGCTGGGGAACTGTGAGTTAGCTTGAATCTGGAGGGGATCTGGGACAGAAGTTTAATAAACCTATTTAACCTAAATCAGTTAAGTCTGATACTACATACATCCATGTTTATCTTAAATCAGTTTTGGCTATTTTGAAAGTGCTTTATGTGCACTGAACTTCCATGTGTTATAGATTTGAACTGGTTTCCAATCACTTATATTGGTTTATGTGTAATTTCTGTCCCTAGCCCGTGCGTGCATGCTGGTAATTTGCTGGTAAACATATGCTAAAAATCCTAATTCTTGCATGTACCCCTTCTAATAGTTTAATATTGTGTACATTCAAGTGTCAGCAACCTGTTTAAAATGGTAGCAATTTTGTGCTATGCATCCTTACTAGAATAAGGATAGAAAATTATATCAATTTCGCAATTTTTGTACTGTAATAAATTTACCTGTGCTTTTGGCTTTAACTAGTTATTGTGCCCTAGCCAGCCATGTCAGTGTCTACATGTGCGTAGCTGCTCACAAAAAAACACTGCAGCAGGGTAGTACTTGTACATATAAATACTGGTATTATGCTGCTGCGGAGTTAGTTTCCTGCAGCCTAATAGGGCAGCACATGTAGACATGCAACATTTACTGTGGAACTAATTCATCTACTCCACAGTAAACAGTTCATGTAGACAAACCCCTGACTACTTGTATGTCTTGGGCATGCTAATTAGTGTAAACTGTGCCCCAATGCGATGTAGCGCATATAGAATAGATGCAGCACAGAGTGTTTTCCTGAGGTGTTTCCTCACTGTCAGGAGGTAGCATAGTCAGGCCTGAATAATTTATCCAGAAAAAGAGATTTGCCTTCAGTTTTTCTCCTTCATGAAGACTTACTACTTTCTAAAAGGTTCTAGAATACATAAGGACTTAGAACGTAGCTGATCTCTGAATCAAACCTTCTCACCAGTGTCTGTTATAATGTTCTGTCTTTATATGAAATAAAAACAGAAAAATGTGATATCACTGAAGTTAAATAACATTCTTTTTACAGCTAGCATCAATAAATCTGTTTAAAGATGCATTACTACTTTTCTTGAGGGATAATTTAGACTATGTATCAAAAGGAAAATCAATAGTTTTTTTCTATTACAAATAATTGCCTGTTCAACTCTTTTCTACTTTTTCTTTTTTATTTATTATGTCTTCAAAATATCCCTACTGAGAGGTCTTGTGTTTCAAGTCTAAATCAGGAGTCTTTGTGGAGTGGAAAAGCATCCTGGGTTAGTGACATGGTGGATGGAACCTATATTTATCACATTTAGTTTGCAGAGAATTAAAACCCTGTTCTATAGAGCTGAATATGAATGCTGTCAGATTAGGAGATGGAACCAGTTACCCAAACTTGTGGCTACATACTGGCTAATGGAAATTTGTAGGAAGAAGGCTCATGACCTCAATGTTTAGAATGTATTGGTCCATCTGAGCCAATAGAAAGACAAGTAGAGAAGAGAAGAGAGATGAACAGGAAATGAAAGACATTTTTAATGACTCTCAAAGTATTGCAGTGATTTTACATTTAAACAACACAGGTATATTTTTACTTTTTCATAATTTTTCAAGTGCTTAGCGTTTATATTTCTCTTTCCATTTTGATGAAAGAAAGACAAGTACTTGTGTGTGAAGGAAGAACAATAAGCCAAGACAAAAACTGAAAAAAAACAGCTAAATTGCTTTAAAATAATTATATAAAATAGAATTTTGAGGAAAAAGTCCATTTGCAGGGAAAAATATTTCATTAGGAAGATTACAATCAGGAAAAGTTAAGGCAGCCTGAAGACTTGAGGAGAACTGATGGCTATTTTCTTTTTCCTGTTCCCACTTCGCACACTGGCTGCTGGTAAACTTATCTTTTGATACTCAATTTTTGGACTTCAGTCAGCCATATCCTATTTATGTCTTTGTCCAGGCCTATATGAAGGTTGCATACTGAAGGTGTGGTTTTCTACTGACATTATCTATTTATTTTATGTGTGGACACTACATATTCAAAGATGTGATTACAGCTTCTCCACCATAGTTAATTTAAAACTAATTAGCAGAGGTACTAACCAGAGTTAGCCTAGCTCCTGCTAGGGCACTGTGCCATCTGCAGCTAGGTGTCCAAATATTTATGCTTGGTTTTGTATGGTGTTTTCAGCTGGTGTTGAATCCTATGCTATTACAGGCTAGTGGGCACATTTACACATGCTCAGAAAGCTTACTGCACAGTAAGATACTGCATGGTAATCTTTCCTTTCATGCACATAACATGCAATGAACAGAGCACACAAACAGGGAGAGGGCTAGGGGGGACTGTCTCCCCAATCTAGGGAGCCCTAGGTTACCCCTCGGGGAGCAGGCTCTGAAGGCACTGGATCCCCCCAGCAGGGGAGTATAGGGGGCAGAACTGCCAGCAGGCACTTCCGGGAAGAACAGAGCACCTGATTGGCTGTTGGGGCAGCGGTGGGAGATTCAAACTATGGCCTTTAAAAGCTGTGGTTTGATGTAGCACCCGGCACTCAGGAGCCAGGAGCAGTGGAGAGAGGAGGGATCCAAGCACACGTGTGTCCTGCATGCATATGTGCCCCCTTACCAGACCCGAGGCAGAGGCAGATGCAGCAGCAGCAGAGCCAGCAGTGGGGGCAGCATCAGCTGATCCCCCTAAGGTAAGTGGGCAGAGGGACTGGATGCAGCTGAGCTGGATCCAGAGGAGAAGCCCCCCAGATCCCTCTTAGCTGAGCCGGAAGGGAGTCGCACTCCTGAGCCATGCCACGTGAACAGAGCATGCAAACAGGTGTGCTCTGTAAGAGCGTGCTGACATTTGCATCAGCATTCTCACTGGTGGGTGAGCAGGAAGGGGCAGGAGGGAGACTCCTGCTAGGGCAGGGTGAAGGCACTGCATTAAGCTAAAAACAAGCAGCAACTCCTACGATGGTGTTGATGCGGAGTGCTGCCAGGGCCCCTGCCTGGGAGGGTGGGGCACAGCCTACCTGGGGCTTGTTTGAGGCCTCCACCCAGACAGAGTCCATGGGGAAGCTGGCATTCCCCCACCCCCTGGCCTGCGGGAGTTGCCCAGCAAGGCCCAGGGGCAGGGATTGGGGACCCCCACTCCTGTCCTTCAGGCGCCCACCTTAGGGCCCTGGAGGTGCAGGTGAGGGAGCTCCAGGAGGAGGTTAGCAGACTGAGGGGAATCAGGGAGGAGGAGGATGAAACTGATGGCTATTTCCTTTCCTTGCAGGGCCACACAGCCAAGGAAGAAGCACCTCCGGAGGTGCCCTCTACTGCAGAGTGGCAGATAGTTACCTCCAGAACAAGGGCTGCTCACAACACAGCAGTTCCTCCAGTCTGGCTGGAGAATAGGTACAAGGCTCTGGCAACATTGGGGGAGAAGAAGGGAGAGGAGGCAACCGGAGAGGAGGCAGCTCTACACTCTCCATGCTCAGAACAGGCCGAAGGAGCTAAGCAGTCCTGGAGGAGAAAGCATCAAGTGATTGTCATAGGTGACTCCATCCTGAGAGGTACAGAGGGCCCCGTGTATTGCCAGGACCCCTCAACACACAAGGTCCACTGCCTACCCTGAGCAAAGATTCAGGACGTGATGGGGATGATCCAGGGCATGATCCAGCCCACCGATTACTACCCCATGGTCCTAATCCATGTGGGTACTAATGATGCAGCCAGGAGAAGCTCTGATCACCTGATGGTGGACTACCACACTCTGGGGGGTGTGCTGAAGGAGATAGTGCACAGGTGGTATTCTCTTCTGTCCTACCAGTGAGTGGACATGGAAGATGGCATGAGACACGTATCACAGAGACCAACCTGCAACTTCGGGAATGGTGTATTGAGGCAGGTTTTGGCTTCCTTGACAACGACCCGCACATCAGGATGAGAGACATGCTCAGATGGGATGGGAACCACCTTTCCCTTAAAGGTAAACACATGTTCTCCTCTAGGTTGGTGGATCTCCTGTGTTGGGCTTTAAACTAGGCTCGTCATGGGAAGGGGAAGAGAGGGGAGGAGGAAGCCTTGGACCACTAAACCAAGCAGCACTCACAAGTATAGCCCAGGCTAGACTGATGAGTGGAACATATACACAGGTAAGCAACAGGGGCCAGAGCAATGCTGAGATTAGGGGCCAGTGCACACATCCACAGGAGGCCTCAAATTCCTCTACAGAAATGCTCGTAGTATGAGAAACAAGCAGGAGGAACTTACCCTCCTGCTGGCTGACACCAACCCAGACATAGTGGGGCTCACTGAAACATGGTGGGACCCAACACATGACTGGGTGGTGAATATCAAGGGCTATAGGCTGTACAGGAGGGACAGGACAGGGAGGAAAGGTGGGGGTGTGGCGCTCTAAATTAAGGAGGAATACACATCCTTATCAGGTAGCACAGAGTCAGAGAAGGGGCACACTGAAGTGCTCTGGGTTATAATACAAGGCAGTCGAGGGGAAAGAGACTTAATGGTAGGGGTCTACTACAGACCACCCAACCAAGGGGAAGAGCTTGACCAGGACTTCTTAAGTCAGGTCACAGAGGTAGTTAGGTCAAAGGACGTGGTCATCATGGGTGACCTGAACTTTCCAGACATCTGCTGGGAAGAGCAGTCAGCCAGGTCTGACCACTCACGTAGGTTCCTAGTCAAAATGCAGGACCTCCATCTAACCCAGGAGATGCACAGCCCCACCAGGGGAGATGCCTTGTTGGACCTGGTGCTGGCCATGGGTGACAACCTGGTGAGGGGACTGGGGGTGCTTGACCACCTGGGCGACAGTGATCATCGCCTGCTGGAATTCACCATCCAGTGCAAGGCAAGGCAAGCAGCCCTAGATTTCAGGAAGGCAGACTTCAATGAGCTAAGGAGAAAAGTTGGGGAAGCACTGAGGTCCCAGAGGGGACAGGAGCCAGGTATCCAAGAAGAGCAGTTGCTCCTTAAGGAGATGGTCCTGCAAGCCCAAAGGGAGGTAATCCCAACACGGATCAAAGGGAGCAGGAGGGGGCAAAAGCCCCCATGGCTCACCAAAAGCATCCGGGAATGTCTTCTAGCTAAAAGGGAGGTGTACACCCAATGGAAGGGAGGGGCCATCACCAGGGAGGACTATACTGCAGTTGCTTGGGGATGTAGCGGGGCAGTTAGGAAGGCCAAGGTGGAGATGGAACTGGGACTAGGTTCCCGGATCAAGAACAACAAGAATACATAAGGGGGCAAAAAGGAGGTACCGGGCAATGTGGGATCCCTGCAAGACATGCTAGGAAATGTGGTCATCACACCAGACGACAAAGCTAACCTATTTAACGACGTCTTTGCCTCCATTTTCCTGAGCAGGGACCAGATCAGCACCCCCACTGGGCCCCCCTCAGGCCACAGGGGAGGTGCACCTAGGCCAAGGGTCAATGAGGATCTAGTCTGGGAACTTCTGGAGGGACTGGATGTATTTAAATCAGCTGGTCTGGACGATCTCCACCCCAGAGTGCTGAGGGAATTAGCTGAGGTCATTGCGGGACCCCAGCATGGCTTTATGAGCACTCGTGGTGCTCTGGTGAGGTGCCAGAGGACTGGAAGAGGGCCAACGTGTTTCTCATCTTCAAAAAAGGGAGGAAGGAGGACCCAGGGAACTATAAGCCAGTTAGTCTTACCTTGATCCTGGGTAAGCTTTTTCAGAGAATTATCCTGGCACATGTCCACAAGGGGCCAGCAGGGGACGTTATGCTTTGGGGTAACCAACACGGGTTCATTAGAGGCAGGTCCTGTCAGACCAACCTGGTGGCCTTCTATGACAAGGTCACCAAATCTTTATATGCAGGGGTAGCAGTGGACATAGTCTTTCTGGACTTTCGGAAGGCCTTTGACACTGTCTCTCACCCCATTCTCATTAAAAAACTGGAGGACTGTGGTGTCGACACCTACACAGTCAAATGGGTCACCAACTGGCTGGAGGGCCACACCCAGAGAGTGGTGGTGGATGGGTCATTTTCGACCTGGAGGGATGTGGGCAGTGGGGTTCCTCAGGGCTCAGTCCTCAGGCCTGCACTGTTCAACATCT
>NW_017728886.1:167088235-167109219 GCF_001723895.1 Crocodylus porosus | reverse complement strand
CCTGTTCCCCTGAGCACTACCAGGAGTGACTAGGCTTGATGTACACCTTGCTGGCGTCATTTGACCCCAGTACTCTTTCCTGCCATGGCAAGGGGTCGGACTTGATGATCCGCTCAGGTCCCTTCTGACCCTAGAAACTATGAAACTATGAAACATCAACATGTATGCATGATCTCAGAGCTGAAGGCTGAAGCTGCCTGCTGCAGGGGCAAGGGAACATTGTCTTTGCCCAGGTTCTGCAAGCAGAGCTGGCCCCAGCAGCAGGCAGCTCCTCGAGGATAGGATTGTTCTCTCTCCCTTTGCTGCTTAGGCTAACTGGGAGCAAATTGCTCCCAGTCAGGTATATAACTGTGTATTGCTGCACAGTAGCTACTGAATGGTAAATCTACTATCTGTATTTATGGGTAGTAGAAAACTTCACAGTAGACTAATCTACTGCGCAGTGGCTCCTGCACATGGTTATATAGTGATGCTTTACTGCACAGTATATTAATTAGTCTACTGCACAGTAAAGTGTCTTGTGTAGATACACCCTGTTACTGGTACCTGAACAAGATGGTTTGAAGATAACTTTCATACAAGAGCTGTAGTCATGTCTTTGGATTGCACTGTAAGCATACTATGACATTGGTTTAAATTAACATTGCTGGCTCAAGCTAAACTGATACAAGGCAGATAAAACTGACATAAGTATCCAAACACAGTATGAAATATATTCAACTAAACCAATTGAAGTTAAATCAGTACAACTTCTATATATGGACAAGCTCTATGATAAAGTGCTCAATTTTGCTCTTTTTGACCTCAGGGGGAGTTCTGACAAATATTTTAGTGGGAGTGGGATTGGGCCAACTGCCCATAGGAAGCTTTTCCTCCTTTTATGTTTGGCTCTTGAATAAATATTAATTCTTTGAATCTTGGACTCAGCACACTGGGATAGGTTCTATCTGCCGTTCAGCTGGCTGGCTGACAACAGTGTCCTTTTTGTTATGGCAAATACTCAGCTTTCTGGGGGGAAAAGGAAATTTAACCCTTACCAATTCACATCTCTCCCTGTCTGAGTTTGTATAATTTTTAATGAAGGATAACTAGTTTGAAGGAGTACATTCTGTGAGGAAAAAGAGTATGTGAATGGAAAATCATGGATGTGCAAAGGAAATGTGTATGTAAATATGAATGCATTGAAAGGCATACACCTATTAGAGTAACATTCCTGCCTCCTCATCTCCTGGAGAGCATTCAAAGTGATAACAGGCATGTCACTATAAAGTTGGTGGCGAGTGGGAGGTGGAAGTAGTAGCATGATAAAAAGGGTTTTTAATGTGTGAAAAAACAGTAAACTAGTGAGGCTTCTAGCCTTTCCTGAATGTGCACATTAATAATACCTTAAATAAGTGTCAAACTTAAGGGGTTGAAAAAGGACAAGCAAACAATTCATTTATCTCCTTATTAAGACATGAAGATTAAATTCTGCCTTTCAAAAACACACCATATTGTATGTAGAATTTTTTATTAGAGAAGAGGCAGTTTTTGTTACTCTTCATCTTGAAAACTAAATATTCTTTCATCATAAAGTGGAACCTTCTTAGAGTGGCTTTATTTTTCCATAGAAAAGAATTTAGCTAAGAGTAGAAGCTTGTTCCAGTTCCAGTTCCACAAAGCATTTACAAAATTGCTGAAGTCCTTCCCAGTCCATCAAAGCATATGAGCACAAACTTAATTTTAAAAATGTGCTTGGCTGCCATGATCATCATTGGAGTTTAAAATTTTGTCTAAATGCGTTGTTGAATCAGGACTCAGGGCATGTTGAAATATGCACTGAAGTTGGTGAAAGGGTCTTTCCATTAATTTCAATAGGCATTAGATCCAGCAATACACCTTGAATGTCAAATAATCAAGCCAGAAAGTAAAAATAAATAAATAAATTAATAATAATAAAAAAAGCTTATCAAATAAATTTAAATAACCTATAAATTTCAGGAAATCAGTATGTGCTCACAGTTATTTCACAAGCAAGAAAAAAAAGGTTAAATTCATCCAATTAATTGTTCATTCACTTATTATTCAACATGTTCATTCTGTTTTGTGATACACAGTTTGGTTTACTGTATTTTAGTTCACCCAGGCTCTTATTATTCAACAAATTATGTAACCACATGCTTAACTTGAGGCACATCTGTAAATCCATTTCTGTTCAAGAAAGCAATTAAACATTAAAATTAAGCTTATACTGAGGTACTTGGATGAAATGGCATCTATAAGAGGGTTTCACCCAATCTCAGGTCATACATCCTACTGAAGCCAAGTGCTATTCACAGATGATATTACTTTTCACAGTTACCAATAACGCATCTTTCTACAATTTATTAAGATGAGATCCATTTATAACATATTTTCAAGTCAAAATGGTAATCAAAAACAAACAAAAAGAAAGCAAAAGTGGCGCCTTGCACTCTGCTAAACTTTCTTCTAATCTTTTTTAATTGAAAGCATTACAAAAAATGAGAAAAAATTGCTATAGTTTGCTCAACTGGGAATTATGTCTGTCTCTTTGAAATGATAAAGCCAAGCCATCAAAGGCAACAGACCAATTAAGTGTCCAACTAGTGTTCTGAACTGCAGCAGGTACAGTGCAGCCTGGAAATCAGATTGAAACAAATTTTGCAAATTGGATGAAACCAAAGTACAAGGTGTGCAGATTTGATCCAAACTTTTCAAGCACAATATGCTGTTTTATTACAGTATAAAAAGTACTAATATGGCAGAAAATTTGTATCTTTCTGTTACAGTAATACCTTTCTTGTCATATTACTTAACATCTATATCACATTAGAAACCTACACGGTGCCTTTATAAAATAAATTGACACGTTACATTAGCCTTCAATATGACAATTTTACATTCCTGACAGAGAAGGCATGACAATGGCCCACTTAACAACTGTAAGGCTGGAATAATGAGAGTTACACTGATGCCTGTACTGTGAGGATTTAGGGCCGTATCTTAAATTGTTCTTGTATAATCTATACAGGATTTAGGCAGAATTTAAGCCCCAACATCATAAAAAAAAATGAGACACGCTGCGAAACTGCTTAGTTGTCTCCATTTTGGCCTGAAAATATCCCTAATCACCCAGACTGGGGCTACTGAATATGCTCAGAAGCATATCAGATTGGCCACCTGGACACCTTGAAGTTCCTGATTTCTTAAGCAGCCACACAACATGCCTACAGATTGTTTGATCACAGCAGCATGTATGCAGTTCATTATGAAACACAGATGGTAATTCCCACCTGCTGCTGTACCGCTTAGCAGTGAAGGCACTTGTCCTGAAATGAGAGACCACACCTCCTAGCTCATTGGACAATGTCCTAAGAACTAGGATATAGACTAGATCAGTGTTTCTCAACCCATGGGCCATGACATAAAAGTGGGTCACAAGAATATATGAAAGGGTCATGAATAACCTTTAAAAATGGATCAACAAACTTAAAAAAATGATTTTCCTTTAAAGGAGAAAAATGTAGGAAACTGGCTTTTCCCTTGTAGTCTGTCAGATTTCCAGCTTGCAAGGGGCTGCTTTGGGTCCCCTATTCTTCCCCCCACATACACACTGGGTCTGGCCATCAATGTTTTCTAGGGCCGTGTGAAGCTTTGGTAGCTGATTCGATTTGGATGAGATTTGGCAGCTGAATCTCCAAATCCGAATCGAGTCAGGAGACACATTCATTTCTCCAAATAGAATCGGAAGCCTCTGAATCAATTCAGAGGGATTTGGAGATTCAGCCATAGACTGTACAGGCAGGCACTAGGCAGTGCTGGCAGAAGCAGCTGTGAAAGTAGCCGGATGAGCCCAGGCTTAAGCTGGCAGCCCTGGGAGAAGCCGCAGCTTGTCCAGCTGCTCCACAGTTGGGGTGAGGCAGGCAGTGCTGGAAGCCCTGGGAGAAGCCACAGGGGCTGGGGGGAAGAATCGGGAAGCTGGGGAAATGATTAGGAGCTGGGGGATCAAACCAGGAACTGGGGAATCGAACCAGGAGCTAGAGAATCGAACTGGGAGCTGGGGGGAATGATCAGGGGCTAGGAGAGTGAATAGGGGGAAACCCCTGTTCATTCCCTCAGCTCCTGATCATTCCTGCTAGCTCCTGGTTTGATTTCCCAGTTCCCAGTTCAATCCTCTAGCTCTCAATCATTCCCCCAACTCCCTGATCATTCCCCTCAGCCCCTGCAGCTTCTTCCAGTGCTACTAGCTCAAACCACGGCTTGTCCAGCTGCTCCCCTGGCTGCTCTTCCCCCCGCCAGGGTGAGGCAGGCAGTGCTAGCAGCCCAAGGAGAAGCCATGAGGGCTGAGGGTGGGATGATCAGGCAGCTGGGGGAATGATTGGGAGCTGGGGTATGAAACTGGGAACTAGGGAATAGAACTGAGAGCTGGGAGGAATGATTGAGGGCTGTGGGAATAAACAGGGGCTTCTTCCCACCTCTCAGTTTAATTCCCCAGTTCCTGGTTTGATCCCCAGCTCCCCAATCATTCCCCCAGCTGCCCGATCACCCCCCCCTCACAACCCCCATGGCTTCTCCTGGGTCTGCCAGTACTGCCTGTCTTCCCTGTTGTGGGGGCAGCCAGGGGTGCAGCTGGACGAGCTACTTGGCTTCTCCCAGGGCTGCCAGCTCAAGCTGGGACTCGTCTGGCTGCTCTCCCAGCTGCTCCTGCTGGTACTGCCTGCCTGTACAGACTATGGCCAAATAAGATTCAGCACCAAATATCTTTGGATTTGGATTCAGCTGAATCGAATTGGGACAGTGATTCAAATCACCTAATTGAGTCTTTCTGAATTGCCGAATCCAAATCCGAAGTGAATACTTTCTGCTTCACACAGGCCTAATGTTTACAAATGGGTCCTGGTCCAAAAAAGGTTGAGAACCACTGGCCTAGATGAGATTCCTCCCAACCCAATTCTTCCTGGAGAAGCTAGACTATAGGGCAACCAACAATAGTTCTCAGAAACTTATCACCATTGGGAGAATGAGTGGACCCACACATCCAGGTTGAATTCCCATTAAGGTGGATACGTAATGTTTTCTGAAGTCTCAAAAGTGAGTTAGTGTCAGGGGACAACTGGGCATGGGCAGTCAGGCTTGGCACTAGAGTCACAAGCCAGAGGGAACAGGTTTTTCAATAAGCAACTACTTGTGAAATGTCTACATCATGTTAATTTAACTTGTTAATTAGCGATCAGTGTTCTGACAGTACTACAAGTAGTAGTCAGTGGGAATTTGGGCTGAGGATAGTGGGACCAAGCCCCATTATTTAGGTAACCTGTTCTTTTACAGTGAATGTGGGATGTACTGTACCTAGATAGGCTATAGCATTGGTAGATATGGTGTGATACACACACACAAATGTAGGCTTGAACTGGACCCCTAAATAGGCAATTGAAATCCTATTAGAGCACATAATCATATCTGTACACGTTAACATTTTCAGCAGATGGTTAATAAGAGCATAAATGCTACTGAATGCATCATGATTCAGTAGATTTAGCACAAGGCATATCAAAGGTGTGATAGCAGGAACATGAAGCTCAACTTGCGCTAAATTCCTAAAGATTTACTCAGTGTGAACTAAGCTTTATGCTTCTTGAACTCAGGTCTTTAAGAGCTGCAGTCAGCCTTTGCCTATGGTATAGACATGCTCTAAGTGTCACAGGATCTGTGGTTTATTCTGTGCTGTACTGCAAACTTAACATATAACCCTGAGTAAGTACTCTAAACTTTCTTTTCTTTAGTTTCCCCAACTGCAAAATGGGAAAACTGAGCAACTTATAATGTTCATTGCAGTCTGAGCTGAAAAGTACCACATGAGGGCCACTTCCCTGCTTTAGTATTGCTACAAGCCCCGATGAAAGGGTGGAGTATATATTTGCTGCTCTGTGAGCAAACAAGGGTGCAGGCTGAATTTAGAGATAGTAATTTAATTGTACTAGTCAGCACAGTGTATGTAGGCAACCAAGACTGGTACCCCCAGCCTCCCTGCCAGGTCACTTTGCCCCCTCCGCACACATACATATGTGCAAAGGAATGAAAGAGAGCCCTGAAGGAACCTCTCCTCTCACAGTGCTGCCAGCAATCTGGTTAGCTGGTGCCAAGAGGGCTCCTTACTGTCCTGGGCAAGATTGACACAAGAGGGGGAATCTGAAGTGGGAACCTAATAGGTATTAAACATCAAAGAAGAGCCTAGAAATGAATAATTTGACTCAGGGAGCATGGTCATCAGTTTGAGCATGTAAATAGGGTCAAATCTCATAGTTACTCTGGTATAAACCCAGAGGAACTCCACTGGACAGTTAACTTCTATACTTAGGCAAGATGTATGCATGTAAGTAATTATAATTGATATATACTTTATAATAGAAAACCTTAAGGGAATTAAATAACACCTAGTACATGAGGTGTATCTACATGAGATGTTTACTGTGCAGTTGACTAATGACTGCACAGTAAAAGTCTTGGTATCCACTTATATGCCCCTATTAGGCAGGAGTAGATTAATTTACTCTACAGCAGGATAGTACTAGTATTTACAAATACTATCCTGCTGTGGAGTTAGTTTATCGTGTAAACTTGGATTTACAAGTACTATCTTGCTGCAGAGTAAAAAACTCTGCAGCAACACATGTAGACACTGGAGGGGCTGGCTAGGGCCTGATGGTTTTTCAGTGCGGGGGACTGCCTGTCAGCTAGCCCCTCACTGAAACTCCCTTGTGCCCCAGCCAGCCTCTCCACAGCACATTGAGCTGCAGGGGTGGGGAGGGCAGCCCAGGACTGGCAAGCTGACCCCTGAAGCCCCTTGTCAGCAAAGGCTGCTCCAACCCAGCTCATGTGCTGCACCTGAATAAACTGTGGAACTTAATGTTCCAGAGTTAATTGCTCCTGGGCACATGTTCAAACAGTGTGCCTAGGAGCAATAAGCTCTGGGGTAATATACTCCACTGTTTATTCAGGCACCGTAATTGCATGTGTGGATGCCCCCACAGAAGCAATTTTCAAACTTATAAGTAGTTTACAAAGTTAAAAAAATTAATTCTAAGATCACATGCTCAGAATTGGGACCAGGGTGCTTTTCATCAACAAGGGCTGCACTGAATATCTATATATGGGATTTACTAAATAGCAAGCATCTGGAAAAGGGGATCAGATTGTGCCATTGGGCAAGGCACTGTACTGGAAACCAGGAAACCTAATTTGTCTTTTCAGCCATACCTTTAACTTACTGTATGGTGCAGACCATACTATTTCAGGTTTCCAATGCCTTGGTTTTCTCTTCTGTAAGATCTTACATGCCTGCTTTTGAAAGGTAGGCTGAAAGCTTTAAATAAAAAATACTACATAAATGCTAAGCCTTATAAGAATGATTATTATCTGGCCAAAAGTGAATTTAATGCTGAGTGTAAGCACTGAATGAAACATTTATGTATAATATACACATAACATTTATGTATGTTGTACTTGTTGGATTATGGTAACAGGTGAATAAAAGAAACCCAATGTTACTACTCAACTCTATTACCTCACAGAACAGAACATATTGGGTAGATAGAGCTTCTCCTTTTTATTTTCTTAGTAACTTGCTATTGTCATCATAACACATTATGAAATAAGACTTCACTGCAGTTAAAACATCTGTTTGATTAAACAGGTGTATGGGAATTTCAGTACCAAACCCCTAATCTTAATTAAAGGTTGTTATTCCCATTTAACAGAAATTTGTTACCGAGAGAAATATAACTGCAGTATAACAGTAGCAGATGGATGCACATGTCTATGATTATCAGGAGTCACCTAATAAACACATACATTCACAGTTTTTTCATCACTTTTACTTCACTTTTGTCTCATAATGGTGGTACATAACATGACATTTAATGTCACATTTCCAGCAAATTCATGGATATGGGTAGTTGTGATGTTTCAAAGCTTTATCAACAGCAGTTAATTTCCCATCAAAATTGTTTGCTTGGACTCATGACTTTTCCTGCCTAGCCAGGAATTTCTTAACTGCTGTTTTAAGAACAGAAAAAAATACTGCTGGTGCTAAATACTACCTTGCTTCTCTCGTCCAACTTGAAAGGTGGGAGACAATATTCCTATCTTCTATTAAGATGTTTTAGCAGTTACATCCATGGTGAAAATAATCATTTGTTGTTTGACCCAGCTACTCCTGTTTCTTAAAAACAAGAATATTCTTTCATTATGGAGGACTAAAGCACTCCAGAAAAGTTAAAGACCTTCCTTTGAATGCTCCTTTGATCTAAAAGAATAAGAAGATAAGGGTGTTTGCCTGAAGAAAATAACTCCCAAACTCTGAGATATACTTCTGGTATAGTTTTCAGAGTTCTTAAATTCTAATGGTAAGCTGAACTGAAATGATGTACCTTTAATCAGCTATAAAGCTACAGGCTATATTAACTTTACTGTAAATTACATGGGGGTCTGGAGATATGATAAAGACAGTTTTCTTACCAGCATAGAGTTCTCCAGGAGAAGGATCCTTAAAGAGAGTGGAGAAATCTGTGCACGAGAATGTAACAAATCACCATGTATGTATTTTAATAGCTTATGATGGATTAACTTGTCTTCCAATAGCTTTCATGTCTAACTGGTTTGAGTCATACTCCAGTCTCTATGAGCATGAGAATGGAGATGTACAGAATTGTAATTTGGCCCTGTAACTGTCCTATGTCCTATGAAATCCTATACCCATTTCATTATCACTTGTATTGTAATCACAGAACAGAATCCTATTATGTTAGGCACTGTACAAACACAGAACAAAAAGATGGGTCCTGTTTCAAAGACCCCATGGAACAGCATTTTACAAGTTCATAACAACTTATTTGCATGAATGTACTGAACAATTTATGTTAAACTTATTGGCTATTATGGTTTGAAATTTCAAGAGTGATAGAATAAGAAAAAAAGGTAAATGTTTCTGTTAACTGCTTTACCATGTGCAAGTGAACAGAATAGAATGGAAATTACTTGTCCAAAATGAGGTAGGCTGTGCCAGCTTCTGTGGCAGGACAGGAGGCTCACAGTTATTACAATGTTATTCTCCTTCTATTGCTCTGGAACAGTGGCAAATGTGGTGTTTGGAATATTTGTAGTTGGATGGTGCGTTTGTGACAGTGGTAATTCAGTCCAAGATACAATCCAGTTTCTCTTACTTGGAGACTGTAATATGACTGCCTTCTGAAAATATACTTCAAAATAGAAAAAGCAAAAAAGTAATTGCACTGTTGCCAACTCTAACTGTTAAAAAATCATGAGCCAGGCAATTCCTCTCCCCCCCAAATCATGAGATATTAAAAACAATGCTAGTTTCTTTTTAATGGCCTTCTGTTGAGCCTTTAGGATGTGCTTAGATCATATACTAAAGCACTTCTCTGCAATCATGGCAGTTAGAAATATATTTTTTCTAGATGAAAGCTGAGATTCTCTTGTCTCCAAGTGCTACAGCTTTAAGTAAAACACCTTCAGTTCTGATAATTGGCAGTATTGCAAAGTGGTTATCATGGGAGTGCGAGCCAGCAGCTCCAGCATGCAAATACCATCTCTGAAAATTATTTCCTGCATGCCCTTGATTCAGCCAGTTAGAGTTTCAGCCAAACAGGAGACAATATGGCAGGTGCTGTTTGCCCCAACACGGGGAAGTGCAGGCACCAATCTGAGTTCTGCCCAGATAGATCATCAAGACTGGATTATTTAGAGGTGTCAGCAATAAGATTTGTATCCACATTTTAGTTCTTCCTTAACATTGGTGGAACCTAGCTTGCCCGAGAAAATGAAGGTCAGCTTTTTAAAAATGTAGCAGTTAAACTTCTGGCGTTTCAAACTGAAAGTCAGTGAAATGCAGATAATAATGCAGCCTATCCCACCTGGAGATTGGGGTGAGCAGCCCAAAGATATAAAACAATTTACATGCTATGGAAATGTATTTACTCTTAAATACACCTGAACAGTAGGAATTCAAAAGTTTGATTTCTCTGATTCCACCCTGAATGGCAATGTATTCATATTGTTTAGGAGAAGCTGGGGGAAAAAAGAATGGGATGGGATAGGGTTCAGGGTATTCATGTAAGACTTCCTAGGTGTTCTTTCTCTTTCTTCTATTCTAATCTATTCAATTCTATTACTTTTGAGTTCCCTCCATGCAAAAGCTCATTGGAAGGATTTAACAATCCTTGGACTCCATGAACCTGGGCTGCTCACTTTTAATAGGAAGCAGTTCCAATTTAGGTTGAAAAACATTAAGTCAATCTGTTGTCAGCCATTTTGCTAGGGTAAAAGCTGGTCATTCTGAATTTTGTCCTATAATCCCTCTTTGTCTTTCTAGCAAAATCTAGCACTGCAAAAACTCTGTTATACTGAAGTTTCCTATTGTTCTAATACACCACCAGGATGGGTTATTTTATTGGACATATAGCTTTAAACTGAGTTTTCACCATCTGTTCTACCCCTAATTTTGAATGCAAAAAGACCATATTTCACAATTACATCTGTAAGTAATGATATAAGTAATTTAAATGCATGTATATGTCCTCACAATGCAGCAGACATCTGGGCTTTTCTTTTCCTCTCATACATATAAGGCACAAATCAAGGGAAAAATCCACTTGCTTCTCATAGAGCAGTTTCCTCCCCCCTTTTAGTGAAGCTCTTTCATAGAAAACAAGGTCTTTCCTAGAAGATGATTTCACTGTACCTTAGAGTTCAAGGCTAGCTGAGTAAACTAAATCACAAACTCATTTTTACAATGCTTTCCTTGTCTTCATCCAAATCCCCCCTGGCTTGAATGACAGTTTGGCAGATGCAAGGCATTAGATCAATCAGTTTCAATAGATGTTCAGTAGGAGACAGGTCAGACTGTGCGGGCCAGTCTCTGTGTTTCCAGCATGTCTTTCACTCCTTCCTATTTAGACAGGCTTCTGTAAAGTCTGCAAAAGTACCCCGCTAGAGGATGAATCCTGGACCAATCAGGCTACAAACAAATGGAAAAACGGCAGAGCTTGCTAAGGCATAACACTAGTATGCATCTTGGTGTGCAGAATAACTGCAATCTTGCAACAGTATGCAACAAACCAGTACAATGAAAACATCATTTTGGCTCCTAGTGGAGGTAAAACGTGGGGACTGAAGATGTTCATCCCCAGAGGGACTTTTGGTTGTGTTTCCCTTCACACACAGATATTTGTGGCATCATTTTCATATAACCAGTTCCATAAATCAAATTACAGAGTGCTCAACATGTTAATGCTTATGTAACCCACAGTCACTTTAATTTGATATATCATTTGTAAAGTTCTGGACCTAGAAAAAGTTTCCTTTTTAGAGATAGTTTTCATTTAAGAACTGATTTCACATCATTTCAAATCATATCGCCAAACATAGGGTTTGGGTGTGTTATCCACGCTGTAAAGAGCCTTCATACTATATGAATCGGGTGTATTTATTTGTGTATTGAGTTTATATGATAGGGTTGTTGTATGTTCCTAGACACCCCACTAACAAAATGAACAATGATGCTAAAAGAACTCTAAAAAAAAAGTTATTGTAAATTCTTAGAATTACTAAGGGGAAGTTTATACAAATTGCCTAGTCCAAATTGCTAATAAGGATTAAAGCAAGTTTTATTTTCTGTAGTGTGAAATTACTGTCCTTTTATACTGATTTATATTTATTGCAGCTGGGTTTTTGCCATCTATGATATAGATGGCAGAAGTGGATATACATGGGACTTGTATTAAAGTTTGATAGTGCTCTCAGTAATTGTGCTCTTTGGACCATACTGTAGTTCTTACTTTTTAACTGATAACATCTTTTTATAATAAAAAGGTGATAGCCAGAAACCATGAAAAGCTGATTTATGACAACTATCTCTGAAAGCTTACAGAACTGAGGGTGATGGAGGCAAATTATCAGTGAACATTTAGGTGGGAAGAATAGGGACATGCCTTAGGAAAATTAGAACCCCTCTGGGCATTGTAACTTTTGGTTTTCCTACAATTTCCTTTGACATTCATTTCATTTTAGCAACTCTCTCTTTTCTTGATCGGTATGATTGAGTATGCAACCACATACAATAGCCAATCAGATGGCAACTGATATATGTTTGGTATATAACACAGCTAATTAGATAGCAATTGCTATAGAGAGAATCCATGGCTTCAAATACCATCTTTTGGCTGTTGATTCAAATGTCCCATTTCATTCCTTAAGTGTCTCTGTTTGTCTATCATCTCACCATCACTTTGAACTCAACACAAATAAAGCTGCATTTCTTGTGTCTCTGATAAATCAATCTACACTTTTCTTTTTCCTGATATCACTTAACACACTCCTATCTCTCCTGTCACTCACAGCCTTAACCTGGGTGACATCTTTGTCTCCCTTTCTCTTTAATCCAGTACATTCAGGTTAGGTCCAAAACTTGACAACACTTCTCCTATTGTGTTTTAAGATCCATGTTATTACATTATTTCCCAGATTTTCATTGACTCTTCTTCACTACTATACCCTCCTTCCCATTGGACGCCTTTTATCTTATTCAGATCCATTCAAAACAGTACTAAGCTCTTTTTCATTCTGACAAAATCTTTTGCCTCAATCACAACATTGACTGCTTCTTTCCCACCGCATCATACAATAGCTACTTTAAAAGACTTTCTCAATGGCTCTCTTCTATTTCTCTCCTATTCGATACAATTGTGTGGTAACTTAGCACGTGGCTGGGTGCATCTACATGAGATGCTTACAGCACAGTAGACTAATACATTGCATAGTAAAGCATAACTGTCAACATGTGCATGGCATTTACTGCACTGTAAATTAGTTCCAGGTACTAGATGAACTGTGCAGTTGCTACTGTGCAGATGCTGAACAGGTAGCCTGTGGCAGGGCCAGCGTGGTCAACTTGCCATGATCCCTGGGTACCTGTGCACACATGACCCCTGACCTGAGGCCAGGAGGTGCACAGCCCCTCAGTACAGTGCATGTTAGCTCTGAAATTTTGCAAACTCTCACAAAGAGCTTTGTCTTGCTCCAGCAGCTGTACGTGAGGGAGAAACACAAGCTGCCAGGTGGGATGCACCTAAAAGGACAGCACCACCATCAACCGGTGCTGTCCACATGCACTGCCTCCAGAAGTGGCACATACAGAACTGCACCCTCCTGCTGGACTGGCTGGTCACAGTGGCAGAGGAGCGGCTCATGAATTTGTGGGCCCTGTAAGCCCAGGTCCTGGAGTAGGAGATAGACTGTACCTTCTGGGACAGACTCCTCGCCCTTGAGGAGAGGCACATCACCCTCCTCAAGAGGATGCTCAAGGCCCAGGAGCAGCAGGCTGCCATGGTGGCCCAGGCAGTGGAGACAACAGAGGAGGACCACCATCCTGGCCTGGCAGCCATCTGGTGCCCAGTAGGGCTGTGTGAAATTTCACCAGATGTTTTGTTTCAATGCTGTTTTGACTCGTTTCAAGCTCGAAACAGCAAAATCAAAACAAAACAAAAGGCTTCGAAACAGCCTCAAAACAGAATGAGGGCAGTTGAAATGTTTCGAAAGTTTTGAAACATTTCTAGTTTTGAAGCTGGGCTTGCTTGCAGGGAAACAGAAACTAAGGAGAGGGAGGGGAAGAGAGGGGAAGGACTGCTCTGATATTGACAAGTGTAGCTGGCCAGTGACTGAGGTCCCTTCCAATCCCAGTGCTCTGGGGGAGGGATGCAAAAACAGCATAAATAGCAGCATTGTTTGAACTGAGCTTTCTCTGTGCCTGGGGGTCAGTTACTGAGCTGTGTCTTCCAGCAGTTCAGCAGTGTTAGAGAAAGGTTATCATTTCCTACTTGCTCGTTGGTTACTAGCAAGTGGAAACCAGTACCTTTTGCTTTCTATACCCTTTTATTATTATACCTCCAGCCACCACATGCATACACAGTCCTGTCTAGGGAAAGCCCAGACCCCTCATATCTTTGACAGGCCTGAGGCTTGATGGTTGCAGTGGATTTGTGAGGTTCCAGGTGAGCTCAGCTTAGCTGCCTGGGATACCAGCTTTGGGGTTGAAAACCCCTTTGTCACACTGAGGAAGCACCTGCAGTTTGTGTGTGTGCTGTTCCTGGATGGAAGGAATAGTAAAGAATCCAGGGGCTGGCATGCAATGCAGGCAAGAAAGCCAGTCAGTGAAAATGGAAATGGAGGCATCAGGGGGTGAAGGACAGGCTGGGGTTGGTGGGGAAGTAGTATGTAGCAAGTAAAAGTGGAGAGGTACTCAGGGAGTCAGATGTCTGGCAGGTTGTACTGTGTCAGAATTCCAATATCTATATTGCATCCATGAGTTTCTGTACCTAGGAGGTTGATGAAGTGCAGTTCATAGGTTCATCTGTAAAAGACAGGCTATAGCCGAGAGTGCAGGAAGAGGTGGTTAGCTAGCACCTCTTGCACCTGGTGCCATGACCCCCAATAGTGGGTGTGTGGCTCACTAGGGGCCTTGGTGGAGGGAGACCCACTGCTGTCACTGTCACTGCCACTGCCACTGCCACTGCCACTGCCACTGTGGCTGGTGCTCCCACTCCTGCTGTGCCTTGTCAGCCCAAGCTGCACAGAACAGCTCCCCCTGGGCCTTGCAGATGTTAAGCAGCATGCAGACTGTGATGATGACGCAGGGGATGTTGTCTTCAGTGAACTCAAACCAGGTGGTGAGCGTGCACCAGCACCCCTTGAGTTGGCCAGAGGCTCACTACACCAGTGCACGGGTCCAGCCCAGGTCCAGGTTGAAGTGGGTCTGGCTGGTATAAAGCCACATGAGCCAGGGCAAGAGCAGGTAGACACTGCCTGCCCAGCTGGTACTCATGTTGGTGAAGGCACTGTGGTGTTTGATGATGGCCTGGGGCATAATGAAGTGAAAGCTGCTCCAGTTGTAGTAGAGGTGGTCCCCATGGGGCAGGCAGATGACAGGGATGTGGGTCCCATCCAGGGCTCTGAAGCACTGAGGGAATCCAAGGATGTGGAACCCCACCATCACCTCCAGGGGGTTGTGCACATGGAGCACAGTGTGACCCAGCATGTCCTGATGGGCAGGAGACCTGGCAGTTGCCTTGCCCATGCTGAAGAGGTGACCCACAGTGAAGTCTTGCAGGCATGGCCAGCTTCAGCAGGGTGATGGCCAGTCGGGTGTCTGTGGGGAAGAGCAACCATATGTTGGTGTCCTGCTGTTCCAAGTACAGGCAGAACTGCTCCAGGAGGTACTAGACAATGTGCAGTTACCAGTCCTGACTGGCCCGGTGGGGCTTGAGGCTAAGGCCGGTGAGGGTGGCCTCAGCAGTGGCCCATGTAATCTCATCCTGGAGCCCATCATTGGTATCCTTGCCAGTGTCTGGCCAGCAGGATGGGATCCAAGAAGCATCTGTGTGGTGGCCGCAGCACTGGGATGGTACAATGGGGCCAGGCAGGTGGTCACTATGTGTGGGGGAGCTGGTATGGCCCACCAGCCAGCAAGAGCCTGGGGTGCTGGGTATTGCTTATAGGGGTAGTGTCTAGAGCAGCCATGGCACTGGGAGTCAGAGGCTGCACACTGCCCCCGTGCTATGTGAAAAGTTGTCTATGAGTAAGACTTAAAAGAAAGCTCCACAATAGAGGAAAATGAAGAAGTAAAAACTTTGGGAAGGTAAAGTTATACAGAAAGCAAAACAATTGGAATGCACAGAAAAAATAATATGGAATAAAACAAAAAAGCCAGAAGAATGTAAAAAGAAAATGTAATAGAAAATTGGCAACTAAATAGGATGCAGTGTAAAATAATGCTGTGCCATATGTAATTTTACTGCTAGATGGGGACTTGCAATGAGGGATACAGGAGTCTAGTGTAATTATCTTAGTTTATTAATTAAACAGTCACTGTGAACACCTAATGTAAATAGGCTATTGCAGACAGAGAATGGAAACAGACTAATACAAGCAGAGCTTTTATTATTTAAGTATTTTTATACTGTAAACATGAAAATATATTGAATTGGATGTTATATGCCATCTAGCATTCCATATCATAATACTTTTTTTTAAAGAACCTTCTTTATTAGCATAAGTATGAGATATTTTAGGAACAAGAAAAGTCATTAGTTTCCATATGCCACAGTATCAAATGCAAATGCAGAAAAGTATATTTAGGCAGAGTTGTATCATTCTGGAAATTTTGTTTCAAGTGAACTTGATGGGGACCACAGCACTCTGAGCAGGGTTGGAGCAGCCCTGACTTGCAGGGGGCCTGGGGAATCAGCTTGCCAGCCTGAGGCTGCTCCTAGTTCAATGTGCTGCTGAGGGGCTGACTGCAGCACAAGGGTGCTCTAGTGTGGGCCTAGCTGGCAGGCTATTCCAGACAGAAAATGGAAACTGACCAATAAAAGCAGATTTTTAAAATCTTATTTAATTTATTTTGTAAACTTTTATAAAATTTTCATGTTTACAGCACAGTGTGGGCCTAGTTGACAGGCAGCCCCCGCACTGAAGTACCTTTGTGTCCCAGTCAGCTGTGTCAGTGTCTACACATGCACTGCTGTAGAGTAAAAAACTCTTGTTTTCACAAGTACTACCCTGCTGTGGAGTTTATTAGTTTCCTGCGGCCTAACAGTGCAGCACGTGTAGACACACGGCATTTACTGTGAAGCTAATTAGTCTACTCCACAGTAAATATCCCATGTAGTCATGCCCGCTGAACTGAAACAGTTTAATTCTGTTTGACAATTCCTCTGTCCTAGAATGCCCAGAATAAACTATGAAAATCTCGTGAACATATTATACCATGGGAGATGTAGTACAGCCAGGAGGTCTAGCATCCAGGGAGAATTAGAGCATATGAGTATGTAAACTACTACTCATATGAGGGAATATGGTGGAACAGGCAGGCACAATGCAAGGTGAAACTAAACAAAATGGACTGAAAGGGTTTGTTTCAGAGGCAAAGGTTGAAATGAATTATTTTGATATTGCAGAATCATAATGTGTTTCAGGTTTTCTGTTTTATGAAAAATGTAGCTATTGTTACTTCATTCTGATTTAGGATGAAAACTAATGGGTAAAGTTGCATTCAATGACACATTAAACTTGACAAACCCAAAGAAACCAACTTTCTATACTTTTTGAGATTAACAAAACTCCTTTCTATCTGGCTATCTACCAACTCTTGACAATTTTTATGTTGCTTGAATTCAATAGAATTGTCTGTTTTTATTAGTTCAGTCATTCATTTTATTATTTCCTACTGTGTTTTTCAACTTCATGCATGTGCCGCTACTGAAAATCTACCAACTAAGCATTACCTGCAGTTAAACATATCTGATATCTTGTTTTGGATGCTTTAATTACTGAAGCTTTAGCAATTCATCTCATCTTAGCCACACTGTCTTGGTGAACTAACAATAACCTATGTATTTGTTTGTTTGCACCACATTTTTATGAATAGTATTATAACTATTTTTTTAATTACACTCATACAGTGTGAGAGAATTGTTTGGTCTTTGCATGGATCTGAAGATTTAAAGTTTTAAATATGTTACATCCCAGTGGAACAGGTGTTATGAACTGGAGGGATATAGCGATGAAAATCTGAGACCTGAAGAGTTTCAACATTTGGGAAAGAGGTCTAAAACACAAACATAGATCATGATTCAAGTTCCATGCTGGTCCTAGTCTATATAATGGGTCAAATTACAATTATTTGTGAAATTTTAAGAATCTCAAATCCAAGTATGAATTTTGTGGTTCATTCCCTTTTGCACAATAATTTAATAAGAAGCTTTGATATTTTAATACTCTTATCGTAACCTTTAAACAGAGAGATATGGTGGCGAGGGGAGTTATTTAAGGTGACATGTGGAGGTGACCATTTAAAAGGTACAGAACTGAGAATATAAGAATAAAACCCAGCTACTTCTTGTAGTGTTATTATCCATAGAATGAGACATTTATGGCAGATGTGCCAGCCATGTCTCTCATCATAATTTTTGAGACTTCAATCAGTGAATGACTCACAGTTAGTGAGAGAAAAATTGTTCCGGCTATACAAGGAGAGCATAAATATTATGTTTCACTTGGTATCATAATTAACTGCATGCTTCAAATATTTCTTTCATGTCTGCTTTCACAAAAGGTAATATAATTTACTGTTAATAGGATTAAAATGTCTTTAAAAAAGTAAATACTTCATTGGTTTAAAAATGTTTTCTGTTTGGTTTGTACTGATACATATTTTACTACAGGCACAGTATTTATACCTCAGTAAGAAAATAATGAGGAAAACTGAGATAATGTGTATAGCCCAGAAGCTAATGTGTTTTTTCTTCTTTTCTTTTTTCTTACTTGACAAAAAATCACATCCTCACTATGAAAAACTAAAAAAAAAAAACCCTAAACTTCCAGATCATGTACAACTTCTAAAGATTTCATACAGAAAAAAATATGCAGTTTGAAGACAGGATATTTGCTCTGGGGAGTAGATAGTTGCAGTTCAGAAACCTCCAAACACAAGAGTACTTGTGTTCAGACTACTTTTCAGAATTGCTGGTAAAAAAAAATGAAATACCTATGAACCCTTTAAAAAATGGAAAGTTAGTCCTGTTTTTATATACATAATCATATACACACACACACACACACACACACACACACACATACATATATATATATACTCTTAGGCTCATTGCTTTGACACAAAAATTCTTCTACGGAATGCATCCAGCTAGGAAACTGAACTGAAGCCAGCTGAAAAACAGAAAAAGGTTAAAAAAGTAAACTAAAAACCATGATTGTATTGATAGGATAGGTTTAATTCAAATCTAACTTAACTCTATTCGAAACCTACAAGGCAGATCTATATATGACAGCACGGTATACTATATACATTTACACTATGAACCACGGGCCTGTTTTTACTTATATTTTACAGCATATATACTAGTTTAATTGCACTGACTTCAGTAGAAATTCTCCTGATGTATACTAGGGTAGAGTGAAAATCAAATCAAATCCTACATAGTACACTGTAAAATATATACATATCTATAGGTATAAACAGACTATATAAGTTACACAATTACATGCCTTTGTTGATTATTACACATATTGCTTGGAAGTGGTTTGATGTTCCTACTCACTGCCGCAAACAGAATTTGGCATAAACATTTGGATGTACTCACTTAACTGCTGATGCATCTATTGAAGTTTCATTAGGAAGCCATGTGCATTTGCAAAGGATGAATGGTTTCATTAGCACTGAGACTAATAAACTTATAAAAGTTAATAATGTGAATATGTTTGATCTGGAATTATGCACATGGACATTAAGAATTACAAAAGGCATACTTAATAATGCCCAGCTTTCTCTAGACTTACACAGATGGGGCAGTTTTCCATTTTCTGAGACCTTGTAACAGACAATACTCATCAATATCTTTCATATGTTGTTTGGAGATGATATCAACAGGTTTTAACTTTACAGTAGAACTTTGAAACAAAAGCAGTTTGTAACCCTTTAAAAAGTCCATTGGTGGACATGTTCTTTGAACTATTTCTTGGTTTCTAGAGTTGGTAATTTTTGTTTTAACTGGTCCATGGGAGTGCACTGTAACTGTATTATAATTAGGACAGAACATTTTTTAAAAGCTGTGGAGATTTTGAATTAGTAGTAATATTTCCTTGATGATTACCAGAACTCTTTGCTATGAACTTGGTTGTCAGACTTAAAGGGAGGGTAGATATGTAGCTTATAGAACTTGAGCTCACTTCATCAAAGGACAGCATAGACTAGTCGACCCTGATTTGTGCTTGACTTCAGCAACCTATGTCTGTCAGATTCAAAGTTATATGATCTATATGTAGCAGCCATTTTGAAGTATAATAAAAAGAAAAAGAGCTTGCTTTTCCTCCCCTCCCTGCTTGCTTTCACAGTGCTGCTGTTGCCTTCACTACTCCACTCATCATAGCCTGCATTTTAGCCCTATTGTTTGCATTGTAATTTCCACACTTGAATATTCATGATATTGTCTGAATAAATAGGTTCCCAAATTGGAAACCTGGGATATTAGCCAGCCCTTAATAGTTACCTTTTGATGTTCTTTTTTACACTTTTTGTGTTTCTTTTAAATATTTTAATGTATTTAGACTTGATGAAAGGCATTTGATTGACAGCATGGAGAGTAAGTCTTCAATTGAGAAACCAGCTTCAGCTGGGCAAATTGCATAGGACTGGAAGAGGTGTCCTGGTCATCAAGCCAAGTATTCAAAAGCTATTAGTTTTCCAAAAGAGTCTACAAGAATGTGTACTCTGACCTTTCTTGCATACCACACCCAGAAGAACCCACATGTAAAGAGCAGGAGAGACAGGAACAATACCATTGGCAGTGATAGAAAACTGGCATCAATCTTGAGGTATTTTTGCCTTCTTTTGAGGTGTGGTCTGACCTGGGGAAAAGATTCCCTTGGGACTTTAAATATGGGGATCAGTTTGATGCTCAGTGCATGAACCAGATGCAACAGTTATGCACCTGGTAAGTTCTTAGCATCCTTAAGAGCACAAGCACACTTCCTTTTCTACCTGTGGCCAATGACCAATACTTTAGAGAAAGGTGACCTCCCATTTTCCCCTTCCTCTTCACTCCTGTCAATGACATCCAATGATGTCAATGGCATAACTGAGGGGATGTGACTGTCAGCAGTCCCAGGCACTGCCCCTCTTGGGGGGTGCAAAAAACAAGTGCCACTGCAGCAACAATTAGCCTGGCAGCATCCAGAGCTGCCCCGTGGCTGTCTCAGACATGGAACTGCCCTGCTATACTACTGCTTCCCATGCAAGTAGTGCATTCATGGGGCAAAAAAGTCCTTCCTGGCATCTTTTGAAAAGCTCAGTTAGGCTCCGGAGCGGTGAGAGACGCGCGGGTGAAGCCCGCTGT
>NW_017728886.1:167061297-167088060 GCF_001723895.1 Crocodylus porosus | reverse complement strand
TTTGATCTGGTATCCCATGATCACCTCTTGGCCAAACTGGCCAGTTGTGGCCTTGGCTCCACCACGATCCACTGGCTGGGAAACTGGTTCTGTGGTTGGACCCAGAGGGTTGTAACTGATGGCAGTCACTCATCGTGGTGCCCTGTGACCAGTGGGGTCCCTCAAGGCTCTGTCCTCTCAATTTTTATTTTGTGCTAAACAAGATATGCTCTTTCCATCTCCTTTCATAAGATTGGTTCTCATTTACTCTAATTATCCTACTGGCTGTTCTTTGGACTTGGTGTGGTTTGAATTAATCTTTTTTAAACAATGGGAATCTGCCTAGTGATTAGGCTACTGGGAGAGGGCACAAACCTTGGGTGGTGTCCAAATTACAGGCTGAGTCAGGAGTCAGGAACCAAGTTGCCAGATCCAAGGGGGAACTCCAGAGGCAGAGTCCAAAACACAGGCAAGGTTAGGGTTCAGGACCAAATCCAAGGGGAATATCCAAAAGCTAGAGTCTAGAAACAGGGTCAAGCAGGGTCAAAAGTGAGATAACCAAGAGTGACGGATCCAAAGAGGCTTACCACAGGACACCTACAGGGAAAACTGTTGGCTGACCTTTAGTCTGCTGCCACAGTTGAACTTCAGTTTGGAGACTGCACTCCCCAGCAGCCATTCAGGAAGCCCTAGCTGTGGCTAGCTGATTTCTTAGCTGAGGTGCAGTTGCCAGTTAGACCGCAGGCAGGTTTGACCAGCTAGGAAATTAGTCCTGGCTAACCCTAGGCTGTTAGGGTCCCTGACTCTGCATACGAAATTCTAAGTGTTTTATCAATGCCTTGTACAATAGCATTCATACTGCATTCTACTAAAAATATCCTGTCTAATACATGCTAGGATTGCATTATCCTTTTTCTAAGATTACCTTGGCTTATGGTCATCCTATGATCAACAAATACGCCCATGTCCATATCCTCTGCTGCCTTCAGTAAAAGAGTCCCCATCCAATATGGAAAGTTACCATAGCATTGTTACCTAAGTGCATGGCTTTCCACATCATAATACCATTTCTTGCATCTCAGCTGCATACTATTTTATCATTCTTCCTCTATGATAATACAGTCCGTCTCCATATTGGCAATACCTTCCAGCTTAGTGTTGGTCACAAATTTGTCATGATCACACATCTTGCAACATAAGCACTAATGAAAATGTTAAACAGGATGGGTGCTAATCCCTATCTTTTCCAGTTTAACTAATAATTTCCCATGAAGCACAGTATCAAATGGCTTGCTTAAATCTAAAAAATTCGTTCCCTTAGTTGCCTTATTTAAAAATGATAAAGGATAAAGAATAACGACACGATTTTCTTTGAATAAAAACACATTGCATTTTGTTGTGTTTCTCTTCTCCACATCCTTGATCCATATGCCTTCATGATCTTTTCTAAACCTTTACCTACTATTGAAGTCAAAGTGGTGGG
Organism: Crocodylus porosus; assembly: GCF_001723895.1. Lineage (NCBI taxonomy): Eukaryota > Metazoa > Chordata > Crocodylia > Crocodylidae > Crocodylus > Crocodylus porosus. The sequence goes on along the minus strand of NW_017728886.1, from coordinate 167,086,598 downwards.
CCTGTCATGCCTTGCCAATGTACTTCATTTTGGAGCTGAAGTACTACTTCTAGGTAAGTCTCTCTGCTATGCTTACTCAGTCTTTGGTCCCTTTGGAAAGGCTGTCAATAATTATGCCGATACCACCTTGGTCATCCATCTCCCTTCACTAAGAACTAGAACGTAGCACATCACATTATTTCACAGAGGGCACTGAACAGTTCTGAGAGAAACGAATGACAAGTACTAGCAACTGGCGAGATTTGAATTGATGACCTACAGTTAAAGACTCTTCATATTGCCAATAACTTGAGCCATCATCTGCTTCCCTTCATCACTTTCATTCTATTAGAGAGGGAACTTGTCTATGACAAACCTAGCAGTGGTTCAGTTTTTAGAGTTAACTAATAGCAGGGCTGCAGCTGCAGGAATTATAAATACATCTGTTTTTGTGCTAGCTGGTACAACACTGTATCTATTATGATGATTTGACATATATCCTAACATCTCCTTCAGGTGTTGGCACATCATTTACAACAATCTCAGGTAACTGATGTTGTGACACTTATCCTGCATGTGTGCTAGATTTCTGTTAAATGACCTTAAAGTGAGCTAGTAAAAGGAAGCATCAGTGTAAAAACCAAGGCCAGATTCAGACTTGCTGTGAGTGCAGCTCCACTATACTGACATCTTCAGTTGGCAATGTATGCAGAATTAGCCTCTAATGATTTGTTGGTGTACGTTTCCCAACAGAGGTGTAATGAGGTGCTCTGGGCAGCAGCTTTGCATGAATCTACACTGGCTGCTGCACTACTGCTGATGGTGGCTCTTTCTGTACCCCCAAAGATAGCACCTAGGACTGCTGCCTTAGTTACCTCCCCTCCCTGGCCCCCCACTTACACTACTGTTTCCTGATCAGGTGAAAACAAATATTACAATGTTCACTAGTATTAATAGTGGATTTGGTAGGGTGAGAGGTTATTGACTAATTTACCCCCAGACACTCAACATTATTTGTCAGGATTAAATGATAGCTCTCTAGGACATGAGGCTACTGACATGGTAAGCCAAGTGACAACACAACAGATTCATGGTAGAGCTGTGTGAAGAATTTATTGTTCTGAGCCAAAGAGTTGAAAACAAAATGTCAGGTTACCTTGGATGGAATTTGAACTCTTTCGGTTTTTCTCACAAAAATAAAAAAACCTAAAAAATAACATGTCAGTTCATACAAAATGTCCCACTTGACCAGCAACTTGAAGGGCTAGACTCAGAAAACTGCCCCTGGGAGACTGGCAGGGGGTAGAAAACCTCTAATTCATCTTCTCTTCAATTCTGCCTATTGGAGCTCTTCCATTTTGCATACAAGATTCACCAAAAAGGAGTGCGAGCATAACCGGAGCCTGGTGGTTAGGGCTTTCAACCTGGTGGTGGGAAGAGGCACCTAGGTTTCAGCCTGTGTTATAGTGAAGGTTTAGTTCAGTACCAACTGGAAATATTCAAAGAACTTCTTTTCCCCAACCCCAGCTGCCAGAGCACCCTATTCCACCGTGGGGAGGACTTACTTTACTCTCTTGGGAAACAGGAGATGTAGGTCCAAATCCCTTTTGACAAAGGTGGGCATTGAACCTGGATCTCTGAAAAAGAGATCTTATCTCTGAGCTGTTGGGACAAACAATAAATAATAATGGTTAGGAGCTCAAGCCAATTAATTAAAATCTCCACACACAAAAAGAACATGTAATTCATTTGCAGCTGCCATTACGGACATGATGCTCAATAAAATGAGATGAAATGCCCTTGGAACCACAACATCCTATAAGTATATTGCTGAGGCAAAGTGATGATGTCTAAATTTTATAAATGTTATCTGCATTTTCTGACCTGATTCTCCTTTTGCTTCCTATAAATTGGGAGTAATCCTATTGATTTGAAAGGCAAATATTGCACTTTTCTCCTCCTCTATAATGTACAAAGGCGGTCTCACAAAATCTCCCTTAATCCCCTTTAAATATTTTTCTGTACTCATTTCTTATGTTTGAAATATTAGGGATAATGGATCCTCCATAGGAAGCTTCAGGTAATAGCAAGGAGCAATTTCTTCTCTGAGCTAGCATCTGTGCCACCAAAAGTCTGACTAAATGGTTGTGTTAAGAAGCTTAACCTCTACTAGTTACTGGGTGCATCTACACATGCATTTGATCTGGGGTCAGTGTATTCATGAGTAAACTACTTGCGAGTAAATTCTTCCTGGTAGGCATCTACACATGCAGGGAAGCAGAAGCAGATTTGGTGCTAATGAGAGCAAACAGCTCCCACTTTCTGGGGCCCTGCAATGGGCCCTCGCCACCACCAGGGGAAACTCTAGGCTCCCCCTGGGTGCTAGCCCAGGGGCTGGCAGGAAGCACTGAGTCAGGAGACACCTGGCTGGGGCTGGGAGGTTATACTCTGCCCTGAGCGGCTGCCTGCTGTTCAGGTGGGGACAGTGTCTTCCTGTTCTGGCAGCAGGTAGCTCCTGGCCTTGGCTCCCCAATCAGGGGCAGGGGACTTGGAAGGAGACAGGGAAGAGGCAGGTCCTAGGCCCTGCCCAAATCTACCCATGGGGCAGCTAGCAGCTAGCTAGCAGACCAGGGCAGAGGACTGGGACTTACCCCACCTCTACAGCTCTTTCCAAGTCTTATGCCTCAATCACCTGATCAGGGCATAGGGCTAGGACCTGCCCCCAACCAGGACAGTTCCCAGCCCCCCCCCCCACATGCAAAGGCTGGGGAGCCTGTTCCCCACTCAGCTCTGTGAGTGCAGAGCTAGCTGAGGAATAAGCTGGCAAGTGTGGAGCTGAGTGGGGAACAAGCTCCCCAGCCTGTTCTCCATCCAGGTCCACAGTCATGGAGCTGGACAGGGACCAGGCTCCCAGCTCCCACCAGCAGGGAGTTCCCAGCATCAGCTCCACGCCATGGAGCTAGTGTTGAAAGACCCTTATCCCCCAATGTCAGCTGCATGGTCACAGGACCAGAGCAGGAAGATTCTTATCTCCCAGCACCAGCTGCATGGCAGTGGGGCTGGCACTGGTAAATAATGATCTTCCAGCCCTCTGCTCCCCAGCTGAGATGGCAGAGCAGGGCTGGGAGATAAGGATCATGAACTCAGAGCAGAGGCCTTGGAGCTCCCTGCTCCTGGTCAGATATCTATAGGGGCACTACTGAACCATTACTAATTGAAAGTAAATTTGCTACTCGCATTTGCAGGTAGCAAATTTACTCATGATTAGTGAGGTTTACTGTGCAGTAAGCACGTGCATGTATAGATGCATATTCTTACTGTGTAGTAAACAATGCTACTGCACAGTTAAGCATCTCATGTAGATGGACCCACTGTACCCTGCTACTATGGATAGAGGGCAGGGGGGTCATTCAAGCAATGTTTCTTATAGAAGAGAGGTCATTTAAACATCTTCTTTTGTTCAACAATGTTTTCTTATAACGCTAACTTTTAAATGAAATGCAAAACCAAAATCCCCTCATTTGCAGTTAGCTAAAAACTCCTTGGTTACTTTTGTCAATATGAGATATGACAACTGACTTCCTGTTAAATTCCAGTGTAGGAAACAATGAAATCATGTTTAAATTCTATGTGTGATTAATTAAATATTTCTTTTGATTTGTTGTACCTTCTGAACAGATATGATTTTCCATCTCAGAGCAGCTTCATGTCATGGGTAGATAACCAATTCCTCTATATAGACATCTTATATACACAGCAGAAGTCCACTTTCAGTTACACAGCTGTATACCCAGATCAGCTACATTGCAGTGTATGGATTTACTCTGAATTTTTACCAGTGAATTAGACCAAAAGTTGACCCAAAGTTTGCAGTAAATTGCTTTGAGATCCACGAAGATGAAGGATTCAATATCACTAATGATGCTTAAATGAAGCTGATAGTGGGGTCATTTTATAAGGATAGCTAAAGCATTGTAATGGAAATTTCTACCCCAATTTTGGCAGCGATTATTCAGCAGCTCTTTAAACAGCCTTATTGATACACAGTATATATTATAAAAATTGTAATTTAAAAATGTTTAGGTTTTTCATAGATTTAAAGGACAGGAAGAACTAATGTGGCCATCAGAAAATAAGGAGCACACAGTGGCCAGCTGCAAAGGACTGGTTTAAATAACTTTCCAGTCAATTCACAAGAGTTTTCTGGCAGAGACAGGAATACAATCCAACTCTTCAGGGTATCATTCATCTACCTAAGCCCCAATACGATCCTCTTAGTCCCTACAGTCCTCTATCTCATTCACTCCTCATCTTCTATCTTCTGCAACAGTGAGGCAGATTGCAGCTCACCCACTGCATTGCTCCAAGTCATTCTCTCATCACTGCTGATCCCATACATTGAATAGGACAGGGTTGTGTGGAAAATGGTATATGATCCTGTAATTGAGATGATAAGGTAATTTACCACAGTACATCCTTAGGAGAAGTTGTATGCACGAAGACTGTGTGAACTTTCTAAATTCTGAAACCTTGTATCTTTGAGTGCCTGTCTACAAAACATTAACATTTTTTAACATAGATTTTTTAAAACATATTTAGTTTATTGGTTTTTAGAAACCTGCTGAAAAGAAAAAGAAACTCTATGTATCAGCAGGGGGCTTGGTGCCTTAGATTCACAGCACTTTTACTGGGGACTACTAGACAGCAGTTGCAGGCTATTATTCGCTGTCTCAAAAGTGACTAGAGGGAAATGGTGCATGTGTTTCCAGTGGGTAACACATCTTTTTTTTGACAGCAGATGGATTTTAAGACCCAGGATTAATTTCAGGTACTGAGAGGGACCCTTGTTTATTTACCCAACACAACCTCTGCCTGCCCCTTCCATCTCTTCTTTTCTGCTGTGTATTTTCTGCAACCTATCTCTCCCTCCATCTCCACCCTTGTAGCTCCTCTTCCCCCCACAACTTGTTGTTAGTTTGGCAAAATGAAAAGTAATTGAAAACAGGATCTCATAATGAAAAACATTGGACAACCTTAACTGTGGGCAGCACTACTAACTCCATTGATAATACCATTATACATTTATTTAAATGGATATTCATTTACCAGCAAGATTTTTTTTTTAATTAACAGCCCAGTTAGACAAATCTAAATCACACTGAAACCTCCTTTTTACATATCTCCATACATAATTGCATGTTTGTTAAGTGAATTTATGCACCGATACGTTGCTTTATGTATTCTGATGCACTCTACCGTATATCAGGATTTCCCCCTCAGATTCTGCCTTATCAGACATGGAACGTGATGAGAAATTGCATTAATGACTAAGGGCAAAATCCTGCCTTCAGCTATGCATGCACAATTTGTGGTACCTTAGTGAGAGACTCCAGGCACATCAGAGATCTGAATTTGGCTCTTAATCTGATAACATTCTCTTCTATACAACACATCCCCACCCCCTTCCCCCCAAGAAAGAACCGCTATATATTTGGATCAGGTGTTAATTATTCTCAGGAAAGTTTAGTAAGTAACTAGTAATGCAGATATCAAACCACCCACTCTCTTTACAGATGAAGGGAAAGTATTGGGAGAATTTCTGCTGAAGCATTCATCACATCTCAAGTCTCAAATTGTCCAAACCATTTAATTATAACACTTCACTCAATGAATGTCAGCATGTCTAGCACTGTGTTTCAGAGAGAGGTCAAGCTGGATTTCTCAAAGATGCAGACATTGCTTGTCCCCCAGAGGGAAAAACGGGGAGGGATTCTATTGGCTTAAAGTTGAGACCATCAGTAGATCCATCCATACCCTCAAACAATTATAGACCTTTGACTTTGCAGCCTCCAGACTCTGTTGCCAAAAATATATGTAAAAGATTGAGATTTCCCAAGGTGACAGCACAAATACAGAATTTGCCACCAAATATACGGGTAAAACAGTGAGATTGACAATATGCTAAACAGAATGTCACCATGGTGTGGATTCTGGCCATGACAAATTTAACACCTATTTAACTCCCCATCACCTCTTTACAGCAAGAAACAGAACCAACAGCCAAATGGGAATGAGACTTCTTTGAGTCCCTTGAAGGGCTTTGAAATTTTTTCTGGAAAAGATATACTAGTTTCTTCATATAATACATCATTGTCAAGGAGCAGTTATCCCTGGATTATGGTCACTGATAACAAAAAGGCTGATACAAGGTAGATGATAAATGCAATGGGTGTTACATGGTGGTGGGCAGAAAGGAAAGGGAGAGAACTGTATAGCAAATGGAAAAAATGCTCAATAAAAACATAATAATAAAACATTCAATAATAAAAGCATGTAGGTCCTCATTCCTCGAGGGTTCAGTTTCTGCCCCTTCATGGATTCTCTGTTTCCAGAGCAATGAAAATGTTTGCTTGAAGGGGTTTTGGTGTTAATGTTCAATTTGGTATCTCAACACAGCCTGCTTGCACAGCCTATAATGAGCTGAAGATCATAAAGCACTTATCAGCAACCTTGTTTAACTTTAAATGTTCCTCAGATGATTCAGGCTTCACTTATGATCACTTCATACTATTTTGACCTGAGGCTGTAGAATGGCATCAGCAGAAATTATCAGGGTCAATAATAAATACCATTCAGGAGAATATTTTCCAATGTGTCCAGGATGCATAGGCCAATATTACAACCTGCCCCTTGTGAGCTCCCTTCACAACATAGATGGATTCTTGTACCATGTTCCTTATTTGGATCAGCAGCCCTCCTTTTGGTAACATTTTAGCTCTCAATGGTAAAAGGCAACAACAACTTTCCAGAAGGTTTTCCTTCAATAAATAAATAATTCAGCATGAGGTAAGATAACTTTTCCTGCAGCACATTTTTTTTAGATGAGAGACATATATTTATTAACTTCTGCCTTAGAGATAACAAGTGGGATTCTAGGACTCTCAGTGGTTCTCAATCTTTTATTTGACTCAAAGCACCCTGCAGGAAGTGGTTGAGAATCACTGATTTAAGTGATTTGGGGGCACCAACTTCATTATGCCCATACCAAACTTTTCAAAAACTCACATGTAAAAAACCTAGGAACAACAGTATTCATATTTACACACATCATGAAACCACGTACTTTGACCTGACTGGCATCACAGGTATAAGACAGTCTCTAGCAGTAGACTAGAGATTTTTGCCATGGGGCTGAAATAATAAGCATTTGCAAGGCCTTACAGAATAGAATCGGATGTGGGAGAAGTCAGGCATGCTATATGCCTGCTTACCTGTTATGGCTTCTAATTTTTTTGATAAAGAGAGCAAACTTCTGAATGGAGTTTTGTTGAAAGCTAAATTAATAACTGTAAGCTTCTGGCTTTGGAAACCTTTGATTGCCAGGTGTTTTCTAATGTGGCTCTTTAATGCATTTCACTGCACCATGTCGGTTGTATTAGCCCTATCCCTTTTGCTGTAATGCAAAGAATATCACTATAAGGACTGAAATGTGTCATGCTGGATAGGGGGATTTTTCGGAAAAAGTCTGCCTTTCAAAGATCCGGCAGCTTTTAAACAAATTCTGGTCACGTGTTTGCCACCTTGGAATTCACAGGTAATTATGATGGGGTGAATAATCCACGTTAATCAGGTAAGCAGGTATTTGAGATCCAGCACATCTCCCTATCAGACAATGCACAGGAAAATACTGTAATTGAAGCTGCTGAGAGAATTCCCTACTGACAATGTCTATGTAAATCCACTGTTAAGAATAATTCTACGATTATGTAAAATTTGCACAAGCCCTTTTATCTTTAAAAGAATGCTCTACACACCAAGCTGAAAGTCCACAGAGACAGAAACATATTCTCTCAGGGCCCAATCCTAGAGAATTTACATACGGGCAAAGTTACCCCTGGTGTAACACCAACAAATATAGTTTATCTCACAGTCTTTTTCCTGGACATAAAACCCAACACCACAGTTTTGGCTTAGTAATAGGTAGTCTTTACCTGTGCTCTGGGAGTGGGGGGTGAGGCACTTTAATTCAAGCAGCTCACAGGAGCCACTGTAATTAAAGCGCTCACAGCTTCTCATGTATTCAGCGTCTCGCAATTCAAAATGGTGGTTGGAGTGCTTTAACTAAAGCTTGTTCTATGAGCTTTAGTTAAAGTGCCCCCGCCACCATTTTGAAGGAGAGTAATACTGAATATGTGAGATGCCAAGGCTGCTGGAGCATGCTAGTTAGCATACTCCAGTAGACTCAATTAAAGCTGTAGTTACAGTGCAGATTAATTGAATCTGCTCCAACACGCTGAAATTAGAGCACGTTGGAGCAGGCAACCTGCACTTCTATAAACACCTATAGTATGTCCCAGTCTGGGCCCTTATGCTCACTCTCTCTTAGCCATCCGTCTTACACAGATATTTCCTATGATATTCATTTTCATTCTGTAATGCATTTCATAAGCCATTTTTTATGTACTTCCTTGGTTCATTCCTTAGGGCCAGATTCTGTAGCCCAAGAACAAACCAAGTGGTACTTTTGGGTTACATCCACAAAAGAGCTTAATCAGTGAAACATTCACTCATAAAATATATGAGGGGGAAGCTAGCATCTAGGAATCTGATCCACAGAAGCCAGCACACTGAGTAGGGAAGGACCTGAGCCAGCCAATAGGAAATGCTGGAGAGGAGGGTACTTTAAGAAAAAGTTATTTCAGGGTGTATCTACATGTGCACTTTACTGCAAAGTAAAGCATCACTGTATACACATATGCAATAAATTAATGAACTCCATTAATTAGGATAGTACTGTCTGGGACAAGTACTATCCTATGGCAAAGTAATTTATGCTGCCAGAACACGTATGTAGATGGTGATCAGGGCTGACTAGGGCACGAGGGTGCTACAATGTGGAGGCTGCCTGCTGGCTAACCCTGCGCTGCAGCAACCTGGTGCCCCAGCCAACCCCTCCACTGCCTCATGCTGCCATCTGGAGTGACTGTGACCTGTCACCTTATTTGTAAGTGACCTTATTTGCAAGTATGCTGACTGTAAGGGGGAAGATGCTGAATACCTGGATACCAAACCCAGGTACTATGAACAACCAAATATTTCAGGAATTTTTATCAGATATTCACTGGAGCAAGGACCTAATAGATTACTGTCCTAAGCACTCAGCTATAGAGCCATTACCTCTTTATCTTATCACCCCTCTGTGTCCTGGCATCTATTTAATTATACCATGCAGAGTGGACCAAGAGAGACTAGGAGAGCCCCAGTCTGCATTGTGATGACTGCAGCATTGACCTGGGATATGGAAGGTGCTGGCTGAAGTCCCCTTGAATAGAGAATAAACTGAATCTAGGTGAGTGCTCTAATCACTGAGCATGTGTTAAAAGATCTATTCTGATGGTTATCATCATCGTTAATCACTGGTTCCAATATCACAGTGGGTTTGACATTGCACTAACTCCATCCATCTCTTCCTATCCTATTTCTGCCGTGGTTTCCTCCCACATGCCATCTCTTATACAAGTAATAATGACCTTCCATATCTTATCTGTACATCCTCTTTGAGGTAACCCCTTGTTCTCTTGCTTCTTGTATTTTCTAAAAAAAGCACTAGCCAGGGCACCTTACTGCAAGAGACACGTGTGTGGCACCACATATTGCCCATTCACTTGTTCTCTGCACAGCCAGGGAGCAGCATGCATGGGGAGTTGACCCCTGGATGCCCAGGGGTCAAAAAAAACCCCACCAAAAAAATGGAATGGTGCACATGGGGGCAGTGGGCACCACTACACTCCAGCTGCCAGCCAAGCTCTGAGCAGCAGGATCGCCACTGCGGGGGTAGTGTATGCCACTCAAAACTAGAGCCTGGCCAGCTGGAGCCACACTCCAGCTGCCAGCCAAGCTCTGAGCAGCAGGATCGCCACTGCTGCAACCCCAGGAGACCCCCAGGACCTCAGCTAAGTTTTCTGGGGCCAGCACAGTGCTGGCTCTGGGCCCCCCTACCCTAACCTGCCACATGCCAGAAGGCGCATGGCATAGGCGTTCTCCAGGGACAACTAGCAGGGCCGCAAGGTGTGCCCCTGCTGGTTGTCCCCGGGGAACCAAATGTCCACACTCATGTGGACAGTGCCAGAGGGTGCATCTATACATGCAATTAGGGCATAAAATTAAACTCTGGCACAGCTCAGGACTAATGAAAATGACCAATACTTGTTGGCTAAGGATGTTGGTCATGTTCAGGATTATGCATCAGTTGAGTGAGCTGGGGTCAGGCTTAGGGAAGTCAGTGATTTTGGGGCTGCCATATAGCTAGGGTGACTACTGCTACTACCCCTTTCATGGGGGAAAGAAAGTAGCAGAGTCAGGCTTCTTACTCTGCACTGGTTATCTAACTGGAGAGAGTGCAGCAGGAGGCAACAAAATGGTGCGGGGACTGGGGCACATGATTTCTGAGGAGAGGCTTATTTAGTCTGGAGAAGAGAAGACTGGGAGGGGATTTAATAGCAGCTTTCAACTACCTAAAGGGTAGTTACAAGGAGGATGGAGCTAGACTGTTCTCAGTGGTGGCAGGTGACAGAACAAGGAGCAATTGTCTCAAGTTGCAGTAAGGGAAGTTTAGGTAGGTATTGTAAAAAATGTTCTCCCTAGGAGGGCAGTTACTGGAACAGGAGAGGTTGTGGACTCTCCATCCTTAGAGGTTTTTCAGACCCAGCAAGACAAAGCCTTGGCTGGGATGATGTACTGGGGGCTGGTCCTGCTTTGAGCAGGGGTTTGGACTAGATGACTTCCTGAAGTCCCTTCTAGCTCTAATTTTATATGAATCTATGTTTCTTTGACTGCTAGAGAGAGGCCACGCTATATTTTTCTTGAGAGCTGAGCTCTCCACAAGGCACACTACAGAATGCATTAACGTTAAACCTAAATAGAAAATCATAGTTAAGGTCTTCCTAAGATCCATACAAACAATTCCCAGATTGACACCCAACAATCACCTGTCATTTACCCTGTTGATCAAGACCAACTTGGTCACTTGTCTTTCTGAGCAGTGTTACATCTACCAGCACATGGGATTGCCAAGTATTTCCAGTTTGCCTGTGGAGGGTTAGTGGGCCTAGATCTGCTATAAAGGTCCCAATCCTGCATTTTCTTGACAGTTCAGGAAAAAAGTCTGTTGATGGTTAGTTACTGGTAAGTCACACCCATGCCACCATTTTGAAATGTGGACACACTGACTATACGGGAAGTGGAACCTGCTAGAGCATGCTAATTAGCATGCTCCTCCAGACTTGCAGAGGACTCAATTAATCAGAGCAGAAGTCTATCACATGTATACATGCCCTAAACTTCTCAGCTGATGGTCATCATTAAACAGACAAGTAGATAAACATCACACTTGCTAAGCAATAATGTTTATCTGATAAATAAGAACAATATTGGCACAAACCAACAATATTACCTTTGAGAGTTAGACCATAATGAAACTGTATGCCCTTTTAGAGAGAAAGCAAAGAGATAATAAATGGCAAGTTTCTATTTTCCTCGGTGGGACTGCTTCTAGCATAAGGTATTACGTGATATGAGCAAGGGTGCCAGAATTTGGCCAACATAGAAAGGTCATGATATCACAACCAGGCGAGTATGTGCATAAATGGCTGAACAAAAAGACCCTACATTTTCACCCTGCCTAATACCTTCCAATGCAATATGTTTCATTTCATTGTAATCTGAACAACAGCAGCAACAAAAAAATCACTGGTAAAAATTGAGATTTATAACAGAAATATTGCACATGCCCTTGCCCACTGCATTACCACTGCTATTTTGTTATATAATAGCGGCATTGATGACTTCCCAAGCTTCACCTCTTTGGATAAAGTATATGTAATGACATATTGCTGCAGCAAGGCTTGAATGATATGAGGAATGTGATAACTCACTACACGATGCCTATTCTACCGAGGCAATGCAGGCTGTGCTGTATGATCACTGCAATGCCATCCATGTGCTCTCAGAAACAATAATCGGGTCAGATGCAGCCAAAAGAGACCATCAAGCCCTGCAGTGGCAAAATCACAGCAAAATAAAATAGATTTAACATATTTTTATCATATTTTCAAAACCCTTTCCTTTTTTTTCCCAGTTCCCTACTCATCTGCAGCCCCTGCCTTTTCATCTTCCAGCCAGATAGATGGATCCTTTGGGAAGGAGAATACTTCCACACACACAACACCTGCTTCTCTCTCATCCCTTCAAACAAATAAATACCCTCAAGCCCTTCATATTACTTTAGAATCATTATACATGATTTAAACTTTTGCCTTTAATGCATTTTGAAAAATTTTGGAATCAAAGTGTGTGTGTGTGCACGCACACAAGCGCGTGTGTGCATGCGTATATATGCATGCATTTCTGCCTGGTGCCATGAATGAAGCATTGCCTGTGTCATCCAGTTAGAGAGCTGTTATTCCTCCAGAAGTTCTTGGGCATCATAAAAACCTCATATCACAGATGGAATGATTTCTGAGACAAGAAGATATCTTCAGTTGAGCTAAACTCTTTTGGGCCTAATTCAGATGGGTGGTTTAAACTACCAGAGCTATCAATGATACTGAATGAGCAGCAAATTACTTAGCCTATATGTTAGTAATCAGGTATCCCTCTGTGTTGCTTCTTCTCATCAAGTCTGGCCTTAAGTGAAAATGGTCCTGTTATTTTTTAGCCTACAATCAACACTAAATTCCACTTACCTTTTTCTTCCCATCACTGCATCCTTCCACAATTCCTTTGCTGTGCCCTGCCCACAAGGATACTCACTTGCATCTTTACTGCTTTTACATTTCAGCTTTTTCTTTCACTACTTTCCATTTCCATATGTCATTTACCCCTTCTGCCTGTCTGGGAGTTGCTGTACCTAACTCTGTAAAACATTATCTCTCCTTCTCTGTAAAGTGTTTTGTGGTACTTTGTGTGAAGGATGGCATATAAAAATAAATTGTATTGAGCTGTATTTTTGGACTGGCATCTAATCTTTACTGAACTCATTCAGCCCATTTCTAAAAACTACTGGATCTTAAAGCTTCCTTTGACCCAATGAATCTTGAAGACTTTTCTGATGATGGAAAAAGCGTCCCTAATTTTCAAATCAGTTCCTGACAAAGGACTGGTGCCAGGAATGTATTTAAAAACAAGGGTTTATTTAAAAAAAAACAAAACCCCAAAACAACCCCCCCCAAACCCTTGCACACTTGTCTGTCTTGTTTTTTAACCTCATCTCTATCCCAACCCTATATTTTACTTGCAAATGTCCACCAGTATGCTAGCTACAGAAAAATCATTATGATAGTGTACTGAGCTGATAGTGAAACAATCCAACAGCTTGCTTATGCATCTATTTGGCTTAGGAAGGAAAATTAGAACAGCTTTAATCTGCTAGCAGCATCAAGCAGGGAAGCGCTCCCTGGAGTGAAAGAGTTAGGAGTATCACAGCAGGGGCTGATGAGAGGCAGCTTTCTGTGGTGCTACTGCAAGGCTGTTGCACTCAGTGCACAAAAGCTAGGGTGCTGGAGAGGACACAGGTGAGCTGGCTCCCCTGGAAAGTACTTGGGGAGGAAGAAAATGTCTTTATGCCAAACTTCTGTGAGTGAGAAAACAGTGTTAGAACTATGTAACCCTATTACAGTAACACTTGTATTTTCTCGCCTCATCATTGTATTTAAGATTTGGCTTCATCTTACAATTCACTGCATATGCGTGCACTACCGATGCCACCTGGAAATCACTGGGGCTCAACATGAATGAGCCATGAACTGCAGGATTAGGCCTTAGAGTTTCAGAGCTTATTGGCAGGGTCCTTCATCTGTATTAGGTGAAGCAGCTAACATGCTTGCGGGATCTGATTAAATAATCACATTAATAAAAATAGACAGGTGATGGCTAGTCTACATTTATTTTGAACAAAGCATGACAAACTAAAGACCTTGTCTACTTGCTTTGGTCAGTGAAATCTTCAGTACTTTTCAAATGGTCTGGGCATTTGAGGATAATGATCAGCTTCTGGCTTTCGGTAAGAGCAGGCAGTATGATACCTGCTGTAGAATGTTTTGTTTTCTGTATGTCACATGCTCTGGAAGGTCTCTGACACAGGATACTCCTTTCAGGTCCTCCTGCCTGCATGAGTGCTTACCTTGTCCCTTATGAATAAATTCACAGTTTTCAATGGGACTACTCATGTGCCTGTGTGTATGCAGGGTCAGGGCCAAAAATGTGTAAGAAATAGAGAGTTACTGACATCTGCTAACACAAGCAAGGAGTTTTATCTATCAGAAATCATGGGCACAGTAGCAAGGCAGGGCACAAAGTAGCAGTGGGTAACTTTTTCTTCATAGCTTCATTAGCTGTTTACAAATGTGGGCATATTACACCTCCATAACCCAATCCAAATCATCAAGATAATATAATAATATTATAAAGTTGTTCCTATTTTTTATAATTTGGGTTCTATACTTCTACAAAACATATTAGTCCTGGTTTCCAAGATATAATCTATCCTCCTGCTAAAACCAGAGTGGTGAAATATATATTTTTCTGTGATACATACTATAAAACCACTCAGTGGAAGTGGGCCATAATAACTGCTGTATTTAAGGATATATGGACAAATGTTAACGCACTGGGATAATTTTAACACACAATATTCTTGTTTGCATTGTTTTTAAGGTATATAAAATCCTAATGGTATTGGGTTTTTTTCAGGATGCTTCCAAATGGCCTAGGCATGTTCCCATTGAAATTTTAACTCCAGATGATAATTCCAAAAGGGCACATGATAAACACGGCAATCAGGACATAGGTGGATCTTCAGAAATTTGTCTAATGTACCGAAAAATCTTATAAGAATATCAGTCTCCCTGGGTAATAGTTTCCTAATATTATTTTTTTCTTTTCAATATAGAAATCAATTTGTTTACTAAAGGTCATGTTCTAGACACTTTGCTCAGGTCAAATTTCTATTTCAGTCAATGGAAAAAGGTCAAAGCTCCCTTCACACCAAATCCCACACTTCTGCATGACTGAAATAAAAGTGACTGAGATTAGAATTAATGTGTGTATGATATCTATATTTTTCCCTTTTTTATCTTTAGTTTCTTACAGTCCTTATAGTGAACCTTTTGTGTCATATCATCTTTCATTGATATTGTGTTTACATGTTTACATGTTTCATTTTAATAAAAGTTGAATGTCCAACTCACTGACTGGCAATAAAATACTTGTGATTTTTTTAAAGAAAACTAAAATCTCGCTAAATTACTTAGACTCAGATCCTCAGAAATATTTTTATGCCTCACTCCCACAAAAATCAACAGAAAGACTCCTGTTGGGTTTTAGACTCTGATCCAAATCCCACTGAAGTCAACAGAAAGACTCCTATTGACTTCAGTGAGCTGTGGTTTAGCCTACCATTGCTTGGAGAGTAATAAACTCATTATAGCAGATGTGTGTGAATCAGCAGATCAGGCATCTATAAGGACCTGCCCATCTGGTTCACTAAGGAAGATATTCCTTCATCTCATCTCTTCTGCACAAGGAACCACACTGGTATCCATGTTTGTCATATTTTATTTTATGATCCCTTTGTAGAATGGCTCATATGCTTAAGTCAGACTGAAACCAAATGTGCATTTGACTTAGCTCAGTAATATGAGAGCGCGAATCCTCAATCAGGCATCACCTTCAAAATTGTTATTGAGTAATTAATCTATAATTCATAGTGCAACTGGCAAGCAAATAGGTTTAACAATGGAATTTGCAGTTGCAAAGATGAATGTTGAAGAAGTATATTCAGAAAATGGTGAATGATTTATTATTTTATTTATAGCTGAAAGTAAATCATGCCTAAGCTGACAATAAGTTACATAGTTGAAATAAGAGCTGCTTTTGAATTAAAACAAAGCCTCATATCATTTCAATCTTTCTAACAGTTCAAACATACATCAGAAAACAACTAAACAAGCACTAAAGGCTGCAACCAGTTTGCTGAATTTGGACTAGCCTTAAAGGATTTATTATCAGCCAAGATACTCTTGTCTATTTATCTATTATTATTATTGATTTTATGCACTGAAGGAAGCAGTAGCATGACTTTCCTAAAGAAGTCATTGCTGGACACCAAACACCTTTTAAGGCCAGTATCACATCTTCCCTTTCTGGATACGAGTAGGGAGAAGATTATGTGAGACAACTCCCACTATGTCGAGATGCCTTTGATCTCCTTAATGTCTTTCAATATCAGTATAGACCTATGTCATAAGAACAACATTGGTTGCATGCTGGGTTAAAGCACAAAAACTAGGGCAGTACAAATAATGATCCTCAGTGTCAGATAAGACATGCGTTCAAGAACTAATATGGGCTCCAAGCAATCTTTTTCATCCTTAAACTATTAAACACCAAAGCTTATGTTGTCATGGCTAATTACCTGCGGGACTCATCATTTCATCGTTCAACTTGAACCGACTGTGTTTAAAAAATGCTGTCCTCAATGACCAGCTAAAACGGAATAGGAAATGTTTTTAAAGAAGGTTCTAAGAATGAAAAAATGAATTCTGTGCCCAGTATACAGACACAGTGACAATCCAGATTGTTTTGGAATCAGGATCATAAGCACAATTATGTGGGATATAATCAAGAAACCCGTCTCTTTACACTGACAGCAGTCAATACCAGATGCATTAGAGGAAGGTGAAAGAAACACCAGAGCTAACATTTATAGAATCTTCTTTTTCTGTCCTGCCACTTATGAATTTTAGTTCAATCACCTTCTATGCATCCTTATGGTACTGTGTAGATAATAATAACTGTTTTATGTATTTACTTGAATTTAGAATGATAGACATGTCTACTCTAGGTTTAATATAAAAAATTGCAAATGCTCTTGAATCAAATTGCATTTCTAGTCAAATGAGTTCCACAGGAACCTGGCTAGCTAGCACCATCTGCCCCTTTTGTCATCTGGGGCATAGCCTCAGCCTTATTCAGAGGACCTATCAAGCACATATCTTTTGAAGCATGCTTGGAACGAAACTTAGCCACACAGACCAGGAAATGGACGGTATCATTACAGAAATGGCTCCTCTCAACAATGGATTGCTGGACAAATGTAAATAACCATGATTTTTTCCTGCTAACCGAGTCCAGAGTCTAAAATGGTTAAATGGGTAAAAAAGAGACAACAAGAAAATGTTGGAGCTGGGCATGATTCTGGATTTGTAGTCAGCACAGCTATAAATACTACCTTTGCATCATACCAAGATATAATATTCAGTGAAAGAGATGTGTTTTTCTGTTTCTGTAGTCAGCATTGTCTCCCCTTGAGACAACATATTCCTCTGAGAAAGATGCATGTTATTTACAATGCCCAGTTCAGAGAGGAAGCTCTCACTAGCACAGAACTGTTGCATAATTTGGTAATGAGTATGCCTAACGGGGTCTGTATCCTGGCTGACTGGAGTATATGGCAAGTCTCTCAACCACACAAGTTGTAGACTGACTGATGTCAGTATGTATACAATGGTCCTTCAACTGGCAAGCAAGTGAAGTACAAATCTAGCTGACTAGGACTAAAAGAACATAGGGCCTTTGCATTTGCTTTTTTAACTATACCCGTCAGCTCATTGCAGAAGTGCTCGTTAGCTTTGGGAGGGAGACTGCACCTCTGTATGATCTCTCTTTCAGTGAGATAATGTCTTCTGAGAGTAAATGTTCCTTGCCTACTCTCAGATCTGCAGCTGCAGCACAGCTTCGTGCTTGAGGGCAGTTTCTCCCAGCTGATATCCCCACCAGTGACTAAAACTCCTTCCCTGAAACTCCTGTGTGTCACGACCTTCACTTGTTCTAAGCCTCTGTAGTTATCCTGACTCTCCTCCTTTTTTATATTGAAACTATAATACTCTGGCAATTCTGTCTCTGTCTCCATCTCTGTCTTGGTCTTCTATGCCACTTATATCTAAATATATACCTACAGTTGACTTCAAGGTAACCCTAAAGCCCAGGCCCACTAGCCATCTATGATGTAAATTCCTTAGCTCAACCCTCAGCGGCAGTCCAATCCAACACTACAAGCTTGGCTGCACTTCTGTGTCTGCATTCAAACATAACCTTCTCACCTTTTAGCCCTCCCCTTTCTGCAGTGTGTTTGAAACTTAACTGGATGATGCAGGCCGTCAGGACATGAACTCTGCTGTAACAATTCTATGATCCCCTGTACCTACGTTCTGGTCCTTCTTCCTCTGTTTACTGTCTGGAGGCAAAGGCAAGTCTAGAAGCAGAGAGGAGAGACCAATTCCCAGAAAGATCCCACATGAGTATCTGGAGTACATCTTTGAGCCATGGACAAGAAATAAGCAGCACAGTGTAGATAGCTTTGGTGCAGACTACAAGATATGATATGGATGGGGAGGTGCTCCTTTGGGTCAGATTAATTTAGGGTACCTTTTAGCATGTGCACATACATGACCTTATTTTTTGCATTGTCTGTATTAGGGTGCACAGACTTCAGACCAGCTAACAAGAGGATGCTGCTTGAGTACCTTAACCAGTTCTTTCTGACGAGACTTCACCTCAGAATTTGAGAGTAACATTTGAGTTCTTAGAGCAGTCTTGGAACTGAGCCCCTAGACTTGAGTCTTTGTGGCAATACTACATTGTGTATTCTCTCCCCAGTTCCAACCACCCACCTACTTGAAGCACTCAGGCTCCTGGGCCCCACATGATGTGGTTGTCTAGAGACAGAAGTTACACATAAACCAGTTTAAGTAATCAGAAACTGGTTTAAACCTGTAACAGAACAGATGTTCAGTGCACATAAACCAGTTTCAAAATGGCTGAAACTGGTTTAAAATAAACCTTAGACTAAGCTGCAAAGACTAAATCAATTCAGCCTTGGGCTTTTTTGACTGTCTGTACATAGCCATTGTGATCCAGCACCAACTTTGAAAGTCCTTCTGGTACTTAATTTCCACTTGAGCTCAGAGATGGGCTCTAGCTAGGGTGACCACAGGTCCTAGTTTGGTTAGAACAGTCCTGAATTTCAGAGGCTGGTCCCAGCTGCCCAGTGAAAATTCAAAGGAGTGTCCAAGGTGTAAGGCACAGGGCATGGAGGGAGAGCAGCAGATGCTGTGAAATAGGAAGCCCTAGCAGACAGCAGAATTGCCCTAAAATGGGTTAGCTTCATTAATGGATTGACATTAACACTAATTGATACTTCACAGGTGATTGCTAACACCTGTGAGGTAAAGAACACTGTGTCATTAATGGGCCATTGACTCCCTGCAGTCTGCAGAGGGGAGGAGGGGACGGCAGCATCCCACATTTCATATTGTCCTGAATTTTACATTGTGCCATATGGGCACCCTGGGCATACATGTGCTCCAGAAGTATGGGCAGGAGGGCTTTAATTAGCGTGGTTCCTAGAGCTGCTCTAATTTAAACGCCCAGAGCGTCTTGTGTATCAATGTCCCTGACCTGAAAAATGGCAGTGGGGATGCTTTAACTAAAGCTCATCAAACAAGCTTTAGTTAAAGCACCCCACCATCATTTTTCAGCATGGGGATGCTGATATACATGATGCTGGAGTCTGATGGAGTGTAACGGGTACGTGTGTATCTATCTCCTTTCCCTCTCAGCGTCGCGACCCCCACCTCCCCCCACCCCCGGGCTTAGTTGGCTAACATTGTATGGTATGTAACCTAGTCGCATTCCCCTCCTCTCCCCCATCCCTCGATTGTTAGTCCCTCGCTCGGGCGCTTTTGTATTTCCATCTCAACTTTGTCATCTTTTTCCTGGATTCCCCATCCAAAACATCTACTAATTACCACTCTCCAGCAGACTCGCTTAATCAAGTCTGCTCTGATGCAGTGTAATTACAGCACATCGTAGAAGCCTCCCTGCATGTGTATGGGTGCCCCCTAGCTCTAACTGAAAATTTTGTCCAACTGTCCATTACTATAGGTGACATCATACTGTGTGCATTTCTATGTCTTGGGAGCCATATGAAATGCAAGATCCAAGAAAGAGTCCATAGCTACTGAAGGACAGTTCTTTCTATTACCAAAACTAATAGCAGAAGGTAAATTTAAAGGGATTATTAGATCCAGTTAATTGGTACTTTTAAAATAACCTATTGTGCTAGAAATTTTATTATCTTTTATTTGGCATAGATGATCATTAAAGATACATTTCTATTGCATTTTAATAATGCTGGACTAAATCAGTTTGGTGTTTACTAGTATTAACTGGAACCTCCTTTATGGGTCATTTTTAGAGGTTTTCCTGCTCTTAATTAATACCCAATCCTGAATGAAGAAGATGATAAACCTACCCAAGCCATTTGGTAACTTTTAGCTTTTCAGTGGTCTCCCAAGACTGATGGTTGCCAATCAATGAATGAATGTTAATTTACACAACATGAGTGATAGTAATGATTATATTGAGGCAGGACCATCAGCCGGTACCATGGACTGAGAAAGAAAGTGAAATTCATACTAAATAGAACTTTTTCAGCTGATCTTTAGGTACCATGTAATACCTTGTAATTAGAAGGGAAATAATTGGGACACAGATAATCATCCTGAAATTATTCCACAGAATACCTGTACCAAAATAAATATTCGATCCCAGGAAATATATTTATTAATTAATGTCTGAAGTAGTTTGTATTCACTTGAATACAGAACCAAGTATTCACTTGACAAAACCTGTGAGTTCTTGACATAATCACATGAGCTTTCATAACAGGTATCCACACATATCATCATCATGGTGACTAAGGTCATACTCTATTATATAGTATATTAAAATGATACATTTGTTGCTAGTTACCTCTCTATGCAACATATAGTGGAGTATAATTGTAAAAAATAAGCCAACACTAAAGATCAGTTTTGGAATAAGATATTATCTGAGTTTCCACTAAATTTAAAGAGTGGGGGAAGAATTGGCTGCAGAGTTATATTTCAAGGCTATCTCCAGCACTAATGCAAAAATGAGCTAACTGTGTGTCTGTGTGTGTGTGTGCACATGTGTGCGTGTGTGTGCATGCATGTGTGTGTGCATTTAAGCCAGCACATTATGTTACAGTTTAGTAGCCACTTTTAAAATAAACATAAACATCTAAAATTCAGCTCACTGTTCTGAGTTTTGTTCCAGTCTTGTCAGGCTGGGCTGTTCTGATGTGTAATGAGTCTCTTATCTGACGTTTACTGTTGTCCCTGGTGGTTGTAAAATCATTACTCCTGAGAAAACAAAGTTTACATGTTGATAAGTGGTGAAGGAAAGAATAGGGTTGTGATGAGAAACTGCAGCCACTGTTCTTTCCTCCCTCTCACTTGCTCTTTCACTTTATCTTTCTCTAGTAGGAATAATTCATATTCTGGCAATTTTGAAAAAAGTTTCTAAGTTCTCTATTTGGGAACGTATTTCAGTTTCTCCTGGGAGCTGAAAGCACTTTGCTGTGCAATGCTTCAGACTCCCATGACTGATTTCTGCTTCCTTTTCTTGGGGTGGAATCAATGGAGGTGGGATAGGTTACATAAAATGTGTTGGAATTAGAACGCATAAAAAGTGTTGAATCCACGTAAATAATGGTGCTATCATCCATCTGGTTTTCTCTGGGATCTGATTTTAAAACACCTTTTCAATCCCAACACAAAAATGTGCACCCCAGAACCAGCATATTGACTTATGACATGTACAGCTCAAATGATGTTAGCAAACAGTATAATGGAGGTCACAAAAGATTGTGGCTCCCACACTGTGGTAATTTAAATAATTGGGCCCCACAGGTGCCTTGCAGAGGGAAAAAAGATGGGATTTTTAGCACAGGAAATACAATCCTAATCACATTTAACAAACAATATTTTTAATACCAGTTACAACTGGAAAATTGAAAAATATAAAGATAGCAGGGCATGTTGTGATTTAAAAAAACTTTTCAGTACAACAAAAAACTGTTCTGTCCACAGAATCCTCTCCCCAAAAAAGATCATGCACAGTTTCCAATGTCTCAGTTCAGAGGTCCTGTTTTTACTTTTCTTATTTTAGACATGGTCAATATTAAATATAATCCCAGAATTTAAACATGAGTTACTTATCAACTGACACCCCTAAACAGAGGCATAACTAGGGAGTTCTGCACCCTGGGTGAAGGCAGCTCACTGGGATGCAGCTGGAGCTAGCTTGCCAGCAGTGGTGGTGACCTGGCCAGCCGCAAGGCAGCTGAAGTTTTTACTTTTCACTCCCACAAACAAGTTAATTCCTGGAGCTTAGATATGCTACAGCCCCCAATGACCTAAAATCATATTTTCTGCCATTGTATGTAGTATCAAGGTGCATGTCCGTAATTCATTTCGGGTACCCAAAGTATCCAGCTGCAAACAAATCAACAAAAATGTTTTGAGTTCTGTTTAAGAGCATGCTAAATCTGAAAATGTACAGGACAAGCCTTTCTTTATAAAAATCCATACTTCCTTGTCTCTCCCCTCTTTTCAGTATGTGATCAGATCCTTCTTTAAACCCCAGTTCCTTTGCAACACAAAGCTAAAACAAACCAAGTTCAGACTGTGGTGAACAGGTAATGAGATATTCATGGGTTAAAATCACCAACTGGCAGAAGACTGTACATCCTGTGGAACTCCCTGTCTATGAATGGGGGTGGGGATTAGGTTTGTCTTGCACAGAACTACTCTACAGTGTCAGCCTAAATGAAGATTGTTTTGGGGGAGAAACAAAACAAGAAAAGAACAAAAATATACTCTGCCCTTGAGAGATCATGGAGATATATATATATGTATGTATATGTGTGTGTGTGTGTGTGTGTATGTACACACTCACACGCACACATATATATACACACACACACACACACATACATATGTGTGTGTGTGTAATACAGATATATATAATATATGATAATGGAAAGATAATATATATTACAGATAAAGGCTGCAAGGCCTCAGTTTTGTTCCAGCTACAAGACTTCCTCTCTGTCTCTGCAAGATTTCTAAAGCTGCCTAACCTGCAAGACTCACCTTCTAGGAAAACTGCTTCTAGGAAACTGCTGTCTTCAGGGCAACTACAGTACTGTGGGGCAGATTTGTTGCAGCATGTTACTATATATATAAAAACAAAGCAAGAAGAACAAAGCTAGAAACAAAGGAAGAAAAGAACAAAAGTATACTCTGCCCCTGAGTGCATAGAGATATATATCTAGATCTATACTCCATGCTCTCAGGGGCAGAGTACACTTTTGTTCTTTTCTTCCTTTGCTTTTATATATATAGTAACATACTGCAACAAATCTGCCCCACAATACTGTAGTTGCCCTGAAGACAGCAATTTCCTAGAAGTATCAAGGTAAGACCATCAGATAACTACAGCTTTACATCCACCACAGAGCTGACTCCAGATATGATGGAAGAGGTGAGTCTGGCAGGTTAGGTGGCTTTAAAAATCTTACAGAGAGAGAGAGAGGGGAAGTCTTGTAGCTAGAACAAAACTGAGGTCTTGCAACCTTCTCTCTGTAACAGCAATTAAAAACTGCATAAAGCCTGATTACCTGATTAATTCTCATTTCAGGAGTCTTCGAATCTCAAATGTAATCTTATTTACAAAGGAGAGAAATAATTAATAATTATATAGAACCTTAATTCCCAAACTGCCGAAAGAGGGATGCAAACAAGGAGGTGGGGGGGAGATAATGTTTCCAAATATTTGCTTGTTAAAAATAATGGGAAGGTTTCCAAACTCTAGCCCAAATCACAGTTC
This sequence comes from Crocodylus porosus, assembly GCF_001723895.1. Classification (NCBI taxonomy): domain Eukaryota; kingdom Metazoa; phylum Chordata; order Crocodylia; family Crocodylidae; genus Crocodylus; species Crocodylus porosus. The sequence goes on along the minus strand of NW_017728886.1, from coordinate 167,062,805 downwards.
AGAATGAAAAAAAAGGGCCACCTTGCTGAGCACCATTGTTAGTCTGAAAAAAAATAATCTTGAAGGATGATGATGACACTTAGTAAACTTCTCTTAAGATATTGCTAATCTAGGCAGATGTCTTTTTCAGCCAAACCTAGTGGAGAGCTCTCAAACTTTGCCAACTTAAATTAAATGGGTTTAACTAAACATTATGGCTAGGAACAGACATTCAAAAAGCCTGAGCCTGAACTGATTCAATCTTTGCAAGTTAGTCTAACCTGGCTAGGCTAAATCATATTGTAACTGCACAGACATCCCCTCTGGAGTGAAAAAATTCAGGCACGTGCCTGCAGTGGCTCAGGCTAGTAGCTGAGGGGTGCTAGAGCAGCCCTCCCTTCCCTTCCACAGGGCTGCATTGAGGGGGGTAAGGCCAGGCCCCAGCAGGTTGCTCTGATTATTCCCCCCACTCCTGAGATGCCCAGCAGGGAATGTTTATTATCCCTAACTCATTATTTATCAACCCACTAAGAAAACAAAGCCTCTCTGCTTTAACTAATGCAGCTCTTCTTAAATAGGTCTTCCAAGGAAGGACATTAAGCTACCTATTGATAAGCTCCAAAAAGCCTGTCTGTCTTTGTCGTCTCCCACGGCACAGACTGTAGCCAGCATGTGGTCTGCTAGCTAATGCTGAGGTGTCTGCATAAAACAGAGAGGCAGGTGGAATAATCCCTGCTTAGCAGGGAGAAGCCATAGAGGCGCTCTTCAAGTGCCTTCAAGTCTCTGTTGAGCTCCAGCCCTCTTGTGGAGCAGAGAGCCCCACACAGCCCAGACATCATGCTGGGATGCTGAAGGAGTCTGGTTTATCTTAAGGGGTCTGGGACAGACATTGCATAAATCGGTTTGAGCACTGAGCATCTGTTCTGTTACAGGTTTAACCTAGTTTGTGACCATTTAAATCAATTTACCTCTGTCCCTAGCCTATGGTTCAGATTTTGAGGTGTGATTTTGAGGCGCACCTAGACCAAGGGTCAGTAAGGATCTAGTCAGGGAACTTCTGGAGGGACTGGATGTATTTAAATCAGATAGTTTGGATGATCTCCACCCCAGAGTGCTGAGGGAATTAGCTGAGGTCATTGCGGGACCCCCAGCATGGCTGTATGAGCACTCGTGGTGCTCTGGTGTGATGCCAGAGGACTGGAAGAGGGCCAATGTGGTTCCCATCTTCAAAAAAGGGAGGAAGGAGGACCTGGGGAACTATAGGCCAGTCAGTCTTACCTCAATCCTGAGTAAGCTTTTTGAGAGAATTATTCTGGCACATGTCCACGAGGGGTCAGCAAGGGAGATTATGCTTAGGGGCAACCAACACGGGTTCATTAGAAGCAGGTCCTGTCAGACCAACCTGGTGGCCTTCTACGACCAGATCACCAAATCCTTAGATGCAAGGGTAGCAGTGGACATAGTCTTTCTGGACTTTCAGAAGGCCTTTGACATTGTCTCTCACCCTATTCTCATTAAAAAACTGGGGG
>NW_017728886.1:167029392-167060592 GCF_001723895.1 Crocodylus porosus | reverse complement strand
CTAGTGGCCTGTTACAAACTAGTCAGAGGGGACCAGCAGGCACTGGGGGAGTCCCTGTTCCCCCAAGCACTACCAGGAGTGACTAGAAATAACAGCCACAAGCTGCAGAGGGTAAATTCAGACTAGACATCAGGAGGCGCTAGTTCACGGTCAGGGTGGCTAGCATCTGGAACCAGCTTCCAAGCGAAGTGGTGCTGGCTCCTACCTGGAGGTCTTTAAGATAAGGCTAGACAATCACCTTGCTGGGGTCGTTTGACCCCAGTACTCTTTCCTGCCATTGTACGGGTTCGGACTTGATGATCAGCTCAGGTCCCTTCAGACCCTACAAACTATGAAACTATGAAAGAGACAATTCAAAATACCTCATCAGTAAGAGAGAACAAGAATCTGCTAAGATCGATGAATATTCAGACATGTAAAGTGAGGGCAGAGTTTAGCCCAGACCTTGAAAACTGCCTTAAATTTAGTTCAAAATGAGGATGAGGAAGGCCCTCTCTAAATGAATGAGACTTGGCAAATTATTAACAAGAAAAGCAGCTTGGAAAAGATTTTATCTACTGGGCTCAATCTTTAAAAAAAAATTTTTACAGTGCCTCCTTAAGTACAAACAGAGGTAGCCAGCAGACAGCATAAAACACATGTAACTCTGGGCACTAAGAACTTTGTGAGCCTGCCAAAAACTCATCTCATTAGTGTGCTTTGCAGCTGTAGAACAACCGTTTGGCTGAAATGATGTAGACTGAATATAAAACCATGTCCTGGAGGTGAAAGGCCCAGTACAGGGATTACACTAGAACACCATGCACCAGAATGATGTTCTAGGAATTCCCTGGTCAGGGAGAGAAGATACATCTCAACATTTTGATACCCATCTTGACAGGAAAAGGTAGTTTCTCCACAGTGAGATCTTTCTTTGCAGCTAGCTGAATCCTGAAACTGTAAGGCTGGAGCAGCACATCTTTTATACATAACATTCACAGAAGCTGATATACTTGCATCAAGAAAGAAATTAAGATAGCTGCCTGTCCCTTAGGAGGACAAATTAAATGCTGAAGCCCAATACATTTATGCAATGTCTTATACACCTCCAAAACACAAAAGCTGTCAAGTCACAATTTTGGTAGCTTTGAATTGTTTCTTATACACTGTCAGGTTTTCATGTACTGTTCTTTATATTTAAAGAAAGCAACCCAGACTGATTTCTGACATGCACCTTCTTATCACATCTATCAGTGCAGTACAGTGAGTGTTAAATGAATGTCACCACAGAGCCTCTCTCTCTCTCTCTTCCCCCCACCCCCACCCCCAAGTTTTAAATTTCCCCTGCTAGTGTAAAACTTAATGAAAGCCCTGGAGTATACAATAGCATTTTGAAAACAGGAATTTGTGACTGCTGTGAATCATCACTCACAGCAGGGACCCAGAAATGTGAATTGTGGGAGGAACAAGCTAAGGCCCCCTCTCTTTTTTACTGGGAATTTATTACAGGCGTGTCATTATTTACAATGTACCATTCACATCCTCTAAAGAGCCAATAAACTGGCTGCTGAATATGCATTTTGCTCTGTGGTGAACACAGATGTTTCCAGCTAATATCCATTTCATTTAATTTCTTTTCTTTTAAAAAAAAATCTATCTTGCTATTTCTGTAGCAGCTGGGTAACTATTTGCCAGTCTTCGGTTAGGGAATCGCTTCTCATATTTATTATAGCTGGTGCCAGTCATGAAGTTAAACTTAAAGGTCTGTCAGCATTGCCATTATTAGCCAGTATTTGTATGAGTTCAAAATTCAGCTGGTAGAATTATCTTTGAGTTTAAAGAAGGGGTCACATAAGGTCTCAGCACAGGATCAAGTTCCATTAATATTAGGTGAAAAGAAATAATGTAAGATGCTTTTATGTTTGGAGAATATATGTTGTGGGGGGGGGTGTTCCCCCCAACATTCCTGCAAATAAAATCTATAGTTTATTCAAAAATGAAACGTTGGTGGTCATTAATTTGCAGACCCTATATACACATGGGGAAGAGGATGAAGTCAGTGATGGTTAACTATAAAAGGTTTGGAAATGCAGGTCAGATAATCATTCTCAAGGTCAGCTATGTATTCCCATTAGATATACCTCCTGGGCACACAAAATCAGGTTGCCATTTTTATGAAATAGGGGCCCCCGAGATTTCTGCTTCCTGAGTCTGGTCTGCTGGAATTTGAAAGTTCAGAGATGCCTAATAAATAAATGAATATGATTGCTACTTTTAATAATAGTTACATTGAATTTTTTTAATCATCCGAATCTTAGACTGGGGCTCATTCTGAGTTTTATTGAAGGCTGAGGAAGTAGTATGATGAGATCTTATTTTGTCTGAATCAGTTTATTCAAACCATATTACTGTTCTATAAATTGTTCCCCATGTATTGGGACCAGATAGCTTTGTTACAGATAGTGTAATACAGCATTTCCCAAACTGAGTGGGGTGAGTCCTCTTGGGAGGGGAGGTGACAAAATGTTCCCAAGATTGGCATGGGAGTGAATGCTGCTTATGCACAAAAACATCAAATGATATTTGGCATCTGGAATAAGGGGTAGCAAGTGCAACTGACTTTACTGGGTAAGCCTCCAATGTTTGAGAAAGGCTAGTGCAATGTATTCTGTTCATCTTCAATAAGCTCTTGATAACGCGCTTGTTGATAGCTGTGCCGCAGTTCTTTTTAGATGATGAAAATGTCATTAATCAAGTCTGTCCTGCCTAAACCTCTCTGACTGAGGAGGTGATGTGATGTGAGCATCTATATCTCATTGAAAGTCTCATCTGAGCAAGGAAATGAAACATTACATAGCGCTAGTAATACTGCAAAAAGGGAAACAGTTTAAAGCCAAGGCAAAAGATATGGGTATGGGTGAGACAATTTTGAAAAGTTCCCCTCACTCCATAGTCTCTGGAGTTGGGTTTTGTTGGGCAACAGGTAGTAGGAACTGAGGACTTTAAGTGGCATACTAACATTTCCTACTTGTGGTTAAGACACCTTACTATACTAGGATTAGGCAATGCTAATCAGAATGGCATTGACTAATCAGGATGACTTGTGAGTTTCTATCAAAGCATAGCCTACGGCCTGGGAGCTTTGTGGCACATGCATTGATCCATCAGCTGTGCTGCCATGACATGCCTGATTGGAGCACGTGTGGCATATCCAACCTCTCATTGTACTAAAGCTAGGATTTCTGGAGTTTTTAATTTGCATTTTCAGGTCTATCCAGGTGGTCCTTGAAAGGTGGGAGAAGTCTCTAAATTCTTACATGGCAAGAGTGGGGACTGACCAGGCCTTTACATGAGAGAAACACATAAGGAAGGGATATGCATCAGCTAGACACACTGGAACTTATTCTCCATTGCCCTGAACTTTGTGTAAACCCTGCGTAGAATCATAGAAAATTAGGATTGGAAGAGGTCATCTAGTCCAACCCCCTGCTCAAAGCAGGACCAGCCCCAATTACATTATTCCAGCCAGGGCTTTGTTGAGCCAGGCCTTAGAAACCTCCAAGGATAAAAATCCACCACCTCCCTAGGTAACATGTTCCAGTGCTTCACCGCCCTCCTAGTGAGAAAGTTTTTCATAATACCCAACCTAAACTTCCCTTGATGCAAATTGAGATCATTGCTCCTTGTTCTGTCATATCATGACTGAGAACAGAAAGAAGAAAAGGACTGAAGCTGGCATAGTCCTGATGGGCTAATATTCTCCACCCACTCTACACAGGTATAAATGACTACATAAGATACAAATTGGATTCATATTTGGAAAAGCAGAATGAGACAATAATAGTATATCAAACCATTATTTTCCTCCTATAATGGTTGGAAAAAATGGTATTTTCTATTTACTCCCTGCAATCACTTAGGTAACTTACAGATGCATTAACAGAGGTTGTTATTTAGCCACAGCTAATCAACAGGAGCACTGCTCATCTTCCAGTGTAAGCTTCCTGCAGGACTTCTACTGACTTCAGTGGAGATTGGAAGAAAGAGTGGAAGAAAGGTACATATGAGATTAAGGGTCTGGATAAAGGAACAAATTACAGTGAGTCAATGCAGGTAGAACTTCCTATGTGCCTTTCTGAAGTAGCTGTCAGTGTGCCAGCTCCTACCCCATGATAAGTGAAAGCTAAATCAGGGCAACTTACCTTGAATAAAACACTGAAAGCATTTCTAGTTAAATACAAAAGTGAAAGTTTAGCTTTTACTTACCATGAAGTAAGGACAGGCACACAGGCAGTTACTGCAGAGCAGCTGGTACACTGAAAGATGCCATCCCTTGTTATTCACTGTGATTTGTTCCTTTTGTCCATACCCCTAGGACCTGATGCTGCCAAAAGGCCCATGTGGTCAGACAGCTGTGCCCATGTGGAGTTTGTTGCATAAATGGGTGTGCAGTCCTCACTGCTATACTTAGGTGACAAACTGTACTGGACCCAAAAGAGTCATCATTTCTACATCTAGGGCGTGTCTACATGTGTCGCTATGGCGACATTGTTACTGTACCATGATTTAGTACTTCCTTTTGGAAATATTAAATTATGCTGCAGTAACAGCCTGTACTGCTCCATATGCACAGAGCATGCTTATTTTTAGCAGCTACTTTGCCATAGAGGTATGCTATACCAGGGGAGTGTGTCACTCCGGTAAGGTAGCTGCTGGTCACATGTAAACACCAACAGATGCTATGTCACCATATCGCATTGCTATGGCAATGTAGCATCACATGTAGATGTGTCCATAAGGCGTTTTAAAAAATATTTTTTAAATATTTTAATTATGGGACTTTAATAGCAGTAAATAACCAGGTATGTGCATGTGGAAATTAAATAATATCTAGTTAGAACCACCTCTAAATATGTATTTACAGGATAATAAAAGTTTTAGAAGTCTCTTGGTGACACTGTAATATATTGTAACAACTTCTGTGGCCCTGGGAGGCTCCATCAGGCCAACATTACACATTTTCAGAGCAGTCTGAGCTCTTTCACAAACTTCCCAGGAGAATCTCTTTTTCCTTTTTGTTACAGTTACATTAAAAAAGTAAGGAAGAAAGAAGTTAGGCCCCAATTCTCGTAAGTATCTCTATTCTGGACAATGCCTAACCATTTATTTGACTTTAGACAGCTGTTCAAGTCCCATGGGTTCCTTGGAATTTAAGCACTTGACTAAAGTTAAGCACATTGTTCAGTATGGACTTAAGCATGAGTTTAGATACTTTCCTGATTTAAAGCTTTACAATATCAGTAAGGATATTTATGTATAAGTCATTCATTGAATAAATGGTGAATTCCATCCGTCTTTCATTTCACTGTGTCTGGACAGTGAATGTCCTTACATTTTACAGATACCATAACCAGATACAAAAATAAATAATTAATGTGCCTGCCTGGCTCGTGTGTAACTATAGACAAGCCACCTAGAGCCAGATACAAAAATAAGATTTTTGACACCTGAAGAGTGGGACTTAGGAGGAACTTAGGTGCTTAAAGCCAAAATCACAACTAAAAATCCTCAAATCCTATTCAACTGCCACCTAAATTTGCTAGACACCATAGCTTTTGGAACTTAAGTGCTTAAAATTCTTCTTCTGGGCATGTACAAAAATTACTAGGTCTTAGTAAGAATAATCCAAAAACAACTATTCTTTCACCTGTTTCCCCTGAGTATTTTGATCCAGTAGATATTCTCAGAGCATACTTTACAGCTTGGGTTCTGAACAAAACATTGTTGGACGTAGTTTCCTTCTGAACCACAGATGTGGGAGGAAATAATGTTCCATGTTAATACTACAGCTCAGTGCTCAGGATATTTCCCTACAATGCAGAAGACTTCAGGAAGGCTCAGTTCCTTCCTGAGAGGATTTAAACCCACCTCTTCCATCCCAAAGGGAAGTGCTCCCATTTTCTCCTGATGTAGCATTCCACTTCATACAAAAGAATGAAAGATTCAGTAGGTCTAAGAAATAAGGCATACAGCAAACACATGAGTAGGGACAAATTAACCCCTCACTCTCCCTGAATGCCACGTTGATATCCTTCCCCAGCACAATCTGCTGCTGTGTTTTCTGCTCCTTGCCCTGAGCTCCTTGCCCTGTTTGTGGCATGTATGCCACAGGCTGGCCACCTCTGAGATGCATGTTCCAGTGAATCATGAATTCTTCACTGAAATAGCTTCTACAAGCTGGGCTGGATAATACCTGTTCCCGAGAACAGCCTTTAGTCCGGACATGGGAGGTCTGGGTTCAAACTCCCTCGGGGAAAGGAAGGAACTGAACCTGGATATCCTGGATCCTGCCTATGTGCTCTAGGGACTGAGATATTCCATAAAAAGGGGCTCTCTTTTTTTAGGAGAGTGACTGTTGGGAAGAGCTCCTCCATCAGGTGACAGTTCTAGGTTGTGGGTGGAAAGAAGTGCATCCTGGTCATGCCGCACGAGTGCGTAAGTCCCAGAACAAAATGAAACATATATCCATGGCTTCTGAGCCTCAGACTCTGTGCTACAACTCCCCATCAGTTCTTTACCTTGAAAAATGAGGTGAGGATGGTGAGGTGTTAATGGGGATTATACGAAAGCAAGAATCTTAGATCATATTGCTAGGGGTACAAGATTTACTTTTCCTTTCTGTAGGTCTTATGGTGAGTACCTACCTTTCCGTGTTATATAAGGGGCTATCTGTATAATTTCACCAATTAGTCAGGCTCTAAAAGGTAGACATTGCAAATTTAAGGATTTAGTAGTGATTTTTAAAAAGCTGGTTTGGGGTGTTTTTTCCTTGCCCACTACTATCCCTAATTACTCTTGATTTTAAGTGAAATTAAATCAAATGCTCAAGTCACTTGTTTCATTTGTCAAGTGTATAATACTCATTTTATGACCCAGACTTGGACAGATTGTTGCTGGCCTTTGCCCATGGGGAGGAACCAAAAAGCCTCTTCCTCCTTCCATCTTGGGCCCTACATTGTAGCTGGTCCTGTATTCTCCTAGTGACCTGCATGGTAGGTAGTGTAGAGGAAGGCAGTGTTGTATAACTGTCACCACTCAAAGGACACAAAGATATGCAAAAAGGTGCATGCTGACACTCTGTGAAAAAAGAATGAGATAGTGGGGACCAAAGGAAAAATCCAGTTATTTAAGTCTAAGGTCCACGTAGGCAGCTAGCAATGCTAATATAATCTAAGTGCTGATATTAGCTATGCCTTTCCATTCCCAAATTTTACAGGAAGACAAGCTGTTTGCCATGGAAATAAAGGACAAACTCTTAAATCAATTTTGCTCAACTAAAGATGCATCTTACCTCAAATTTTCCCTCTTCCATTTCTTTATCTCTGCTTTTTTTTCTCTTGCTCTCTAGACTCATTTGCTTCCTCTTTCTTTTGTTCATCTGTCATGGGTTTTCCTTTCTTAGGCCTGAGGATTATTTGGGGTTAGCCCCAGGTTGCCAGTGGCAGTTATCCAAATGTAACTCCCAGTATACAAAAGGAAAACTGATAACCATGCACACTCATTTTCTCTTGGCCATCCCTTTTCCTTAAATGTTCTACCTTATGTTATCTCTTCTTCTTTGTTCTTTATCTGTATTTTGTCCCACTATGCCACCAGTCTCACCTCTGTCTGGTATTCCTAACTAATCTCTTGCTCTCACCATTCAATAGTACCCACCAGTATTTCTCATCTTTCTCTATGATCCTGGTGTTATCTCCTTTGCCTGATTCCTGCCTTTATCCTTCTTCTATGACCTCTTTCTCTCTCTTTTAAGTATCCTCCTTGTGCAAAAGCCAGCATCCCTTTTCCCTGTATAAATCAAATAGCCCATTGACAAAATTAACATTAGACAGCAAGATACAGTATGTGCCATCCATACTTATTCTTTCCTTGCACAGCAATGCATTTCCTCTGTTTTTGCTCCGTTGCTAATCTATGTAGAAATTATAAACAGAAAGTTGGTAAAACTATTCAGTTTAGACAATAGCCTAAGGGTCTTATTCAAAGCTCACCAAAATCAAGGGAAATATTTCCATTAACTTCAATGGACTTTGGGTCAGACCCCAAATACATATTCATACAGAAGACAATTGCTCTTTCAGGTAGATAATACACATTTTACAGTATTCCTTGAGGGTTTTTCAACATAAAACAATGAAAGAGGATAAAAAAGTTTAAATAAGATTAAGGTTTGATGCATTCTGGCTAAAACTGTAATTCAAAGGCTGATGTCTGTGCTTCATTCACAGTGTGGGGCATTTCCTATCCTTTATTTCAGTCATAGTAGTGTGAATAATAAATTCAGTGCCAGTTTTACCTCTGAGTTTCCTACCTTGTTTATTTGCTACCAATGTACAAATTATGAACACGTTTTCAGGTTAAGTTCAAAGTGCACATATGTATAGGGTTTATGTGGTACATATATATGTTGAAAGATTGCACTGTGTATTTCATTTCTTGACCTATCACTGAATGAAGTGAAAATTAAAACACATTGGCACTCTCTCCAAAGGAAAAGGCTGGATTTCTCCATAGATCTTCATTACATCACATTGGATTATATTGTTCTATACAATTAAAGAGTGCCAACAACACTTCATATGAATGAGCCCTGGCTCATTTCCTTCCCTGAGGCCAATAATGTTTAATAAGTCCAAAGCACACAGTTTAACCAGTACCCTCCAGCTTGTAAATTGTAGTATTGCCAATAATTTATAAAGAGTGGTAGGAGAATGAGAGCGTGTGTGTATCTAGGTCTGCCACAGTGGGTCTACTTTCTGCAGAGACAGAGGTCATCTAGCTAAATATACTGGGGCTGCAGTTATCTCACTGTCTCTTTGAAACAGGAACAGGCTCAAACCCTAATTAAACCCAGGGTGTGAATCCCTGGAGGGCAGCAATAGAAAGGTTGTATACTAATCCAGCTCATGCTGACTAACTGCAGCATTGCACAATCACTGCTGTATGAATATATTCTTCTGGCAGCTGCGTGCAAACAGCAGTCTCTGCGATTCTGATGACTTTTCATTTTTATGACACTGTGTTTTAGCTTCAGGTACCGAGTAAGAATCCCAGTTAAATGGATCTTCTGATTATTTTAAGTAATCACTAATCACAATGCTGAGCTGGAAGGGGGTGGGAGGCATGGGATGTGAAGGAATGTTGGAGGGGGCGGGGAGGGGGTGGTGAGAGCTGAAGGTTCAGGAGGGCTTTGCATCTGATTTTCCTAAGCAGGGCAATTTCCTGAGCTAGAGAACTGGTAAGATGAGCCTGATAGTACTCTGTCCCTGTCTGCTGTGAGTGCTTTAACTCCTCAACAACCCCAGATGATAGTACAGGAAAGAGGAATTGACTGGAGCTTCCAGCAGCAACAGCAGCAGCAGAAACAACAGCCCAAGAATACATTGTGAAAAATCAGTTTTAATAAAGCCCCAGCACTGACCTCGGAAACATAAGTATTTATATTATTGACTTCTGTATGAGGTTATTTGTTTTAAAAAAAACACAGAAAGAAAGGAAAGTCTTTTTGCTCTTGTCTCCAGACCTGCGGAAAAAATAACTAAAATTAGAGAAACTGGAGATATAAACGCAGTGAGTAGAATAAAGCAAAATACCTCTGGGGTGTTCATCTGCCATAGTAGTCATTTCATATCTCATCTGTTATATGAATGTGATAGCTCCTTCCCTTTTTGATAGTATCATTATGTAGACTCTACAGATTCAATTCCATTTACAAGTCAATGGTGTGAGATTTTATGACAATTCTTTTTACTGGGTTGATTCTGTATGATCTTCCGCACAAAAAAGAAAAAAAAATTAAGGAAAACTGAATGGTAGCATTTGGGTGGTCTCTAAAGAGAGTTCTGGATGCAGCAGACATCTTTTGACAGGTCTAATACGATTGGTCTATCAAGAATATGTCCCAATATTTTTAATTCCCAGCAATAATGCTGTCTCTACTTAAATAGCTATATGTGGGAAAAAAGGCTGTTTGGTGATTGTCTTGGCATGGAGAAATCAGCTGCTCTGGGCAGAAAGGAAAACCGCTTTCAGCCAGATTTCTGCATTTAGATGGACAACTTGTCTACAATCATCCAAACATACACATATGGTTCGTTCCTTTCTCTGCTAATATTCCTTATCCCAGCCCCACAATGCTATTCTTACAGGAGGATCAGGGCCAAAAACTCTGTGAGTTTTCTGTGAAAGGGTGTCATTTTATTCCAACAACTGGATCCTGCTGAACAGGTTTTGGCTGGCTTTACCCCTGCCCTCCCCACAGCAGATCTCTCTGGGGAGGTGGCCTGAGGCTGGCCCCCTCCCCACTGCCACCACACCCTGAGCATGCCCCTGCTGCACGTGCCTTGGGCAGTGCAGAATGAGCTGTTTGGGCAAGCTGAGGGATGTCTGAGCCACTACACTCTGTTTCTTCCAATCTTCCCAGTGCCCCAGTGCCCCAGGCACACCAGCACTCCTTGTTCAGGATCCTGAGCTATGACGGCTTGGGGGGCAAGCCCAGGCTGCACTACAACCTCCACCACTACCTGAAAGGCCACCAAGGAGGACATTGCCACCAGCATCAATGCTTTCTTCAGCATGTGAGCATCCCCCCCCTGCTGTGGGGACATGGGCTGCTCCATAAAGTTCTGAAATGTGTCCCACCTGTCTGCATGCCGGGGGTGGGGGGACCTGGGGCCAAAGGAGTGCAGGCAGAGGCAGGGGAGGGGAGGGGATGGGGAAGGGCCCCTGTGTGGGACTTACCATGTGTCTGGGGCTCATGAGGCTGGCAGCTCAACACGGGCCTTCCTGTCAGCCTACATAGTCCCACATCATCCATCAAGCAAATTCGTGACCAATGCTGAAATTCTAATTTTTAGTGGACATATTTCCCATATGTGGCAAATGCTTCCATTGTATTATTAGAAGCTGCTATATCCCATCCTTTATCCTTTAACTAAATATTGCTTACCTAGAGTCTGCGGAGATCAGCTGAATACTTGGGAAAGCCACAGTATCTTCTTACCCCTACGTGCAATAGCTACAACACTGTGGGCACTATGGGTTTGATATGCAAAAAGATACTGAGCTATTGAATAAACTGGGAAGCTCCAGCTTTCTCTCAAAAGAAAGAACTGACCTTTTTTTTGAAAGAAAAACCATGGATGCCTAATTCCAGAAAAGGCTGTGAATCCTGACTGGAGGGAGGTTTCTCCTTGCAGCCCACAATGAAGTGTATTAGTCTTAGAAAGAGGTATGTCTTACACATTTCTTTTCTCTGCGACAATTCCTATTGACATTGGTTAGTTCAGGCAGCTCCCTGCTCTGCATCTTGTTTTTTGTAGATCCTATTCATGGTGGCTAACTCTTCCTATATGTTGTCTAACTCAGAACCGTGGATTCTGTTATGCTAGAAAGATGTTAAGTGCCATGTTAATTACTACTGTGGTACTTAAGTCTCTGCACAGATTTAACTCTTTATAAATAGTGATTACCCCACAAGCCATACAGTGATATCATTACATTTTGCTTTAAAAATGTACATTAAGACTGAAATTAGGCATAAACCTTTAAGGCATAATGTATTAGAACTTCTGCCAAAGCAGTCCTTTCCTGGTTGGCCAGATACAGAGTGGCAGGAGGCACTTGAACTTAATGTATCTGCAGAGCAATGAGGTATGATGATAACGACTTTCCATAATGCATTCCTAGTCTTTACTATCTTTCAGGACCTATTGAATACAGGATCAAAACCTATCCTCTGATGGCATAGGAAGACACAGAGTGAATACTGCAGAAGACTGGCAAGTTTATATCTGAATTTCTGTAGGAGTTTCCATACAGGATTGCCAAGGGATGATGCCATATAACATTGTGCATCCTGGAATCACAATCCTCACAGCACCCATTTTACTCAGCCTCTCAACTTCATCTCTGCAGTCCCAAATTTCTGTAGACTCTCTTAGCCAAGCAGAATACACATAAAAGGATTTCCATAGAGTCAGAGGTAAAAGAAAAGGCTCAACTTATGTTCAACCCCACATATCCTCTGACAGACTTTTGCCTATACAAATCAGTTTTCTACTCCTTCTGCCTGTTCCATGGCTTTAAAAAAAGGGATGAGCTAACCCATAATTTGTAATGCTCTTTGTTATCCTTTGGGATGAAAGAAGCTGCATAAATCTAAGATATAATTACTGTAGATTTATTATTTGGTAATAAGAAACACCCAGAAGAAAATTAAAGAGGCTCAGAATATCAGAAGATATTAGAGAAAAAAAGTGACTGCCTGAAAACCATCAGGAAATCTAAGATGCCAGAGAAACTCCATGCCACCTTTGGGGATGTGTAAGAAGTAGATTTGCACATGTTGGGGCTATATAGAGAATGACTACTTTGTTCTGAGCGTGGCTGATTTATAGTAAGGGGCATGTTATTATTCTAGCAAGTATTTTCAGTATAGTGAAGTTCACTGATCTGTTTTTACAATGAGGTTAGGAAAGTCTTAGACAGTAGGGGTGTGTACAGAAGTGCTCCATGCACATTTTAAAGCACTATAATTTGGGGCACTTTTTATAGCACTATAAAGTTACAGTGCTCTTAAACATGATAGAAGTGCAGTGTTTGGTGTTGGGGAAGGGGGCCTCCAAGCCTCCCAGCACTTCCCAGGCTAGGAGGCAGGGGCACTTTACAGCCTCCTGGGTCTTCTCCATTGGTCAGAAATTTGATCTGCATACAGAAATGTACGTTGCTGTAGGTTGCTAAAGTGCTGTAAAAGACAGGACTTCAAATTTAATACCTCATTTAACAAAAGTCAACTTAAAGTGCTGTACCCCAGTGCTGCAGATCCTTGCACTTCTGTTAAGTCATGGTATTAAAACACTTTAAATGGTGAAAAAGCAACTATTGTACACACTGTTGGATGGCTTAGAAAGATACTATATCCAACTCCTTTATTCTTCTCTTTAGACTTACTTCAACTCTCATATGTATGCAATGAATTCAGTAGGACTGGGTTGGAGTGGGTGTTCTATCTTACATTTTATCATGGATTATATGTTATCACACAACATTTTAAATCATCAGCACTTTAGCTAAAATAATTATGTTTTATAGTTAGAGGGCTTTGTTTTAACTAAGTGAATTAATACCAACCTTGATGCAGTTTAATAATTGCAATAAGAAATGCTTGTTAGATTCTTTTTTTACCATGTCATGCTAAAATACAGAGTAGGCTATTTTTTGCCTGGTTTAGATGGTCAGCGGCAGACTAGAATTCACCTCCTACACAGTAGCCTGTGTTGGCTGAACTTCCATTTTGCATCCTAAATATTTACAAATGTTGTCCAAACCAAAAAGCTATAGAAAACATATTTTAAAACAAAATGTTTGTCATCTGCAAGGCCTTGGGGCAGCCTTCAGGTGTGTGTTTGGGCTTGGATACTTTTAAAGGAAAACTCTCTTCTTTTGCATTGGTTAGGCTTTAATTATATCCTTTGTTGCACCTGCCATCTCTGAATGCAGACTGCCCCAGTTTCAGATCAATCAAGAAGGGACCAGGTTCTCTGCAGTAAATAGATGTACCTCCATTGTATTCTATGCTGTTGTGCCAATCTACTCTAATAGAAAATTGGGTCCATAGTGCCCCGCAAAAGTTTAATGCTTCCTCAAGCTCAAGCCAGAGAACAGGGAAGGAAAACAGCAAGGAAGACTAGTATGCACTTCCTTTCACAGCTGACTATCTTTGCTGGTTGGAAGGAAGGTCATGGCTTGCTTGTTCTTTGTCCCCTTTGGGATGGGTAACAGTAAAATACTCCTGTTCACTCTTTTTACTTGAACAAGTGTGAGTCTACCAATGGTGATGGGACCTTTGGTAGAAAGGGAAAGCTGTGGCACAGGGAGCAAATGCAGTGGATACAACAAAGACTTGTGTACTGGAAAAACTGGGGTGTACACTGGATAGAGTTTGTACAGAAAGCAGGGTGAGAAAGAGGCAAAAGCCTGGTAAAGTACAGAAGCAGTGTTTGGTTGGTCTCTTTGGGGGAACAATAATCTTATTTATTTAAATTAAATTCAAAATCAGTTAATAAAATATTTGCAAATGTTAATTTTGTTCATAATGTCTTACCAATACAATTTCCAGTTTTACCCATATAAATCTTTGGTAATCTTATACACATTCTGTATGCTTATTTAGAATTGAAAAGCAATCTTTAAGCTGTACACAAAAGAAAATCTTATACCTCTGTGAATAATCAGTAACAAACAATCTAGTCAATATATTATAGTTCTTTTTCTGTTCAGGACCTCCCAGTGAACAGAACATAATTTCCTCAAAATTTACCTGCTATTCAAAATTATTGGCTAAATAATTTTTACAAATAATCTTTGATCTAGTTTTCACTTTCAACCTGCTGGTAGTAATTCTGAGCTTTTTTTTATTGGACACTGACATTACACAGGATAATTCTTCTCCCAGATTGGAAAATCATTTTTCTTAGATTCAGATTCAAATTGCAAATACTTCTGTTTGAAATCATAAATTTGCTTTCACAAATAGCACACCAATGTTGGGTTAAAATTCACTTTTTAGAAAAATATCACTTTCAACTTAAATATAAAATAGTCATATTTTAACTAAATAGCATTTAACTTCAATGTCAGTTATAGACTTTAAGCAGTACATAATATATGCCTGTATGCTATTTGCCAATCTGAACAGACTCCTGCAATGAGCAGAGTTTTGAATGTACTGGTATTACTGTGGTTTTTATACAATTACAGTGCAGCTGTATTGTTCCTCTCAGTCAAGTATTTTTATGTTCTAGGGGCTGGGGTTGTTAGAAAGATAAATAATAAAATAAATAAATAAATAATGGAGATTAATGTGGTGAGAAACCATGAATTTTCATGTTAAGGAGGGTTTAGTATGAAGCATAGTTTTCTGTAGCTAGGTGGGACTGTGACTACCGTACTGATCACCTGCTTGGCGGGGGGAGGGGAAACAGTGATTGGTAGTTTTTAGAGATGGAATTGAGAAAGATTTAATGTTTTGCTTGACATGCAAAATAGGAACTTTATGATGCATCGGAGACTCAGGGCAGCTACCATGTTACCAAGGCAAAAATTAAACACTTTTGCAAGCTCAGGTTTATGTCCATTCTGTCTCTTAAGATGTATAGAAAAGAGAGCTGTATAGAAGAAAGAACTATATATTTAGGTAAATCTACAAAGATGTAGCGATGTAAGCTCAAAGCTGACCTCAAAAAGAACACTCTACACTACATCTGAGGAACCTCAGTGGTTTATTGCCCTTTTTTCAGTGTTTCGATAGGTAGGATCAACATATATCTGTTTATGAGCTTCATAAGACTCCAGCCAGTAGATCTGCCTATGGGATGTGCCGAACCATATTTCCTTTGGCTAGGATAGCTATACCATCTTTCAAGCAAGCAAACATTGACATTAGTAGAAGCACTGACAAATCTCTCATAGGTTTGGAACCTAGCACCAACACATATTCCCTTGGGCACAGTTTCTCCTGCTTGGTTTGGTGATAGCTTCTGTCATTGTACACCCTGGGTGAAATTGTCCCATAACTCTATTACTTCCACTAATTTCAAATGGTTAATTAGGTTTTCTTAAATGGTCATTATCCTAACAGAGTGATTGTTCTCTTGGGAGCATGACCCAGAGAGCAAAATAACCCTGGTAGCCACCGAACAAAAAGACTGACAATAAGTTAAGTATATTCCTAAAACTGGCCCGATTCTCATATTTTTATAAATGCCTAAAGTTTTACTGAAGTACAGAAAACAGCCAACATATAGATGCAAAACTCACTGTATGGTGCTGAGTTTAGTATGAAATATTAAATGTAAAGCAACATGGAAGGAAGCAAGGCTGGTTTCAGAATATAATTCTTATGCAAGAGAAACAAGAGTCAATTATTTTTTCCAGTTCTTTTAAACATTTTTGGTAGCAAAATAGATTTAGTCACAGAAATCCTAAATATATATCTATAAGGGCTATGATGTAGAGAAGGGATTTTTTAAATTTCATTTGGGAATAGTAGAACTCAGAAGCACTCTATCTGCCTCCCCTACCTGATGGCCTGTATTCTTCATGACACTCTTGAGGCTGTACTGTTACTGCACATAATTCCTCTCTGGTCCAGTCCTGCATGCAGCATGTGGACTGCTCTATAAGAGGGAAAAAAATCTGACTTGGCTGGCAGACAGAGCAGCAGGAGCAATTGCAGATGCTGCTATTTACACTATTTTCACATTCTGAAGAACAAAGAGCAGGAGGCTGCCAACAAATCTTAGAGGCTAAGCCTTTGGCCTACACATTAGGCTTAGCCAATCAATGCTTATGGAACCAAGCAGTGCACCATTTCATGAAATATTACATCTCTATTTTGGTGGAAATGCAGTTGCAATCCTTAAATGATAAAGCTAAGAAAAGGAGGTCATTTGTCATGCACCTTAAGATTTAAAGGGTGTGATGCTGAAGGATCCACTTCCATGTAAGATTAATCATATAATAAGAAATGCCAGTGTGAAGGCAGACTGACTGCTATTATCCATAGCAGTGTTGGTAACTGGGACTGGAAGCATTGCTTTGAATCTTAGCTAGAGATGAACCCAAACAATGACAGTTGCATAAGGAAGCATAGTCTTGCAGTTGAAATGACTAGGTTGGTATTGTAGCAATTTGGATCCAATTCCTGGTTCTGGCACTGACTTTCTCTGTGACCCTGCGCACACTACTAAGTCTGGAATCTCCGAAGAGTTACAAGGAAGTTAAATAACAAAGACTCTTTTCGCTTTGAATTTGGCCCTTTTTTACTCTTCACATCTTTGAAAAGCTCAGCCAATATCTCTCCATAGTTCAGTTCCCCATATAGAAAGGTGGAGAAGGAAGATATAGATAACACCTCCCTCATCTACATTATTTATTTATTTTTATGTGTATTTTTTGAATGTGAATGTGTCTGAGTACAATCTATTTTTAACAAAATGGGGTCCTGAACTCAGTTGGAGTCTCCAAATATAAGAAATAATAATAGCTCCCACATGATAGAGCTCTATCTACAATATCTGCACAAACCATCATGATAGGAAGAAGCTAAACAATCTGAAGTCCAAATTTCCCAAAAGTTTGAGAGTGCATGGATTGAAAGAAAGGCTGTTCTAGATCCAGTTATCATGATGCATCTATTTTCTTGCTTCCTGGAGTGATATGTGGTGGTCCATTTTAAAGATAGGGACAATGTGTCTGGATGCAGGTTTAGATTTTGGATACAAAGGTGAGAAGGAGTTTTGGTGTCAGGTTTGGATGTTCTTTCATCTAATTTTGGTATTTGAAGTCACTTGCAAAGAAGTGATCGGTGCAATGCTCACAGCTTCCTTTCCCTCAAAAAAAACCAACATAGATTTGGGGATTAGTTTCAGCCCTATATTCAGAACCAGCTGGTGCAGTCCAGCTCATTTTCTTTCATGTCAGTGCACCAAACCAGAAGATGAACCTGCAGTGTTATCATACGGTTCATCTTTGATTAATCTCTCTATGGGTAAGTTTGGGATTCTCCACTCCTTAATGTTGCCTTGAGAACAATGTGATTCTCTAGGAAAGATTAGTTGAGGCAGAGCAGGGGGGGAGGAACCAATATCATTACAACTTCAGATCCTCCTGAGCTGAAGAGGGAATCACACAAGTCTTAAAGAAGGAGTATCTCAGAGGATGTTCAATGTTAGGAAGAACTGAAGGGTGGTAAGGATATAACTTAGGTATACAGGTGAGTACAGAAATAAATTTCTGGTTGTTCTGTTTAATTCAGATTAATAAACATGCAGAGTGTATCTTCTCTACTGCAGTACTTGCCTGACGCTAGCTCAGACTTCACTAGCAAACACTTTCCCTGGGAACAGCTACAGGCTAATCGGGGATGCATGTGCCCACATGGAGTGAATATTGGCTATGCCTCTAGGGGATCCCTTTGGGTTTACTTTAATAAAAGGCAGAAATCTTAAGATGTGATGCAAAGAGTGTATCCCAAATGGGCAAAAACAAGGGCCTTTGGGCCTTGCACCTTGCATAGTCTTGTTAACTCCGTGCAAAATGAGTTTAAATTACTACCACAACTGAGCAGTAGTATTTTGCACTGACTTTTCACAGGTGTTAATGAACTCTAATTGCAGAGCAATAGAGAAGCAGGCCATTTGTCTGGAACTCTGAAATTGTTTTGGATTAACTAGTTTTGGTGCCATTATTGTCAAGAAATGACAGAGAGGAAAGAACCAAAAGGCTAATGATGCAGGTGTACATTTATATAGCACCTTTGCAAACATGAATTAATTCAGGTTAACAATATCAGTGAAGCAGATATTATAAAATCAAGAAAATAGGAAGGATAGAGCGAGTATTTGGGTCAGTGGCAAAAATAGTTCTGACTACCTGCCACTGATTTTAGACAGGAAACCATGTTTTCTAATTACTAACATGCATTAAAAAGAAACCTGGTATGGGATTAGTTCAAATTCTTACTCCCTAAACCATCAGATGTTTGGTGCACTATGGCAGCCCCAGGGAAGGGAATTTTTCACTTTAGAATGGTTCCTTCCTGATGAACTAAGGCAGGTTTTATAGGCTGTCAGACAAGTATCCAGTTCTATCTTTGCTAAAGTGGAGTATTTTAAGAGGAAAAGGAGAAATCATGTGTGTGTTTATGTGTGTGCGCGCACATGAGAGTATATTGGGGGAAAGGGGATTTTGGAAAGACTCTCTGTCCCAATCTTTTCTTACCAAAAATAAACAACCCCTCCACCCCCACCTCCCTGGCACTCAGTAGCATTGGCCTAGAGACACGATTAAATGCAGCGTGGTTAGAGCTTTCAAGCCACGTTTCCAAATGATTTGCAAAATATTAGAAACATGCTTTGCCCCAAATGAGTACAAAAATTCTTTGTCACCTCTCAGGCATCTAATTTCTGTTCCTGGGTCCCAATAACTCAGCTAGAAGAAAGGTAGTTAGAGGATGAAAGGGCGGAATGTGAGTGGAGGGAAAGCTAAGGTGAATAGTATATATAAATAAAGGTACAGCAAGCATCTCCTATTTTGACAGTGCTGTGACAGTATGTACACTCTCATCTATACACAGGTGCCTGTCGGAGCAGCTACTGTAACCATGTTGTAAAATATTCAATGACTCACTGTGAATAACCATCTCATTTAGAAGAATAATCTGGTGACAAGACAAACATTGTTAAGTTGTGTCAACTTGTTAGGAAAGACATAAAACAAAAATACCACCAACATCCTAGGGCTGGAGGCAATGTCAATATTTTTTGGAGGTGAGATGCTGGAGCAGAGTGAGGGAGGGCTCCTGCAGCTTACCATAGGCTTAGTTTGCAGTAAAGGAACACAGAAAACAGAGAACTTTACACACAGCTCTTTACAAATCAAACACACTGGCCAGCTCCAGGGAAGGTAGCCTGAGCCCAAAGATTTGCCTGTCCTAAAATAAAAGACATTTAGATCCAGTCCAGTTCCTTCCTCAACTGGGTCCCACATTCTTTGCTCAATGCTTCAACAGGCTCCTCTTTTCAATCATCCCTATACACACCTCAGCATGGATTCCTCCTTTCCATCTGTTTATTACAATCTATTGCCTGGTGGATGAAGTGAAAAAAGTGACTGAACTTGAGAAGCTCTAAGGTATTTCTTTGGATAAAGAATGCCTGTTTGCAGACAATAAGTTGGGCTGGCTATGGAAAGACTTATCTGTTAAAGGTGTAGCCGGTCAATTATTCAGCCAGAGGGGACAGTGCAAGATTATTAAATACAGTATAGAAAATAGAATGCAAATATAGAATGAGTGAGTGTGTATGCTTAGACGAGGACTAGGAAAGTGCAAAGGTGATGCCACAAGACTTAGTCTGATTAGCTACCACTGTCTCTGATTTGACTGAACTAATTGGTGTGGGTGGTTCAGGCCTTGCCCTGACAGTAGTAGGACACAATTGACAATCTGCTGCTGCCTACTGCTAACTAATTTCTCTTTGTCTGGCTGATGTGTTGGCTCCTGGCATGCTGGCCAGTTTATACACCTCAGCAGCACCTTGTGATTAACAGGCATGAGCACAAAGGCTTCTGGTATGCCGTTCAGTTTGTACGGCCCACTAGCCTTTGCTCTCCTATGGCATTGTGCAAAAGCTGCTGAGATGTACAAGCCATGTGCCAGGCAAGATGGAGATGGAGCTAACCTTCCACTGACCAAGTGGAAAATGGGAAAAAAGGACATAGGTCAGGAGGCAAAGAATTTAATCTCTTTTGTGATTCGTTGATGCCTGAGCCAGATGAAACCACAAAAACTAAATCAAGGGCCTGGCTTTTGATAATTGATGGGTTAGTTTTTCACGTGACACAGGGCTCCTGACAGAATGGAAAACTATGGTATGGGTCCTTAACCTGCAGGTTATGACTGTTCTGTGCTCTGCATGTTGCTAAATGAGAGGAGAATTCCACCTGGCTGGATAGGAAAGCCCTAGTAGACTTTCCTTAGGGAAAAGGTATGAGGAACACTTTCTTGTCTAATCGATAAGTCACATTGGACCTACGCTAACCCTGGAGATGGACAGGGAGATCTACGGTAACCTTGGAAGACAATAAACGCCTTATGGGAAAACAACTAGCAATCAACCCATTGATCTAACTGATGCTTAAACAAGCATAATTCAGCAAACTATTAAGACACCCATCTAGTCGTCCACTTAATAGAACTACCCTGGAAAATACCCATTCACTCAAGTTGAATAAGAATGAGTGCATTATAACTTATATTACTGCCAGCCGACAGATGAAGCAAGCTAAGATGAAACCAGGACCATTATAATATAGTGATCTTTTTGCAATTTTTTTCTATCTCAGACCACACATAACTTTTCAAGATGTAAATTTGTAAAACGTCATGCTTTATGTATTACATTTTTGGCATCTACTTTAGTTTTTAAGAATGGATGTTGTCTAATTATGCAGTGCAGCTTTGGATGAGAAAATATACTAAGTGTGCATTAAACAGACAACTTTAAATAATGGCACTTGTGCTAAGAAGTGTATTTTCTGGCAAGCAACTAATTTATAATGGTCATAGATATATGCATTAGTGTATGAAATGCTTGTCTTTATTTATTGATTTGAAGGGGCAGTCTTACATTTTTGAATACATCTTCTTTATTGGGTCCTGTTTTTATCTGTAACAGACCTGATTATATTTTATGTCTCAGGATTTTCACAGCACCTAAATGGTAGACAATGAGAGTGACAGTACAGTAAATAAAACAATTAATATTGTGCATTTAAAAATGAATAAATGTATAAAAAAGCCAAAGTGCCCTTTTTACTTTGACTTTATACCAAGAGTCTTAGGTTCCTTTTAATGTGCATATCAGAGGTAGAGAGAATGATATTAAATGACCAAATTTACTGCATTCTTAGTGCATAAACCACTACACTAGATCTTTCTGAGCCAATTTAATTTTTAGCTTTATTCTTGGCTTAATGCAATGTTTTAGTTCATTGCGCTTTTTGGATGTGCAGAAGCAAAGATAATGTGTTACACTACATTCATTTAATGTTTCATCAGACTTTTTTGGTGTATCTACCTTTTGGTTATTTTAAAATGTTTCATCCTTATCACTTCAGTCATGAAATGTAGATTCATTAAATTACTGTGCTGGGGTAGCTCAGTGCTGAAGCCTTGTTTAAAATGTAGCCCTGGTTTGTTCATCAAGACACTGTAAAAAAAGTCAGGCTTGTCTGTATCAAGTCTCTTCTATTTCCCCTCCATTCCCTACAATGGGTCACAAGGAAAACAGAAAAGGTGGTCTATTATTAAACACATTTGTAAGGGTGCCCATTACTCTGTTCTCTGGCAATTTCATACAAAAACAAATTAAAACTGAATGTGGCAAAAAGGCATTTTTGGTTTTGAAACCCAAGATTGTAGACACCTATGTGATTAGTGGTGGGTTTATGACCATTTTCAGGAATGGTTAACAGCTGATACCTCTACTGAAAGACTAGCCTGTCTCACTTGAAAGGTGGAGATTGCATGTCACTGTCAAAACGAGAGGAGCAGATTTTCTGACTTCTTTTCTTCAGAGAAAAGATAACATACCTGGCTGAACGACACTATGGTTGAAGTGGTTCGAAGGTGCAGGGAGTCACTCATTTTAGTCATTTATTTCATGTGACATATTACAAAATGTAGGATAAGACATTTATAGCACAGGACAGTTCAGTAGTTCACAATCACTAAAAACAAGTGCACCCGACTGTAAATGACAATTACAGGGCCCCCGTTTATCAGATTTAAATTGGCAGTGCTGTAAATCATGTGTTCTCATTGGTTCTGGGGCTAGGGGAGGCTTACAAGAGATGAACTTTCAAGTTTGACTTAATTGGGATGAAAGGTTTGGGAGGGGGAGGGCTTGTGTCAAATGTAAAGCTATTCGAGTTCATTCCAAGCAGTACTGGAGTATGGGGCACTGCTTCCATACATGACATCTGAATAATCCCTGGCATATTACACTAGTAGCTTTAAAACTAAAATAGAGGCAAAGGAAGAAAAGCCAACAAGTTGTTCCAAGCATGGGTCAAAATCTATCAGCACAGATTGTTTTTAGTTCTGGAACAAAATCCATTAGAGGTATTTCATGTCAGAGCTGTTTCTGAAAGTCTGAATTTGAAAATACACAACTTTGTTTTCTGTCATTATTGTTTCATTAACACCTTGGCCAAGATATTTGGCCAAAGAGGTTGGAGAGCAGTCTGAAGTCAAATTAGCTCAGGACTAATGCTCAGCCTTCGATCTTTTCATTAGCACAGCCTCTTCCCATCACTGTTCCTACCAAACACTCTCCAACCTCAGCTAAACATGCACATGCATGCAGCCACAAATGTGCCCACAGTAGATATACACACACTACACACATATGTGCGCATGTGTGCACGCACTCTCACACACACACTGAAACTGTTCACTTAAAAAAATAAAAAAATAAAAAGATGCTATTTAGGACAGCATTCCCATCAGGTTTCTCTGCAAAGCAGTTTAACTGTAGTTAGTAAGTGCTTAGTGTAATCTAATAAAAGCCATTTTGCAATATTAAGCAAAAAACATCTGGTACCCAGAATTCCCTGATCATTTTTAACTAGATGCAATATCTCTCGCTCTTTCTCCTTCTCTTACAGACATGTGAAAAATAGCCTAATAAGGATCCTTGTGGTAAAATCAGATGGAAAACGGGGAGGAAGGGTTCCACGGTCTCCAGCAGCTCATTTGAAGCAGCTCCTCCGAGTTTCACAATAATAATCAGTGCTGGCCCAGTGCCGCCGGATTATTTTGTATATTCATGAAGCTGCTCATCAGCCGTCAGGAGAATGTGCAGTAATCCTTGGATGAAATAAGGCCAATCAGTGGAATAATGAGGAAGGTAATATCTCCCAAGAGGCCTGGAGTGGGTTTTCATCAAACCCGGCTGTAGCTCTCCAACTATTTGCTTTACAAATGCAGCCTTTGATCTTTGATTTGGGGAGAAGAGGGGGAGAGACAGACGTGCTGTTGTATTGTCCAGTGTGAAAGGATAACAAGCTAGCACTGGAGGAGGAGTAAAGGGGAGGGGGGAAGGAAGAACCTGGCTTTTAAGTATCAGTCAGTTCTTGTTAACTAAAACCTCATAGCCTTATTTACTGCTCTCTAATATATATTCACTTAGCAGGTCAATTGCTGGGAGATTTTTCCACGTACATATGTAGACCATAAGCCTGTTCTAATCAGGATGTGTTGGGCCTATAAAAAAAATCTGTCCCATACCCCAACACTTAAAGAGCCTCTTGCACTCACTCTACTTAAACCCCCTCCTCACACTCTCTAGAAAGCTACGGAGAATTACTGTGGAATCACAGTAAATTCACATCTGGAGCGCTGAGATCACACAATGGGTAAAAAAAAAAAAATCCCATTTGTTTAAAAGGCCCATTTTATCTGCATAACATAGAAATAGTCCTGAAAGAAAGAGGCTCAGATTACATAGATGCAGTAGAGCATCATGTTGATATTTTTTATCACTATAAACTAAATTTAGTACAATATAATTAGCAACGCAAATTAGCAGAACACACTCTGCCTATAAGGCTGTTCTTGAAAGCCCAGTGACGTTTAAGGGCATATTATAAAGAGAGTGTTCACAAAGGGCTTGCATGCAGTTGGGGGACAGAGACAGGAAAATAACTGTTTACCATAATCACCTTTGTTTCATTTTTTCTCCCATAGCTCTTTACATCCTCCTCCTCCTCCTCATGTGCCACATTAAGACTCTCTTGTTACACAGTCACAACTGAATCTTTTTCCTCCTACCACACTACCCACATCTTTGTTACTTTTTCTTAGCCCCCCCCAGTATATTTCCATATATAGTAACTGAAATAAAACGGTTTCCTATCATGTTAAGAAAGTATCTGCTCTTACAAGGAATACCAGAATTATTATTCATATATGAGTTATGTTTTTATACACACACATCCCTCATGTTAGTGAATAATCAGGTAAATATATTGTCTAGGCTAGATTTCCATAGGCCAATGCTGATTTACACCAGTTGAAGATTTTGTCCCCCCACCCAACAAACATTCTGTAGCTTCTGCATAGTCTTTATTCAGGAAAATTTTCTAGTGAATTCAGCTGGAGTTTTGCTTGAGTCAGAACTGGCCCTATACAATTCATTGTGATGCCTTAACGGGGTTGCATATAATTCTGAATGGATATTGGGTCAAATCCTGCAATCTGTATGCAGGCAAAACTCTCATGGAGACTGATATTAGCAACTAAGGTGAGTTGCAGAAACAAGGAGCTCATTGGCCAAACTCACAAAAATGGCTTAATGATTTAGGAGTTTCTATTTCATTTTCATAAATGACCTAGACCCTGACAAACATTGTCACTGAAATGTTTTTGAGAATTTTACCTAATTATTTTTTATTTTAGGGGCACACAAACATGTTGCTAGGTGCTTCATGAAGTACACCAGAAGACATTGTCTTATTCCAAGGAGCTCACAATGAAAAAAAGATAAACATGAAGTCAGTGAAGACAGGGGGAAGGGAACAAAGATTGGGGTAGGTTAGGGGTGCAGGAAAATGTGGGTTACAAGAAGAGGCCAAAGCGTGCTCTTATATTGATGTAGTAAAAATAAAATCTGTCCTCCTACCTCTGCAGACCTCACTTGTGTGTGTCCCTATTTGTTGCTTCACATCTACCACCATAGATCATGCCCTCCAGAGGGCCCACATATTTTCCATCTCTATGAGACTGCATTGTAACAGAACAGAATTCAATATCCTGTCTAGTGGTCAGCTGTCATCTACACAGGCACAGTATTGGGCTGAATAAATGTGTCTGGAGCAATAATTCTGCTACCCAGGCCAGCTAAGCTGTCTGGTGGAGGATGCCTAACCCTCTCTCTCCTGGTATGTAGTCTTGTGATACTTTCCTACCTTCCCCATCTGGATTATGGTTAGTATCTGCACAAGGGCACAACAGAATGAGGAAGATTCATGATACATGAGGAGGATAGTAGTCTCCATGCCAGCTACTAGCCAACTATAATCTAACCCTCAGCATGATCTTTGCTCTTTCAGGGTTCCAGGTGACAGACATTTCTTTGCGAGTATATCACTCGGTGAGTAAGATTCAGCTGATGGTTTCAAGAGTTCATTTTATTCCTTGAAGATTATTTTAAACAGCAGTGACTTCATAATGCCAGTAGTTTGTGAATGGTCTTGAAAGAGTCTTTAAAAAAAGAAAACCTTTTTTTTCCAGATGCAGATTGCAAAGAGTTTATGATTCAATCTTCCTGAGAGCATAGAGGTAGAACTATTAGGGGATAACATGTTGTAAATTACTGTCATGCAATTTCATCCAAATGATACTATCAATTTAATACCAAATTAAAAAAAAATAAAAAGGTATATTAGAGGAGACTGTAGGTTATCTGTTAATATATTATTAATTGTAGTAAATATACAATAGAATAGTAATATATTTTGCTATCTAGTATTTGGTATTAGCATGTAATATAAAATAAATCAAATATTATACAATGTAATATGAAATTGGTATTTGAAAAAAGGAACAGGAAAAGGTAACATACTACTTAAGGGGTTAATGGCAAAAGTCTCTTTGACACAGATGGGAACAGAATTTGTTCTTCAGTTGTTCTAAAAAAAGCAGTGAGAAGGGAAAAGCACCAGGAACCAAAAACCTTCCTGCTATTCCTATAAGAGTAGCCACACTGATTTTCAAAACAAGCAGGATTTGGCCTACTTATGAAGGAGCTACCTAAATCATGGCAGAAGTGTGCTGCGCAGTGGATCCTTTAATCTTTCTCTTGTTGCTGCATGCCCTGCCCCACCCCCCATTAATTGGCAGAGGGGCCATGTCAGCCCCACTGCTTGCTGCTGATTAGCCAGGAGGCAAAAAACATGTTTTTAAATGTGCCATGGTTTTTACCTTCTGCCTGATCAGCAGTAAGCAGTGGGGCTGCTGGGGCCCCTCCACCAATCAGTGGTGGAGAGGGAAGGGTGCACCAAAAAGAGCAAGTTTAAAGGAGCTCCTGTGCAGTGCATTCCCACCATGATTTAGGTATGTCCCTATTCATAAGGTATATCTTGGAAGATATTTAATACCCAGGATTGCTGTTCATATTTGTAAAGTCTTGTCCAACTTAAAGAGGACTATCATCATGAGTAAGATCTCAAATTGATTAGAACCTTTTCAAAGTGGGCACTAATTCTGGGTGTTTAACTTGAGCCTGATTTCCAGAGGTGTTGAGAACATTTCTACAGCTGGAATAGTGGGTACTTGGCACTTCTGTCAATCAGGAGCTTTTGTGCTTTACTAAAAATCGGAAGTCCTCAAAACCATGGGGCACTACCATCATGTCCAGCAGCAAATATGGAAAGCCAGTGTGGAGAGGTTCACATCTTTCTCATATAGTGCCCATACAGTGTGCGTTGCCCTCCGTTACACACAACTGCTGGAACTGATGCAAAGCACCAAAAGCTTTCAAGCATAGCAGATTTCATGGAGATGACTTTAGCAACCTAACTTCATTTCTGCTCATACTGGATGTTAGAATGAGACTGTTTTAGCAATCTGTGAAAGGGCTAAATTTGACATTTGATTCACCCTATTCTAGGATTTTAAACTGTGATGTAAATTAGTCAGAAACCAGTCTTTCTTCCATTTTCTCTTTTCAAAATGTAATACAGTTAAATGACAGAGATTAATTACTAAAGTAATTACTGTTGGAAAGCAAAAGGACAGTTGTATGAGAGAGTCTTTCTCATGATGACCAAGTCTTTCTTGACAATTATGCTTAATTCCAACAATGATTATTCTGTGTGGCAAAATCTATCAGCACGAGGGCACACAAGCATTGATGCATTCTCACTCACCAGGAAATCTTAGAATGAGGTAATTATATTTGACTGAGACTCAAGTCTTTTTCATTCCCAGGGGCATCAGGAGGACCATTTTTGTAGGGACACATATAATCTTTCTAAATTTTGGTACCAAGTCCCTGCTTCATTCCACTTCTGCTGCTCTTTCAGTCAGACTTTTGAGAATCTTTTTTTTGGGCACGTCTACATATGCAAGTAATCTGGGAGCAGTTTGCTCTTGAATAAACTACTCAACAGTAAACTCTCCCAAGCACGTGTCTACATGTGCAGGGATGCAGGAGCAGATTTGCTGCTCCTGGCAGCAGACTGCTCCCACTTCCTGCAGCCCGAAAATTGGCCCCTATAGCAGGCAGAGGGAGCTCTAGGCTTGCCCTGGGTTCTAGGCCAGGGGCCAGGAGACAGCTGTCTCCTGGTGGGGGCTGGGCCATTACTCCCTGCCCCCAGGGTGTTGCTTGGTCCTGGGCTGGGCTTTGCCACTGGAGCCCCAGAAGGGACAATGCCCACCTGCCCCAGCAGCAGGGAACTCCCAGACCTTGCTCTGCAACCTAACTTGCTCTGTACCCAGCCCCCACTTTGTTTCTTATCTCCCAGCACCAGGTCTGCAATCATGGGACCAGCATGGAGAGATTCTTGTCTCCCAGCCCGAGGCCTGTGATTGTGGGGCCAAGGCTGGGTGATTCTTCTCTCCCACCACCATCTCCATGCTTGGGTCCTGCAAGGATCTCCCAGCCTGGGCCCTGTGATCATGGAGTGGGGGCTGGGAGCTTCCTGCTGCTGGGGCAAGGTGACATTGTTCCTGGCCAGGTACCAGTGGTGGAGCCCGCCCGGCAGCAGCCAGCTCCCAGGAGCAGGGAGCAATTTCCCAGCCCCTGCTGCTCAGCTGACTAGGAGCACATTTGCTCTTGGTCAGGTGTCTATACGTGTGCTACTGACAGTGAGTAAATTTGCAACTTGCAACTTGCATTTGCAGGTAGGTACTAAATTTCTTTTGAGTAGAGCCAATTACTGCACAGTAATTAGCTCTACTGCACAGTAAAGTGTCTCGTGTAGACACACCCTCTGACTCTTCCCTGTCTATCACTGTTTGCTCATCCTCTCCCCTCCCCCCCCAGCAGACAACTTCCTAACACCAACTCTATTTCCTGGGTACCTTTAAAGTCTTTTGGAATTGGCCATATGGGATTCTAGACAAAATAAAGCAACGCACAAGTTTTCATTGGTTAGTGCTGTTAAATACCAGAGAAATCAAGCAAGCAGTTGCTGCTTGCAATCCTTTGCTCATGAAACCTAAATTACACTGACCCCAAATGCTTTGCATCCATCTTCCAGGACGAGATAATATGTTCTATTCATATGGTTGACTATGCCTCTTGTAAATATCTAGACTGAAGCCTGAAGGATGGTCTTATCCCTGTGGGGGTCAGAGGGAAGCCACAGATCTAGAAATCAGTCAATATTGACAGCTCTTGCACATACAAGTCACAAATACTGTATTGGTCAATTTTATAATATTAAAATTTCATTTAGCACTCAGGAAATTCATATATAAACCCATATTTAGGGATCTGAGGCTGCCTTTCACTTCTCTGAGCTCTACTTTCTGAGCTAAACAGACACCCTCCTGCACTTCCATATTTTTTCAAAAAAACTGGCAGAAGCCTGAGACTGAGTGAAACTGCTAAAGTGTGTGTGTGTGTGTGTGTGTGTGTGTGAGTGTGTGTGCGTGTGCATGTGGATGAGACAGAGAGACAGAGAGAGAGGCTTCAGGCTCTAGTGCTTCCTTCCAGGTGTCTTCGTCTGCATGATTTCATCTGTGAACCATAATCAACTTCCTTAATGAAATACGTAATTAACATATTATAATTGTGGTAAAGATGATTTTGACAGAAATCATTTTCCATATCTAATACTATGCTAATTTAATCTGTTCCTCACTCCCCGACATGACCTTTAGTGATTAAGTTTCATGGCAGAATTGTTTTTTTTTTTTGGTGATGGATTGATTTATCCACAGTAGTTGAGACCCCTCTCTTGCCATACATGTCATTTTTTCCTTTCCCTTTGATATGAAAAAAGAACTCAGTGATGAATGGGCATATGGCAAGAAGAAGTACAGACCTGCTGTAGTACTTGTTTCATATGACATCTTAAAAACTAACTACAAGAAGATTCTAGGCAGGTAGTGATCAGACAGGCCATTGACAAAATACATTTCTCCCACAGGTAAAATATTTACTGAAAATCTAATCTAAAAAGTACCCTTCTGGTGTCTGATACCACAATCCAAGAAAAGTAATCAAAGACATTCTATATGCTTCCATATTCTGTCTCTCTATTATATAAAGACATGATGCACATTAAGGCATACACTCTTTCACACTTTCTTAAGTGTATCTTGACAGATTAGTGGAAACTCATAGAAAGTTTAAGATCATGTTAGTAGCTTAAAAACAAGGAGTGACTTACCAGGTCAGATACTCAAAGGCAAATTCTTCAAATTGTTTCCAGAAGATATCTGATGCAGGATTGAGTGGTAGATTCTCAGTCTGATGTCCTACTAAGATTATTTGTCAGTCAAAGCAAATACCAGAAAACACATCAACTGAATATGAGGGTCTAATATTAGGACCTTTTCAGAAGACTGGAGGGTTTGGAGGGTTAGGAAAGGTTTCTGAAATGAACTTCTTAATACTTGTAGAACCTGTAGGATCCATTTGATTCAAGAGATAGGGATTTTTCTTCATTATTCTTTGTATTATTATTAATGAGAAGAAAATTCTGTATAGATAATACAAAATGTAAAGATGGACCATACATCTCCAAGCCCCTGCAAGTTTGTTCTGTCCAGTGCATTTCTTATCATTTTGTCTACCCAGGTTTTAACTAGGCTGCATACACAAATTCAGGTTACCTGGGAGAATTCTCCGGTACTTGTTTTCCTAGCAGAAAAAATTACCGGAGATGCCTGAACAGATATTTGACTGCTGAGCCCCTGAAGAGTAGAGAGCTTGCAGTCCTGATGCTGTGCAGCTGGGGGCTCTGGTGCACACATCTCAGTGTGCTCTGCTGGCTGCCTCAGTCTGCCTGATAACAGATAGCAGCAGTGTACAGGGCAGTCCTGATTGGCTGACCCTAACTGCTCAGAGTCAGCCTGTGTGTCCCTGTAGCACAATGTGGAATTGTGAAGTGTGTGTATTCTGCTTCCTGCTTGGCTGGAGCAGTGGAGTACAGTGAGCAATACAGTGTCTCCCTGGGGGGTGGATAGGAGCAAAGCACCCTGGAATGCTACAGGACTGTATTGTGGCTTCTTGTAGAAGGGAATGTGTACAGACATTCACTTTCCCAGGAGAAACTTTCTCAGGGGTGATTTAATCCTAGTTGTTTCCAAGTTATTTTCACTTTAGGAAAAAAATCCTGAATCTACTTGTGGTTTCTCCTGGCAAAGCAATGATTCTCCCAGAAAAAAATAAATGACTGTATATAACCTATCAAAAACACTTCCCATGGGAAATTTTTCCGCAACTAAATGGATCCCATCACCAGGAAGTTGGTATCATCCTACATAATTGCTCTTATTCCTAGATGTTAATATTCTTCACATAATTATGTATAAGTGTTGAGGGGGTGGGGAAGGGCACAACTCCACACTGTGCCTGCCCC
>NW_017728886.1:167011358-167029292 GCF_001723895.1 Crocodylus porosus | reverse complement strand
GCTACTGCTATCTGGAGTTAGGACCTCTGATTGCTGTACCATAGCGTGATTCCTCTAGGGTTACCTTCTCCTCCTCCACCTCCATGCCCATCCCCACACCCACTGCTACTAGGCACTGGCTTCAGCCAGGTTGCAGCTCTGCATCTGCACGCTGCTATCGGCACAGAAATTGGGTGGGGGGGGCACATGCTCCACTCTGTCCCCCTACAATGTGTCTCCAATGATCCTTCAAAAACATTAAAACATTGTCAGATTACTTCACTCCTTCCCCTCCTCCCCATCACTTCTTTACTTACTCATGTCTTAGCCAAGCATTTTTTTATTTCCTTTTAAAACCCCTTATTTTGAACTCCATCTTGTCAGTATCTTTCTGATAATGAAGTATGCAGTACTGAACACCATTTTACAGAGATGATCTCATTAGTGCAACACAAAGAAAGATATTTGCCTCCATATATCAGAGATTTAACAGCTCAGCAGAGGCAGCCCAGAAACACATTGGCCTTTTTTGTGCCATGCCACAGACAAATTCTAGTCCAATATCACACCTATCCCCCTTGCCACATTTTGGAATTATTGCTTTTCTTATTGCAGTCTACTTCCTTCCATCACATATCTGTGCTCTGTTCTGGTTTATTTCTTGAACCCAATTTTATGTTTTTTCAACTTGATTCTGAAACTGATCTAATTTAGCTTAATGCTGGAAATTTGTTTTTTGACCTAATCCTAATTTCTCAGTTGTATCTCTTCATTACAAAATACAGCATGATGTGACATTATTAGCCTTCTGTGTTCCAGTTAGATATGTATAAATAATGAGACAAAATCAAGTATTTATAGCTATTATTGTCTTTATTTTAATTCAGTTTTACCGGAGTAGTTTATTACTTGTTATATTTTGAATACTTGTTGAGTATGTGTATTCATTCATCAGTGTTGCTAACTCTTGTGATTTTCAGAGATCTTGCAATATTTGGTGTTTCTTTCCTTAAAGTTCTGTGATTACAAGTGTATCTTTGATTGAATAAAAAATGTAAATTTGAAATCCTTGCCTTACTGACATTGATGGGAGGTTTATGTCTGATTTCAACAGAGCAGAACTTTACCCTAAGTTTCTAGCTCTCATGGTTACAAAGAAAAATACAAAAACATGGTCCATATATGCACTAATAGCTCAAAATCTAGAAATTGAATTAAAAAAAACCATTTTTTTTTAATCTCATGATTTTCAAGCCATTGCCATGATATTTAGGAGCTAGCCACAAATTTCTATACTTATGGTTGGCAATTCATAGTAATAAATTATTATTTTTCATGAAGGATACAGTATTTAATTATGCCCTCCCCCAACTTACTCTGAACCAAGCACATGATCTTTGCATCACCCAGGGTTGGGGTCAGAAACTTAAGAGACATACGCTTAGCCCAAAGGATGGGCGCAGGTGAGCGCAGATGTGTAATATGTGGCACGTGCAGGCATTTCCTGTGCTGCTACCTTGCAGTGCAGGTTTTTTGGGTCTTTTTTACTCTGGGAGATTCCAGGGTCAAAAATACCCAGGCGAAAAAAAAGCAGGGCAGCACATGTGGTGACAGCATGTGCCACCCAAAACCAGAGTCTGGCCAGCTGAAGCCATGCTCCAGCTGCCAGCCAGGCTCCAAGCTGCAGCAGCACCACAGCTGTAGCTTCCCAAAGCCCTCAGGACCTCAGGTCAGGCTGCTGGAGCAAGGACAGTTGCTGGCTCCAGCCTCGCCTACTCCACCCAGGGGAGGCCACGTGCCAGAGGGCATGTGACTCAGGCTTTCCTGGAGGCAAGTAGCAGTGACATGAGGTATGCTGCTGCTACTTGTCCAAACAAACGTCTGCGCTCAGGTGGATGCAGCCATGCTCTGTAATACTGGCTTCAGCTATGTTTGTGGAATCTTAGCAGTTAGACTATGGCAGTGTAACACAGTGGGGGGAAACCTTTTTGGCAGGCATGCCACAGATTAGTTCCACAAACTCCTCAAGTGTCACTCTGATCCTCTTCCTTTGCCTGATCTGCTGCTCTGCTTTCTACTCCATACTAACATAAAAATCACATATTAACATCAATGAGGGAAGACACTAGATTCATTAAGCTAGTCTAAAAGTGCAATATTACACTAACTACTCAATCGTAAATGTTCTCCCTATGATAGTTTCGAGAAAAAAAACGGTGCCCATTTCATGGTAGTGATGATGACATACCATTTCAGTTGACATCTGACAGTCTGATACCCATCCAAAGAGCTGAGAACTGTACAAAACAATTATATATATATTGTTTTATTATATAGAGAGAGGGCCAGATCTTCTGTATAAATTAACATTCATTTACAGGCTGTCCTCCACAAGTGATTATCTGGCCCTTTAGATTTATAACATGAAACACAAAACCTGGAAAATCTATTTTACCAGATTATTCAAGAATATAAAATAAAAAGGAAATTGTACCTCTAAGTGATTGCTGATTTGACTTAATGTTGTGAACCTGAAGCTTCTCTCTCTCTCTCTCTCTTTTGAATAGGTGATAGACTGGGAAAGAGAGATTTATCACTTTTTAATTAACTTAGTGTCAACTCATGAGGTTTATTTCAGTAGAAAATTGTTGACCAAAGTATTTCTGGTGAAACTTGCTACATACTAAAGACTTATGTGTACATGGGAAATTTTAGTAAAATCAAAGTGTCTCTTGTGCTTCCATCTACTCATGTTTAAACAAGAATATCTGTGTTGTGTACATTATTTTTTGTATGCCTTGCAAGCTGGTAGCAAATCTATTTGGTAAAATAGTTTTACATATTTTCATATTTCATACTTTTTAAATGAAGAAAAATATCATTTTTCTGCATATTACAGTAGAAATAATGACAGTTAATATACAAACATAAAATGGGAAAAAAGTGGATCCAATTAGGGCTTGGGAGCTTGTGAATATACATGATTATATTCCTTAGGGGAAGCATAGTATATATTTTGGCCCCATCTAAAGTAAATTTTCTTCCTGCAGTGTAATTTTCTACATATTCATATACTGTATTAAATGTCTTCAGATAATTTGGCACCTCTCCAAATGCTCATGTTGTCTGAGAAGTCACAGACACTTCAGTTAGGGTTCCTCACAGACCCTTGAGCTGCAAGGCAATTTCTACAGTTGGCATCCCATGGCATCCATCCAATAACTCTGTCCTCGCCAAGAATACTACAGCTAAAATCAGGAAAATGGCACTGTGTTGTATATATAAACAGCATGTCATGATTTTTCTGACTCAGAAAGGCACTGGGTGAGTCACTAAAACTGCATAACATCTCTAAGTGGCCTTTGTGAACCAACTAGAAGTATTTGGAGGGACTCAGGGATGTTAGAAAATTCATTTGAAAAGGATACAAAATTTTAGGAGTTATGGGCCGGATTCTTTAAACAGTATTGATGTGTCTAACTTGAAAGAACTTAAAAAAATCTAACCATATATACCAGCATTTCTCATGTTTTTTGTGAGGAGTGAGAGGACGGGGAGAATGGACAGGAGAGTTGTCAGTATTTAGTCTGGACTTGTAATAGGCTATTTTACTTCAGGAAACCTAACAAAATACTCAGGATACTCAGTTCCACTCATTAAAGTGCTCTGTGAGCAAGCATTCACTGATCTTTAAATGGTTAAAAAATGGCCAACCAAAGAAATCTCCATTGTGTCGGACCAGGTTGAAGTCCTAACCAATTGGTGTTCAAGTGTTTGAATGAATGCTTATACACAACCCCAGGGTACCCTGACCTGTGGCTTGCACTTATCGTGTCACAGGCAGCCACAGCCTAACATAATGTTAAATGTTAAAATATTAAAGAGACTAAGTGAAGTTTTACATTTTGTTTTCTCAGAAATAACACTTTTAAGACGCAGGTGGAAGCTGCTAATCTAGGAGTAAATAGATTCCTCCATGATGAAGTAGTGCAAAATAGGTTGTTTTATTATGACTTTAGGCCATTCATTAAAATTGATCAGCCAATTAGAATGCAGGACTGACAACAATGCATTTTAGAACTTATCTTAAAAGAAAAACCCAATTTGCGCAGGAAAAATCCATGTACAAATTCTTCAGTCTGCCTGGAGACATGAATTTTGTAGCCATTACGTGAGTCTGACTGTAGGGTAACATTTAAATATCAGTTCCATATGACTAGAGATATGTCAATAATTCTAAAGATAGAGATGTGTCAAGGAACAGTTGGCTGAGTCAGCTAACTGTAATATCTGCTGACTCTTACAACTGCATGTAGACACCGAGCCACTTCCATTCAACACTTCAATTTTGTTGGTGTACTGATAAATTGACAACACATATGGTACTGCATCTAATTTGAAGATGAATTGTATTCATTTTCATTTCAGCTCAAAGTCCATGCAGTATAACAATATTGTGCTTAAGCAAAGCATGGAAGCAATGCTTATTTTCAGCGTTCCTCATAATTTGCCTTGTGAATGTCTGCTCTCTGTTGCACCAATGTAAATATGGGAACGACTTTCAGCTAAATTACTCTGAAACTAAACTAGCTGTTAATTGAGAGCAGAATTTGGTCCGCTCCATCTAATTTATTATATGCATTGCTTAAAAGGATACCAGCAAGATAAAAACAATATTTAGTAAAAGATTCTGATATGTTTACTAACTGTTCTTTCAATTTTTACAATCAATATTTTGAAAAGGCCTAATTCTCTTTTCACAAATTGTTCTGCGGCTTTAGACACCAAATGACAGGCCAGTCTCATCTTTGTCCTTGATCATCTTTACTTTCTAAGCGTATGTCTTAAGCCGGGCAATGCAAAACTAGCTTATTTAGCACTGGTGCTAACTCAGGTACCTCCACATGGCACTGCTGTCTAAAAGCCAGAGGTGTAACCAGGCAGCTCTGGATCCTAGGCAATGCCCAGAATAGCGCCGTCTGCTGCGGTGCCAATCACAGCATCTGTGGCTATTTTTGTACCCCTTCACAAAGGTGGTGCCCAGAGTACCTACTCCATCCATGTCCCCCGCTCCTCCTTTCCCAACCCCAGTATGCTACTGCTAAGAACCATCCTTATTTTTGTTTAGAATCACTGCTTTTGTGCTTGGCTTCACACAACGCTTCCAAGGGAATGGCTAAATGTCAAGAGTTTTCATTCTGGAATTAGTTGAAAAATATTACAATATTTTTGTTCATTAGCAACATAATGCAGCCGACCCTCCTTTCTATTCTGGTTGAGGGAGACCTTGTGATGACACCAGACAGCAATAGCTGTGTTTGCCTAGCCTAGGAGCTAGGCAAGGAAGGGAACTACAGGGTCCTGTTTAAGTCTTGTGGTTTAAATCAATCTTCTCTATGTTAATTATAACTGAGTTCTGCCTCTTCTATCCTGTAAGAGATACTACAGGCCACATGTGGCTCTGCCCTTCCAGAGATTATTTCACAAGAGGGTAAATTTTCCACTTGAGATTTCTTGAGTTACAAGGTGTGAAATTCCAGTGACTGTTTCTCTTCAGGCAGGAAGCATTTGGGTCAGTACAAAAGTATAAAACCAAAAGCCACAAATAATTTTAGACACTTCAGCCTACTCTGCCAAAAGACCGCCTCCTCCATGCTGATCTCTGAGCCCACTCTTAATCATAGAATCATAGAAAAATTGTGCTGGGAGAGATCTCAGAGGTTCACTTTGTTCTCAAGGCAGGATCATCTAAGAGAGATATGTTTCCGCTGTCTTGTTGCCCCTGCAACTTCCTGTCTTCTGGTGTTATTTTCAGTAGAATGATTGATATGGTTGCATAATCAGTCTAGAAAGGGAACATTATGTTTAACATTGTATTAGTGAGCTGTTGCTAAACTTTAATGCAATCATAAGGTTAACCACGTTTAACTGACAGTTTTAAAACTTGACTTGTTCCTGTTTACATAGACCACAAAGTTGTGCTTAACGTTATACTCAACTGCTCAAACCCATGTTGTAATATCACCTATTTTTATAGTGAACAGAAACCCCTGGAAGGAATTTTCAGGTACATGAGATATCATTGCTTCTTTCACAGCATAGATATATATACACACATATATACATACATGCACATGCACATAGGTACTCTGTAAAGAGGAAATTTGTACACCCAGCAGTTCATACCTTACTCTATTTGCCACTGATATACTTTAGAGAGACTCCTTACCAAAGGGAGCATCTAGCCCCGAATCATTTATTGGTTTCAAACCACTAACAAAAATATTCCTAATGGCTTCACTTAACATTTTGATGAAGAATATTTAAGTCCTTTGGGGTGGGGCAGGGAGGAGGGGAGGGAGAAAGAAACAACAGGCCAGTTATGGAATATGCGTTATGAAAAAATTGAATTAAAAATATTTTTAAAACTTGAACATATTAGCTAAACCAAAACAGAACCAAACAGATATATTTGTTGAAGCAAAATTTTAAATAGGAATGCTGCCAATGCTGGAACTCAGTTTGACTGTGAGTGGAAAATCCATACAGGATCAGAACTGCCCTTTTTATGACCTTCGGAGCTGTCAGTCAGTCATGACCCAGTTTCTAGCTTGCACATGCTCAGTATGTGTATGGCTTCTGGCTGAACGCAGACTCTGAAGAGACTGCTCTGACGTAATGAGACTAGAACTTTCTGGCCAAGAAGCGAGTTAATTGGCTACGGTTTCCCTATAAGAGCCCATGAGCCCCCACTGGGGTGTGCATAGTTTTGGAGTAGTGGGTGTTGTAGCAGGTTGTGTTTGGAGTTATAGGAAGAATTGGTTCTTAGGGAGTGTCAGTAAGTCAAGTGAAAGTTTTTGGAGGTGATTGTTGTTCTAGGAGAGAGAGAGTGTAAACCTCCTAGTTTCAGTCTGAGACTTCACCTCTCAATTTGATTCTAATTTGCTTCCTGCTGATCTTCGGTATTCGCTGAGAAGATGGCTAGGACTCATCTCCACGATCAGCCTGATTCTTCAGCTACAAGACACCTCATTCACAGCGTTCTTGAATTGGCGTCACGAAGAAGATTGGACAGTTCACCAGTTACAGTTTGTCTGTCTATGTTTCAATATATGAGCTGCTGACCAGCCCTAGGACTAACCAACAGGCAGCCGCACCTATCCCAGTGGGGTAGAAAGCAAGGGCTTGTTGGGGAACCCTGTGGGCCAACAGACCTCTTTGTTGTGTAGTTGTTTGAAAGACTGTAACCGAAGAATCGTCACCTACGCCCACCAAGCGTAAATTAATAAAAGTTTTTGTTAATTTGGAACCAAAAACGATTTACAAGTCTCAGTTCTCCTAGCCAAAAAACCCGGCCTGTTTCCGTGTTCAATTGCCACCCCAGCCCATCGTGACACTGTGGCTTGGTTCATCCCCTCGGGACAATATTCACCCCTTCTCTATTAACATGAGAGGTCCCTGCCAGAATCTTCTTCTTTTCTGTATCCAGGAAATTCTAGTGTGACCCTTAGAAATAGTCACAGAATTCCAACAGAATATCTTTCCAGCAGAAAATGCTATTTTATCACAATTAAAACATCCACAGAAAATAATCAATTTTGATAAATTTTCATTAAAAAGAAATTCAAAAAGAAATCCTACAGGAAAGCAACTGTATGCTGCGCTATAGCTTCAGAATCTGTATGAGTTTCTGGTGCAGCTTCTGTTGGACAGATTGCAGTAATCCAGTGTAGAAGAGACAAATAAATAAATAAAGGATAATGATGCAAACTCTTGGCCAGAAGTAGATGGAAAAAATAAGTCTTGGTCAATGCTACTGTTTACTCAGCTAAGAGCAACTGGGCATCCAACCAGACCTCGAAGTGGTAAGCTTTGATAACACATGTTGGACAAGCATCCTTAGTAAGAGGGAATGTTATCACAGCCAAATCTTCTGTTAATAGCTCCCAACCCCTTATAACAGTTCCCAACCTCATCTTATTGGACTGAGTCTTAGCCAACCTGCACTCATTCATTCTACAGTCTTATCCAAATTTTAGCTGGCATGAATATATTTTGTTAGGCCTAACTTGTATACTGAAAAATTTCAACCTGTATCCTGTCAATAACTGAGCTAGTGGCCTCACATTCATAATGACCATCATACCATTTTCTACAATCTTAACAAAAGATGAAAGGTCATATAATCACTGGTATGAGGCCTTCTCTAAAGTAACTGTCATCCTGTCCTCTTCAAAGTGGTTGTGACAGTCTCCACTAGCAAAATACACTGAAATTCTCTACCCAGGGACAGCAATTTTCTAGAACACAGATATTGTAGGCCAAGTTACTCCAGGTATACCCAGAACCTCAATGAATGACAGTGGCTGAAAGTCAATCAGAGATAAGCTAGCATTTTGATATTCCTCCATAGAAACTGAAAGTCTGATTCAAATCAGACTGATGTCTGGTTTTTTCCCTGAAATAATTGAATGAAAAAGGAATTGAATGAAAAAGTGGCGATTAACTAAGCTATCAAGTTTCCAGAATTAGACTTTTTAATGAGAAATTTGGATCTAATGGAGGAAGGAAAATTCTTTTCTTTGTAACGTGCAAAAATTTGGGATCACAAACCCACCTTAGAAGCAGGAAAGATTTTGGAATTCAGAGTATCTCCCACACAGGCATCTGTTCTAGGGTTGATTGAGTAACCTCTTGTTTAGTTTGGTTCATAGGCCAATGTTAAGCTGTATTCATTTATGTCATTTTTATCACTGCGTGGACTATGTTATGCTGTCTGTGGGTGCATACATGAGACACTTTACTGTGCAGCAAACTAACTTGTTCTGCAGGAAAGCATCACCATCTACACATGTGCAGCAATTATGGCACACTAGACTCATTTACTGCACTGCCCAATAGTCTTGTCAGATACAAGTGGTATCCAGCAATGCAGTAAACTACTGCATTTAAACACACATTAGATGGTGATGCTAGGATTAGTTTACTGTGGCTCAGACTGAGCCATAGTATATCAGTTACATTAATTGTACTTGTGTATGTATGTTTACAAATTTGGGGCATAGATTACTAGAAGTTTAAGGTTAGCTCTGTAATTAAAAGCTGTTATGTCAAAGGAACTGAGGAATGCCTATTTAAGGAACTGTTGAGTATCTCTTTCCAGTTGTATTAGTAGTGGAGGAATAATTGCCTCTCTCAGCCACAGGCAGAAAGGGCTGTTGTTGGGATGGACACCCAAGGTATTGTCTTCCTGTAATCAGAAAATCAGCCCTATAATGGTGACAGCATTTTTGGACACCACACTTCAAGAGGGATGAAGATAACCTGGAAAGGGTTCAGAGGTGGGCCACCCCTCTGGTTAAAGGCCTACAGGAAAAACCCTATGCGGACCGATTTCATAGATTTCATAAATTTAATAGACATTAGGGTTGGAAGGGACCTTGGAAGATCATTGAGTCCAGTCCCCTGCCTCAGGGGCAGGAAGTCAGCTGGGGTCATAGGATAAACATCCAAATTTCTCTTGAAGGCATTCACAGTAGGTGCTTGAACCACCTCCAATGGCAGGCTGTTCCAGACCTTGGGGGCTTGGACAGTAAAGAAGTTCTTCCTTTTGTCCAGGCAACAGTCCTGGAGGAATTTATACCATTTGACCTTGTCTTCCCTTGTGGTGCTCTGGTGAACAAACATTCCCCCAGATCCTGGTGAACACCCCTTATAAACTTGTAGGTGGCCATCAGGTCACCCCTGAGCCTGATTGAGAGACCTGAATCTCTTCAGCCTCTGCAAAAAAAGGCTGAGAGGTGATTTTTTGGCCATCTACAAACTCATCAGAAGGGGACAGCAGGAAGTAGAGGATATGATGTTTACCAGGGTGCCCATCAGGGTAACTAGAAACAATGGCCACAAACTGAAGGAAAGCAAATTTAGATTGGACAGGGTTGCCAAAATATGAACAACACTTCCAAGGGGGGTGGTGCTGTCCCCTTCCTTGGAGGTATTTAAGAAGAGACTGGACAACCACCCCAATCATCT
Organism: Crocodylus porosus; assembly: GCF_001723895.1. Classification (NCBI taxonomy): domain Eukaryota; kingdom Metazoa; phylum Chordata; order Crocodylia; family Crocodylidae; genus Crocodylus; species Crocodylus porosus. The sequence goes on along the minus strand of NW_017728886.1, from coordinate 167,019,281 downwards.
GACCCCAGCACTCTTTCCTGCCCAGGGCAGGGGGTCAGACTCAATGATCTGATAGGTCCCTTCCAACCCTAAAATCTATGCAATCTATGAAATCTCAGGGAGATGACTAATTAACTAGGGGAATTCTAGATGCCCCAAAATTCTGAGATTTTTTAACAAAGCGAACAAGGTGGGGGGCATGCTTTCTTCTAGGTATTTAGGAGCTTTCATGAAGTAGTGGTTATTTCAGGCCTTGGGGTGAGTCAAGGTCCCCAGGGCTGGAAGAATTAGCAGGATGGCTGATCTCTGAAACTACCGGCAGGACTCTTTGAATAACTAGAATGTAGGTAGATGAGTGTGTGAAAACTTGACTTGTCTTTTTGTTCTGTCTTTAAATTATGTGGTCAACTATTCATGTACAACTCTTTTCTATGCAATAAATCCCTTTGTTGCTTTGTTACTGTAACAGGGAGACACTGGCCCTGTTACGGGAATGTCTGGGAAAAGCACCCATTTTATTGAGAACTTTCTGTCTGACCTGTGGACCTGGGCAACATATTGATTGTTTGCCCATCCAGGATGCTAAATACTCGCTATGGACCTTGTTGAAGTATCTATTACTTGCTGACAGAGATGAGGTGTTCAATCAGATTAAGATAACAAAAGACTTAATTGCCAATTAATGGTAGCAGGCAACCGGAAATTGACAACAGCTGGGTGGAAACATTGTATAAAGGACTGTTGGTGCAATCAGCACTTCCCCAGAAGAGGAAAAGGAACCGAGGTTTAGATGCCAGAGATGGCAAGCAGCCTGTGCGGAGGCGCAGGCAATGAGAGAGAGATTCACCAAGAATTTCTTGTTGAAGCTGCATGTGTCGGGCATCTGGCCCATTGGAAGATGAATTGCTGATTCAGCCAGACGATTGCAGCTCCATCCAGATCTGTGACAAGGACTTTGTTGCTGTGAATTGATAAACAGGGCGGGCTTGCAAGTACCTACCCAGTGAGTGTTCATTGTGGGACTGATAAGTGAATCGGGAACTTGTAGGGAGAGCTGGCTGAGGGACCTACAGCTGGCGGCTAGTCGAGTTACACTTCTTGTGAGCGGGCATTGCTGATGCTCGTTATTAAAACTCAGTGATCACTTCTCTCATGTGGTGTCCCCCTTTACTTACTCACATCAAAGTTGTGGCAGATGAGATTGACACCGAAATGTGGGAAGACAAAGCTATAACATCTGGTTGTGTGCCCTAGAAAAAGAACATGCTCACAGTTACCCATATTGATTATCTGTGGTAAAGCATGATCTCAGGGCAAGTAATGTTCTAGGCTAGCCCCTTCCACAGAGGGAGGTAGAATTCTTTCACAAACCAAGGGGAAACTACCTGGAGCTGGCAAAGATTCCCCTGCTACAGCTGTGGGGTCTGGTATAAAGGCACTGGAGCCAAGGCTTACAGGGATAAGCAGTTATCCCAAGGCAAATCTTGGTTTATTCCTTGGGACAAGCAGTGGGACAACAGGAAGAAACTTGGGGCTCTGGGGGTACCCCCACAGACATAAGGCAACAGAAAAAGATTCATTCATTGGCTTGATTAAATCACATAGAGGAATACTGCCACCAATAATTTGGATCTCTTCCTTTCCAACTCATCCACACTGTCATCTATAGACCATACTGATCTGTGAAGTTGCAGCTCCTAATAAGAGTACCAAGTTGCCTGATAGGATAGCAACCTTTCTAATGCGGAGCCCTCCCAATGGTATCCCCAAAGTGGTCAGGTGAGGATAAGCCCTATGAACTGCAAAGTAGAAGCATGTGGTTCCAGATACTGCTCCCACCTGCTTGGCTCTTGTAGTGATGTGAGATTCCTACTAAAGCAGGCATGTGTGTCCATGAAGGGTGTCACAGTTTGGGGAGGGCTGAACAGAGTTGCAGTTGCTCCAAGTCCAGAACACTACTACTGTCTATCTATTCTGGGTATATGAAAGGCCTTTGAAAGTGGCCCTCCATCTCCCAAGGTTTCTTTTCAAACACCAATATTTTTGGCATAAATCAAGTTAACAATGTCTCTAAAAGTCTGTGTATACATCTCAACATGCACAGATCTGTTTAAAAATGCATCGTTACAGATTTGTATGCCTTTTTTGCTGCTTATCTGGTACCTTGTCAGTGAGAAAGCAGTTAACATTTTGGGTCATTAACCTAGTGAGTGGAATTTAAAGTAAACATTTGCAAACCTTGATAATTGTATTTCAGTTAAGAGAAACTCTATGGGCTCTCACATACTCGTCTTACATAGGAAGTACTGCACTGAATCCACTGAATTTAATTTTGATTTCCACTAATGCAAGTTAGAGGAAAATGAGGTCTCAATATTTTTATCAATTCTCATTACTTATAGGGATGATCAAGCTGGTTAGGAATTCCCATTCCTCTTCAACCAATATAATTTTGTACCCAAACCAAATCAAACCAAACCAAACCAAACCCGTTTTTAGGCATAGAAGCCACATGTCCTGGCACCACACCTCCCAGTCTGGTACAAAGGCATGTTAGTGGGCCGCACCAGGTTGGGCCGGGTCAGATCCCACCATGTGTTTTGTGGAGGGGCTCGAACAGGAGCAACTGCATGCCTTCCCCCCCACACCCCACGCAGCACCAGTGGCAGCAGCCAGAACAGCTGTGGCCTGGCTGCAGGCACAGCCAGTGGCGATGCGGTCCTGTGTGACTTGGGCTCTGTACATGCTGAATGGACCCAGCCTGCCCAGCCCACTAGCACACAGGTTTGGACAGGATTGAGAAAGCCGTGTACTAGTGCGCCGGGCTGAGCCAGGCCTGTTCAGCATGTACAGAGCCTCGGTCACACAGCACCACATTCTCACTGGCTGTGTCTGCAGCTGGGCCACAGCCGTGCTGGCTGCTGCCGCCGGCACTGCAGAGAGGTGGGGGGGAGGCACGTGGTGGTCCCCACTCAAGCCCCTTCACAAACCCCCCTTCCACTCTCCACACCCTCAACATCCCCCACAACTCCAGACACTACCCAACATCCCCCTGCCACTCTCAATACCCCCTGATATCCCCCTGCTACTCCCCATACCTGCCAGCATCCCTCTGCCACTCCTCACACCCACTCACACCCATAACCTCCCACCCCCACTCCCACATCCCTAACTTACCCATGACAGCACCCAGGTCAGCAGGAGCACCATAGAGATGCTCTGGCCAAAAATCAGAGCATCTCTTGGGAAGACTGACTCTCGGGTTACCTGCCCCCCTTTATTCACCTATGTTTTATTTTGGTACCTGGATTTCCAGGTACCAAATTTTGAGCCCACACTGCAAATATGCAGCACAGGGAATTGTTTTTTGTTCCCAGAGTGAGTCTTGTAGCGTCTGGGATGCGCAGGCTTCTCTGGACATGCCCAAGAGGTCTTAATGTCTTGAATTAAATATCAGATGAATTTCAAAAGCAGAACTGAATGCCCTTCCTTTGTAGTTTACCCTTCCCTTGTTCCAGCTTTGTCATCTGACCACATTAGTAGCCATACAAAGTGCATGTAATACACACTACCTTACTCAAGGAATAAAGAAGTCCTGAGATGAATGAGAAACATTTCTGCTCAAGATTATGATCCAGCCGAGAACCTTCTGGAGAGTGAACTTTCTGAGACAATTCTTTGCCTTCTTTTTTACAGGTGAGGGCAAAGCTTGTAAAAGAGAGAAATAGGAACCAGATTCCTAGACCTATAGCAGATCTGAGGGACTTTGTGTGCTATTGGGAACATGTGTGTTTTTAAAGAATGGTATAATCTTACCTTGGATATTCTGAATTAAAAATGGGCATTTTAAAAACATGTATATTACTGCATACCAAGACTGAGCCTTATATATATGACTGGTATCATGTAGAATATTTTTTTTTACATGTAGACTATCTTAAATATATTTATTTTTTAGTTTTATCTTTCCTTTAAAAATCAAATCACATAGTAATAGTATTTTTCTTTTCATTATGTTGGAAAGTTTATATATTCTTATCCCTTCCTTCCCAACTCCTTCAGGGATTATTTAATTATGGTTTTGTAGAAAGCTCTGCTGTATGGGATTTGGGTTTATGGGAAGTTCAGTTTTGCCTTTTCTTTTCTTTTATTTCTGCTGAGGGTCTCCTTATGCAACATTTGACTGTTTTATTTTGATGATTTAAAGCAATAAATTGTGTTTTAAAGAAAGAAAGGAGACAAGGCCTTTTTTGAATTTGCCTTTGTATTTCCTAGAGCACAGAATGCAAGCAATAATTTCTGGCTGTAACTTATATATATTTTTGAGGGGGTGGAGGAAGGAAATTACTACCTACTTTTTATATACATATATATTTTTTAACAAAGCAATAGGGATTTATATGAACACAATTGTTTAGGAAGTCCCGGAAGAATAATTCTGAGATGATGTGAAGTTATACACATATGTAAGTCTTTCAAATGCCCATGATGGCCTACAGTCTTCAGATTTTTAAACAGCTTCTGACTGTTATACACATAAAAAAGTGTTTAGAAAAATGACATATTTTTATTACTTTTATCTGACAATCTAATTGAGTCCCAGAACATGCATATATCAAAAAAATGTTATCAGTACTGGCTTAATGCAAAGGAGGGGCACCTTCCTCCCTCATCTTTTACACTTAGCCTCAGGGCTTGGCTTGCTTTCCTCACGTTTAAAGTGTCTAAATACAGAGAAAAGTCTTTACTATGCAGAATATAGCAAGAAAAACAATCCTCCACCCCCCAAATATCCTTTATTATTCAGTGAAACAATTCAGATTAATGGGTTGTCTTTGATAAACATACCCCCTACTGATTTTGTCATATAAATCACATACTATATGACCCCAAGACATTTTTCTATTACTTAAAATTTGACAAGGATTTACACAATAGTGACATAATGCCAATCCTAATACTATTAAATCTTTAACTAGCAAGTTTTTAAACATAGGTAGAGGAAGGGGGAAGGAGAGAAATAGCCTGAATAACATTTGTTTTACGGTAAAAACATTCTTTAAAAATATTTCTGTATTCCACAGGATTTGTTGACCATGTGATTGCTGTGTAGTAGCAGGTAATTTACATATGGGGCAATTACCAAACCATTATATGGAAAATAGTTCTACAGCTAAACCCAAGTGCTTAATAGTTTAGGCATATAATTAGATTGATCCGGGCAAGGTAAGAACTGATCCGAATGTTTGAACAGATTACTGAACTGAACTAAACTAAAACAACCACAGATTTACTTCTGTCATAATGTAGAGATTAATTTCAGCATCAAATACTTCCCTCATATCTGTAGGCTAGTTAAGGTCAGTAAGTACATGGCCACACAGTGATAAAAGAATCCTAATTACAGCATTAATAAATATGGTTAACAGTGGAGAGCATATCATTATATATTTCCAGAACACTTTGGAATAATTTCCAACTTTCTATTATATCTAAAAAGCAGGAATAACAACAATACTACTACTACTAATGATAATAAATAGTCCTACAAGTTATTTTGCTATTATAGGTAGTTAACATATATTAAATAGAATACAAGAGAAAATATTGCATCTATTTATTGAAAGTTGACAGGGACAGTTTTGAAGTTTCAACTAGAGATGGGAAAAATTATTTTTTTTTTTAGTTTGGCTGACATTTAAAAAAGCCAAAAAATAGATTTTGGATTAGATCAAGTCATATTTTTATATTTTTGCAAAATTTACATTTTAAAATTAAAACTGTATTTTATTTAAACAGTTAAATACTTTCAAGTTGATCAAAAATTAACTTTGATGCAACTAATATATTTTATTTCCATTTTGACAATTATTAAATCCATATTATATTTTAAATCAAATATCAGTATTAAAAATAAGATTAATTTAAAATAAAAACCCTACATTGTCTTTTTAAAAAACATCAACACAAAAATATTTGCAACTTTTCTTCATCAAGTTTTTCAGGTTTGTTCTCAATTGATGGTATGGAAAATATTTGTAAGTATTTTAGTGTTACTGATTTTTTTCTTTTGTTTTTCTTGTTTTCCCCTCAAAAGGGTTCTGCAGTCATTTTAAACCTGAATTTAGCTTTGGCTCAGCTTCTCCCACTTAGAATTTGATCTACTAATTTTTCAGAGGAAAAAGGGGCCCTTTTTATGAAGCAGGAGTAGGCAAGCTTTTCTGACTGTGGGCTAGAATGACCCACCCTGGGTTGGATATGGGACAGTGGGCATTAGGACCCTCTTGCCATTGCAACTCATCTTCCTAGCATAGGGAGAGTCCCTGCAACTGGCATTTATCCCCATGGCATCATGCAGAAGCCTCCTACAATAGATGCCCCCACCCCCAGCTGCCAAATGTAGATGAAGCTCCATGTCCAAGGGCCATAGGTTGCTGCCTCCTGTTACAAAATATTACAAATCAACTGAAAAATATGTACATATTCAAATTATTTTAACATGACTACAGAATAAAGATTTGCATTCTTTTATGCCTATCTAAATGAGCAGCAGCTTTTTAATCATATGCCTGAGTCCAAGTTTCTTACTTGGGTAATTATGGCTATCCCTTTGCTATCTTTGAAATAAATACAATATGTGCTGAGTTCTTCACTCAATTGTGAGAATACATATATCTATATTCATGTGTTTTTTAACATACTAATCTCAAAACACAGTAAAATAAAATAAAAAAGCTCGAATGACAAAATAACAGGCAGCAATGGCAAGAAATGTTCTAAGTGGGCACATCTACATGTGCGTCAATGCGCTGTAATTATAGTGCATGAAGTTTAATATCCATAATAACAGGTAATAAACTTTATGTGCCATAATTGTGCTCATGTTCCAATAGACTAATTCTACCGTGCATTAGCATGGCTTTTGCCGTTATGCGCTAATGCACGGCAGAATTAGTCTACTGCGCTTTTAGCATCTCTTGTAGACGTGCCCAGTATTGTATAATTGGAAATAATCTATATAAATCCTGTATAACAATATCAGTTATACTAGAGATATTGAAAACGCAAAGTAAATTTTCAACTCTAGACTCGTGACAAAATTTACATCTCATATCTTATGGTACAGTACAAAGTCATTTCAAGATTTTATTTTAATTGAAGTCTCTACATGTAATGATAATGTACTAGTTAAAGCTACTCCATTAGGATAATGTCACTGGAAGATCTTCTTTCCCCAGAAGAGCCATTTTGATGCCAATAATCCTGGTTACATTTGGAGCTTTTTTGAAGTTCTTGCATTGGCATTTGTATCAGCTCTTATGACCCCTTCTGGAGATGTCAATAACAGGCTCTTTTTGGAGTCTTATAAAAGAATGATATTAAAACTGCTGGTTCATCGGTAAATAAGACACAAATTTAAGACCAGATTCTGTCATCCATGTAGTATGAGCAGTACCTTACTCCTGATGTACCCCATTGTTTTCAGTCAGTCACTTGAGAATTCAATAGGAACAACGAAGGACAAAAAACAGGTTTGAATAATTTTAATAGATTTTGAAATAGTTGTTAGGTTCTGATGCAGCTCTTTTATGCTGCTATCACAGAATAAAGCAGTTGCAAAGATGGATTAGTTTGTCTTTTGAGGATTCTCTTAGCATGGGTAATTCTAGAATAGCACAGAGCTGTGTCGTGGGTCTTATATCCCCATTGTCCAACTCCCTCCATGGTCTACTAGTGACCATGGTCATGACCACAGAAAGTGTGGAAAAGAGGGCAAGGCTAGTGCCCTGGCAGTCAGCATGCAGAGGAGAAACCTGTGGCTACAGAAAAAAATTACAGTTTTGAAAAAGAAAATTTTTGAACGTGAAAGAAGTCCTGCATGTCCCTAAGCTTTCCACTGTCCTGCCATGGCCTTAAATCTGGGGTCTTGGCCTGGCCAACACA
>NW_017728886.1:166996478-167011347 GCF_001723895.1 Crocodylus porosus | reverse complement strand
CAGCAATGCAGTAAACTACTGCATTTAAACACACATTAGATGGTGATGCTCAGACTGAGCCATAGTATATCAGTTACATTAATTGTACTTGTGTATGTATGTTTACAAATTTGGGGCATAGATTACTAGAAGTTTAAGGTTAGCTCTGTAATTAAAAGCTTTTATGTCAAAGGAACTGAGGAATGCCTATTTAAGGAACTGTTGAGTATCTCTTTCCAGTTGTATTAGTAGTGGAGGAATAATTGCCTCTCTCAGCCACAGGCAGAAAGGGCTGTTGTTGGGATGGACACCCAAGGTATTGTCTTCCTGTAATCAGAAAATCAGCCCTATAATGGTGACAGCATTTTTGGACACCACACTTCAAGAGGGATGAAGATAACCTGGAAAGGGTTCAGAGGTGGGCCACCCCTCTGGTTAAAGGCCTACAGGAAAAACCCTATGCGGACCGATTTCATAGATTTCATAAATTTCATAGACATTAGGGTTGGAAGGGACCTTGGAAGATCATTGAGTCCAGTCCCCTGCCTCAGGGGCAGGAAGTCAGCTGGGGTCATAGGATAAACATCCAAATTTCTCTTGAAGGCATTCACAGTAGGTGCTTGAACCACCTCCAATGGCAGGCTGTTCCAGACCTTGGGGGCTTGGACAGTAAAGAAGTTCTTCCTTTTGTCCAGGCAACAGTCCTGGAGGAATTTATACCATTTGACCTTGTCTTCCCTTGTGGTGCTCTGGTGAACAAACATTCCCCCAGATCCTGGTGAACACCCCTTATAAACTTGTAGGTGGCCATCAGGTCACCCCTGAGCCTGATTGAGAGACCTGAATCTCTTCAGCCTCTGCAAAAAAAGGCTGAGAGGTGATTTTTTGGCCATCTACAAACTCATCAGAAGGGGACAGCAGGAAGTAGAGGATATGATGTTTACCAGGGTGCCCATCAGGGTAACTAGAAACAATGGCCACAAACTGAAGGAAAGCAAATTTAGATTGGACAGGGTTGCCAAAATATGAACAACACTTCCAAGGGGGGTGGTGCTGTCCCCTTCCTTGGAGGTATTTAAGAAGAGACTGGACAACCACCCCAATCATCTGACCCCAGCACTCTTTCCTGCCCAGGGCAGGGGGTCAGACTCAATGATCTGATAGGTCCCTTCCAACCCTAAAATCTATGCAATCTATGAAATCTCAGGGAGATGACTAATTAACTAGGGGAATTCTAGATGCCCCAAAATTCTGAGATTTTTTAACAAAGCGAACAAGGTGGGGGGCATGCTTTCTTCTAGGTATTTAGGAGCTTTCATGAAGTAGTGGTTATTTCAGGCCTTGGGGTGAGTCAAGGTCCCCAGGGCTGGAAGAATTAGCAGGATGGCTGATCTCTGAAACTACCGGCAGGACTCTTTGAATAACTAGAATGTAGGTAGATGAGTGTGTGAAAACTTGACTTGTCTTTTTGTTCTGTCTTTAAATTATGTGGTCAACTATTCATGTACAACTCTTTTCTATGCAATAAATCCCTTTGTTGCTTTGTTACTGTAACAGGGAGACACTGGCCCTGTTACGGGAATGTCTGGGAAAAGCACCCATTTTATTGAGAACTTTCTGTCTGACCTGTGGACCTGGGCAACATATTGATTGTTTGCCCATCCAGGATGCTAAATACTCGCTATGGACCTTGTTGAAGTATCTATTACTTGCTGACAGAGATGAGGTGTTCAATCAGATTAAGATAACAAAAGACTTAATTGCCAATTAATGGTAGCAGGCAACCGGAAATTGACAACAGCTGGGTGGAAACATTGTATAAAGGACTGTTGGTGCAATCAGCACTTCCCCAGAAGAGGAAAAGGAACCGAGGTTTAGATGCCAGAGATGGCAAGCAGCCTGTGCGGAGGCGCAGGCAATGAGAGAGAGATTCACCAAGAATTTCTTGTTGAAGCTGCATGTGTCGGGCATCTGGCCCATTGGAAGATGAATTGCTGATTCAGCCAGACGATTGCAGCTCCATCCAGATCTGTGACAAGGACTTTGTTGCTGTGAATTGATAAACAGGGCGGGCTTGCAAGTACCTACCCAGTGAGTGTTCATTGTGGGACTGATAAGTGAATCGGGAACTTGTAGGGAGAGCTGGCTGAGGGACCTACAGCTGGCGGCTAGTCGAGTTACACTTCTTGTGAGCGGGCATTGCTGATGCTCGTTATTAAAACTCAGTGATCACTTCTCTCATGTGGTGTCCCCCTTTACTTACTCACATCAAAGTTGTGGCAGATGAGATTGACACCGAAATGTGGGAAGACAAAGCTATAACATCTGGTTGTGTGCCCTAGAAAAAGAACATGCTCACAGTTACCCATATTGATTATCTGTGGTAAAGCATGATCTCAGGGCAAGTAATGTTCTAGGCTAGCCCCTTCCACAGAGGGAGGTAGAATTCTTTCACAAACCAAGGGGAAACTACCTGGAGCTGGCAAAGATTCCCCTGCTATAGCTGTGGGGTCTGGTATAAAGGCACTGGAGCCAAGGCTTACAGGGATAAGCAGTTATCCCAAGGCAAATCTTGGTTTATTCCTTGGGACAAGCAGTGGGACAACAGGAAGAAACTTGGGGCTCTGGGGGTACCCCCACAGACATAAGGCAACAGAAAAAGATTCATTCATTGGCTTGATTAAATCACATAGAGGAATACTGCCACCAATAATTTGGATCTCTTCCTTTCCAACTCATCCACACTGTCATCTATAGACCATACTGATCTGTGAAGTTGCAGCTCCTAATAAGAGTACCAAGTTGCCTGATAGGATAGCAACCTTTCTAATGCGGAGCCCTCCCAATGGTATCCCCAAAGTGGTCAGGTGAGGATAAGCCCTATGAACTGCAAAGTAGAAGCATGTGGTTCCAGATACTGCTCCCACCTGCTTGGCTCTTGTAGTGATGTGAGATTCCTACTAAAGCAGGCATGTGTGTCCATGAAGGGTGTCACAGTTTGGGGAGGGCTGAACAGAGTTGCAGTTGCTCCAAGTCCAGAACACTACTACTGTCTATCTATTCTGGGTATATGAAAGGCCTTTGAAAGTGGCCCTCCATCTCCCAAGGTTTCTTTTCAAACACCAATATTTTTGGCATAAATCAAGTTAACAATGTCTCTAAAAGTCTGTGTATACATCTCAACATGCACAGATCTGTTTAAAAATGCATCGTTACAGATTTGTATGCCTTTTTTGCTGCTTATCTGGTACCTTGTCAGTGAGAAAGCAGTTAACATTTTGGGTCATTAACCTAGTGAGTGGAATTTAAAGTAAACATTTGCAAACCTTGATAATTGTATTTCAGTTAAGAGAAACTCTATGGGCTCTCACATACTCGTCTTACATAGGAAGTACTGCACTGAATCCACTGAATTTAATTTTGATTTCCACTAATGCAAGTTAGAGGAAAATGAGGTCTCAATATTTTTATCAATTCTCATTACTTATAGGGATGATCAAGCTGGTTAGGAATTCCCATTCCTCTTCAACCAATATAATTTTGTACCCAAACCAAATCAAACCAAACCAAACCAAACCCGTTTTTAGGCATAGAAGCCACATGTCCTGGCACCACACCTCCCAGTCTGGTACAAAGGCATGTTAGTGGGCCGCACCAGGTTGGGCCGGGTCAGATCCCACCATGTGTTTTGTGGAGGGGCTCGAACAGGAGCAACTGCATGCCTTCCCCCCCACACCCCACGCAGCACCAGTGGCAGCAGCCAGAACAGCTGTGGCCTGGCTGCAGGCACAGCCAGTGGCGATGCGGTCCTGTGTGACTTGGGCTCTGTACATGCTGAATGGACCCAGCCTGCCCAGCCCACTAGCACACAGGTTTGGACAGGATTGAGAAAGCCGTGTACTAGTGCGCCGGGCTGAGCCAGGCCTGTTCAGCATGTACAGAGCCTCGGTCACACAGCACCACATTCTCACTGGCTGTGTCTGCAGCTGGGCCACAGCCGTGCTGGCTGCTGCCGCCGGCACTGCAGAGAGGTGGGGGGGAGGCACGTGGTGGTCCCCACTCAAGCCCCTTCACAAACCCCCCTTCCACTCTCCACACCCTCAACATCCCCCACAACTCCAGACACTACCCAACATCCCCCTGCCACTCTCAATACCCCCTGATATCCCCCTGCTACTCCCCATACCTGCCAGCATCCCTCTGCCACTCCTCACACCCACTCACACCCATAACCTCCCACCCCCACTCCCACATCCCTAACTTACCCATGACAGCACCCAGGTCAGCAGGAGCACCATAGAGATGCTCTGGCCAAAAATCAGAGCATCTCTTGGGAAGACTGACTCTCGGGTTACCTGCCCCCCTTTATTCACCTATGTTTTATTTTGGTACCTGGATTTCCAGGTACCAAATTTTGAGCCCACACTGCAAATATGCAGCACAGGGAATTGTTTTTTGTTCCCAGAGTGAGTCTTGTAGCGTCTGGGATGCGCAGGCTTCTCTGGACATGCCCAAGAGGTCTTAATGTCTTGAATTAAATATCAGATGAATTTCAAAAGCAGAACTGAATGCCCTTCCTTTGTAGTTTACCCTTCCCTTGTTCCAGCTTTGTCATCTGACCACATTAGTAGCCATACAAAGTGCATGTAATACACACTACCTTACTCAAGGAATAAAGAAGTCCTGAGATGAATGAGAAACATTTCTGCTCAAGATTATGATCCAGCCGAGAACCTTCTGGAGAGTGAACTTTCTGAGACAATTCTTTGCCTTCTTTTTTACAGGTGAGGGCAAAGCTTGTAAAAGAGAGAAATAGGAACCAGATTCCTAGACCTATAGCAGATCTGAGGGACTTTGTGTGCTATTGGGAACATGTGTGTTTTTAAAGAATGGTATAATCTTACCTTGGATATTCTGAATTAAAAATGGGCATTTTAAAAACATGTATATTACTGCATACCAAGACTGAGCCTTATATATATGACTGGTATCATGTAGAATATTTTTTTTTACATGTAGACTATCTTAAATATATTTATTTTTTAGTTTTATCTTTCCTTTAAAAATCAAATCACATAGTAATAGTATTTTTCTTTTCATTATGTTGGAAAGTTTATATATTCTTATCCCTTCCTTCCCAACTCCTTCAGGGATTATTTAATTATGGTTTTGTAGAAAGCTCTGCTGTATGGGATTTGGGTTTATGGGAAGTTCAGTTTTGCCTTTTCTTTTCTTTTATTTCTGCTGAGGGTCTCCTTATGCAACATTTGACTGTTTTATTTTGATGATTTAAAGCAATAAATTGTGTTTTAAAGAAAGAAAGGAGACAAGGCCTTTTTTGAATTTGCCTTTGTATTTCCTAGAGCACAGAATGCAAGCAATAATTTCTGGCTGTAACTTATATATATTTTTGAGGGGGTGGAGGAAGGAAATTACTACCTACTTTTTATATACATATATATTTTTTAACAAAGCAATAGGGATTTATATGAACACAATTGTTTAGGAAGTCCCGGAAGAATAATTCTGAGATGATGTGAAGTTATACACATATGTAAGTCTTTCAAATGCCCATGATGGCCTACAGTCTTCAGATTTTTAAACAGCTTCTGACTGTTATACACATAAAAAAGTGTTTAGAAAAATGACATATTTTTATTACTTTTATCTGACAATCTAATTGAGTCCCAGAACATGCATATATCAAAAAAATGTTATCAGTACTGGCTTAATGCAAAGGAGGGGCACCTTCCTCCCTCATCTTTTACACTTAGCCTCAGGGCTTGGCTTGCTTTCCTCACGTTTAAAGTGTCTAAATACAGAGAAAAGTCTTTACTATGCAGAATATAGCAAGAAAAACAATCCTCCACCCCCCAAATATCCTTTATTATTCAGTGAAACAATTCAGATTAATGGGTTGTCTTTGATAAACATACCCCCTACTGATTTTGTCATATAAATCACATACTATATGACCCCAAGACATTTTTCTATTACTTAAAATTTGACAAGGATTTACACAATAGTGACATAATGCCAATCCTAATACTATTAAATCTTTAACTAGCAAGTTTTTAAACATAGGTAGAGGAAGGGGGAAGGAGAGAAATAGCCTGAATAACATTTGTTTTACGGTAAAAACATTCTTTAAAAATATTTCTGTATTCCACAGGATTTGTTGACCATGTGATTGCTGTGTAGTAGCAGGTAATTTACATATGGGGCAATTACCAAACCATTATATGGAAAATAGTTCTACAGCTAAACCCAAGTGCTTAATAGTTTAGGCATATAATTAGATTGATCCGGGCAAGGTAAGAACTGATCCGAATGTTTGAACAGATTACTGAACTGAACTAAACTAAAACAACCACAGATTTACTTCTGTCATAATGTAGAGATTAATTTCAGCATCAAATACTTCCCTCATATCTGTAGGCTAGTTAAGGTCAGTAAGTACATGGCCACACAGTGATAAAAGAATCCTAATTAGAGCATTAATAAATATGGTTAACAGTGGAGAGCATATCATTATATATTTCCAGAACACTTTGGAATAATTTCCAACTTTCTATTATATCTAAAAAGCAGGAATAACAACAATACTACTACTACTAATGATAATAAATAGTCCTACAAGTTATTTTGCTATTATAGGTAGTTAACATATATTAAATAGAATACAAGAGAAAATATTGCATCTATTTATTGAAAGTTGACAGGGACAGTTTTGAAGTTTCAACTAGAGATGGGAAAAATTATTTTTTTTTTTAGTTTGGCTGACATTTAAAAAAGCCAAAAAATAGATTTTGGATTAGATCAAGTCATATTTTTATATTTTTGCAAAATTTACATTTTAAAATTAAAACTGTATTTTATTTAAACAGTTAAATACTTTCAAGTTGATCAAAAATTAACTTTGATGCAACTAATATATTTTATTTCCATTTTGACAATTATTAAATCCATATTATATTTTAAATCAAATATCAGTATTAAAAATAAGATTAATTTAAAATAAAAACCCTACATTGTCTTTTTAAAAAACATCAACACAAAAATATTTGCAACTTTTCTTCATCAAGTTTTTCAGGTTTGTTCTCAATTGATGGTATGGAAAATATTTGTAAGTATTTTAGTGTTACTGATTTTTTTCTTTTGTTTTTCTTGTTTTCCCCTCAAAAGGGTTCTGCAGTCATTTTAAACCTGAATTTAGCTTTGGCTCAGCTTCTCCCACTTAGAATTTGATCTACTAATTTTTCAGAGGAAAAAGGGGCCCTTTTTATGAAGCAGGAGTAGGCAAGCTTTTCTGACTGTGGGCTAGAATGACCCACCCTGGGTTGGATATGGGACAGTGGGCATTAGGACCCTCTTGCCATTGCAACTCATCTTCCTAGCATAGGGAGAGTCCCTGCAACTGGCATTTATCCCCATGGCATCATGCAGAAGCCTCCTACAATAGATGCCCCCACCCCCAGCTGCCAAATGTAGATGAAGCTCCATGTCCAAGGGCCATAGGTTGCTGCCTCCTGTTACAAAATATTACAAATCAACTGAAAAATATGTACATATTCAAATTATTTTAACATGACTACAGAATAAAGATTTGCATTCTTTTATGCCTATCTAAATGAGCAGCAGCTTTTTAATCATATGCCTGAGTCCAAGTTTCTTACTTGGGTAATTATGGCTATCCCTTTGCTATCTTTGAAATAAATACAATATGTGCTGAGTTCTTCACTCAATTGTGAGAATACATATATCTATATTCATGTGTTTTTTAACATACTAATCTCAAAACACAGTAAAATAAAATAAAAAAGCTCGAATGACAAAATAACAGGCAGCAATGGCAAGAAATGTTCTAAGTGGGCACATCTACATGTGCGTCAATGCGCTGTAATTATAGTGCATGAAGTTTAATATCCATAATAACAGGTAATAAACTTTATGTGCCATAATTGTGCTCATGTTCCAATAGACTAATTCTACCGTGCATTAGCATGGCTTTTGCCGTTATGCGCTAATGCACGGCAGAATTAGTCTACTGCGCTTTTAGCATCTCTTGTAGACGTGCCCAGTATTGTATAATTGGAAATAATCTATATAAATCCTGTATAACAATATCAGTTATACTAGAGATATTGAAAACGCAAAGTAAATTTTCAACTCTAGACTCGTGACAAAATTTACATCTCATATCTTATGGTACAGTACAAAGTCATTTCAAGATTTTATTTTAATTGAAGTCTCTACATGTAATGATAATGTACTAGTTAAAGCTACTCCATTAGGATAATGTCACTGGAAGATCTTCTTTCCCCAGAAGAGCCATTTTGATGCCAATAATCCTGGTTACATTTGGAGCTTTTTTGAAGTTCTTGCATTGGCATTTGTATCAGCTCTTATGACCCCTTCTGGAGATGTCAATAACAGGCTCTTTTTGGAGTCTTATAAAAGAATGATATTAAAACTGCTGGTTCATCGGTAAATAAGACACAAATTTAAGACCAGATTCTGTCATCCATGTAGTATGAGCAGTACCTTACTCCTGATGTACCCCATTGTTTTCAGTCAGTCACTTGAGAATTCAATAGGAACAACGAAGGACAAAAAACAGGTTTGAATAATTTTAATAGATTTTGAAATAGTTGTTAGGTTCTGATGCAGCTCTTTTATGCTGCTATCACAGAATAAAGCAGTTGCAAAGATGGATTAGTTTGTCTTTTGAGGATTCTCTTAGCATGGGTAATTCTAGAATAGCACAGAGCTGTGTCGTGGGTCTTATATCCCCATTGTCCAACTCCCTCCATGGTCTACTAGTGACCATGGTCATGACCACAGAAAGTGTGGAAAAGAGGGCAAGGCTAGTGCCCTGGCAGTCAGCATGCAGAGGAGAAACCTGTGGCTACAGAAAAAAATTACAGTTTTGAAAAAGAAAATTTTTGAACGTGAAAGAAGTCCTGCATGTCCCTAAGCTTTCCACTGTCCTGCCATGGCCTTAAATCTGGGGTCTTGGCCTGGCCAACACAACTATTCATTCAGGCCTGTCACCCTAAGGCAGACTACCCAGACAGGGCAAGGCTGGCCTGAAGCCTCCAGCAGGGCATAACCTTCTGCCCACTCTCTAGCACGAGAGTGAGTAGTCAGGGACAGCTGATCCCTGACACTTCCCATATAAACCTGTGTGCAGGAACAGGAAATGTCCAGGCAACAGGATTCAACCTGACCCAAGAAGGCTTTGTTGTTCCCTCTAGCTTGCTCTCTGACTACCGTCTGCTCCATCTTCTGGTTCACAACCCATCTTGTTCTACAGCTCCACTTTGCTTGATCTCCTGGTTCCCAATTTGGCTTGCTCTGAGACATTACTCTTGGACTGGGCTGCTAGCTTCCTGACTTCTATTGTCCTTGGACTCTGCTCACCTTACCTGGCCCTGGTCATCATCTTGATCCCCAAGTGGACCCAGACTTGGCCACCCATGTCGCAGCATGACACTCAATCAGAACAGCTCACATCTTTCTAAAGTAAAATGCATTAACAGTCCAAGAATCAGGAACCAGAACTTAGATTTCCTCTGTCACAGAAAGATGTCCAAGCCACAAGACTACAGTTAAAAATCCTCTTGCCTACTACCTCCAGAAGTGGACACTGGATCCTGAACCCAAAGTAAACCAAAACATATAACATACAAGAATTTAGAAATGCCTCTGTGCTAGGTGGGGGTTTTTTGCAGCTTAGACGTAGGTGGATTTCCACTCAGTGTCCAGGCTTTCTTAAATCACTTTTTGAGGCACTGAACTCTTCTCATTGACTATACAGGGTGCCTTTTTCTTTGAATCACCATCTTGATGCCAGGCACCCAATTTTTAAGCCCACTAAAGTCTAAATTGGAGGCACTGAAATATCCTGTATAGATATTTCCTTAAGGTGCTAACTCAAGCTATTGACCCTCTTTGAAGCCCTTTTAGCTGAATAATAATGTCAGGAGTGATATCCTTACCCCATCTCCTTTTTAGACACGATGATCAGTATCCACAATGATAAAAAACAGACCACGTTATACACAAAACCCACAGACCAACATACATATCTGCACAGAACCAGCAATCACCATAAACACATGAAAAAAAGCTGTGATATACAGCTAAGCCCCCAGATACCACCAAATTTGCACTGAAGAGAACACCTGGGATTGGCACCTCACCAATCTTAAGAAGGCTTTCACCCAACAAGGACACCCCTCCAGAGAGATAGATCGCATGTTTGAAAGAGCCACCCGGATACCACGGGAAGAACTGCTGCAATACAGAAGACCCCCCGCCCCCCGCCCCACAAATCACACACCGCTGCTTATGACATATCAGCCCTCCCTCGAACCTGTATGAAAAATCCTCAAATAATTGCAACCCATACTAGAAAGAGACCCTACTCTTAAAAAGATCTTCCCAGAGCCACCCATTCAAACAAGCACCGAACCTTGTTAACCTCAACACCAGAAGCAAACTTCCTCAGGCCCAGAACACACCGAATGGATCCAAACCAGGCCATGACAAGAAATGCAAAATCTGCTAACACATCTCCACCACCCCCACAATTACTACACCCCACAATAGAGCCATCAGCATTCCCAGATCTTACAGTTGCACCTCCAGAAACGTAATATATCTCATGCAATGCACCAAATGCCCTGATGGAAAATACGTAGATGGAAACAACAACTGTGCACCAGAACGATGCACACTGGAAATCTATCAAAGACAGGAATACCCAATGACCTGTGGGGGCACATTTCTCACAAGAAAACCACTCTCTCTCCAATCCCTCAGTCCTGATCCTCAAAGGAAACTTACAAAATACTTCCCAGAGACGAGCCTATGAACTCCACTTCATCAACCTCCTGGATTCTAAAAATCATGGACTGAATATAGACATTGGATTTATGACACATTATAACCTGCCTGACATGTGATTCTCCAGGCACTTCTCCACTATTCATCCCCCTTCTCTCTTCCCGCCCCACCCAGCCTGTCTCTCACCCATGACTCCTCAGTCTACATCTTCACTGACTTGCATGCATACCAGCCCAGCCTCTGGCTTCTTTACTTTTCATTCCATCCAGAAAGAGCACACACCGACTGCTGGAACTTCCTCAGCCTGACGAAGGATTTTGGAATCTGAAAGTTTGCTTAAAAATTGTTTTCCAACTATTTAAGTTGGTCTAATAAAAGATATCAGATTCACCCAAAAAACCTTTCCTGCCTATATCCCTACCCCATGGAAGTCAATCACAAAGGTCCCATAGACTTCAATGATATTTGATATGTCAGTACTTAAGATCTTGATTAGGACCTCAGGACCCAAATTTAAATACTTACATAATGTGTTTACTAGACTTGTGCACCAGAAATAGCAAGTCAGGGTTCATAGGCCTAAAAGTTTGAATGTTATTTCTACAATAATGCTACTAAATTTTATTATCACAGTTTAAAACGTACTAACATAGGGTAATCGGTGTTTCAGTTTTACCAACAGCAGCTTAAAATGGCATTTATCATGAGTGTTTTCCCTTTTTTGATATCCTTTATGAGTTGATAGAAATGCTTTTTCCTTTTGTTTTTATGCTTATAGTCACCACACACATAAACATAAGTCATTACAAATTCTCAAACCAATGGCTGTGTTGCTCACAAAGATCCAGAATCAGATTAGGAACACCAGTCCTTTGTGACTAAGACCTCTATAAAACTTTAGTCAATAAGTGTCTAATACAGATATTGACAAAGGTTTATAGGGTCTTGATTCATAAAGAACTAGAGCTAAGAGTATTGACCACTATTCATGATTTGCATTCTAAATCACCTTGCAAATTGATGGCACTTATCTAAAAGGAAAGTTAAAAAGTTAAGTGTTCAGTAGTCACTGCTCAGGAAAGTTTGATTAAGTATCAAAATAAATACAACTATAAATGGGATTTATCCTATTCAGAACATCTTTTTCTAATTGGAAAAAAAAGCTATATTTATGCCAAGTTTTAGAGGAATAACTGTGTTTACATTTTAAATTTATTTTTAAATGGCATGATTCTTGGCCTTATAGCAGTGCCTTGGTAACAAAGATTTGAGATTTTCCAGTTGCTGCTGGCAGACATATGAATATATGACAGTTATTGATACCAGGTCTACCTTAGATAAGTGGCCTCCCCCTGTAGTTCTATTTGAACACCTCGTGTAACTGGTGTTCAGAAGCATTTGTCTGGTCTCAGTCAAGAGCATTGGTCTCAGGGGTGCTCCTATGCAGCCCAGTACATGATAAGCAAGCAGAACCAAGATTAATCCCCCTAATGCCAGGCAGTCAACAGTAGAGAGAAGGTAGGTAGGGGAAAGAAAAGCAAAGCAGAAAAATACCTCCTTAGTCAGGAAGAATGTGATAGAAGACAGGAAGGATGTGATTGTGTTACACAGACAGAGTAAATAAGACATGGTGTCTTGACAATGAACTGCCATGTTTTTGGTGTAGCACTGTTTACGGAAATTACATTATTCAGAGATGAGAGATGGATGGATCCTATAGTCCTTTATTCATGCAAAAAAAGTCTGAAGTATGAAGCTTGCTGCACCATGATGCAGCCATTCCAACAGATGATTACTCTGAAACTCCCCAGGATTCTGAAACTATGCTGAAGTATTTCTCAAGTTTGCAAAGCAGCTTTAG
Source organism: Crocodylus porosus (assembly GCF_001723895.1). Taxonomy (NCBI): domain Eukaryota; kingdom Metazoa; phylum Chordata; order Crocodylia; family Crocodylidae; genus Crocodylus; species Crocodylus porosus. The sequence goes on along the minus strand of NW_017728886.1, from coordinate 166,998,656 downwards.
ATTAAATGAAGTTCAATATGTTCCCTTCCCATATTCTTCCCTTAAGAATTGCCTTGGGCACAGGTTATTAACAAATTTAAATGTCCTCCCTGCCCCCCATAAACACAAAACCAGGGGGGGAAAAAGCATCAGAAAAGTTCTGGTAGACAGCAATAAGAATAGTACCATGTTCAGGTAGAGAGTGAGTTATAACCTCATTACCTAACTCAAAATAAAGAATCACTGCTACTCATGCTTATTTCTAGCTCCTGGAGAATGTGGTAGTGTAACTGTCAAAGAGAGATAAACCCTTTATTTCAAATACTGGAAGGAAATGAACAAAAGGCTAAAGAGTCTCTTAAATGTTCCTGTCTGAAGGTGTTATTTTTGGAAAAATTCAGACGGGTATAAAGTATGATCACCACATGATGGACAAACCTATTGCAGAAAGATAAGGTAAAACTAAGAGGTACTGGAAGTAAAAGACAGAGAAAGCTAATGTATCCAGAGTGAATTGTGACTTTAATTTCCTCCAAAAGCCTTACAAATGGTGTTGTTGATCTTCATGAGATAAGATAGGATCTAGTTTTATATAGATATGAATATGTGCACATGTGCACGTGCATTAGCAAACTTTAACATACTAAGTGACAGGAGAATATGCTCTCACACCTGTTCTATTGAAGTGTATTTTCTACATGTTTATAGAAGGCCTGGACCAGCCACTTGGATAGATAGGGACTTTGGTGTTGTTTAGGAAAAGGGAAAAAATGTTACTTTGATACTTGAGTTTTTTACTTCAGAAACAGTGTAGAAAAAATAGATGTATTCAAAAGGGTCACAAAAGTTCAGTGAAGAGTAGTGTTATCCAGAATATACATGGTCATATGTATAAACTGCATGTAACATGTTTAATTCTATTCCAGATACTTTTTCATAAACAGTGCAGTATTATTAAATATTTAGTTGGGTACTGGATTCAAGTACCCTTGGCACTACGCATTCCTTACATATTGCCTGGTTACAATCAGAGTGGTTCCAGATGCAGAGAATATGCCTCTTATTTTCCTGTGATAATATAGAGGGGATACAGGAACTCAAACAATCAGATATGATATCTCTGAGATATCAGAAACAACTTATTTCAGAGAAATCAGCTGAAGGTATGAAGGATGTCTCTCAAATGAAGACAATGAAAACAGGGACATTGTTTACTCAAATGATAAAAGTAGGAGCAAAGTAGATATTTTGAAGTTTAGAGAATAAAGTGAAATTTGGCTAAGGCAAAAAGAGCATATCACAGTAACAGAACTACTGCTTGTTGTAACACGCCATAACAGAGGCAGGAAATGAAGGTAGAAATAGGTAAAGTAAAAAAATATTCAGTCAGAATATTGGTTACAGTACCAAACAATTCATTTCCTCAGTGTGTGAGAGCTAAGTAGGTGAGACTCAGTGCAAGGTAATAAGTCAGTTAGTATATCCAATACTAACTGAATATGTTTGAAACATCTTAGCAACAAAATAGTCCTATTTTCTGGGAAAAAACAGAAAAGTTGCATCAATTTTTCAATTAAAAAAAACTAGTTAAATGCTTAAGTTAATTTTGCCTAAGTCATATCTCTTTCATTATAAATTATTACACAAATGAAACAGATGTAGGTGAAAATTAAACTGATTTTGTGTCTATATTAGTAGAAACAGTTTAAGTGGATTTAATGAAATTGGTGTCATTTCTGTAAAGGAAATGATGGACCAGAGCCACCTACTTAGCCATCTATCTAGCCTGCTACCTGTAGCGGAATGCCAGGCTAGCGATTCCAGCACCGCTTAGGGAGCTGCGGGCTTTACGGAGCGGGCGAGCGCGCGGCTTGTGGGGCGGGATTGGAGGTAGCTTTATGACCGCCTTCAGGGTTCGCTGAGTTGGCACAAGTAGATGACTTAGAGTAAGTTGCTAGTTTTCTATAATAAGTTTGTAGGATGTCTGTTGGTTCACGGGGTTCCAGAGTAAGCCCTTACGTTCTAACCCGATGGGCTAGGTGCGGCTGCCAACTCCCTAAGTCCCAGAACTGGTCAACAGATCATTGAGATAGGGTGTTAGTGGTAGAAGTTATTACAGAGTAAATATAAGGTAAAGTAAAAATTTGTTTTATTCACTCACCTGGCCTCACCCTCTTACGAATAAGAGGGGAGACCGGC
>NW_017728886.1:166992723-166995948 GCF_001723895.1 Crocodylus porosus | reverse complement strand
TCATTTTGATTAGAAGCCAAAACTACAAGGTTACATAAATGTGAGAGTGCCGCACGGCAGTTATACAGAAATAAAATAAGACATTTACACTACCTTGTGAACCAACACTGAACACGTTGTTCCTTTGCATGTTTTCTTTAACAAATTGTGCTCCTCTCAGCTCCATAAATTATACTTTTTGATACACCTTTCAACTTGTTTTCCTATATAAGTTTTCCCCACCTTCTTCTATGTAACCCTCTGTTTGTAATACTCGTCTTCCAAGTTATGCATGTCCAGCTTCCAAGTCTTTCTTCAAAATGCATATCACAGTAGCCCTACCTTTGAAATGTCTGCATTGCTAAAAAGGACACCCACAACAATTGAACTTTTTTAGAGACTGCAATTAATGTGAAGTTGGTGAAGGAACAGATTCACAAGACCGCTGCTGCAGGTGGCGCTCTCTATCCAGTACCCAAATGTTCAAGGCATTCTGGGCATCCCATACAGAATGTGAGATGCCCAGGTTCAGCTATTTTCTCTGTCAGAGGGGTTTTGAACCCACACCACTCCTCTTTGGAAAATACACTCACATCACCTGACAGGATATTTGGGGACAGAGCGTTCCCAGTTTCTCCTGTCACCACTATTGTAAATAAATTAAAAATGCACTGGAGCAGAAACTGGAACCCAGGTATCCCCATCTTGGGTCTATGCCCCATTAGTTTCTCCTTCTGGCTCAGTGGATATTAACAGTCAGCACAGCTCTGCAGACTGCCCCCGGGTTCCTCCTGCTGTTGCACACATTACGTTCACATTACATACCTATCACGCCATAAAAAAGGCCCACCAGCTATCACGTTAGACTTCGAAAATGTCTACTATGTTTATAGCTAGTTGCTATCCAACTTTAATGTGCAGTGTAGCAGGATCTGCCACTGTGGCTGGGAACTCTGTCAGCTGACTGGGCTCCAACTGCAAGGGTGCACCATATGCAGCTGGGGCTGGGAATCTCAGAGCTGAGAGGACTCTCAGTCCTGGCAGTTGCAGACTTTGGGTTGCAGCAACACCTTGCAGCTGCCAGGATCCAGAGTCTCACAGCTGTGGGGTGTCCCCAAAGCTTGGAGATCACAGCAGCTGGGGGTACATGAGCTGCCCCTGCAGCTGAGAGACTGAAGCTGCTGTGATCTCCCAGCCACAGGGGCTCACCTCACATCCCTGGGATTGGAGATCCCAGTGGAGCATTTCTGTGGCTGGGAGATCACAGCAGCTGCAGTCTCCTAGCCGTGGAAGCTTGCTTCTTGCCAGCGCAGAGAAAGCCTGGGATCCAGCTCTGCTGGCACCAGTACTAAGGCATGGCAGGAGATGCAATTATGTGGATTGCACATTACATCCCATCACATCTTTACCTGCATGTGTAGAGGGGCCCAGAGAGAAGGAAAAAGGAATAAGGATTAGCTTAAATGCAAGATTCACTACCCCAAGTGGTCAAGAACAATTCCTCCTTCTAGTTCTCAAAAACAAAATCTCTTTCCTGATTAAATGGATTCATCATCCCAGACAAGACTTCTCTACTTGCAGCCAAAGAACTTTCCCCTACATATCCTAGCTTCTAGCCAACATGACCTTTCTCTATCAATCTGGGTAATCCAAATCCCAACATCCTTGGCCTAAAATAGGTTGAGGCACAACTAAAAGCTTACTTAAGCTCTTAAAAAGCCAGAATAACTTGGCTGAAGGACTTTGAAACTGGTTGTGATTAAGCGTAATGAGTGTCATCTGTAATGATCAGCAAGAGAAAGAGACTTGCACACCAGAAGTAATGTTAGGAGATGGTGTCAGCATTGCTTCAGACGTGAGAATCTGGCAGATCTTTATTGTCTGGGGTACACAGTCTGCAGAAGAGAAGATTGGTGGCTGAAAAAAAATATGGTGAATGAAATAACTATAAATTAGATGTCTTTGCTGAGAAAATCAGGTCAGCAGACAGTAATTATGACCTAATGCAATACAATCTGCAGCAGATCCATAATTATCTGTGAAGCAGTGGTCATATCAGAGGGAGTATGCTGCAGGTTATGGAGCCTCTGGTACTGAGCCCTGCAGTCACTCCTCATGACCCAGGAAGATTGCCAGTTTTATCCAGATTTCCCTGTGACAGGAGAAGAAAAAAGAGAGTTTTGCTTTTATTATAATCACTCCTAAACCTGACTTCAGCTTAGAACAGACAAGGTACCTCTGTATTCTAAATACCTATCTAGGCCTTGCTATGAGTGCCTCAGAATCTCTAATGTATTTATCCTTGTAACACCCCTGTGAATAAGGGAGTGCTGTTATCACATTATTAAGGGGAAAACAAAATACAGAGAGAATCATGGCTAGATACACGAAAGGATTTCAGTGCTTTATCTCTGGAGTGGAATTCTGGCTCAGTGATTAGGATATTCACTCTCCGGGGAGTGAGTAGTCCTGGCTTCTCCTTCCTTCACTTTTATGTATGACATTAATAACAGTGTAATGCAAAAAATGCCCTCTGGCATATGAATGAGGATCAGAACCCTGGTCCCCCCAGAACTCAGGTGAGTGTCCTAATTAATGAGTTACAGAATCACGCTGCCTCTTAAGCTATCTGACCTAATGAAGCTTGAATTCTTTTCTTCACAATGGCACAGCTTCAGCAGGAGACTTGGAGTGGTGCTCAACCTACAGCCCATGCAGCCATGTCACTTGCCCTGCAGGACTCCTTATGGGAGCATTAATTGATGTGGCAGAGCCCAGGACACTGGCAGTTGACCCTGCCACTGTTTCCTTGCTGCCAAATTTCCTGATCCATAGGGAGCCCCTCAGACTGGATGGCATGACTCTGTGCACTAGATCATGTCAGTGCACAGGTCCTTCGGCAGCCACATCTGGAGCAACTGAGCCAGGTTTCATAGTTTCATAGTTTCTAGGGTTGGAAGAGACCTGAGTAGATCATCTAGTCTGACCCCCTGCCATGGCAGGAAAGAGTAGTGGGGTCAGACAACCCCAGCAAGGTGTACATCTAGCCTTCTCTTAAAGACCCCCAGGGTAGGAGCCTGCACCACTTCTCTTGGAAGTAGATTCCAGATCCTAGCTGACCTGACTGTGAAGTAGCGCCTCTTGATATCTAATCGAAATCTACCCTCTGCCAGCTTGTGACCGTTATTCCTGGTCACTCCTGGCAATGCTTGGGGGAACAGGGACTTCCCCAGTGCCTGCTGGTCC
>NW_017728886.1:166989387-166992712 GCF_001723895.1 Crocodylus porosus | reverse complement strand
AAATCAGGCATGTGTGGTTGCTCTGTAGCTGGATCCAGCATGCTGAATGACATCTGCAGACTGACCCCATGAACCAATCTTACGCTGGATCAGGCCTGCAGACTGACTCTACACATGGGATCTGACCTGTGGACCTGCCCAGTGCCACTCATATAGCCTGCTGAGGTTGAGCATCACTATCATAGTGTAGTGGTTCGAAAATGATCTCAGGAAGTGGAGGTTATGGCTAGGGACAGAAGTTATACATAAACTAGTTTAAGTGATCAGAAACTGATTTAAACCTGTAACAGAATAGAAGTTCAGTGCACACAGACCAGTTTCAAAATGGCTGAAACTGATTTAAGATAAACCTGGTTGAATGTAGTATCAGACTTAACTGATTTAGGTCAAACTAATTTATGAAACTACTGTCCCAGACTCCTTCCAGGTTCAAGTTAAATCAGAGTCCCCAGCATTCTGCAGCCATGGGCTGTGCTGTCTGCTCCGGAGAACATGGCTGGCCCTGCCCCTCTGTTCCCTAGCTTTCTTCCCCCAAATATGGAGCTGCCCTGCCCTGCCCTGCCCTGTTTACTTAATGCTAGCTGTGACTATGGACTACAAATCCCAGAAGCACCTGGAAGCAAGAAGAGGACGTGTAAAGCAACCCTGCAGAGTCCTGCTGCTTCTATTGTGGACTGAAAATTCCAGAGACCTCGCAGGCAGTAAGAAGAGGAAGTGAACACATAGCCCATGCTGGCTATGTGCCAGAGCCATGCTTTAGTGCCCCCTGGCTTCTGGTTTGAGCTACTGCAGGCAGGTGACTGCATTTGCTGAATCAAAAGTGAATGTCTGTTCATTTGTTTATTGGCTCAATCTTTGAAGCTAGATTAACCTGCAAAGACTGAATCAATTCAGTCACAGGCTTTTTGACTGTCTATACTTAGCCTATGGGTTTGAAGCTACTAAAAAGATAATCAATCATGGGCCTCCAACTTCCTGGGGAGATCTTTTAACCACTAACCCATTGTGTAAAACAGGGCTGTCCAACTGTCCATGGGCCATATGAAGCTCACGTAGGATTAAATTGTGACCCCCAGACTCCTGCCTGGCTGCTTCTTCCCCAACATTGCTTCAGGCACCTCTGGTTGCTGCTTCCTGCCTATGCCTAAAGGGATAGGGCAGTGCAGCATACCATGCATGGAGTACAGGATGAGTCTAGGGATATGCAGGGGATGGAGGAGGTTTGCAGTGCATTGGTGATAGGGGGGAAGGGGGTGCCCATGGAGGGCACAGACAGATGTTCAGACCCATGCTTTACTGCATGGTGCTTTGTGTAAAGCGTCATGAGTTAGACTGCTCCCCTGACCTAAAAGACATTTGCCTGTTGGGGTTGGGGAGGTCAAGCCTGCCTGCACTGGCCCTCCTGGCCAGAAGAATCCAGCCTGCCTGCACAGCCCCTTTCCTCAGCCCTGTCCCCACCTTCCAGCTCCAGAGATGTCAGTATGGGGAGGAAGCAGCTCCAAGCTCAGCCCCCACTCCAGCTCAGGCCAGGCAGCTTGGAGCTGCTCCCTCCCTTTGTCATCTCTTCTCCCCACTGACAGCCGTTGGGGCCAGGATGGGCTTCATTAGCTTAGACCAACATGCAAAAAGTTAACCCTAGGGAACACACGTTCCCTAACAACCTCAGAGTGCCTTCATCTGACACCTAATTTGAGGAGGGTTACCTTTTTGCATGATTGGCCACTTTAAAAGTTCTCTGCAGGCATGCATATGTGTCACAGTATGTGTCACAGCCTGGCTGTAGAGCGCTTTCATGGGCCTGATCACCCAAAAAATAGAAGTTGTGTAAGCTCCCAGAGTTGCAGTGGTTGGAGGGCATGTAGTGCAGTGGTAAGAGGTGTCCACATAGGTAAGTGGTACAGCAGCAAGATGGGGTGAGCAGTCCTGTGGTGCACTACCTGGTAACCTGTGCCTCTCCTGATGCATCCCCCAACTTGTATGTTGTCTCCCCCCGCCCCCACCCAAGGGGCTTAGAAGCCACATAGTCTGATATAAAATATAGGCAGCTCTGTTTTCCCCTCATATTTTTGACTGAAAGTAGCAGTAGACATGTGAATTGTATTAAGCTCAGTGCTGTCAATGTGTTAGGCATGTTCAAAGCATGCTCGCTTGATAAGGTTCATCATAGCACTTAGGTACAGAGGTTCCTATTTCGTAAATCTTAGGAGCAGCCAGGGACTGTTCCTGTGTCCCCAGCATAGGTAAGACTCCTGTTCCACACATCCAGTCTCAAAACCTGCAGTCCTCCAATGCTCAGAAGCAGTTCCTGCCCCTGCCACTCTCTGAACCTGCACTCCTCCACTACTTCTCCCCTCCCTCCCACTCTCCTAGAGGGTTGGCCCACCTAATATTCCTCTGTTGCACCTCTATGCCCACATAATATTCTTACAATATCAGTTTAGGGTAGTCTGACTGTGATAAAGTGGGGCTCCACACCTAGCCACTGTGCTAGGTTCCCCACTTGCCATTGGGCGTGACCCCCACTTGACTTCCTGCCATGCCTTGTTCTTAATTAAAGAGGATGGTAATTAAAGTGGGAGGCTGCCCATTCATGCCCTGATGCCAGGGGGTGCCATCTGCAGCTCCATACCTCCCCTACACCGCAACCCATGCCTCGCAGATGGCATTCAGCTGTTACATTGCTCCCAGCCTACCACCGGAGCAAGCTTAGGCCATGCTGTCAGGCCTCAGTCACATGCCCATTCATACTGCCCACCTCTCACTCAGGCCTCACACACTCCACCCTCTCTCACAGAGTCTCTTTCATACCTCAATGACTCATCCTGCCTTGCTCCCTCTTGGAAGGGGCCCCTTAGGCCATAGGCTTAGCTTGTCCATCCCTTGGGTGGCAGACGTACTGTCTTTTGGGCCACTCCTGTGACCCTGACCAGGGTAGTGGCTATCCAATTACCTAGCCAGGTCTAAGCACCTTCCAGGACAACACTATGTATATATATATGTACTGGGCCCTCAGCCCTCTGGTTCTTCTTCCCCTTCACTGGAGCTCCCCATCTTCGCCCCCTTCACTTAGGGCTCCACACCATCCCCTTTACCTGGGGCTATCCCCTCATTGGGGTCCTCATTTCCTCCCCCCTCACTTGGGCTCTACACTGCCCCCTCACTTGGGACCATGGAGCTTCACTCCCTGGTGGGCTCAGGTGGCTGTAGCTGTGCCTGGTCCTACTCTCCCTCCTCAGGGTCTCTTGGGGTCTTGCACCCCACACAGGTCTCAGGTGGCCACAGCCGTGCTTGGCCCCCAACTACCTCTGATGGTACACAAGCCCAC
>NW_017728886.1:166843035-166989245 GCF_001723895.1 Crocodylus porosus | reverse complement strand
TGGGATCCTATGACCCCAGCTGACTTCCTGCCCTTTGGGCAGGGGGCTGGACTCAATGATCTCCCGAGGTCCCTTCCAGCCCTGATGTCTATGAAATCTATGAAATCACCCCTACCCACCTTTCACTGGAGTGGTAATTGGCCTGGCATTTCCTGGGGTCTCCTGTGCCACTGAGAGCCTCACCAAGCCACCCACTCCCAGCAGGCTGCAGTTTTAGGTCATGCCCAAGACCAGGAGCCTCTAACCCATCCCCTACAGCTCCTCTCTGACCTCTAGAATGATACATGCAGCCTTACAGCCAGGCGATGTTACTGCCTTGCCAGCAAGCAGGGAACTGAGCTATTTATATAGGCAACCAGGGATCTAAAATGCACCTGCTGGCTGTTTGACTCTGGTCTAAAAGTGGCAGGTACCCACAGTGCCCAGCCACACATCTTCCCCCTTTAAATGGTACCGGGGAAGGTTTCCTCTGCTGCTTCTCCAAAACAGGCTTCCCTTGGAGCCTGTGAGAGCCCTCAAGTGGTGAGCCCCCATAAAGCTGCTCTGCCACACTGACTAATGCTGTAAATGTGCTAAATAGCATCACGATTGGCTGTCATTGTCACTCAGCTGTGCTACTTATCCCATCTCTCACCCAAAACACTGCATTAACCCTACCCACGGGTTTAAGAGATGCCTGTCCTAGAGGATCATGTCTTTTTTGTAGGCACCACTGCTGGGTGTGATACGTTTATTAAGTAGACATGGCCTAAGTGACTTGGACAAGGTCCCAAAGTTAGTGGAACATGGGGCTGAAAACAGGTCTCCCAACTACCATGCTAGTACCCTAGCCACAGGACTCTCTTTACTCCATACAATAACAGGAAAGATTATTTTAAAAGGAAAAGCTTGCTATTTATTTTGTGGGGAAAGACAAGCAATGCAATGCACTAGATTTACAGCTAGGAGTGGGATGCAGTCCACACACCAGTGTGGTGGATCATTAGACAATTTATTAGGGCTTCCTGATTCTCTGCCTGACTCAAGTCCAGTATAAGTTACAACAGGAGTTCAGAGACTTTTCTAAATAAAACCAGCAGGCCATAACAAAGACTAAAAACTATGAAAGTGACCTAACTTATGTCTCAGTGGGCATGTCTACACATGCATTTAAGCACATCTAAATTTAATGCGCATTAAGCAGGTTTACTCAGGCGTCTACACAGGCAAGCATTAAAGCTCATTAACAATGTGTGTGGACTGACTTGGGACTAAATGTGGTCCCACACACAGTGTTAATGCGCTTTAATGCATCTACATATTCATTAATGTGCTTTAACTATTCATGCCTGAATTTGATTCCTGCAATTTCAGGTATCAAATGTAGACATAAATAGCCTATATTCACCATTTTTAAAGCACAGTAAGGGTGCTTATGTGTAGATGTGTCCCTAATGTGCCTTAAATTTAGGCTACTGCGCCTTAAAGAGTCTCATGTAGATACACCCAATGTTTAATATTCAATATCTTATCTTCATCTTTTGGGAATGTAAATAAGAAGATAATGATGCTAGAAAGTTCTTGATCTCATTCATGAACATGTACATAATGTAGAATTATACAATGGAACCTTTAGGCATCTGCCACCACCTAAGGAAAGCCAAATACTACAGGCATGATTCAAGATTCAGAAGCCTATAAAAACGGGCCTAGAAGCCCAGTAATATGGCTGGAAATTGGGTAATGCCAGGTCTCTTAATCTAAAACTGTTTCTAAACTTTGTGTTTTGACTATGGCTATAATCAAAATCTCAGATCCAAAATTAACAGTTCAGTTTATCATATATTCACAGTCCTAAAAGAAGATGGCCATTTAGGATTTGTCTCCCTTATCACTTTTCTTCCCACACCATTTCTCCCTCTTCCATAATATAGACACTAATGCTAAGACAGATGTGGTATGCATTTTCAGATTTGCTAATGAAATTATATTCTTATGCCAGGGCTGGGTCATGATAATAGTTCCTATAAGAAATGAGTGATAACTTTAGGAGTGAGTTGATGAAAAAATGAGCTGAGGAAGGGAGATGATAAGCAGGGGAGAGACCCACTAAGATATCTTAATAAACTTTGGCTGCAGCCAGTCATAAAAGAAAGATTATATCTACTTCTCATTTCTGTTCTGGAGAAAATTCCAAGTCCTTGCTGGGGGCACAGCAGATATAGTTGGCCCCTTTAATAATCTTTATACTTGGTCAGCCCCAGAGTTGGGGACATATTGGGAGCACGGTTGAAGTACATGGATGAAAATTTAATTTGTGGGAAAAATCCAAGATATGGACTTATTTTTACTCATTTGGAATTAATCCATAGTTTTGGAGTTTCTTTGGAAAATTCCATTTTTCTAACAGTTTTACTTTGAAGATTCAGAGACAGTACATTTTATTCTTTAGATAAATGGAAGGTCTTCAAGCACCCAGGTATGTCACATAAGATAACTTTGCATATACAATTAAATTAGGATAAATATGCTAACATAAAAAAAAAGAATCTCTGCTATACTGTGCTGGCTGCCGCATTCAGTCCTATGTAACACAGACCTTCTTGAAAGTCAGAACAAAATGGAAAACAGCACCCCTCTGCCAAAAAGACCAACCTTTTCTGTAATTGCTTGGATTCTTTAAATATTGTAGAGTTTTTTTATTCATGTAGATACTGGAATACATCCACAGATGAGCTAAAATAGTTCCACTACTGCCAAATACCCATAAAGTCCATCTGATACATACAAGAGTAAATTACAAGGCAAGGGAGTATATTCCAGGCCAAAACTAAAATTTACCCAGGTTGATTATGATGATTTGTTGAATTCTTATATTCCTCTGGGAAGAAAGGCACTAAGCAACTGTAACAATTACATGTAGTAAGGAAATATGTAGTAAGGAAATTTACACATATATTGGAAAATAATGCATTCCTGTATTTGGATATACTTCTCAAAACTCGTTCCTCATAGTTCATGCTCATAGCTTAGTATGGACCAGTTTTGTTCTTTCTTGCTGGCACATGTCTTTTTTATCCTATTTATGATTGTCATGTGCACCTTCACAATATAGTATCCTAGCGGACTTTTTTTTAGTATAACAGATGGGCAAAAGGATTATTTTTCTTAATACTCAATTCTGAGAACTGGTTTTGTTTATATTTTGTAAAGACAAAAAAGTTTTTCACACAATAGAGCTTTCTTGGTTATTTTATTTTATAGTTATCCAAAAAGGCATGAGCTTTTGTTCTCTACTTCAAGAGCAAAATGATAGCACTGCCTGGGGGTTATCCATAGCAGTAAGCTAACTTCTAATGCAAATCAAACACAGAGGCTCAAAGAAGAAGAGATGGAAAATTGCTACTGTACCATTTAAAATCAAAGTATCACATGAAATTCAGAGACTGCCTGCTTGATAATGCCAAGAAAAACTTTCTATTAAAATAATGAGAAAAGGCAATGAAAAATACATATATTTCTTACAAACCAAATCAAATTTTGATATTTAGCAGGACATGGTGGTTTCCTACATGTACTTCAACAAAGGAAGTCAAGCACAGGTTGCATAAAGTTTAGTATGTGGTGGCAGATTTTTCAGTCAATATAACTTTCTGTGGTTTGCTTAACTTTCCATTTGGCAGCACTGAGAGTTTATACTTAAGATAGGGATAGCAGGTTCATCAACAAAACATTATGAAATCCTGGCCTCAGTGGGTACAACTACTTTGCATAACCAAGCACTAAATCAATGCACAGTAACTGGCACTACAGTGCAGTAGTGGTGGCTCGTGGCTTTTTTGTGATGGTAACTGCCCACTTGCCTAAACTACTGTGCAGTAGCATATCGGCATGGGTTTTGCCTAGGATGCTACTGTGCAGTGTTATTAAGCTACCATGCAGTTAATAGCTTGTGTAGGTACACCCAGTGAATATCAACTCAGAACTACAGAAAAGGCAAGATTCAGACTATCAGAGTAATTGTAAAGCAATAAAGTGATCATCATGCTCAGGAGACTGTTCCATAATAAGCAGGGATCCCGGTTTTCTCTGATAAAAAAAATACCCAATTTTGAGATTTAAAAAAGTAACCCAAAATCTACATTTTTCTATGATTAAAATGAAATACCACTAATATATAGATATTTTTAATCATGGAAACGTGTGGATTTGGGGTTACTTCTTTTAATACAAAAATTGGGGATTTTTTTTCCAGCAAAAACCGGGATCCCCGATAATAAGCAGTCTCTAGTACCAGATCCTACAGTCTCCACTGAGGCATAAGACAAGTTTTTTTTTCCTGAGTAAGTAATGCAGTACCAAGATCCTCACCAGAGGAATGATAACTAATAGGTTAAACTGAGGACAAAGGCTATGCCAATCAGGTAACCACTACTAAGCAATTTTATAATAAATCTAAAAGCTATTGGCATAAGAAACTAGTTAATGAAGAGGTGGCAAAAATCAAATTAATGTGCCTATTAGGAGAAAACATATACAGCTCACAGGGAAGTATTCTTTTCTCCTTAATCTCTATAGTATCTGGAACACTGCAGTTAAGTATTTTTTATGGTCTAAATATAATTACATATTATGAACTAGTCATTGCACTCTGGCATGTGTATACCATCTTGTATAGCTCAGATGGATACTGCATGATGGAGGCAATCTGTTTGAATGGATGGATGAATCTGATTCATCTTCTCCCTCAAGCTTTTCCTCTCAGATCACATAGAGGAATACCAAATATTTCTGTTTTACATTAAAATGCACACAGTTGTGTGCCTGTTGTTTCTTTCTGAAAATTTAAATAAGGAAAAAAAAATGAAGCTGAATATTTGATTGGAATTTTTAGAACCAAGAAGTGAGGCATGAGGTATCACATAAGAGGACCCATCTTCATTCATCTAGAGGCAGAGGAAGTGAGCTACTCCTTATCTCCCAGAGCACTGGAAAAGGATTTGGAGTATTAATCAAAGGATCTGTAATCAAAACTTCTTAGGAAACATTTTGAAATCTTTATGTCTCATATTAAAAATTTACTCCTGTAGTTCAATATTCAGCTTCCTTGCAAACTCAGACATAAAATACCATTGGAATCATGCAGACTTATCTACAGGATTGCACCATTTCTTCCCACTTCACCAAGAAGAAATATAAAGGTTGTTCCCTGACACAGAGCCAAACCATCAGAGGTTGACAATACAATACACCTGTATTTATGAATTATGCTGAAGTTAACCAAAGCCAAAAAGCAGTCAATAAAAGTAAGAGGAGAATGTGTATTTGTTTTTCTACTTTTTCTTTTGTCCAGTCCCAGATTTTGGATGTGCATAGAAACAGACTGAAGTGAACACAAGTACTGGCAGCAGCAAACTTTTGAGCATTGCTTTTCCCCCAACTTCACAATTACTTTTTGGTAGTTTGGGATGTCTAAAATTGTATCTGTTTGATTCATCTTCTCCCCCAACCTTTTCTGATTTTCAGGGTTTCCTGGTTATTCAACTGAGCACAAATTGCCGTTCATACAGATGCACTGCCATGATTTCTGATTTGCAGGCTGTCATTCCCATTAATAACCCACTAGGCTGTCATGCTGTCATTCCTTGTTGCTGCAACGATTTGTTTCAGACATAGGGGCTGATTCATGAAGAATAAAAAAACAGTTGTCCTGTTTTACAGGAACCTCAAAATATTTATGCAGAAAATGTGTGAAAAGCACACATACCACTTTCATCCTAAAGAACGTGATTGCCAAAACATGCAACTCATTTTCTTGAAAAACGAGCGAGCGACAAAGAGAATAGAGACTGAGCCTTCCACTTCAATATAAATAACTTTAGCAACATAGTACTTTTAATAAAGGCCCCTTCTAAAATTTCCCAAGTTGCATATGCCATAGCAATACAATGAATAGTGATACAATGAATTGGGATGATTCCTCAAAATGATGCATTTACTTAAGAGATTTGAATCAAAGCAAATTTTAAGGATGTTATTTCTCCCCGACTACTCTTCCCAGAGGCACTACTAGTGCTCACATTAACAAGGAGGGGCAAAACTATAAAGCAGTGTGTAGATTTTTTTCCCTGCTACACAAATGTAACAATAGGGATGGACAAAATGGTACTGGTGAATTACTAGGAACATACCATCACACACAGCTCAGATTGGACTTGGAATGAACAAAAAACTGGAGAATACCTTTGCTAATCTACTTATATGATGTTTCCCCTTGATATAGAAATTGAAGACACCTGGGTTCATTTGATATGGATGAGTTTGATTAAAAGGTACAAGAAAAATCCTTTCAGGATACTGCCAAGTCAACCAGCCAGCCACCTTTGGAAACACCTCACTCTGAAATTCACAATTCAGCTCACATACTATCAGTATCTAATGTGGGCTGAAGTTGCCAGGAGCTGAGTTTCTGCACTTTTCCCCCCCCCCAGCAAGGCCAAATACTGGCACTTGTCCTGAGGAAACACACACAAAAAAGTTTCTCAAGTGAAAGTATGATGCTAAGATTAAAAGAATGAAGCCCAAAGTTAATGTAAATTGAGAGATTGAGAGGAAGGAGGGCATTCAGGGACCTGTTTGGTTTGGACCTGCAGGGTTCATTATTATTTTCCCATTTCCCCAGCTTATCTAGCCCAAACCTGTACTAAGTAATCTCAGAGTCCTCCCCACCCCACCTTTTCCCTCCTACTCTCAGCACTGCTTACAGTTGGCTGATAATGAGTGAACTAACTGTAAAATAACTACTCAAAAAGAATACTTAAGTCATTAGATTGGCTCTGCACACTATAATTTAAGCTAATATTTTAAAGAGGCAGAATTCCTGTTCCTACCTTTCATAGATGATAATGATCATTATCATCTATGAAACTTACGTTTTAACCCAGTTGAAGATTTGTCCCTGCCAAACAGTATCAGCCGCCAGCCCCCAAACCTGTCAATGCCATGGTATTTTCTAAATCAATGTTTAATTAATGAAGCACTGTAGCAACAGGTTCCCTCTCTCCTTTTTTAATTTGATCTCCATGGCATTATAGGAACCTAAAGCTTCCACTAGGCATATATTCCCATAGTTTCCTTGTCAGAGGAAATGTATATTCATTTTAGACTTGCAGAGGCAATTACAGTAACCACCAGTTGCCTACAGCAGCTAATCAAAGTGATAACCTGCAAGTTCTCAACACCCCATGAGACAGCCCAGTTGCCTCCAGCTGATGAATGCCAAAAGAGCAGCATGGGCCCAACAGTAATGACACTGTCATCTAAGAGAAGTTTTTAACTAACCCATAGTTTTATAAAGACTCTATTAACATCTCATAAAGAAGAGGTCTGGATTAAACATTCTAATAGGAATTTTAAAGGGAAAATATCAGCACTGAAATGAATGCCTATTGTCAAGCATTAAACTGGTATTTGCCAACCAATAGCCTTTGCTCCACTCATTCTTAAGGCAGACGAAATTGTTCCACTGTCTTTTTCAGCGTATGAATATCAGAACTTCAGTAGCCCTCTTTGACCTTAATCGATCAGAGCACCTACAAAGCATCAATGGGATTATTCATTTACAATTAAGCACTCAGTCAGATACTATGCTGGATTAGGGTCATTATGACATGAGAAAGTTAATACCAATGAGGGGTTACCGCCTTGTCCAATTGCATGCAACAGTTAAAAGCAAAGGGAACCCAGTTTTGCTAAAAAACATTTTAAAATAACCAACGATTATTTATTGATACACCAGAGTGCTAAGACTCCCTCAGGTTTTCCTGTGTGACCAATCTCCTGACTGAGTTAGCCTTTTACTGCTGAAGAACATGAGTGTATTTGTTAATAACATGATCCTATACACAATTTTCTACTGCATTAGTGACAAAAGCAACATAAAAATGACACTCTATATTTTTGTTTTATCACACCCATATATTTCTAAGAGCTAAATGTAAAAAATTAAACGTAAACTATGGGAGGAGGTTTGCATATTGTTTCTAAGACCTTCGTTTGATTCAATGCCGTAGACTCTGTAGCCAGAAAGAACAGAACTTCATGATGTTCTAAAGGGGAAAAAACAAGCTAACAAACAAACATAAAAGCCATCCACATGAAGAACTTCCAGTGGCTAGGCTACTATCCTAATTTAGTCGTTTTGTCTGAGTTTTCTCTTTAAGGCTTCTGGCCAGTTTTTGACATTGGAATTCAGGATATTCTAATTAGGCAAAGATCCCAAAGGAGATGTTTCTGGATTCTTCAGTGTGACGTGAATCCAGGAGGACTCCAGTCTGCAGGCTGAAAAGAGAATGAGTTAGGTTAGTACAATTTCCTACCCATGTTGCACTCATCATCCAGGGAATGGATTTGTGTTCTCCCATTTCCTAGTCACAATAAGAAGTTTGGAATTTTTTAAAGGCTACAGTTTCAGGTTTTTTTAAAGACTGCCACCACCTGCAGCAGACAATTTATGCCCTGAATGACTGTGCTTTAAGAGAGGTTATCATGGCAGGAATCAGGCATTATTTTTTATTTGCATTATTTTATTTGTATTATGGTAGCACTCCAAGGACCAAACCACTTCCAAGGTGCGATTGCTCAGGGCACTATACAGACACATAGAGAGCCAGTCCCATCCATAAATGTTTTATAATGGAACACAAGTGTTGCTAATTGTAATTAGCCAAACTTCTTTGCTTTGGGCAAAGTGGGATTTTCTGGTAACCTTACTCTGAAAATTGAGGGTGCATTATCATAACAGAAAGGGCAGGGACTCAGTTCTTCTAAACAATCCACATCAAAAGTATCTTGAATTCCACACAATGTTTTACACATAATAACTGGTTCATCTTTTAGAGGGAGCTACAGCATCTTTAATTTTTCCCTGGCTTTCCAAATGTCATCTCTTCCACTCCACCCTACCAAACAACTCCCATCACCTTCTTCCATCACAGGATCCTAATTCTTATGATAGGACCTGCTGAAAATATTTTCTAGGCTTGTGCGAAGCAGCTAGTTATTCGCTTTGGATTTGGATTCAGCCAATTCAGGGGACAGTGATTTGATTTGGTGATTTGAATCACTGTCCTGAATCAATTCAGCCAAATCTGATTTGGAGATTCAGCCACTGTCAAATTGGTTGAATCTTCAAACTGAATAGGCCCTATCCCACACCCATTCTCTCAGCTCTATCAATGGCTGCCCCGTTCAGCCCCAACATCCCAACACTTGAAAAAAAAATGTTAAAAGCCCCACACTCGCTGGCTCCTGTCAGGTGGGGGGTGATCCCTGCTGCCCCGCCACAGCCCTGCGCTGTGAGGGGGCTCTGTCACAAGCCCCAAAGGTCCCAATGGTCACTGCAGCAGGCAGTGATTGTGGGGCTTTTTTTCCTTAAAGTGCCAGGATGCTGGGCCCTGGCGGGGGTTGGGGGTGCTCAGGGGGGCTGGGGAAGCAGTAAAGGATGGGGCCTGGCGGGGGTCTCCCCAGGGTCCCCTCCCCCATCCTCCAGCCCTACCCCCCGCCCCCTACTTACCGTCACAGAGTCCAGGTCCAGCTGCCTGCAGCAGCAAGCAGGGACTGCCTGGATCTCGGAATCTCCTCCAAATCCAAATCTTTTCTGAACTGATTTGGAGGCTTCCATTTGATTCAAACCATTTTACTGGTCTCCTGATTTGATTCAGACTCAGAGATTCAGCCACCAACTTGGGCTGAATGTCCTCTGAATGGATGTGTGCACATGGGTTTTACTATATTTAAATATTAAAGAAAGCAAAAGACAAAGAGATAGAGAATACATCATGCTATGATATAGCATTAAGTTTTCACTAGAAGGAGTTTGAGATGTATGCATTATATACCAGTGACAAAAAGATAAGTGAGTTATACAGGTCATCTCAATTTAAATCTAAAATGTGTGTTGCAACATTAGCTGTGCTGTGATGTGTTACCCATTGTCCTGCACTCCCCAGGGCTTCACAAGCCCAATCCTACAGGACAACTGCAAACAGGGGAAATCTAGGTTTTCTGCTTAGAGACTCATGCCCCAGGAGCCTTCCAGTACTGCAAATGGGGGATTTCTGGGCTGGCTGCCCACACTCTCCAGCCATGAAGCAAGCAGACATCTGCTGCAAAAAAGTGGCACAAATTTGTGCTACCTATTGTCAAAGCGAAAATTCTGGATTTTTGTGGTGCAACAAGGTGCATGCATTTCTGTTTGCTTGGTCCTTGTGGTGCCATAAAAATGTTTATGGTGGCAAAGGAGATGCCTGTTTCCAGCCGCAGACCAATCCAACCTTCATACCATACTGAGTTACTGAGAATCATGCATGTCACGTGTATTTTATGGGGAAAAATATTTAGAAATATTTTCAAGGGGGTTTAACAAACAATCAATCTCTATTTTTCATATCAGGCAGACACCTTTAGCATCATGAGTCTCTGATGGCAAAACAAAATGAGACTGAATACATTCTGGAAGCAAGTACAAATGAACTAAAATAGATGTATTTTCCAATAATCCCACAATATTAGATCTCATATCATAAGATGTACCAAATATCTCAGTGGAAAGCTGGACTTCTGACCTTGCCATTCTTATGTCATGACAACTGCTAGGTCCCACTGCACTAATGATGAGATAGAGGACCTTAAAGCAAATCGTTTGTCCAGAATGAAATATTGTCTTAGGCCTTGGAACAAGATGGGAGGAAATTCCACATTTTACAGAAGAAAAGATAATATTTTCCATCAATTTAAATGATTCCTATTTTAATCTTCTGAAAGGTTTGGTCTGTAAGAAAGAAGTTTAAACAAGATGGATTAGCTGGCAGTGGGCAGGTTTGGCAGTCAGAACAAGGTGACAAATACTGTTTATTACATCCTTATACACATGAACATGCATTTCATGTATCACATTTCACCCTTCGAAGTGATTCATGATATACAGTGGTAATGACTGGAGGGCTGAGCTCAGGATCTTTTCAGAATCTGTGTTCCTGGAATTGCCCTTTCTAACATTTTCCCTAATCTTCCTTACATCATTACCTCTTTGCATCTGCTCACCCTTGAAGTACTTGGAATTTGAAGCGCTTCAAACTGGGGCAGGATTTGGAGCACTTCAAAGGTATGTCTATTCATACGCTGAGAAACAAGAAACTCCACAAAGATATTACTAGGCACAGTAGACTCAGACCTTAAAGTTGCTGACTGTACAGATTATAGAGTAAAATTTCATTCTTTGCAGTATCAAATGCTTATTTAAATAAAAGTATTAAATAAAACCATGCTACTTAAATGTGATATCATTTTCTTCTAACAGCACAGATAAATGACACCTAACAGACAATAGCAGCTGTCAGCTTTATATAAACCTATCCATATCCGTGGACTTCAGATGATTATCTGTAATCAATATCCATAGCATCACAGTAATAAAATTATAGCACTTACATGTAATTACATTTATGTTCTACTATATCCCCTCCCTTTTATGTTACTGTTGCATATATCAAAGATGCAAATTTGGTAAGTTAATAATTCCCATTCTTCCCTCATCTATCTCTCTCAGCTCCTGTTTTGTTTCCTAGAGCAAATGCTGAGGCGGTTGTACCAGGCTGAATGGTGTGTTCGTTGCCATTAATGAGCTCTACTTCAGCTCAACTTCTATTGCCTTGTTTTTCTGTGTTTCCTGTAGTTAAGATATTGTGGGTGAAATCTTGACCTTATTAAAGACAATAGGAATTTTGCCTCTGACCTCAATGGGGCCAACAATCCCAGTTATTCTCACTGGTGCAAAGTTAGCTCACACAGAGAAAAGTTGGCACCCAATATACAGGAAACTGGGCAGGTTACTTAACCACATTATCCTGGCTAAATCAATAAAAACAAGCTTTATACATACAGCAACTGGTAGGGAATTAAGTGGGGCACATCTATACAGCTAGGGACAAAAATTACACAAACTATTATAAGTGATTGGAAACTGGTTCAAATCCGTAACACAATAGGAGCTCAGTGCACATAAATTGCTTTCAAATGGTTAAAAATGGTTTAAGATAAACCTGAATGGATGTAGTATCAGACTTAACTGGTTTAGGTTAAATCGGTTTACTGAACTTCTGTCCCAAACTCACAGTCCTTCAGCATCCCAGAATGCTTTGCACCTCCTCCTGAAAATGGCCCCTTCACAGGGTAGGCAGGCTAGCCTTGACTCAAGCTGTCTGCTCCAGCCAAACAGGGAGGGGTGCTCTAGAACCTCGTCAGATTCTGGCCTGGGCCATGGTAGGCATGTGGCTGCATTTCCAGAATCAAAAGTAAATGTCTGTTCACTTACTTATCAATTCAATCTATGCAGCTTAGACTAGCCTGTGAAGAATGAATTGGTTCAGTCTCAGGCTTTTTGACTGTCTGTACTTAGCCTAAGAGGCCAATAGAGCCTTTTTCTTTTATAACCTAGATGTTCAGGGTAGTAGGTGGAGCTGAGAAAGCTATTCCTAGAAGAACAACATTTCTCAGGGAATTTAACAGAGCTTGTGTTAAAATCTATTCTTAAAATTTTTTCAGAATTATTTTGTGTATGTGTGTGGAAAAATGAGCTCTTTTTTAACTAGAAGTCAGCCTCCTTTTCTAATCATTATGAGCACCTATACACATGCTCGGGGGGTGGGAAGGGTGGCACTTTAATTAGAATGGCTCTTGGGGCCACTCTAATTAAATGTCCTCATTATCTTGTGTATTTAGCATCCCACATTTCAAAATGGTGGTGGGGTGTTTTAACTATAGCTTGTTCGACAAGCTTTAGTTAAAGCACCCCAGCCATCATGTTGAAACGTGGGGATGCTGAATACATGAGATGCTACAACATGCTGGATTAATAGAGTCTGCTCCAACATGTTCTAATCAGAACACGATGGAGTACATCTGAAAGTGCCCTATTATTTCAGAATGTCTTATGAGTAGATTCCAGAGTTTTATGAATGTATTCATTATTCTTCACATATTTAATAAATGATTTGGGAGACCATGTATTTAAGCCTATGGATTTCTTGTGAACTATTCACTGTAATTAATACTGAGTAAAAATAAGTCAAAATTCACTGTTCTTGCTTCCAAAATAGGTAAATATTTTAATCATGGATTCTATCTACAACAGCTAGTTTTTCTAAGCACAATTTTTTGATAACTAGATTTTGTTAGAACAAAACTAAGTAAATCATTTTTCAGAACTCTAGAAGAGCTTACCCCTTATACTCTTCTTATTTCTTTCTTGATTTGTTTTAGTTGTGGGTAACTTTTTTACTTGGTGGCAGGAAAATGAGAATGTCTATCCTTTCACAATTGTTTAGACTAAGAGTCTCATGTGTATATCACACTACAACCACTGATGTAACTGCAGCTCATGTAGTGGTACTGAACTACCTTTAAATGAGCTACAGCTCAGGTGTTGATAGGAGGGTAGCTGTTGCAGCACAAAGCTCAGTGTGGGCAAAATGGTCAAGTATTGACCCAGTTTTCCAGGTGGGTTTTGTAGTCTACACTAAGTTCTGTATTAACACAACTGCTCTGCTAACAATACCCAAGCTGCCATAGACATATCCCTTTGTTATTAGCTGTTTCTCGCTGATATAAAAGATGGCCACATACCAAAAAAGATGAGGGTAAGGGAATGAGATAAGTAACTTTTCAAAATATTCATGGGGGGTGAGCCTTGCATCTAGCAAAAGTATACATTCTAATGCAGGGGCAAGCAATTATTTTGGGTGAAGGGCTGCTTACTAAGTTTTCGCAATCCATTGAGGGCCGCATGACAGGCATCCAGGGGCAGATAAATATTAATTTTCTAAATTTTTAGGGGCCCCACGGGTCAGATAGAATGGCTTGGCAGGCTGCATCCGGCCTCCAAGCCGCATTTTGCCCACCCCTGTTCTAATGGTTCCTTCTATAAATACTTCCACAAATGCCACTCCTCTGATTCTGTTTATCCAATCCATCCAAAAGATGGGCCAGCCTTTGAATTAGGTGCCTAAATTGAATTACGTTAGGTAGACACTCTTGGCAGTGTTTTTTGTGTTGGTTTTTCGAGGGGCAGGATTTGGAGGAATGTTAGACTGAATAATTCTAAGAACTGTTTGGATGCTCAGAGTGATCACTCCCTCTCAGGAACTGGCTTACAGTTTCTTAAATATTAGATATGGGAGTACAATATAGTCAGATATTCTAGAGTTGTCTTTCCCTGAAATATCTGCTTTACATGTGAGTTTCTTTTTTTTTTCTTCCTACCTTCAGTTAAAAACAAAGTAATCACACCATAATTATAGCTTTGATCAGTTCTCAGCTGAAGACAAAAATAATTCTATGTAGGTCATTTGCTGTTTCATAGGTTTATCAAAACAGACTTATATCATGATGGTATCAATTTAAAATGGTCTGGGATGTGAAAAAAATCCCTGCAGCTGTTTCAGGTATTGTCACTAATGGCTTATTATGTGTATTGCTATAAACTACATTTATAAATTATGTTTATTGTGTTATAATTAGTAGCGCTAACAGTGCATAATATCAATAAGGTCATTAAATATGTAAATAATAAATAATAGTAATATTAATGCCACCAAGCACCAATGCTTGACAGCGCCATGTATATTCAGTCAGACTTAGACCATATTTCTCAGTGTTTCAGCAGCCAGACATGGAACAATGCCAGTCACCAATTTAACGAATTTAAAGCCAAGTGCAGAAGTTGCAAACTTGTTTAGGAGTTGATTCAGAAGAAAAACAAACCAGAGACAAAGAAAACTCAAGGTGAAATATCTGCACCACCCAGTGTGAATGTTCTGGGAGACTTCTATGTGTGGCCACTCTGTGACCACCAGGAATCTATATATTCATTCTCTTTTCTATATATTCACTCTCTTGATCTGGAGAACAATGAGGCTGCAAGTATCCCTGTTTTAATATCTGAATGTTGGCTTGGTTAGTCTTACATTTGTCTCAAAGAGCGGCTGGAGTGATAGCTTTAACCGCTGTTTGTATAAGGATAAATCAAAGGCAAACAATCATTACCAGCTAAGCTGCTGATCCCACTTCATTGATTGGTGTAATTCCTGTAACCTTTTTTTAACAAGGTTCCATCCCTTCCCCAACACTCATGGGCATTTGCTGCTTTTCCTATTATTCAGAAGAGGTTATGGCTACTACAGGGACAGACATGGCATGAGAACAAACAACTATCTACAAACTGCTGCAGTCCTTGTGGGATCGTTGTACTGAGCACAATAATATAATACCAGCTAACTCTTCACTGTACTTACTGATCACTATGAAATGTTTGTGCATCTCAGTTTCCTCATCTCAAAATACTGAAATTAGTGGTTCATTACATGCAAAAAATAAAAATGATTTGTTGTGAGAAGGTCTTTGATATCACCTTTTGCCATGAGCAAGATGGCACACTGAGTGAGATCATGCATTCATTAGTGTCTGTCATATGATGTGGCAAGAAAATTTGATACTTTAGAACTTCTTCAAAACATGCATTAATTCCAGACCAAAATAACAAATTTCTGACCCTGTGTTTCACAATTCCTATGTGTCCTAAATGAATGGTCTTTGTCATTTCAAACCTCAACGCTTGTGGGATCAGATCATCCATTACCTGTTAGATCCCCATGGACTGTCCAGACACCCCGAGCGTGGCTGTGCACCCCCTGTGAAAAGGCGCTGCCAACAGTGTCAGTGGTGCCTGCAGGAGGTCGCTGCTTGCCACCCCCCCCCACACTGCTGACACCATTGGCAGTGACTGCAGGTGGTCTGCGATTGCCACTGGCTGCCACTGCCACTGCTGGCGGCATCTGCAGGTGGTTGCCGACCCCTGGCTGGTACTCGCCACCCCCAACCAACGCTGCTGACAGTGCTGTGGTCACCTGAGGGAGCTCCCCACTTGCCAGCACCATGCTCTCCTCACCAACTGGCCATGGCCCCTAGCCTCTGAGGTCACATGGCATTCATGGTAGACACACCATTTTTTGTTTAGTCACCTTACAATTATAGTTTCTAACAATGTTGCTAAATGTGGAGCTTCCATAGCTGTCTCCAAAACTGATCCAAAATTTTAGGGGAAAAAAAATTAAATATTTTGGCTAGGGACAGTCATTACATATAAACCCATTTAGGTGATCAGAAACTAGTTTAAACCTGTAACAGAACTGACATTCAGTGCACATAAACCAGTTTCAAAATGACCAAAACCAGTCTGAGATAAACCTGCTTAAATGTAGTATCAGATTTAATTGAATGAACTCAAACTGGATTACGCAATGTCTGTCGCAGACCTTTAATTCTGCCAAAATACTTTATTGGTATTCTCCAGCCAACCTTTTTTGCATCCCTTAATTCTGTCAATTTCCCATCACGTACACATAAACTGGACATGACTAAATTAACCCAAGCAAGAACAGTTAGTGGATCAGATCCCCCACAAAACACAGCTAGCATCACCCCATTGTCCAGAAGCCAGTGTATACAGTACTTCTACTATTATAAGGGAAATCCCTGGGTCAATTCCTTCCTGTGCCTGAGGGAATTTGAACCTCCATGTCCAGCTTTCCAAGTGAATGCTCTAACCACCAGACTATAAGGCACTTTGACCTTCTATTTAGAAGTTCATTGGGTCAGAGACGGAGAAGCTGTATGAGTGGTATCCATCACTCAGAATAGCTCCATTAAGAGTCAGGAACTGCATTTCTAACCCTTTCCAGTTATAGAAGCTTTTGCTTTAGCCCTCTTCCACTGAGCTAAAAGAATCCTGGGATGTGAGTGTGACGGTAGCACTCCACAAATTACCATTCCTTTAATCCTTTCATGAACCATCCAGGCATCTTGTAACATTCTGTAGCGATATGGGGAGCAGTGAACAACAAAGGCAAAGAAAATTCAGCCAAAATGCCACATCATTACAATCAAATATCCCTGAAGGCTGAAAATAGATTAACCAAAATGAAAACAGAATAACACTGAGTTATGAAAGGATGACTTGTTCTTTGTCTGGATAAGGCACAGTCCTTAAGAATGAACCTGTGGATATGATGTGAAGTAACAGTCAAAACACTATGCATCATGTCACTGAGAAATTTTGGACATTTGTGACTTGGCACCACCAGGGTTGGTTTGATAAAAAAGACAATGTCATTCAAAAACTATTAGATAAAGCGAGGACACCCCATTGAGAACTTCTTGACAATCTTTATTTTTTTTTTGTCTATCAGTGGGATTACAGAGATATTTGTTGAAAAATTCAGGACAACTGGGGAAATCCCAAAGCAGGTGAACTAATGATAATGTACAGGAAATGCAGCAGTTCTACACAGGGCCTAAAGCTGAGTATGGCCCTGCTCATGATATATCAGTGCCAGTGAATGATAATGTTTACCTGCTAATAACTGATAACAGATTATGTAGGTATCCAACTGCATGGGCAGCAGCCTCTCAAGGCCCTGTTGAACAGTTAACCTAATATTACTTGATGATGAACTGCTCAATATTCTGCAGGTAATCTAATGTCCTAGGTTGCACAAATACTTTGGAAGAAGTCCTGGATGCCATGCAGATGTTGAAAGCTGTCGAAGATCTAGGTTCTGATGGCAATTCATCAGATATCTTAATATATGGTGTATAGCACTGATTGGTAGGGGTGTGCCAAACGGGACCTGTTTGATTTGGATTCTGATTCAGTCTGACTCAGGAACAGTGATTCGATTTGTTGATTTGGATCACAGTCCCTGATTCGATTTGGCCAAATCCAAATCTGAAGATTCAATCTGATTCAATCTGACAATTCAATCTGATCTGATTCAATCTGAAGATTCAGAGAATCAGCGATTTGGACATAGACAAATCTTTAAATGTGTTTTCTATATACCTCAGTGTGTGTTTTCTATGTACCAGTGTGGCTTGTGAACACTGCAATGCTGGGGCGCAGGGAGTGTCCCACAGAAGTGAGGGGAGGGGCCCTCCAAGTGCCTTCAGATACTTTTTTTCTTCTGTTTCCTTCTTTCTTTTCTGTCCCTTTCTTCTCTCTTCTGGTTGCTAAGAGCCCTTCTTATGTCTTCTATTAATACCAAGGTATATGTGTTTTACATATAGATTTTTCAAAGTTCTGGGCACCTCCTAAAGAGCAGACAGCATGTTCCGCTAGCTTTTCTTGGATGTGACTGTGCTTAGCACTATGTGAGCAGGCTTATAAGGGCTTCTCCAGTTCAGAGCGGAACCTTTCATCATCTCCGCTGCTCCCTCACACTGTTTTTCATGCAGTACCCATTGCTCCCCAACAATCTCCTCAAAATGTTGTAGTTAGCTATCTTCCATTGTGGCATACTCTAGCCTGACTTGAAAAACTGTTCTATAGGTTAGTGTTGAAAGGGGCAGCCTATATAGGAACATGGCCTTCAGAGCTCAGTCTCATTGGATATATTTAAACTGCTAATCTGAGTCTTAGTTTCTGGGAATGCTGTTAGCCTGTTCCTATCCTGAAGTAAAACAATGAATAGAATAAAAGTAAACAGAGGTTCTACTCCATGTTGTTCTGAAACACTAGTGGCATTTAATGATAACAGCTGTGTTACTTTTTTAAAATTTAAAATTTCCACTTCAAAACCCTGAACTTTCTGCTTCTCCATTCCATGGTTTCTACTAGAACAGTATCAATTTGAGAGCAAAGGCTGTGCATGTTAGTATTCAATTTAAAGTTGAAACAATGGAAAGCATAATTAAGGATTATGGACCAAATCCTGGGCTGATGTAAACCAGCACAGCTCTCTTGAAGTCACAGAAGGCAGGATGATTATCAAAGATCTGCATCTGACTCACAATATAGAATTAAGATTGCAAAAAGGCTCCTTCATTTAGAAGCCAAGTTATAAATAAAAGATCCTTCCCATACTGTATATTTCTACAGTAAGTTACTTTCTCAGTCATGCTTTTCTTTTCTGAATTTTGCTTCAATTCATTATTAACTACGCATGAGATGTAAGCAACCAGTTTCTAAAAGAAAACAAAAGCTAATTTTAATACAGGGGCTGCTTGATCCCTCAAAGCAGGTCAAAGTTGGGATAATTATGGGTATCTGACTGATGTTCAGATGCTTACATTCCCTGATGAATCTGTAACTAACTCTATGTGATGGAAATATCTCACATTATTCTTGTTTGCCAGCTTGCAATGTCATTCCAGATGGCAAACACAAAAATAGCATGAAAAATTTCTTTCTGAAATGCAGGCTCTAAAAGGGTTTTGTTAGTCCTACAACAGATTTTCCAATATGTTCCAACTGTCCACTGCTTATTAGTATAAAATACCCCAACAGGAGTATCTTGTAGAAACTTTGTTACAGTAAATTTCAGGCAATTACAAATTTAATTAATGGTTATTTCTAAAAGTATATTATTTTCTTCACCACCCCCATAAGAAATCTACCATAGCTGAGTTTTATATTTCTCCTTGATGCTGCTCTCATTAGAGTAGGAGTATCTTTAGAGCAATAGAATTGTAAAGGTCTGAGTTGTTAACATGAAAGTGGGACTGCTTAAATTTGATTACTGTGTTTAATGAAGTGTCACATTTATTTACAAGATGACATGATGAATCACATTACAGTTATTATAAATCAGCCTATAAGAATGGACAAATGGTTCAATAAAGCGATGCATTTACAAATCTAAGATGAACGCATTTGGGGTCATTGTCATATTTCCCCTTTTAAAAAAGGCAGTGCACGGTTTGCTTTACCCCAGGAGCTAAACTGGCAATTTGTTTAAAAAGGTTTGCATTTCATTCTGCACTACACATTCTGTCTCACTGGCCAAAAATGTTAGCTCATACACATGGACAAATCCAGTGCACCTCAATATACACATTAAGTTTATATACATATCCCTCCAACCTGAGATTTTTTTTCTGCCACATCCCACGCTACACACAATACTTTCTGGCAATCCCCAGTTGCACATGATTTCTCCATTTGCCAATGCACTGAGTCCTAAAAGTCTCAGGACTCTAAAACTGACAAGGCCCAAACAATCCCATGAACATCATCCTTTATATTAAAATCAAATTTCGTCTGTGTGCCTCAGACTGTTGCTCTTTGGCACTCTCACCCATTTTCCCTCAGTTATGACAAAAGTGGTTTGAGTTGCCTACAGCCTGAAAGATCTAGGAATTAAATAAGAAACCATCCATTTTCTTCCCCCGCCTTTGCAACGTTCATTAAAAAGGTCTTAGTTCATTTCCAAATGAAGGAAATTGGCTCATTTGTGTGCAGCACGCTCTCTCTGCCTGACTTGCAAAGGAATTTGTTTGAAACATTTTTTGCAGCACATTTCTGTTTATTCGTGTTTGCCCTGAAGAAATGCTAATGCAGGTTCATTGCGTTAAACAGGCCTGATAACGTTTGAGTGCACTCACATATGTGTGGACTGAAAAACAGTCACATATTGTGGGGGGGTGGAGAATATGTGTTTATGTGTGTGCATGTGTATCATTTGGGTGTTGGGGGGAAGCTTCCAAGTGGCTGAACTTACGCTTTTTCATGCCACATCTGCATTTAGCTCTTTTTGAGTGACAGGTGTACATGGATGCCACATCGGCTGCCAATATGTTATGAGACCATGGTAACAATCGCTCATCTCTGGGGAGCTGTGCTGCCTCGTTCCTCACTATCAGACATGAAAGAAATAATTTCAGGTGCCAGAAAAGGAACTGTGATAAAAGAAAACATTTCGGCTTTCATGGCACCGGAGTTTGCCCTGAGGCAACAGCTTTGATAAAAAAAAGTGTCTCTTTCTTTACATTCACAATTAATCCATGATTATCTACAAGCAATCCTTTGGCCTATAGGATACTGACAGCAAAGTTGATTTTTTTTTTTAAATTCCTTGTTCACCTCACTTCTGATTTCCCTGCCACATGCACCTATTGTATCAGACAACTCTTCAAATCCTGCTGAAGCTAAAGACAGCTTTCTACCCTCACTTTGAGGAAGTCATGTAGATATCAGACTATCTGTCTAGGATAACTATTGTTAGCGGAAATATTAACATATAATGTTTCTTAAATTGCATTTTTAAGAGAGATATAAAAAGGGCTATTATATCACATGTAAAAGGTGAACCGAGCACCCTTTCCCTTGGCATTGTGTCATCCACTAAAAAGGAAACTTTGGAACAGTTTAAAAAAGCAAAACAAAGGTTCTCCTTCCATAAGTGATATCATTCTTTTATCCATTAATCCTGTTTTCACTATCCGTATGTTGGTGCCAGGATTGCTTTGACTGTCAGGGCTAAGCCCCTAATAGCACATGGGATGAAGTCACCCTGACACAAGAGGAAGACTAGAGGTTATACTTTAATCTTTCTTTGGACTTCTGTATGTACATACGGAGTATACAAGCTCTGCCAAGAAGTTCATTTTTCTACTGGATTGGATGGTAGAACAGTGAGTGAGGATTCCTCTCTGTTCCACTCTTTCCTCTTGTGTGGCATTTTTCTTTGAGGGAGAAGATGAGCAAAAGCAGTTCTTGTGTTTCTCAGAATAGAGTGATTATGGGGGCTATTACTGTGGGACATCTTATCACAGGCAACCAAGAGCATAGGGGTTTCTAATGCATACTTCTATATGTTCAAGAGCCATGTAAATGTTGCAAGTAGCATATGCCTTTGCATAAATTCCATTTAATAAATTAAATCCAATAATTCAAGTGCATGCTATATTAATGTTGGGTTGCTTGAGACCCATCTTGTCCACTCTTTAAATTCTTCAGAGAATTCTTCCATTAATTTTACAGAGTACCATCATTTTTCAAAAACTTGAGACAAATCTATATATTCCTTTTTACACAATAGAGCCGATTCATTCTAAGGTCAAACTGTCTTCCATTGCCATAAGCCAGGGTAGGCAGCATAAAGACTGTCTGAAGGAATTTATAGCAATACAAGGTATGTAATCTCACCTGGATTTCACATCAATGTAACGTTCTCAGCCAAGTGCACCTACTTGTGGGGTGTGGCCAGGAGAACTGGAAAATATCATGTTTCAGCACACTTCTTGGGTATTGGCAGGTATCCTTAATTTAATGCTGCTTTCCTTTGGTGGTAAATCCTTTGTAGCAAACCCCCAGTTTTTCTTTTTTTTAAAAGAAATATAGTCCCTCCCCTTCCCCTAACCATTCTGACTTTCTCTCTGTCCTCTCTACCCCTTGTAAGTGATTACAAGTAATACTAGGTAAGCTAAGCTAAGTTCTTGTACTCCCATATTGTAATAAGCCTGGGCATACCCCTGCCACTAGGGTCATAGAAGATCTGCCCATATAAAAAGGGGCAGTGAAGACTGACCCAGTGTGACGCCCCCTCCATCTGGACCAGCACCATGCCACACCACCTATCCAGCCAGAGGCCCTGCTGGTGACCCCCCTCTGGAGAACACCTTGCTGGAGACAACCCTGACTGCCCATCAAGGATCAACTTACAGCTTGGATAGGTAGCTATCATCCCCATCCCCACCCTCTCTTCAACCAAGGACTTGGACTCTGTTTCTCTTCCCTATCTGGACTCCAACCCTTCCACTGAGCCGCTTTCTCCAGCTATCGTGTGTGTGTGTGTGTGTGTGTGTGTGTGTGTGTGTGTGTGTGAACCAATAAGTTTATGGGGCAATGTAGTGTGTTGTCTGTTTAATAAACCTGTTATTTTGAAACCCTGAGTTGGGTTTTTGTCTGTTTCCTGACTCTTTCCTCCTTGCCACCACTTATCTGCCCCCTGATCTCCCAGCTTTCTGCCTCAGGTCCCAGCCCCAATCGCCCAAACTTCTGCCTGTCTCTTTCCTGGCTGTCTCCTCCTTGCCACCGGGCTTTTTCCCTTGCTTCCACCCCAGCACCAGTGACCTTGAGTAACCCGGGGACCACTTGACCTTAAGTGATCCCAAGGCTCAGTTCCTCAGCCCACCTTCTCTCTAGTCTACTGGTTCTAACCCTGGTTCCAGCAACTTTCACTCCCTACACTTTCACTCTCTCTCACCTTAACCTTTCTCTATGTATCCCAAGTACTCCAAGCACACACATATACACACCGTATTATCCAAGTTAGGAACTTACCTGTGTGTATGTGTAGGTGGGTGTCACATGTGTGAACTGGTGAATATATATGTCATCGTGTATGTGATATACAAATTAGTGATCTGTGTACTGAGTATGTGGGTATTGACAACTGATTGTTGTCTAATTTTCGGTGTGTGTAGTGTGTATGTGCTTGAATTGGTGATAGATATGCATTTGGCTAGGCTGGTAATCTTGGCTGTGTATGTGCCTGAGTTGGTAATGTGTGTGTGTGTGTGTGTGTGTGTGTGTATGCACAATTGTGTGTCATCCTCCCATCTAACAGTGCAATTCTGAGATCCTGAGGGTAGGCCTGACCTCACAGAGCAACACCTTCATAGAACACAGTAGCCTCCACACCAGTGATTGAGGACACAGGTTAACGAGACCCAACCTATGATCATGCAGCTTGTTTAAAGCTGCATGAATGTAGATCTGGTTCAGCTTGTGAAGACACTCACAGGTGCTGGGAGCTATGCCAAGAATCCAATCTAGGTGAGTTGGGAGGGAATGGTGGGTAGGACTGGGAGGGGCTTGTGGGGTGGAGGGAGGGAGTTGTCCATCCAGGTGTGGGAGAGTCAGGGGGCTAAAAATAGTCAAGTTAAGGGGTAGGAAAGGACAGTGCTGGGGCATGCAACTGAACTTTTTCAGTTCCAGGCTGTACTCTAAACATGTACATACATTTGACATTAGATTAGACTAACCTATTCCTGATCTGACTTACTTTAGCCCTCAGGTGAACTACGATAGCTTGGACTGGACATTTTTTGGCCCAATCTAACCTCCCCAAACATCTGTACAGAACAACACTTAGATTGACCTAACCCAATTAGGTCAATCTAAGAGTAACATCTGTACATACTTAAGCTTATTATCTACTTGCCTCTTAGTAGGGACCTACTTAATTCGTGATTTTACAGAAACTGTGAAATCCACAGTTGTCTGTGAAATTAATTTTAAAAAGACTTAATAAAAATAAATTGCTGGGCTGCTCAATGGGAGCCAGCAGTCCTTGCTGCCTCACAGCCCACCTGAGAAGGGAAGGTGCAGGCTGGCAGGGTGGCATGAAGGGCAGCCAGCAACCAAGATGGTGGCCACACTCTCATCCCCCCCCCTCCCCCTGCTGGGGCCTCTCTGCCAATCAGCAGTGAGGGGTGGGGCCACCAAGAAATCCCTGTGATATTGGCTCCCTGTGCCACAACTAAGCCACAAAATTCCTCTGTCTGGTTGCAAATTAAGTATGTCTCTACTTATAAGTGTAAAATATTTTGACTGACCACAAATCATTTATTTTTGCCTTCTGCAGAGACTTGCCAGGGAGTAAATCCTTCTGCATTAAGCAGAATTTAATTTCTGATGGTGTGATAAATAGATTTACTTTCTTATGTTACCATAGTAGCAAAAAAAGAGCACTGTGTTCTGATAGAATATAAGGCCACTGATTTGGCTGGAAGTTAAGTCATAAGGGGTGAAATTATGGCCCCACTGAAACTAATCAGAATTTGGATAACTCCTATGATGCTCAGCATTTTTTTAAATCTTGTAACTTCCTGTGGCCAAAGGGTCCAAGACACCTTTAAAAATCTGTCCGTTAACCTTAATTGCTCAAATGTGTCCTTTAACTTTCAGTGCTTCAATTTTTGGATGCCTTGTTATAGACGGCTTATTTTCAGAGAAGCTGAGTACCAAAAACTTTATTTTGAACATCCAAAATGACTTTATTTGAACATCCAAAATTACTTTATTTGAACATCCAAAATTAGTCATCAGTTTAAAAATATAGCCCTTCATAACTCTATATCTCAGTTTCTTTATCTGAAAAATGGAGGTAATTTCTCTTACCAACTTGTAAAGAGCAGTTTGAAATGTCTATGTGCATGCTAACAGTTATTTAGCTTAATTATATGCTTTAACCACGACATAAGGAAAACATTTTTCTTCTTTTATACCTCAGTCAGTTCCTGATTTTTTGAGCCTTAACAAAGAAACTATGTTCTAGCAGGTTTTAAGGGCTACAACTCCCAAGAAATTATCTTCCCCAAGGGAAAATAACTTTCAGCAATGCTACCTACCTACCTACCTACCAGGATATATAAAATTGAGCAGTTTGTGCAAGGGAATAAATAGCAAAAACAAAAGAAATCATCTTGCTTAGAACTCTTGGCTAGGAACAGAAATTACACATAAACTGGTATAAGTGATCAGAAACCAGTTTAAACCTGTAACAGAACAGAAGTTCAGTGCGCACAGATTGGTTTCAAAATGGCTGAACACAGTTTAAGACAGACCTGGGTAGATACAGTATCAGACTTAACTGATGTAGGTCAAACAAGTCTATTGAACTGCTGTCCCAGATCCTCTCCTGACACAAGTTAAATCTTAGTTCCTGAGCAGCCCAGCATGCCATGTGCCCTCCACAACCTCCCTTCACAGGGCAGGTGGGCTAGCCTTAGCTGCACTGTCTGCTCCAGCCCAGCCAGGCCAGCCTGTTCCTGGGCTGTCATAGAGCTGAGGCAGCAAAGCCTCTACTCCTTAGCCTGCATCCTGCCTGTGACAGTAAGTCCAGTAGGGCAGGGGAGAAGGGGGAACAGAGCCTACCCCACCCCCAGCCCCAGCCCCAATGAACCCAGCTTCTGGGTCTGCTGCTGAGCATGCTGGGGACCACCCCCACACTCCTGTGGGATGCTCCATCTGCCCCACCATCGCAGCGTTGATGAGGTACCTGGTACCTTGAGGTATGTAGAAAAAAAATGTAAAGCTGTGTCTATGTCTGAATCGTTAAATCTCTCCGAATCTCTCTGAATCAATTTGGAGGGTTCTGATATGATTCAGAGAGATTAAAGGGTCTCCTGATTCAATTTGGATTTGGAGATTTGACCACCAAATTGAGCAAATCTCCGCCAAATTGAATCAGCGACTGAACCTTTGTGCAGCACCCCCCATGTAGGCAGCCCCTTAGCACTGAGATGGGGGCCCCTTCCCCTCCTTCTGCACTCCCAGCGGGACAGCAGGGGGTTGGGGGCATGTGCTGGGCAGCCACTCAGGGATTGTCCCAGCTTGGCTGGGCTTGTCCTGCCGTGGCAATGGCTAGCAGGCTGGGAGGTGTGCTCTAGCATACCCCTCCCCATATTTCTGGCCTGGGCCAGTGCAGGCATCTGCACTTTCCCAACTGAAAAGTGAATGTGAGTTCAGTTCATTATCGGTTCAATCTGTGCAGCTTAGAGAAACCTGCAAAGATTAAATCAATTCCTCCTCAGACTTTTTGACTGTCTGTACTTAGCCCTTAAGAGAAACATACTGGGAAGATTTCAGCTACTACAACTGTGGAAGCAATCTCTCTTTCTCTCTCTGTTTCCCTTTCTTCCTCTTCTCTGTCTATATCCATCTATCCATATGGATGGATGTCTCTCTTTGTTTATCACTCTCCCTCTCTTGCTTTTTGCATCAACATGCATCCTTGTCCAGTTTTATGTTACTGTCTTCTGACTAACCAACCAGCTATGCTTTTAAAGATGGTCTGATTTATGGAAAGGAATAAAAACAATCTGAAGGATAATAACAAACAGATTGGGGAGATGAAGGAATTATCAAGGAGCAAAACCCTAGCATGGCATTGCTAAGTTATATACTGATAGCGCTCTTTCTCTAACAAGGAGCGGCATAAAGCTAGGTAGCCTTTTTCTTAAAACAAAGCTAAGGGAGAAAAACAAAAAACAAAACCAAAGCAAAGCTTCAGTGTACGTGTTTCAGTTAAAAAAAAAATCAGGACATTGTGAGCAAACTGGCTCTGCAACGGATCGACAAGGGTTTATTATTCTGTGCAGCACTCAATCAAATGTGGCCCCTATGAACAGAGAGTAATGTTGGCGAATCATCCTGGGGGCTTTTTTTCTGTGTGTGAGTGGTATCCATCTGTCAGCTGTCAGTGCCAGTGAGAGATATACAGAGCTGTCACTTCTTGTCAGCCAGCATTTGTGAGGCCTTTTGCAGCTGCTACACAACACATACTGTCCTTATTGAAGGCCGGCAAGGAGTATTGGAGAAGATTCTGCTGGGCAGAGTGAAAAAGGGAAAAGAGATGTCAGGGCCACTCTAGGAGAACAGTTTTGACCTATTGAAGATTTTAAGTTAAAGCTCAGAATTCTCTCCTTTTCTGAATATTAGTAATAATAATAATAAAAGGCACAGAGAAAACTGAAGTAGTAGCATAGCTATCTGCTCTGTGTTTGAAGATTCCAGGTAGGTATTGTGTTCCTATTGATACCCAAGGAATCCCTAATAATAAGTGGAATGCAGGTAACCCTCAGATATTGCATCTAAAGTGGGGAACAGGTTATAATAAATTTTGAAGACTGAAATGGAGTACTATGAATGAAATAAGAAAGGGAACAAATATTATTACTCCACCTTAAAAGAATCCCCCCACCCCCCTGCTCTATCCATTGCACTCTTGGGAAGGAAAGTATATTATATTTGTGCACTAATATATATCTAATATTAATCTTCTCTCTCAGAGATATAGTAACATATTTTTCAGGAGGTTCTGGGAGATATACTTGGCTATGGTATGGATTTAAGATTGAGCCAAAACTCAGGTTTCAAGGCACTGAAGCTTGTCAACTGTTTTTGCAAGATTTTGACCCAGATGTTGGAAGTCTCTTGAGATCTGCTGTTTTTGTGAGTTTCCCTCTACCTTGGGTTGTATTAAAACTAGGAAAACAAAACAAGAAGCTTTCTGATTTGGGATATGACACTGGCTCTGATTAATGAGGACTATTAGTAAATCACGGATTTTGACTCTAGACCTCTTGAACTCCAGGTTGCATTGGAGATTCTAGATTAGGACTCTTCTTTGGTGTAATAATCAGTAGCAGTAAGAATTGGGATACTTTTTACAACTAAATGATCCTAACTGTAGAACCCTACTGTGCAAGTTTATACAGCTGCTCTTGCATCAAAACAAAACTACCATTGCCAAACTGCCGAAGTGGGAGACAGCAGGGTTTGAAGGAATGAGCACAGTAGGTGCATCAGGAAGTACTAAATTCTACTCTCTTCTTTTCCATCAGTTTTCCTACTAGCCTCAAGCTAGTCATTTCCTTTCTCTTCCTCTGTTTCCCATTCAGATGATAATATTTAATTACCTACTTCAGAGGGGCTCTGTGGTGGCAAATATTCTCAGAATTCTAGAGAGCTTCATGTGTAAGTAGCAATTTATTTTTTGTCTGAGATCATACTTCACATTATAGCTATGACTTAAGCTGTAACATCATAAAAATGGAATAATGGAGCAGTAATAATAAAAAAAAATGATATGGAGGATTTTATGACCATTTACTTGCAGTATGAGATAGACATATGCCTAAATTTAGCCAAATTGTGATTATAAAACTAGCGTGTATTGACAAGATATTTCTTAGACATGATTTTGTTCTGTATAGGTTAAATGAACAACTTTTCAAAGACCAGGTATGAAAATAGTTTGGTTAAACTAATCTGGGCCAAAATTTTTCAATGTGGACATCACGTTTCCAAAAAAAAATATGGATATACCTATTTTGGATAAACTTGCATTTGTGCATATAAATGACTTAGCCAAATTCAAGACTCTCTCTCTCTCTCTCTCTCTCTCTCTCTCTCTCCCTCTGTGTGTGTATGTGGTGTACCTGCTTTTCTTTAAAGGGTGCAATCAAGTGGACTGTTTCAAATCTGATATTTCGTTAAATAAGAAAAGAAGCTTGTCTCAGAAATTTAAACCAAAGGATCTACTTTTCAGTAGTTAAAAAAAGAAATACATAGTACAATTTTTGTGCAAGTCCCTTACCTACAAACAAACTAATAAATTATTACAGATCACTTGTTAAATATATTTTCCTTAGACAGCTGCAAACTGGAAATGACAGAAATCTCACTAAGCTTTCATCTACACTCTATTTTGTTGTTGTTTTACTATTAAAACAGGTATATAGGTATATAATGAAACTTTATTAGTGTGAAAACATATTAAGTAGTAAAAAGGTGCTTATACCACTATTGCTCATCCCTATTAATACAGGAGAATAAGCTGTACTGGTATCAGGCATCTTAATATATTGGACACACAAAGGGAAACTTGGTTTTGCACAGGATAACAATGCCAGGTAAAAAAGATCTGAAATAATATTGAGTTGTAAAGTGAATATAATGTGTATAACAGCAGGAGGAACCAGGGGCAGTCTGCAGAGCTATGCTGACTGTTAATTTGGACTACAACTCCCAGAAACGTCCAGAGGCTAGGAGGCAAGGGAAAAAGGAAGAAGAAGTTTGAGGAAGAGAGCATGCATATAGAACAGAGGTTGGCAACGTATGGAGGTAGCACATGAGATGATTTTGACTGGCATTCATAGGTGGAGGAAGAAAAATAATTTGGGCAGGGTGGAGCTGAGCTTGTGCACGTGCATGTGTGCACACCCCCTGTCCTCCTCAGGCAGGAAAGTCTGCGGGGGAAGGGGCAGGAGAAGGGGAAAGGGCTGTGGGAGGAGCAGTGTTGCCCAGTGCTGTGCCAGGCCAAGCTGGCAGTGGGTCGGTACGGCTGCCTCCATGCCCCCAGCCCCACACCACCTGGGGCGGACCAGAGCCAGGGGCAAAGTGGGGCCAGCCTCAGCTGCGCCACCAGGCTGGAAAGGAAGAAGATCCTGGGACCCCTGCATCCTCCCCATCAGACCTGCACAGTGGGGGTTGGCAGAGCAGGGCATGGGACAGAGTCACGGCTTGTCCAGAGGGGTGCAGGACAGAGTCGTGGCTCATCCAGGGGGCATAAGGAGGGGTGCATGCCTTCTGGGAGGCATGGCAGATGCATGACCCTGGATCTACATGGGGCAAGGCAGGCTGCCACTGCAGGCTGAGGCCAGGGCAGTGCTGGGCTCTTCCCAGTGCAGGTAGGGGGGCACGCTGTGCTCCAGGTGGGTGGTGGTGGTGGTGGAAGGGGGGTCAGGTGGGCTATGGTGAATCTTGGGGTGGCTGCAGCCCCCACCCCACCTTCATCCCAGTGCTACTGCCACCTGCAAAATGTATTACTGGCACACAAAACCTTAAATTAGAGTGAATAAATGAAGATTTGGCATGCCACTTCTGAAAGGTTGCCAACCCCTGCATATAGAACCTGGTCAGCCCTATGCAGAAGAGCACACAATGGAGCTGGAGATCTCAATGGCTTAGTCACCCAGGACTTGGGGGCAGCTTCAGGCTGCTCTTTGAACACTCTAGGGACTAAAGGCTTGTTTGGGGATACCTCTGGAGGTGCAGGGTGGGGGGCAGGGAGGGGGTTGTAAATTAAGATAATGAGTGAATGCTTACCACAGTGTTTATTCTTTACCTGTTACCTGTTCCTTTCCTTTGTCCCATTGGCTTGTAACCCTGACCTTATGATTTTCTGTATGAAAGTGGTGGCTGCATGGTTGGCACAAAGTCAGCAGCCAAGACAAAGCCAATTTGGAACCTTTGGAAATTCCCTCCCATACAGAGAATTTTGGCTTTTTTGTGAAAAGCTGAACTGTAAAAACTGAATAGGAATTTTAATTCGGGTTCTCTATGTCCCTGTTTTCTTTTATGGACTGAACTTGGTGGCTGGAGTACATTTTGCCCAAGCTCCACATTTTCCCTTCTTAATGGGTCAGTGCGACACACTGTGGAGTTGCCCAGCCTGTTCATTATGAGCAGCAGGGCCATGGGCCCAGAGCTGCTGCTGCTGCAACCACTGTGGTGTGGCTGGGTTGGAGACAGAGCAACTGTGTGCTCCATGCCCCAGATCAGAGCAGGCCTGGAGCCAGGGTTGGGGCTGGAACTGAAGCTGCAGCCAGAGTCAGAGCTGGGGGGTAGCCAGCACTGGCAGGGGGCAGAGGATGTCGGGGGCAGATGGTGGGAACAAGTTCCAGACAGTATGGTGGGCTGCAGGCAGGAGGGGGCCAAGTGGCAGGGGGGTGGACATCATGGAGGCAGGTGCTGCTGGGATGGCAAGTGTGAGGGGAGACCAGCAGTGAGGAATAAGGGGCAGGGATCAGGCTACTTGACTCCCCTGCTGCCTGTTTCCACACTACCTGCCCTGCTGCAGTTGTGGGGTGGAATGAATTTATGATGACCCTCCAATAAGTAGATTCTGTAGATGGAAAATTATAATGAACGTGTAAGTTTTCTGTGTGTAGAATCTAACTGTTGTGGGGGGGGGTCATCTTAAAGTCAAAGTCATCTTGAATTTGGGTAAAGGTGGTAATGCTGGTGTGGCTTAACCTCTGTCATGGCTCACCAGTTACTATTCAGCGGAAGGTCTGGCAGCCAGCGACAGGGGTTAAGTAGTGGTGGTATTAATTCTTTGGCTGCCAGTGCTGATGTGCTTGCTCTGACATATATGGTGAGAAGCCCTGAGGACTGGATCCAGATGTAGGTCACCTAGACTGCAAAGAGCCTCACAGTCCAGATCTTGACTGTGGACCCAAATAAGTTGGATGCCCCTGACTAAAGGCATAAGACTTAAGTTCCTGCAAGCTGCTAAGTGCCTCTTGGGAGATACCAGTTCAACAGTAGGTGAAGATGCTTAGCACCACATAGAATTTACCTCTTAATGAACAGTATTGATAGAAAGATAATGGAAAGCATATCTCCAAACTGGGTAATGAAAAAGAAAAGGCTCCACATTTTCAGTCAAAATTACCAGTATACACAAAAACTTCTGGGTCTTAGGAGTAAATCCTTTAGAGTGAACCCTCTGGAGGTTGCTTCATGCCATGGTCTCAATC
This sequence comes from Crocodylus porosus, assembly GCF_001723895.1. Lineage (NCBI taxonomy): Eukaryota > Metazoa > Chordata > Crocodylia > Crocodylidae > Crocodylus > Crocodylus porosus. The sequence continues at coordinate 166,957,319 of NW_017728886.1, read as the reverse complement.
AACAAAGCAAAATTGACTGGATTACAACAGATTGCCTTATAAACATTATTTTTTCCTGGGGGAGAACAAGAGAAATGTGCTGCTTCAGAAATGGGGGAGGATGATAGGAGTTATCATGATTAAGAAGCACAAGAGCCTGGGGATCTTTATAAACTTAGTTATTCTCAGGGATAGAAAGTGACAGGCCTGAAGTAAATTGAGAGTGGAGAGGTGAAACTTGTTTACAGCAAGCTGGATCTAACATCTATTTTGGTGGTAGCTCCTGGTGGAAACAAAAACACTCCACATTTTTGTTCTATCACAGTCAAAATACCACTGTGCGCTGAACTAAATGTAACAAAGCTATTGTGATATTTCTGATTTGTGTTGATTACATATTTGAATGTTTCATACCTCTCAGTGACAAAATATGGAACATCATTTCTTTATCTGGAAAAAGGGGTGCAAACTTATGATATTTTGTACACCCATTGATCTACAAAACACACTTTACTTCAATCTTCCCCCTTGACCCCAATTTTTCCTTTCTAATCATATGTCCATCTTTCCACTAGACACTCCATTCTGCTCAGACTGTCTGCCTTTCCCCCGGTCACTTTACTACCCTCCACCCATTTCTCCCATAGTCATGATATTGTCTGTTTAAAACTCTAATTTATCTGGTTCCCCAGTAGATAGTCTAACAAAATTGGTCTTGTCACACTGAGCTGGCAGAAGAATATAGTAATAACTGGATTAGGGAGCCATATAAAGGAAGCTGAAGGAGGCAAAAGCAGTATAACTGGGTTTCAAGGCACAGATAAGATGTAAATGGTGACCAAAGAACATATGTAGTTCAAGCCAAGACAGGTATTAGGCATTTGAGCTGAGTGTTTGCAGGAGTCAGACATGTCCAGTAGAATAAATTATTTTGATGAGTAAGGTTAGGGCCTTGTTGCACAGTAATTCTGAGCAGAACCTGGAGCCCTTAACACCTGGATAGTCAGCACATTAACACCTGAAACTAGTTTTAAGTACTCATTAAGTGACTCAGGTTTATCTCTGATCAATGGTACCCAGCTCATGATACACTAAGGTGTAGCCACTCTAGGCTACTCCTTAATGTAACCCCCCACTTGGACCCTCCCCAACTGACCCAGATCAAGCCCACTGTCTCCCCACCTTCCCAGCACATCAGCTCACCACTGTCCATCTGTCCCCCCTTGCTTACTTTTCTCTGCCTGCCTGTCTGTTCTAGGGGAGCAGGCAGGGAAGGGTTAACCTGCCAGCTTGATACCACCACTGCTGCTCTCTGGGACAGCTCAGCCCAGAGAAGAGCAGGAGCCTGGCAGCCTGGCAAGCAGGTTAACCCTTCCCTGCCCACTCCCTTGGGGCAGACAGTGCTGGCAGGCATAAGAAAGCAGGGAAGGGGAGTGGGAGGAGCCCCTCGGGGGGTGGGGACATGGGCAGAGGGGAATTCTGAAGGGCACAGGGGAGCCCCAGGCAGCAGAGGGAAAGCTCAGAATGGGAGGGCGGGATTCTTATATTTCAGTCCTCAAGACCTCTGCTGGCCTGAACATGTGACTGCTCCAAACTTGAGTGAGTACTAACACCCATCAACATTTGTGTATCTCACAGTGTAACATGTAACTAGGCTCTCAGGCCAGTGGTGCTCACCTTTTTCCCTGGTAGACCAGATGGATGGTACCTGGTTTGTCTGCAGGCCGGACTGGGCCAGTGGTCTCTATCCAGTGCCCAGGCCAGGCCATGTGGGAACCATAGGGATACACAGAGGGAGTTGGTGGACAGGCCCAACACTACCCCACAGGAGAAAGATGCCAGCACCACAAGGTGAAGAGGTTGTGGTCCAGTCCCAATCTGGCCCACAGGGAAGGCAGGGGGCATGATCCAGCCCCAATCCAGATGCAGGGAGGAGGGGGCATGGCCTGGCTTCAACCAGCTGTGAGGGGTTTGGGGTTTGGTAATTTGACAGAGAGGAGCATGGTGCATTAATGCCCACTGCTCCCCCAGCACCAAATTTCCAGACCCTGGGGAGGCCTGGGGGCCAGATATGGGCTTCAGGCTACAGCCCATATTTGGCCTGAAGGCTGGAGAATGAGCACTGCTGCCTTAGACATTGGAGTAGGATTCTTAACACATAATGCAGCTAGAGTAGGGGCTATAGATTTAGGTCTTATGACAATAAAGCAGCTGAAAAATGAACAGTAGAGACATCTCAGTGGGGAACACACATGCAAGAAATTGAGGGTACAATCAGACAGCAGACTCATCCACAAAATGACCCACTTGTTATATATCCCACAAAATGCAGGCAGTTGGAAGGTAAATTCCCTCTTCAGCTTCATGTTCTTGGAGATACCTCAAAGAATTGTTTATAGTATATATTGAGTTTAATATCTCACAGGTTTCCTTACTCACTTGATAACACCAGGGAATGCAGTGAAAGAAATTTTCACTTTGCATGCCTGAGAAGTCTTTAGCAGGACGAGTGTGAATATCAGTGGGCAGAATCTGTCTCTAAGATTTATTTGATATGTGCAGTTCTGTAATTGTGCAAAGTCCTGCAGGTACAAGGAAAGTGCACTGAGGAAAAAGATCTGCTTGCATTATGCATCTTACCATGAAGTAAATCTGTTTTATTTCCTCAGAGAAACAGGAAACAGGCAATGATGAATCTAATTACAGGTGGGCTGGTAGCACTTCTGGGCATTTTTATACATGCTCCAGGAGGCACGGCACAGGGTGCTTTAATTAGCAAGCCGCACTAATTAAAAAAGCCCAAGCTTCATGTGTATTAGCGTCCCCGCGCTGAAAAATGGTAGTGGGGTGCTTTGAACTAAAGCTGATTCAATGAACTTTAGTTCAAAGCTCTCTGCCACTATTTTTCATTGTGGGGAACACTGATACATGTGACACTAAAGTCAGTAGGAGCACATTTATTTCTGTTCTCCAGCAGACTCAATTTATTGAGTCTGTTCCGATGTGCTGAATTTCCAGCGCATCAGAGCCGACTCCTTGCACGTGTATAGGAGCCTTCTTTTATTCAGATTGCCCTATCCTTCCCATAATAAGAACCTGTTTTCAGGTTGAGCTTGAGCTAAAATTTTCCATGCCTGAATTCAATGCTTTTGCATAATTTCAACAAACCGGTTTAGTCCATTCTGTACACATCTACATGAGATTTTTACTGCAGAGCTGACTAATTATCTCCTTAGTAAAGTCTTAGCATCTACATGTGCACCCCTATTATGGCACAGTAAAATAATAAACACTGCCACAGAATAGAACTTGTCAACACAAGTACTATCCTACAGCAACATTATTTAGTGCAGTGCAATGCATGTGTAGATGCTGATGAGCCTTGCTGGAGCACAAGGGTGCTTCAGTGCAGGGGTTGCCTGCCAGCTAGCTCTACAGTGGAGCACCCCTGTGCCCCAGATAGCCTCTCTGCAGCACATTGATCCAGGCTGAAGAAGCCCCAGGCTGGGAAACAGACCCCCCAAGGCCAACTGGGGCTGCTCCAACCCAGCTCAACATGCTGCAGTCCTAGGCACTTGTGTAAATATGGTGCCCATGAGCATGAACTCCAGCATGAACTGCACCAGAGTTTATTGCTTCACATTAACAGCATGAGCAGATGTGCCCACTGAGAAGGAAGCAGCTTGAGGTCTTAGCTCCAGAGGTTCCTAGATCCATTCCCTAGTATGGCAGCTCAGAAAACAGTCATCACATGTGTAGGAGCTCAGACCCACATCTGTGCATACCTAGAACCCTGGACTGTGTGCAACATGGACATAGATTGGATGTAGCTTAAGTGGACTTTGCCTTTCCAAACTGCCCCCATATTTAACCAACTAAATTAACCGTAGCTAGTACAGTATGCTTCTTGTGTCACTAAGTACTAACTACTTCCCTACCTTGCCTCTCCACTTGCAAAAATCAAAGTCCACTGATGGCTTATTGCTGTGTGAAGGGTTGGTTTGGAATAGTTTGGTGGTTGTCTGGATATAAATATGCTATGAAAGGCATTACAAACAAGTTAAGAGTAACACATCATCACATATTTATTTATGCTACATTTACATTTAAAAAAATATTATGATTTTTAATCATTGTTATGGTCGTATTCTTGGATCTTATCCCTTTTACAACCAAACTGCCTTATTTACGATGTACTGCAAATGGGGTAAAAGAACTATTAGAACAAATTTGAAAATCCCCTCTATAAATCACCTAAGATAGCTGCTCTTCAATGCAACAGAAACACGTTAAAAAGTGACCAATCAGTATTCAAAATGTAAACATCCATTTAGCAGGTTGTAGCTATCAAAAAAACAACCATTAAAAGACAGGAAAATCAGAATTAAGGTTGAACTTAAAAGGAACTTAAGACAGATGTTAGGCCATGACTTCAAGGAAATAAGTACTAGTAAGACTTAGTCCTAGTAAGATTTCATTGGATACTAACCAACATTTTTTCAGTCACTGATAATAAATCAGTGTTTCCTATAAATGGATAAGGTGATCTGACATTCTGATTTGTATAGATTGTCTGAAAAGGGATTTTATTAAAGTGGTTTGAAAATCTTAACCATGAACTTGTATAGTTTTAGATCTCTAGATTCTTTTTCTGGTTAGTTTTAATTCTGAACTTCTTGGCTATTTGTCCTTTTGATCATTAAGACTACTTGCAGACATTAAAAAAAATCAAAACAAAACCACGCTGTACAGGAAGATGTAGCATGTTACGTCACCCTGGGGTCTGTAAAGATCAGGCACTTCAGCAGAGCTTTTTCGGTGCTTTTAGCTAAAGCTGATTCAATCAGCTATTAGATAAAACTTCCAAAAATGCCCCATCGAGTGCCCAATCTTTACAGACATCAGGTGAGCTGGGCTGAAGTAATACACTGCCTGTTCTGGGCATGTGCAGGGCTTGGCACAGGAAAACATTGAGTTTAAGGTAAAGTGTTATGGGGGTAGGGGAGGCAGTTACATCTGAAAGCACCTAAAATGACTGATGTAGACTTCTTTAACTTTAACAAACCATTTTGTCAGGATTTTAAATTGTTTATAAAAAAATCTTGCTTTAAACCCCCACCACCAACTTTCAGCTGACACAAAGGGAGAAGCAACATTCAGTATATTCTAACCCTTTGTATATATCCACACTCACTTTTTGATTAGATCATTTTGGAAATCATGTAAACTTTTTGTCCAGTTCTAAATAAAGAATCCAGTGGAATAAAATGTGTGGTTCAAAGACACTGTTTTAAATTGGAAAGACCCCTATTTAGTAACCTAGCCCCAAAAGAAGATTCACATGGGTGGGCCCATGTTACTTAAATGGGAACTCAGATGGTAGAGTCCATGGTGTGATCATGATTGCCTATATGAGTCCATCTGCAGATCTGAGCTCTTTCTTCGTAGGTGGAGTCCATTTGAATGGACTGTTTAAATCTGTCATAACAGATTATCAATAAGGAGTTCTAAAAATAGCACTAGACAATACCAGTTTCCCATTTGGATATGCTTTCTATTTTCTGAATACATACAATCCACACAAAAAAGTTGTAGAGGATAATGTATACAAAACAACCTAACTTCACTTGAAACATGTCTGAACAGCTGTCTCCCACATGAGGCGTTATCTTTTTAAATGATTGCCAAAAAGAGAAATAAGAGTTGATGGTGTTAATATATACAGCAATCTAGCTTTCTTTGGCATCACAGCTGAAAGAAGAGATAGGTAAAGCTTGTACAGGAAAAAAATTAGTTCCTCCCAAATGCACGAGTGTTCATGTTGCCAATAAAGATGTCAACAATTTTGTTTAATGTAGTCACTTTGAACAGCATGGCATCAGAAGTAAAAGCATCAAAACACAAGACAGAAAAAATCAAGATCCATCAGTGTACCCAAGTTCCTTCCATACGCTCCTCACCAGCAGCTGTAGGATCTAAAATATGCGGGATATAAGCACCTAATCCTAATAGATGAGCCTAGCTCACACACTTCTCCAGGTATCTCCCAGTGTATCATGGGGGGAAGGACAGGGGATGGGAAAGAGAACTATAACAAATTAAGTTTTTACCAATAATGAATCCCTTTACAAAAACACAGAAAACAAACAAACAAAAATCACCCCCCCAAGCAAAAACACCCCCAGCTCATTTCTTTTGAACTAGTTCTATCTGAATTATTTTAGTTTTTCAGAAAACTGAAAAACAGTATTCTGTTGAAAACTACTTTTTCATTTTTCTGAAGAGAACCATGGTGAAAAGCTGGTTTCTGCCAGCAAGAATGATTCCGGTGAACTTGTACTTGGCAAAGAATGCAAAATTTTGAGAAAGCTATATAACTCTGAAGTCAATATAATATGAGCAATTTACTATAATTAACATGAATTACAACTAAAAACACTTTGATTTACTGTCAAAGCAATTATAATATAGAATCCGGTTCCGTGAACCATTAAGATGTATACGCGGGTAAATAAGAGTCCCAATGGTTTAAGTATATGTGCAACTTTCCATATGTGGTCCATTCAATCAAAGAAAGTTCTATGTACGTGCATGTATATATGCGTGCACATGCATGTGTGCACGTAACCAAAGTTTGTTCTACTGCTGTAGCCAAATATCTTTTCTCCCATCATCTTCCTATTGTTTGTTACCCACGTTGACTATGTTTAGGTTTTGATTTTGTAAACACACATGAATAACTTTTACTATGATTAAACTGATTACAACAAACAGCTTTATGTGCTTGAGCAAAGTTACTAAAGTGCATAAATGTTTTCAGGAAGAAGTTCTTAATGTAGCAGGCCAATTGTGTTCTTAGAAATTGTTTTCTGGACCTTAATTATCTCCCCACAACTAAAAAGTCTAGCTCCCATGGTTTTATAAACACTTACTGTTTCAAAGCAGATTTTCATGGAGGTTCAAATAAGCATACATGTCAACATCTGCCAGTTGCACCAGTCTATTATTTTGTTCCTCCATGTTGCTTTGAGTTTGTAGGCCTATAAGCCTTGATCCTACCTGAACGGTGACCTCCTCCTCTGTGAGATATACCACAGCAGTTACAGTCAGCTGAGGTGTTCAAACTAGTTTTTAAAGTCTACTGATCAAGGCAAGGATGTTCTCTGTGGAGGGTCCTCCATTGCGGGATTTGTTTATTTTTCCATGTTAGTGTGATGGAACCCAAGTTGGCTGATTTTTAGGGCATAGTACAAAATCAGTTCATTTTCTCTGGTATTTGAGAAGGGCGTGCCCTTTCTTCTGCTATCTTAAAAAGGTACATTTTTGCATATTTTAGTTAAATTATATCCATGCCTTCCTCAGACATGTGGAAGGGCACATTTTATACATTTAAAAAGAAGATAAATAAATCAACCAAATAAGTTGCATGTTTATCTTTCTCTCCCCTTCCACCACTGCTCCCAGGGGACATGTTCAGGAGAGAAGCGCTAATGTACAACATAACATAGAAACAGTTCAGTATGTCCCTTGGCTATTCCAGAATTGCTGACTGTTTGGGGGTAGTGATGTAATCCCTTCCAGAGTTACTCTCAGCATGGTAGTTTGGTTTTACAGACATAGTTTGGGGAGATTGGAGAGAAAACATTCCAGTCACAAGCCATCTCCGCTTTTCAGATCATACAGAAATCAAGAAATATTGTTTTGTCATTTTTTATATAATTTTTGTGGTTGGTTTCAGAGGAGGCAGTGAAATGGAAGCAAGTAGAAGTATAGTCTCTGGCTCTAGCCAAGTAGAGTGAAAGGACAGCTGTGCAGTGGAAACTATTTGCATGAGTAAGGTTTGCAGAGTATGAAGGCTTTTCCAATTGTATTCCATTTGTGTTCTGACAACAGCACTAATCTAACAGCACATTAAACGACATCTTTTCTCTTTTCCTTTTTTATTTTCCTCTTCCCCAAAGGAAGATTTCATTTCCCATCCAAAGTCTACCAGACTTCTACCACATTTTTCCCACCAGCCCTCACTAACAAAATACTTTGCGGACTTCTCAGGTTCTACAGACAAAGAAACCAACTCTGCCCAGCCAAAGACTCTCCATGATTTAAGCCACAGCTAACAGTAGGAGTATAGGGAACTAACTGGTTCCGTTAAACAGCAAGTAAAGTACTTCCAGGAGAGCTGTACATAAGGAAAAAATTCTTTACTGTCTAAGCCCCCAAGGCCTCCCTCCAGAAGTGGTGCAGGCACATACTCTGGACTCATTCAAGAAATGCTTGGATGCTTATCTTGCTGGGATCCATTGACACTAGCTGATTTCCTGCCCTTGGGGCAGGGTGCTGGACTTGAAGATCTTGAAGGTCCCTTCCAGCCCCAATGTCTATGAAATCTATGAATACAGTAAATACACTGGCCACTGTTGCAATTTTTATTAGACATAGCTCTCAACCCCGTTGAGTTTGCTATACTGCTAACAGAACCACATTGTTCAAATCTTTTGCACCCAGGCAGCACTAGAAGTGGGACTTTGGCTCGCTTCTTTTCCCTACCATGCTCTCTCCACCTCTACATTCACAAATGGCTAGCCATAGCCTAGCCCCCATGTCTTTTGTTCTGTGGACATCCATGCAGAAGGAGTGATAACCCAACTCATTTCCACTAGTCACCTAAGAAGGATTTGAACCTAGTTCTTTATTAAAGAAATACTGGAGCAACAACTCACAGTACCACCTACCCCTAGAGAATTAGACATTTTAAAAATCATGAAATCTAAGTCCTTTCATCTAGCAATGTTTGGAAGTGCTGTCCATTTCCCCTCTCTCCCATCTGGAAACAGTGTCATAAAATCAAGCTTGAGGTTACGCTTGTCCCCACATCCAAATCCATCACATATTATATAGCCTCTTGTGTTAGCACAAACATCCCTTAGAATGAAACTTTCCTATTACCATTTCCATTACAGAATCATTTCATCTGTAATAATTTTCCATCAGAGGCTGAAGAGGAGTCTGCCGCAGCTTTACCTGCTGTTCATACCAGGCACGATTGAGAGATACCATTTTTCTTTGTGCTTGAAACCAACAGGAGGAGGAAAAGGGTCTATAAATACAGCTGATCAAGGGTATTTTATATCTATCGCTGCAATGTGAAAGCCCACCTGTAACAGAATAGGAGACTGTGAAGCGGGGGGGAGAGATTTAAGGAAAATCAGGGCAGGATTAATCCTTCATGTTGAGCTGCTCTTGTAGCATACAGCAGTACAGTACTGCAGACTCTAAGGGCCATTATTCAAGGGTTAAATGTCACTCAAATCAACCTCATTATGAACTGAGGAATGGGGAGGGGCTGGGGGGGAAGATACTGCTTTCTTATGCATTTCAAATTGAGCTGCTCTGGCCTGGAGATGACCCGCCACACGATTTTTAAATTATCTCTGTGTGCGCTCTGCTTGTTTTGGAAATGCTCTAAATAAAAATAATGGACTGTCTTTTAATAAGTCTCATTGTGAAGATTCCACATATCAAACAACGCAGCGCAGCTTGGAGGCAAGCGACGGGCATGTGTGATCTAGCTGGAAGAGAGACAAATGGTGATGGGAGCAACTCCATCTAGGGACCGCTGACAAGAAAATGGCATTCGCAAACTGACACATCTGTCAGGGTGGAGAATATTGGCACCTGTCATGCAATTTCAGTCATGACTTTTAATAAAGCTGCTTTCCCTTAGGTAAAATTGGAACTTGACTGTAATATTAGCTGCAAGCACGTCTTGTTTTCCCCTTCAGAGCTCTTTTGTACGTGAGACGTTTCAAATGAATCTTAAAGCTGAAGTAATGATGTTTACTACTTCTTTCTTTTTTTTCCCCCTTTCTAAGTCTGGATTTGAAAGAGATGTTGTGCTGAGTTTTTTTCTTTGCAAGATGTCTCCCCTTCATCTACCAATACCAGATTTTTTTGTATGTGTGTGTGTGTTGCTTTTTTCTATCACTCTTTTTTTTTTCCTCCCCCTTTTCAGCTGGGCTGTTGTTTGAGTGAATTTAGCCTAGGGAAGTATGTATATCATAAAAACTGGGTTGGGATTTGTTGGCTGTCAGTCAATAAATCAGTCAGAGTTTAATTACCAGGCATGTGATGGGAAGCGGTGACAGGCACCAGGTCTGTTGGATAGCATTTCTTATGGGGCAGCCGCTACTAAAAACTAAGTTAGAGAGTGTATGTGCACGAGACGACGTCGGGCTGGGGTTCGGGGTGGGGGAGAAAAGAGGGAGGAGGAGGAGGATGGGGGAAAGGGAAAGTTGAGGAATCCTACAGCTGGAATCTACTATTATGAGAAAAAATGTTCGGCGTTCTTAAAACAAAGACCCTGAACAGTTGTTTCAGGAAAAAATAAGATTTTTAACTGAAGCGTTGCCATGTTTCACTTGAAATATGTCACTACTTCTGAGTGTTGTCTGATGCCTGTGCTAACTTATGCTGCACTAAAGTGTACCCCTTTGTTTAACACTTACAAACATGTTATCAGAAGTTGTTTTCTTTTTTTTAAAGGAAAGAAAATAACTACAGTTGAGAGAGCACATCAGGGGAGATGGGGCTGGAAGCAGCCAGAGAACTATTGTATTACAAAATGACATAATGTGTTAAAGGACCGTTCAGAAAGTGGGAGTAAAGTTTTTTAAATAAAATATGAAGGTTATATAATGTTCCCAATGAGGAAATCAATAACCTTTTTTTTTTTTTTGCCTTCCCCCCTTTTTGGCGACTTTCCAGGATGTCTGACCATAGAAATCATGTACAATTTTTTTTTTTCAAAGGCAATTCATACTTGACATGGTTTTTATTTTTGACTAGTGATGAGAGATGTCATCTTCTTCCTGTCATATGCCATGAAGCATTATGTGGAGATACCGCAGGATGTTTTGACTGAAAAGATGCTCTATTTTCTTTTAACTGTTCTCCTGTGGTGTGTCTCAGTGTGTGTTTCAGAAATCTTTTGTCCGCTTTAAGGAATTATGGGTAATGGATAAAAAAGTCTCTGGCTTGAGGTAGTGTAGCTGCTCCTCTACTGCAAAGCACTTGCCGATGAAAGCTGGGGAGTACAAGACATTTATGAAGGGAGGGTGAAATATCAGGAATTATGGGTAACTGAAAGAAAAGAACTGGTTACAAGTGAGTTTCACTTTATTACAAAAAATTAGCAGAGAAATCAAATGGTTCAAAATTCAAAGAAATAAATTTCACTTTGCAGGGTCAATTTTGCTTTAGCTAATGTCATGGAAAAGGAGGATAAAAACAAAGGTTTTTGTTTGTTCAGACTGCCTCAAAACTGCTAGCTTTTATCTTTTTTGGCAGCTTCTTGAACAGCTATCTCCACAACTTCTTCCACACAACTCTGTATGCATGGTGTGACCCTCATGAGCTCACCTGCAAGGCCTGTTCCCTGTTCACACTTACATAATTACTGAACACTTATTTACCTCTGTCATGCTGCTTACACTAAGCTAAGCTGACTTGTCTACTGTTTTTCCCTTGGCTTGTCTTCTGTCTACTGTTCTTAGACTGTGATCTATTTGGAGCAGAGCAACCTTCTTTAATGAGCATTTGGAAGATATATAGCAGATGGGGGCTCCTACCATAAGCATATAATAGTAACTCTAGACCTTGCAGTTAACACCTACTCAATGTACACGCTATCCAAAATATAGAGTTGGATTCGACAGCCTACCTTTACATTTTAGTCAAGTTTGGTGGTGGAGGAGGAAGGTATAGAAGGTGAACAAATGGGAAAATTTCACATCCATATCAACACTTAGGAATTTGGGGCTCTTACCTGTTCTGTTTTGTGAGCAAAGCATCTATTTGAAACCAAAATTGTTCTCCTCTTGAGCAGCACCTCTCACCTGAGCTAATCATTTTAAAAAGGAATGGTCTGGTCAACTTGAACAGAAAGACAAAAATGGATATTAAAACCCGTTCCTCTGAGTTCTTACACCTAATCCTTCTGTGGTTACTCATAGGTCCCAACTCAGGTCCTCTAATGGACAGCTGGGAAGCTCTGCTATCCTTCCAGTGTTAGCTTACCCAGCCTTAATAAACATTGTTTAAACAGTGTAATGGTAAAGTGCTTGTTAAAACAAAATTTATAGAGGCAGTAGCACCTTGTGGCTGTTAGGAATTCCATTCTGGGCAGGCCTCCAGCTGGAAGGATTCTGGCAGGGCTCCCCACAAACCCACCAGAAAGAAGAAGTCAGGGATCTAGAAAGTATCTCAGAGAGAGAGTGAGAGAGAGAGAAACTAAAATTTCATGAACGAAAACACCAAGTTTGTCTGACATGTAATGAATCACTTTTTGAAATTTCTTTCCTGTATTCAAATAGTGAAGCAGGACTAATGAAAACAACCCATAGTATCTCCTTTGATACGTTTACGAGCCAGGTTAAATGGCATAGTCACCTGTGACTGTAGGGGATTGAGTTACAAGTGAACTGTTTATTCAGGAGTTTCATTATTCTATATTCCTAAAGCTAAAACAAACTTCCTTTGTAAGGTCTAACCATAATCAAGGAGAGGCAGATCGCCTACTTTAGCTCATTATCTATGTAGGGTAGATAGGCAAGTAATGTGAAAAAAATATTCATGTACATTCTGAATCACATTCCTTTTGGCCACACTCACATTCTTGTCTGTTTGTAGAGGAATAACATTTCTTTTGCATGGTTAGAATTTATAAAGATGACACCAAGCAGTTAAAGGAAGGGGCCAATCTCTTATGGCTTAAGTGGCCAAATTACACATTAAATCATCTTTCCTTTTCCTTTCTTCTATTTTTTTAACTGATGTAAAGGACAGAGAGGACTGTAGCCAAGATGGTTTTGAGGCCAACCTCTGTTGATACAATAAAATGATGGCCTTTCTTTGGGGTTGTGGGACATCTCTGCTCAATGCTAACATTTATTCATTTGTTTATAGTAGCAATTGGAAAAATGTAATCAAGGAAGCAATTTTGCACTCATTTAATCCACTATTATAGGAAAAAGCTACTGAGAAACCCAGCAGGGGCTAAGCCCATAGATTGCCTTGACTGAGGAACAACAATGGGATAAACAGGGGATGGGGCTCTCAAGTGGTGAATACAAATCACTCTCCTGAAAGGATCATTTTCTTTATTAATGTACCATTATAATGCCAAATGATCACCATATTGTCTGGAACTAAATGAGTGGATTTGAATGTGTGGTCTCTACATTTGCAATGGCTGAAACTAGAGGTCTGGATCTGAACTTTCTTGAATGTGGGGTTCCTTTTTAAAACTAATAATACTCAAATTTAAGAGCTTGGGTATGAAACTCATCTCCCCTTCAGTCAGCTGTGCTTCTTAGTTTCTTACAGTATTGTGGACCAGCAGCTAGCTGTGGATGCAGGAGACAGGTCTCACTGGCAGGAAAGGTCCCTTCCTGTCCAATACTCCTGTAACTTTTTTCCATTTTCCCCCACTTCCAAATAAAAAAGAATAAAGCATATTCTACTTTACAATGTTCCAGAAATTCCTTGGTTTTCTCCTTTCACAACAACAAAAAGACAGATTTTTAACCCTGTTTTTCTACCTCCAAACACACAAAAATGCCTCCAAAAATGTAGGAAAGCTTATTTTTTGCTATTGATGATTAACTTCCCCTTACTATCCAAATATCTCTCTGTGGTAGTACTGCCAACCTTCATTGTGACCTCCCTGTCTTGATTGTACAGATGCTACATGGTACCTAGGTAAACTTCAGTTCAATGGTAGAACTGTATGAAAAATAGTAATGTCACCTATAACGGTTGGATGTGAACGTCTTTTGTTTTGATTTATGATTCTACACCTTGCAGTTTAGTGTTGAATCTGAAAGTGAAATTCATTTGAAACTCCCTCAATGGGGAAGGATTGATTTTTACCTGACTTTGCATCAAAACAATGAATTTCACTTGATTTAGAAGGAAAAATGATAGGTCTCCAAAATAATTCAAAGGAAGCTTGATTTGCATGAAGGTTATTGCTGATTAGCATTGAAGTCAAATCCACATGAATAAGAGTATCAGAATCAGGTCCAAAGACTAGAAACATTTGGAGATGGGATTCAGATCCATACCCACCTCTGCTTCAAAAAGCCTTTGAAGCATCTCAGAATGACTACTGAATACAGTCTCAGCTTCAAGTTTGTAACAAAACTTGAAATCATGAAGGTTTTGCACAACTTCTGGTTTCAGTGCACACAGTTTGTACAGCTCTTCTTCCTGGACCCAGGATATACTCCTGCCCTCTGCTTTGACGCACACCTTGTCTCTTCCTAAATGAAAGGCAATTTTCACGAATTCTGTGAGGGGGCCCAAAGCAATTGCTTTTTGTATTTTTTCCTCCCCTTTCCCATGAAAAATATTTTGTGTTGCTTTGTGAGTCAGTGAAACTATTCAACTATTAATGAAAGCATTGCTACCAAAATGAGAAAAGCCAGGGGCCAAGGCCCCATCTCCTAGCTCTTCCTGAAAACGAATGCTTTAATTGGCATTTGTTTAGGGAAGCATATGATGGCCTCTAGTGGCACACTCTCTCTGTAAACACAGAAACATCACAGCTTCTCTTCTCTATTTTTGAGTGGCACCGGGAAAAAAAAAAGTGTTCTGGATCTACTGACATCAGTATATTGTTACAATATGAGTAACAAGACAGCCCACTGACAGATGGGCCTGTTCCATTTATAACACTCGCATTCCCTTTCTTCCACACTCACAGGAGGAGGATGCACACTGCATGCTGGGAGCAAATGCAGAAATTGATATTTAACAATGACACATTATGTACTTCTCATTTCTTGTGAATACACCATTATGTTCTTATGCCCAACATCAGGGAATGACAACATCCTGACTTCATCATCCTTACCCCTCCTTTCTTCTTGCCACACACAAATACACCTACACATGTATATACACACACCATGCTCAGAAACAAAAAAAAGCCGGGTTTTTTTTGGGTCCCTCTCTACCCCCTAAGTAAGACTGACCACTCCATCAAATCATAACTAAAACCCCAAAACCAACCCCATTGGACTCTCTTTCTGTCACCTACTGATGAGGTAGATTGTGTTTGAACAGTAAAATGCAAAGTCTTTTTGCTGTAAGTGCAGACTCTGCCATTACTGCACTAAACATGATAGCCATTAGCTAATCGTAATCAGAAAAAATATAGCTCTCTTTCCTTCCTCCACCACACACACAGATACTTAGACACATAAACATCATAAAGGACACAGTGAGAGAGAAAAACACACTGGGGGCCATACTAAACCACATATAACCCTGATCTTAGAAGGGACTGTTATTCAAAGCAGGGAAAGCTTCATATACTGTAAAGCCAGAGAGTCTGATGTTTTCTCAATAGTTTTCTAAGCAATAATACATAGATAAAGAGGTTGGAATCTGCCATCCCCTTTATAGCATATGCATGTCTATTTATGAAGACACTTAAGCATGGATTTAGTAAGTCCAAGACAAAGCTCCAGAGGCGCCTGTCTCTTTAAATCCGTCTCCTACCAAGTGAAATTTGTGGCCCTGATGAATGGCAGAGCAGAGTCATCCATAAAAGGGCAGAGGAAAATCACATTCATTTGCATACAGTAATTATTCTCTGAATCAGGCCACCTTTATTGCTGGCAGAAAATCTACTGTCAGCATCGCTCTATAGATCACATTTGAAAATCTAACAGCTGAGGAAAGTAATTGTTTGGAATCCATGTGGTCAGGCAGTCTTGTCGTAGACACGTCAATTACCATGTTTCTAGGTAGACAGCGAAGTTTTAGGTGTCAGTCAGAAAGCCTATATTTTTTCCCAATCTTCTTTGTGTGTGGGCATGCATGTGCGTATGTGTGTGTTTGCAGATCTGTGCTCTTTTGGTTAATGTCATGGGTGTCTGCAGTAATACAGCAAGAGTGTGAATGTTTATATATACACACAGTAACTGGAAGACGATGTGAATAGTGTGGGTGGGTGCTGAGTTTTCAGATCATGCTAAGATAAATGAGATACTTTTCCCTAGTTGCGTAGCTAAGGAGGGGTGACTGGGGCATCAGTGTTGAAAACTGAGTAGGGGAAGTGCAAAAAACAGCAGCTGTTGCACTGCTGGCCCAGCCAATAGTGATGGCAGCACAGCCCAGCTGCCCTATGCAGTACTTCTGCCCAGGCTGCAGAAGTGCCAGGTACAGCACTTGCACAAAGCAAGGTAACTTTACCTTTTCAATACATTGTGTCTGCGTAGTTGATACCTACTTCTGAGTCCAATCCCATGGGAATTGGAACACTAAAAAAATAACTGCCCTACTTTTCAGCCCTTTAGTCTGGTTACATGGGATTATTAGGGTAGTAGGAAAGAACTGATGTAATGCTAAATCAGCAATTTAGTCAAGGTCCATTGGGCCAGATTCTGATATAAATCCAATCTGTAGCTTGACTATCACAAATGTCCTCAAATTGAAATATACTAAGTAGCTTATTTTAGAAGCATGAGACAATGCGTGATTGAAACAAGAGATGGCCCCACAATTCTGAACTGTCTTTAGGTAAGGCATCCTTTATTCAACTGTTTTTTGTTTTTTGGTGGGGGGGTTTTGGGGGAGAGTGTTGATTCATTAAAAGCTGATGGGCAAAACTACATACTTCAACTAAGCAAACTGGGGAAATTAAGCCAGTTGGAACTTTGACTAACAGTGGAACATTTGATGCTGATGCTAATAATGCAATAGCCTCATACTCAAGAAAAGGAAAAGGAGAAGAATTTCCAATTAGGATTCAAAATGAAGTGTTCTTTACCTATTGAATGCAAACAAGCATTAAAAGAGTCTTATTATATTATTATTCTCCATAGAGAACCAAAGAGGTTAGGGTTAATATTTCCAGAATTTTTCACTAATTTGTGTGGTGCCTGTTTTTTACGCTCATTTTGAACCTTCCATGACACAATTTTCAGAGCTGCTAAATTTGCCATTTGTTTCTCCTGATTTGGGGTACCTAGCCTAAATCACCTATGATCTGATTTTCAGAGATTCTGATTCCCTATGACTAGAGCCATCCAAAATTAGTGGACTGTTTTTCTACTTTTGATCAAAATGATTCACTCAAAGACAAAAAGAAAGTCAATAGCAGAGTCTAAATTAAAAACTCAGGAGTTCCTGGAATGAGTGCACAGACAACATTGTCTTTAGTTTGTACTGTGTCCAATGGGAGCATAAAAGGAAAAGCTGGATGGTGAGTGCCTGGGGAAAGGCTCACTAGGATATTAGCAACAGAGTATCGATTTTACCATTGTGCATGGTAAAATGGTACCAGATATGAGAAGCCAAATACAAGGAATTCATTCAGTGTAGAATATTAGAAACACTCGACTGGAATAAAAATAGTTCAATGAAAAGTTCAGACAAATCCTACACCCATTCTGTAGTCCTTCAAAAGGCTACTGTCATTTTCCACATACCTCCTTGTTTCAGTGCTAGTGACTGAGTTGCAGCAGATATAGAGATTATAGAATCATAGAGAAGTAGGGCTGGAAGAGACCTCCAGAGGCCATTAGTTCAACCCCCTGCCTGAGGCAGGATCATCCCTATGCGAAACATTCCATGCAAATCCATTTTCTAACCTCTTAGCAGAACTACACAGTCAACCCTGACACAACAGAAGACATAACACCCTAACCTGACACAGGGTACAGCAGGGGGACAAAGGTGGCTGATATTCTGCTACTATAAAAGTTGCTAATATATGCTCAAGAGATCCCAGGAACACAGGGTCATGCTTACCCCATAAAGGAAGGCAAAAACCTCCACAGTCCATACCAATCTGACCATGGGGTAGAATTCCTTCCTGACCCCAAATGTGGCAATCAATTTGACCCTAAAAGTAGGGGCGAGACCCTCTAGCCAGCAGGAGCATACAACAGCCAAAACCCCTAGCTTTATAAAAACCCTGATGTAGCAAGAGGAATGGGAGGAAATTCCCTCCCAGCCCCATGTGGCAACCAGCAAAGCCCAAAAGCATGAAAAATAATATCCATAGTAGAACATAGGCATAGCTATGCCTAGATCATCCCCAACCAGTGGCTATCCAATCTCTTCTTGAACACTTCCAATGATGGATAATCCACAACTTCCCTAGGCAGTCTATTCCACTGCCTCACTGTTCTAACTGTGAACACGTTTTTCCTGATATCCAATCTAAACCTACTTTGCCTCAACTTGAAGCCACTGGTCCATGTTCTACTCTCTGCAGCAAACAAGAAAACGGTGTTTTGCCTCTTCTTTATAGCAGCCATTCAGATGTTTGATGACTGCCATCATGTCCCTTCTTAAGCACTTTTTCTCCAAACTGAAGATGTCTATTTCCTTCAGCCTATCATCATATGAATTGCCCTCCAAGCCATATATCATTTTTTGCCCAGCCCTGGACCCTCTCTAACTTCTCCATGTCCTTTTTAAAATGTGAAGCTCAAAACTGCACACAATATTTTAGACGAGACCTAAAATAGTGCAGAGTACAGAGGCAGCATCATGTCTTGCGTTTTGCACCTAATACTTGTATTGATGCATCCCAAAACCACATTTGCCTTTTTGCAGCTGCATCACACTGCAAACCTATATTGAAGATGTAATCTACCAAGACTCCCAGATCCCTCTCTGCAGTGCTGCCATCCAGCCAGATATCACCCATTTTGTATTTGTTTTTAAAGTATTCTTCCCATGGTATAGCACCTTGCATTTGCCTGAATTGAGATACAGCAGTAGAGGGCTCAGTTAACTTCTGCATACCAGAGAGCAGCAGAATGCTTCTGCTTCATGTCCCTCTATGATTTAGTTTTCTCCCTTACCCTTTTGTATTCCTCTTTGCCCACTTTCCCCTACCAAATCAAATATATCCTCTTTTTCCAATGCACCTGCAGTTCTCAATCTGTTTAGACTCAAGGCAGCTCAAGAAAATGTCAGCTATTGTTTTCACTTATTTTTTGACGATAGAAAAATGAACATAGAGCAATTATTCTGCTGTGAAGAACTTAGAAATAAATAACAGGTAACAGTGTTTTTAACACTATGGATTCTCATTTGAAATCTCTGGGTTTATTCTGTGAATCATTCTTCTGCACCTGACAGTGGTAACATTGCATGGCACCCTGTGGTGCCCTTGAACAGCTATCAAGGTACCCCTGGGTGCTGTGGCACTGTTTGAGAATCACCACATTACACCATTCTTTCTGCCCAGCACAGTGACCATACACACCATTTTTCAAATATTTACTTACTTTTATCATTAGTCCACTCCCTCCAAATACAGTCAACATTGCCTTAATCACACCCTCCTTCTCAGAGGCTATTCTGGGCCAGACTCTTTTTCACCTATTAGATATCTAGGTGTGAATCTATTCCACCCTGTTGAAGTCCAAAAAATCTGTTAAAACAGCTACTTTTGTAACACAGTGCATCTTAACCTTAACACAGTTCACCTCAGTCCATCTTTTGCATTAATAGTTTTTCAGAGACTTAAGCAGGATGGAATTGAATCACCTAAGTCCAATTACAGCACGGAATTGAATAATTTCCTCACAAAGTCCACTTACATGCCTAATAGATAGAATAGAATCTGGCACCTTCTTTTTCAGACCCATCCACCTTCTTTCCATCAACACACCTTAACTTTGGTGATAGTCAAATCACAGAGTAACTGTTAGCCTCACAGGGCCCACTACATGCTGCTCTGCTCCTATGTGATATACTCTGAGCTATTCAAGATTTCAAGTTGCCTTAAAATATGCTTCATGCCTCTGACATAAGGGTCATCCAGGCTAGAAGAGAGTAACTCCAAGTCTAAGAGACCTGGTACAACCATTTCATGGAACGGCAGGTTATGGCTGACTCTTATGAGGATGACCGTGGATATGACCCTTCTTTGTATTGTTTATTTAAGTGTCATGCCCAATTTCAGCCCCTTGCTCAAAGTGGGTGGGTGGGGAGGGTACTATTATTGATGGAAGGGTGGTGGCAAAGTGTACCAATGCCACTAAATATTAGGGATGAATTCTGCCTGTTGTCTTCAGTCATCTACATGGGGCAGTTCTACATTGTCTGCCACAGGGCTTTAAATTACAGGTATAGTTTAAGCAATATTTGTGGGCAATATAAACAGAGTCTTTTTGCAGTCCAAGTAAATGGAGTTGTTTGGCTGGATTAATGAAACCAATACAATCAGGCTGAAGTTACAGTTCTCGGCCTCCAAGGTTAGGATGGCCTAAAAAACTCTGTGTGACTCAAGAGTTACTTTTAGAAGACATTTGCAAGCAAACAGATATGTTGAATTTTTTTCACTATGCCCCTACCACTATTGGAGACAAGATCGAATCCTTCAAAATGACTCCAATTCAATTTCTGATTAAAACCTGAGATTTCTGTTGATACAAATAGCAATGTTATAGCTCACTAGATTTTTGCTGATCATTTTGCAACGCAAAATGAAAACCTCACAGCACTCATAACTAAGTACCATTCTGCTAACTTAATGAATGCAATGCTATATTACTGGTACTATCCAATTATGTAGTTTTTGCTTGAGTTCTGGTTGGCTACCTACAATCTAAATGCTTAGACCCTGGTCATAACAAAAATATTTGGTTTTTGTTTTGATTTCAGTCCTGAAATCTAAGGTTATGAACCCATGTAACACTTAGACTGATTTAAATGCAGTAAAAACCTGGTGTGGAGAGACATACAAGCCTGATAAACCAGTTTAAAGCTGTCTGAAATAGTTAAAAAAATGTACCTGGAAATCCACTACTCCTGAATTGGTTCACTGTTACCTGTGGACAACAAATGTTTTATGATATAGGTATAAGATGGTCTTTTAGGCATCCCACACTCCATTAATCCTCACCCCACCCACACCCTGCTGTAACTAGCCTTGTTGGTACATGGCCATAACTCTACGGCCCCTTTTCTTACCCTTTTGTTGGTATTTTTTTTATCAATGAACTGCCTTGCATTGCTTGTCTAATAAAAGCTAGCTTTCTACAACCAGCTTTCACTCTCTACTTGACCACAGACCATCATTGTGCCCTCCCAGCTTCTGGGAAACCAAAAATGTGAGTTCAAGCACTATAATCATTCCAGGTACCCCAAGTCAGGTGAGCACACTGAATAATTCAGTCAAGTGCAAGATACTGACATTTACTGAATACATGCTTAGGAGACTAGAGAAAACGGAAAAGCAAAAAACACCCCCAGTCATAGGTTATCTATCCCCTGGGACCTCATAAGTATGGGTGCAAGCTCTCCCTCTCCAATTACCCACTCTGAGGCATAATGGGCTGGGTGCTCACTCCAACATCCCCTGGTAATTCATACCAGGAGATGGCCTTTCTACCTTAAATGCTAGGATTGTGTACATTTGGACGCCGGACCTGTGACAATTATGAACCAGTTCCCAATCTGTGACATTCGGGAACGGTTGAATTATTCTGTGTTTCCACATCCTAACACTGCTGTTGAAGCACAGGTATTTTGCTGTGTCCTATCAAGAGTACCTCTTATAATTAACAATTCAAAGATCTACTTGAAAACAATATTTTTATGCTAGCTGTCTGTGATCAAGTTTTCCAGTATGGGTTCTCAAATCAAGTCTCTAAATCCATATTTAGGTATCTAAATAAAAACTCATTTGAAAATGCTGGCTTATTTTCATAGATCAGAGAGAGACTTCTAAATATTACAAATATCTCAAAGTTGCCAGAAATGCTCATGTGTTATGTAGTTCCTCACTCAGAAGTGTTCACCAGCACCTGTCCGTAATTATCTCCACTGGTCACATCATGGACCCAGCCCAAGTGACTTGAGTGGCAGACAGCAAATGTTTAATGGAGAAAGATAGAAAGGAAAGAAATAAAGGAAGGAAGGAAAGGAAGAATTATTTAGTAAAAAAACAAATATGAACGAACTAGCAACAAGTCCAAATCAAAGCTCTGAGGTCCTGAAAAACTGATATCAAATGACATCATTCTGAACTGCTAGCATTTTACACCGTTTGTGCTTATATGTAAATAATTACAGCATGTGTAAGACAGACCTAACTTACATCTGTTTGATGATTATACCATAACCATACACTTACTCATATATCTGTATTAATTTATCCTCAAATACAGTTTAAAGTGAGTAGGGGTGTTTGTATTTGCTTAGAAAATAGTCAGGTCCCAGGGAATAGACATGGTTCAGAAACTTCTAATTATACTCATTTCAAATAAAACACAGGAACTTGCTCTACCATCCCAGAACCCAGTGTAGGGGACATATTAGGGGGCATTAGGAGGTGGGAATGTAGGCAAAACATCCTCTATTTCTGCCATTCTTAGGTATCCTGGTTGTAACATAAGTTACAGCGGGTATTTGGCTCCTCTAAGGGTGCAGACATAAATGATCATTTTTGCCTGATCTGGCCCCAGAAAGTGGTCTACGGGTGCGACCAAACAGAACTGAATGGCTGCAGAGCACTTTAAAAGGTCCTGATCCCATGAAAAACTGAACCCTTATTGCATGAGGATTCAGATGAACGTGGTCCAAAACTGAGAGCATTCTCTAACTTGTGTCTGTGAAGCTCCCAGCCCGTTGCTGTTTTCGGAATGGGAGGTGGGAAGGGGAGTGGAGGGAGTTTGGTCTGGAGTTTTTTCAGCCAGTACTGGAAGGTGGGGTGAGTGTATTGCAGCACCCCCTCCATCCCACCCCCCAGTTCTGGCTGGGGAACCCCAAGAAGGAGCTGCCTCTGCTCTCTTCCCCCTTCCCATTCTGAAAAGTTGGGCTGGGAGTTGGGAGTGGCATTGCTACAGGGACCAGGCTGCTGGCTTGCAGCAAGCAACTGGAATCACCGACTTTCGGACTCAACAGTGAACATCTGTTGGGTCTGGGGGATCGTTACAACTCCTAGTGCTTCCTGAAAAGTGCTATGGGTTGCAACAGGGAGCTGCTCTTCTGTCTGCGCCCTAACTTACAACAGGGGACAAGCAGAAGAATCAGGATGCAGAATAGTAATGACTGAAACTTGTTGCTATTCAATGGATCTTCACTTACCTATATAAAATCCTCCATCCTACTTCTAGAACTGTTCACATGATTATGCCCCCAATCACAAATAACACTAATTGGGACTGTTGTCTGCAGCCTCCAAAAACCTAGAAAAAAATGCATGTAGAGAATGAATGACTCTACATGAAATCTCTGCAGTTTAGCGTGTGTCCTGCTTTGTGTAAAAACGGGGTATGTTAGTCTTTGGGACTGGCAGCAAGATATCTTTTGCAAACCCTGAAATCACTTAAGAGAAACAGAAGGCAAAAAGAAAAATGCCACAGTTGCTGAATGGTGATATTCCTCCTAGCCTAAAGTTCTGTCAAAGTACCTGACCCTGGCAGATCTAAAATAAAGCCATGTAAATGATGCAAGGGATTTGATTTTTTTAAGCAAGTGGTACCAGCTCATG
Source organism: Crocodylus porosus (assembly GCF_001723895.1). Lineage (NCBI taxonomy): Eukaryota > Metazoa > Chordata > Crocodylia > Crocodylidae > Crocodylus > Crocodylus porosus. Next base: position 166,933,813 of record NW_017728886.1, on the reverse strand, counting down.
GCTCTGCTGTTTATTAGAGAGTGAAGCTACCAATATTGGCTTGCTCAGATGAGCACTTATAAAACCACACCGATATATGTGTTTGCATTCCTCTTCGGCTAAAAATTTGTCAGAGAAGAAAGGCATTAAACCTGTCACCTCAGATAAAGATCAGATGTTTGATTTCAAACAGAAGAAAGCAAACACTTCACTATGGACTCCATTAACTCCTTGAGTACTCTATTTAAACTGCTGGACAGAACTGGAACGCAGTACTGCTTACAAAGAGACACACTGCTTCCTCCTTAGCCACCTCGCTGCTGAATTTCCTTGAGAAAATGTGACAGTTAGACCCAATTTCTGCCTTCCCTCTTAGCTGTCTCTCTAGAATTTGCTAACCAGAATGTATTGATTGTTTGAAGAAAATATACCTTTCCAAATAGAAGCTAGGCTGGACACATTTGCGATGCTGGTGCCACAAACATTTTTTAATGCACTTCAATGGTACCTGAGGAGCAAGCAGTCCTATGGATCAACTCCATTACAATGAAAGATGTAGAGGATTTCAGAGAGATTTCTGTCATTTCTCAGACAACAAGAAAGAGAATTTTGTGTGTACATTTCCTGATCCCTTCCCGTCGTACCCACATATACCTAGCATAGAGATTGAAAACATATACCAACGGTGAGATTACACCCTGAATTAAAAGTCAGTGTTACATCCACTACCTAGTTTAATACCTGAAAGAAAACTGAAACCTAATTGGCCTAGTGGAGGAGTACTGAGGAAAAGGATGCTAGAGGAAATAGCAGAAATCTGTCTTTTGTTTCTAAATGTCTTTATGCATAAATCAGGGGTTACATAATATAAAGTGGGGTTAATCAGAGGTTCAAATAAATATTTTGAGCTGGAAAATACAAGCCAGGCAAGACTGGGAATGTAACTAACTATGAGGCAAACTTTTATGATCTCCAGTTTTAAGACAGATTATTTGGAACATTTGGAAGCATGTGAGATCATGCCACACAAGTGTTTGCTATATTAATCAAACTGCACAATAGTTGCCTGGATACCCGCATCATTTCATCAGCCATGGTGGCCTGTTACCAGTTTTCAGAAAATGAAATGTGACCCCTGAGGACTGTAATTGGGTGAGTACAGTAATTTAGGAATGTTCAGGGGATCTGGAAAATCTGTCTAGCCAATTCACTTACAGACAGCCATGGCAGAATGGTATTAAAACAACTAAGAATCATGCACGGTGCCTGTTATCAGTGTTGCTACCCAAGAACTTTTTGTTTGCTGTTCAGTGCCAGTTACAATGAATTCCAGAGTCCTAATAACCGTAAAGATTTCAAGATTAACCTGAGAGATAAAATACATGAAAAAAAAAAGGAATGCCAGTTTTAAACATTGTAGCCCCCACAATGCAAATGATCATATTCTTGAAACATGTATGTCAGTGATCTAATACTTTAGGGCAGGTGAAAAAGGCCTACTAGGGCTGATCTTGGTGTGAAGCGTTCTGTTTAACACAATGCTACCTGATTCAGTTTGAGGCAGGTAAGCTGCATGTTTTAATTGCATTTGGATTCATTAACAAATCTCAGTGTAGGGTCAGTAATATGATGGATGCTGGAATTGCACATTCTTTAATACTGGTTGGATTGGGTTTAAATATTGCTTATTTCTATCATCAAAGAATGATCCAATTTGAAGCTTTGGTCACTTACTTTTTACACAAAGAAGTTTTCACATATGCTAATCAATATGCTTTCCTGTGGTAATAAACTTACTTTGTTTTTGTAGTTCATGTAGGGTGTAATTTTAGACAGCCTTTCATTTGTTCTGTTTCTAATAGCTTATCATGCTTCATATAGCTGTGGCAGAAGCAGATTGCATTAACTGTGAGATACAGGAATATTAAAGGGCAAAAGAAAATTATATGTTACATTCTCTAGGATGCATTTTAATCCCTGGAAATACCAAATCATCATCTTAAGCCTCCCAGTTTACTGATCAGTTTTATATTATTGCCCCTAAATTGGGTAAAAAGAAAAAAAAAGTGAGAACTGCAGCTACTGCAGTGCAATATGGCCATTTTTACATGTGCTCTAGGAGTGGGGAGGGAGCACTTTAATTAAAGTGCCTGGAGCGTCTTGTGTATCAGCATCCCTGTGCTTCAAAATGGTGGCAGGGGTACTTTATTGTCAAAAAGACTTCAGGAAAAACTCCCCCTCCACCATTTTGAAATGCATGGACACTGATACACAAGACATGGAGGCTGGCCAGAGTGCAGTAATTGCCATGCTTCAGCAGACTTGATTAATGGAGTCTGCTCCAATGCACTTTAATTACAGCATGTTGGAGCAACCGCTGCACTTGTGTACAGGCACACTATGATTCCATGGACTTCAGTTAACTGATACCAGGTGAAGTATGTAACTGAGGAAGAAGTGGACACCCCAGAGCCTATATTTCCAAGTCAATCCCTGAGACAAATCAATCCCTTGATCACCTGACGGCAGACTACCATGCTCTGGGAGGAGTGCTGAAGGAGATAGGTGCACAGGTGGTATTCTCTTCTTTCCTACCAGTGAGCGGACGTGGAAGACGGCATGAGACGTGCATCACAGAGACCAACTGGCAGCTTTGGAAATGGTGTCTTGAGGCGGGCTTTGGCTTCCTTGACAACGACCCACACTTCACGACGAGGGACATGCTCGGATGGGATCAACTCCACCTTTCCCCTAAAGGTAATTGTGTGTACTCTTCTAGGTTGGCAGATCTCCTCCAGAGAGCTTTAAATTAGGCTCATCGAGGGAAGGGAAAGACGAGGGAGGAGGAAGCCTTGGACCGCTGAACCAAGCAGCACCCACAAGTACAGCCCAGCCTAGACTGACAAGCGGAACATATACACAAGTAAGCAACAGGGGCCAGGGCAATGCTGAGATTAGGGGGCAAGTGCACACATCCACAGGAAGCCGCAAATGCCTCTACACGAATGCCCATAGTATGGAAAACAAGCAGGAGGAACTTACCCTCCTGCTAGCTGACACCAACCCAGACATAGTGGGGCTCACTGAAATCTGGTGGGACCCAACGCATGACTGGGAGGTGAATATCAAGGGCTATAGGCTATTCAGGATGGACAGGACAGGGAGGAAAGGCATGGGTGTGGCACTCTACATTAAGGAGGAATACCTCCTCATCAAGTACCACAGAGTCAGAGGAGGGGCACACTGAAGTGTTCTGGGTTAGAATACAAGGCAGTCGAGGGGAAAGAGACTTAACGGTGGGGGTCTACTACAGAACACCCAACCAAGGGGAAGAGCTAGACCAGGAATTCTTAAGTCAGCTCACAGAGGTAGTTAGGTCAAAGGACGTGGTCATCATGGGTGACCTGAACTTTCCAGACATCTGCTGGGAAGAGCAGTCAGCCAGGTCTGACCACTCACGTAGGTTCCTAGCCAAAGTGCAGGACCTCCATCTAACCCAGGAGATGCACAGCCCCACCAGGGGAGACGCCTTGTTGGACCTGGTGCTGGCCATGGGTGACAACTTGGTGAGGGGACTGGGGGTGCTCGACCACCTGGGCGACAGTGATCATCACCTGCTGGAATTCACCATCCAGCGCAAGGTAGAAAAGGCCTGCAGCAAGGCAGCAGCCCTAGATTTCAGGAGGGTAGACTTCAATGAGCGAAGGAAAATAGTCGGGGAAACATTGAGGTCCCAGAGGGGAGGGGAGCCAGGTATCCAAGACGAGTGGTTGCTCCTTAAGGAGATGATCCTCCAAGCCCAAAGGGAGGTAATCCCAACATGGATCAAAGGGAGCAGGAGGGGGCAAAAGCCCCCATGGCTCACCAAAAGCCTCCAGGAATGTCTTCCAGCTAAAAGGGAGGCGTACACCCAATGGAAGGGAGGGGCCATCACCAGGGAGGACTATACTGTGGTTGCTCGGGGATGCAGGGGCGCAGTCAGGAAGGCCAAGGTAGAGATGGAACTGGGACTAGCTTCCCGGATCAAGGACAACAAGAAGTCCTTTTTTAAATACATAGGGGGCAAAAAGAAGGTACTGGGTAACATGGGGCTCCTGTAAGACACGCTAGAAAATTTGGTCATCACACCAGTCAACAAAGCTAACCTATTTGATGACTTCTTTGCCTCCATTTTCCTAAGCAGGGACCAGATCACCCCCTCCACTGGGTCCCCCTCAGGCTCCAGGGGAGGCATACCTAGGCCAAGGGTCAGTGAGGATCTAGTCAGGGAACTTCTGGAGGAACAGGATGTATTTAAATCAGCTGGTCTGGACGATCTCCACCCCAGAGTGTTGAGAAAATTAGCTAAGGTCATTGTGGGACCCCTGGCACGGCTTTATGAGCACTCATGGTGCTCTGGTGTGGCACCAGAGGACTGGAAGAAGGCTAATATGGTTCCCATCTTCAAAACAGGGAAGAAGGAGGACCCAGGAAACTATAGGCCAGTTAGTCTTACCTCAATCCTGGCCAAGCTTTTTGAGAGAATTATTCTGGCACGTGTCCACGAGGGGCCAGCAGGGGACATTATGCTTAGGAGCAACCAACTTGGGTTCATTAGAGGCAGGTCCTGTCAGACCAACCTAGTGGCCTCCTATGACCAGATCACCAAATCCTTAGATGCAGGGATAGCAGTGGACATAGTCTTTCTGAACTTTCGGAAGGCCTTCAACACTGTTTCTCACCCTGTTCTCACTAAAAACCTGGGGGACTGTGGTGTCAACACTTACACAATCAAATGGGTCACCAACTGGCTGGAGGGCTGCACCCAGAGAGTGGTAGTGGATGGGTCATTTTTGACCTGGGGGGATGTGGGCAGTGGGGTTCCTCAGGGCTCAGTCCTCAGGCCCTCGCTGTTCAACATTTTCATCAGTGACTTGGACAAGGGGGTAAAAAGCACCCTGTTCAAATTTGCTGACAACTCTAAGATGTGGGGGGATGTGGGCATGCTAGAAGGAAGGAATAGGCCACAATCAGACCTAGACAGGTTACAGAGGTAGGCAGATGAGAATAGAATGGGATTCAACACTGACAAGTGCTAGGTGATACACCCGGGGACGAAGAACCAGCACCATACCTACAGGTTGGGGAACTCCCTTCTCATCAGTGCAGAGGCAGAAAAGGATCTTGGAGCCATCATTGATGCTAAGATGAACATGGGCTGGCAGTGTGGGGATGCTGTCAGGAAGACCAACCACACCTTGCCATGCATCCATAGCTACATCTCAAGCAGGTCCAAGGAAGTGATCCTCCCCCTCTATGCGGCACTGGTCTGGCCACAGCTGGAGTACTGTGTCCAGTTCTGGGCATTGCACTTCAAGATGGATGTGGACAGCATGGAGAGGGTCCAGAGGAGGGCCACTCGTATGATCAGGGGGCAGCAGGGCAGGCCCTACAAGGAGAGGCTACGGGACCTGAACCTGTTCAGCCTCCACAAGAGAAGGCTGAGGGTGATCTAGTGGCCTGTTTCAAGCCAGAGGGGACCAGCAGGCACTGGGGGAGTCCCTGTTCCCCCAAGCACTACCAGGAGTGACTAGAAATAATGGTCACAAGCTGGCAGACTGTAAATTCAGTTTAGACATCAGGAGGGGGTCGGACTTGATGATCTACTCAGGTCCCTTCCAACCATACTAACTATGAAATTATGAAATAAAGTTATTAATGATTACATCTACTCAAGAATGGTTCTGCACATTTGTAAGCACATAGTTGTATGGCATATAATTCTTTGGTAAGCTCTAGCAAGATTGTCTCTAGACTTCTTGTTTGTTTTCTCAAACCCTTAAGGCAATGATTCTCAGCTAGCTGCCTTGATTTCCTTTCAAGGGTGCTGCAGGGTGCCACACAATATTAGCATTGTTAGGTGTGCAAGCACGATTCACAAGATAAACTGAGAGTACTAATTAGCATGTGTTGGAGCATGCTAATTGGCGCACTCCAGCAGCCTCTGTATCACGCATATTCAGTGTCCCCACATCTCAAAATGGCAGTGGGGACAGTTTAATTAAAGCTTGTTGAACAAGCCTTAGTTAAAGCATCCCCACTGCCATTTTGAAGCATGGGTTGCTGAATACATGTGACACTGTGAGTGTTTTAATTAGAGCAACTCTCAGAGCTGCTCTAATTAAAATGCCACCCCCCAACCCCTACGCCGGAGCGCATGTATAGAAGCCCATAGATTTCAAATAAGAATTGAGTGTTAGAAGCACTCTGACTTATTTTGTTCTTTCTGAGTTCTTTGCTACAGAAGAATTGCTCAAAAATGAATGAAAACTAAGGGCCAGACTGTGTTTCAGAAGGGAATGCCTTGAGTCTAATGATGGGTGTCTCGTGTGTAAAAAGGTTGAGAACTTTGGCCTGATGGGCTGAATGAATTTTGCATAATGCATACTGATAAAAGTTTTGTCATTCTGTGGTTTCATTAATGCTTACCAACAATGAACTTGCTTCAAGATGATTGTGGACTGCCATTGATAGGTTTGTTAATAAGTTTTCTGATTTTTTAAAATTATTCCTTTGAGTGATGCAACCAAGTTGGCAAATGTGCCAGGCAAGCATGGCTGGATATTTTAATTTTGTTGCCAGGAATTAAGCTTTTTATATGATAATTCCAGCTGTAATTCATGTCCTATTGCCATTCACTTGGCAAGTTACCAGGAAACTCATAGTCGGCCTTTTTGGTTTATCTGCCAGGGTCTAGAGTTTTGATGATCATTTCAGCTGTTCATTTATACTCCTGCTATGTACAGTATTCTTCCTGGGCAGTGGTCCTATTATACATGGTAGGTCTTTGCACTGACTGTATACTGATTCTGTCAGAAAGTTATATTTAAGATTGATATTTTAAAAGAATTGGTATCAAATATCAGAGACATTCCAGATAAGATTTTCAAAGAGAATTAGTTTAATCTCATACGGTGTGTTCACAAATTGGGTTTAAGCAGGACTTAAGTAGTGTATAGCCTTTGAGTGAGCTCCCTGAACATGTTTCACATGTAATGTATTGCAGGTGCAATTTTGCACTGGGCTAAGGGTGGTCATATAATCTGTGAATTTCAAGTGATGAATTTGTGTACAAAACAAGCATCTTTTCCCAAAAGAAAGAAACTGTTATGAACTGCCTCTGAGTCCATCTGATGACAGTATGTTCATCCCATCCATGTTTTATTAGACACACTAGTAGACACAACTTTAAATAGATGAGCAAAAGTTGTTTTATAGGAGTTGGAAAAAAATCATTTAAACATTTTTAGATGAAAGAATTTGTGGGTGACCTTCCTGAGAACTAATTGGGGAACAGAAAATCTGCTTCTCTAACTGATTTTGTAAATATTCACAGCTTGTACACTATATGCTATTTTATTGATATACTCCATACTCTAGAAGGCAGATTTCATTACAGCCATCCCTTTTTACCCCTGAGCATAAAAAAGAAAACAGAAAAAAGATGGGTGCATAATACATAGCTCCTTGGAGATGGACATTCCTACAGTTCAAATTATTCTGTGGTTTCTGCAAAACAATATTTACTATTCTATACTAGAGCAGGAAAAGACTTTATTTGAAACTGCTACCATGCACCAAAAATATTCCCACTCTCTATATGGCTCTGTAAAGATGAAGAGAATATTATAGAGGGTAGAACAAACTGTAGAAATCTCTCTTTGAAACACATTCTGGCTAACTAAAGACTTATATTAAAAGACTACACTAAACAAAAACTTAATAAAAACCCCCAATATTATTAGGAAAAGGAGAAGAAAAGCAGAATTATATTGATACAGGAACTGGGTGAAGAACTTCAAATGACTTTGTGATTTTATAGACGAAGACCTTTGTATAGATGGAGATCTTTCTACCTTTGTAGAATGTGTTTTCTATTCATAAAAGTGCATCCACTCTTTGAACTGATTTCAGCCAATGGATTACTTGTGAACTGTTTCTAGAAGTATTAGAAATTGTGATTTAATGTGTGCATACTGTGTAATTAGTTCAATTAATTACACTGCATTATTATTAGCTATATAGAAGTATTATGTTAAACAATAGGAAGACTTTATAGTCCTGGCAGATAAAATAGGGAAGTACTACTACCCCCACTTTACATATGGGGAACAGAAGCACAGAAAGATTAAATGACTTGCCCAATGGCACATAGGGGAAGACTGTAGTACAATCAGGAACTGACCCTTCAACTTCATAATTCCAATCCATGCTTCTACTACCGCTGATTCTGGCCTGAACAAATGACCCTTTACATTCGCAACTAAATTTCAAGATGGCCACACAAGCACCTACAGTGCAAATACTCTATATTTTTGGGACTATTTTCTTCCTAAGAATATTTTTGGAATAAAAGTTCACTAACGTGAAAATTCGAGAGCAAGTAGTGTCACAAATACAGAATAAATTCACAGGTTTTAGTTCAAGGTACAGTTAAACAGACTTTTGTGTTGACTTTTCCCTTATTCTCATGTACATAAGTTTTTCTAACAACATACCTGACAGAGTGAAAAGTCTTGTAGATTTTACATTATAAATACCAGTTTCAAGAGTCAGAAAAAACATCTGATTGAAACTTGTTAAAACTTTTTTGCTACTTACACACTACAGCTGTTGTCCAAGATACCCAAAACTGACTAACGATTTTAGATACCACAATTCTTGAGTATTCTACCTTAAAAAGACCTGCATTTAAAAAAGTACTAACTGCCATCCTTAGATGTCAGACCCATTTTTGATGTCTCAAATTAGGATGCAACAGCTGCATCACTACTCACTTCTGTAAATCTTTGCCATTGAGTTTTTGAGTCATAATTTAATATTATTTCATGTTCTATTTGTAGGTGTTGTCTGGACATAAATTGCCATGTCATTTTGGCTTTATGTTTTAGCTGAATTTGATAAAGAAAGCGATGTTTTCTCAGGTTTGAGAGGAGTGCTTTGTGGTACAATACAAACTTTCTCACATGACCCTGTCAATTCACATTAAGATCAACACACATAGGACACAGGACTAAAAAGAACTTCCTGGATCACTGCATCCAGTTCCCTGCTGTCACAGAGCACCATATCAAACCCTGTTCATAAACTCACAGGACTTTGTCTTAAAACTAGTTATTTTTTTGTCCCCATTACTCCTAATGGAAGGATGTTCCAGAACCATGCTCCTACTGCTCTGATAGTTAGAAAGTTTCTTTGAATTTTCCAGCCTACATTTATTCATAGCCATTTTATCCCCATTTGTTTTTGTGCTAACATGGTCTTTTAGATTTAACCTAAGTACCCTGAGCTTCTACTTAGGAGATATGCCAGTCACATTTGCTTCTTTGATGTAGACAAGAGCTTACTAGAGACTATAGTAAGCTCACCAAGCTCCAGTTACTTGTGATCTGCATGTTAAAAAAAATGTCCGTAAATATGAAAAAATTGAGAGATGTAGTCCCTAGCAGTAGTGTTACTTTAGGGGAAGTGGGGTACAAAAGGAGGCAACCAGGACACTAACCAGGGACACTAATTCAGAGGAGGTATCAGAGTTGCAGCCCCCAAGGAGCTTGTGCTGCCACCATAGCCTGTATGCAGGGAACTTGCATTGAGGCATCAGCAGCCCACACCACTGCTGCATCTGCATGAGGAGGTGAGTGCTTGCTCTCCCCTCCTACCCCAGCACTGTTCAGAGCTTCAGAATTTAAAGACAGAAAAGGAACCAATTTAAGCCATAACTAAAGTTATGGCCCTTGGTGCCATGTACTTACCGAACAGATTTGAAGTTCATTTTTCCTTATAAACCTTAAGGGGATTGGGCCCTTCTGCTACCCCATTATACTATTTCAGTCGTACACAGTGGCCAGAAACCCAGAGATCTCATCCAGTGTAGGATGTGCCCAAGTGGTGTAGACCAAAACCATTGATTTTGTAGCCATGTTCACATGGCAAACTTCACTGCGCCCAGAAGGGCTACATTAAGCATGCCTGACAACTCTGTGCAGGTTGCATCTTAAACCAGAAAAAGGGTAGCCCATGAGGCTAATTAGAGCAGCCCATCCCATACTAATTAGATCACCTACAATAATGGCTATGGGTGCTTTCAACCTGTTTCTATTTTAGAAGGCAACACCTGAAGCAGTGTAGCAGTGCCATGGTTGTGGACCCCATTTTCAGGCATAGTAAATTTGCCTTTGTCCCCTTTCGCAGTCTGTGTCATAGAGTGCTCAGATGAGGAAAGGTTGTACCTGGGGAACTACTGTATTGACTCTCCTTATTTGCTGTGCCAGCTACTGAGAGCTATACAAGTCTGTGTGCTGTTTCAAAATGAGCCAGGCTACTGTGGTTTAACTTTCATGTGTGACAGGGCAAGTGCAGGCACATTGATAGTTACCATGGAGCACTAAGCCCTGCCCACTTTTAATTCACTGTAATTTGTTCATTTGTTCATACCCTCATTCAGTCCTAAAGTCAGACATAATGGGATAATGTCAAGGATTGAGCTAGAGAGGGGAGTGGAAACCGGTCCCTTCTTTTCTTATTTAAAAGCCCTCGGGGAGCTCTCAGTGTAATATATAAGCCAGATCAAAACCCATGAAAGAGCAGCCTCACTACCTCAGTTGTTCTTGATGGTGGCAGAGAAGGAACCAGAGAAAAAGCTTTTCGTCTTCTGCAGAAGTGAACAAATCACCAGAGAAGTGAATACCACCACAGACCATAAAGTATTCCCTTCCCTTCTTTAGTGTCACCTCTGATGTGATCAGGCTAACTAATTCACTCTGAACATCCATTATTACACTGATGAGGTCTGACTGGCTGCCCTTACTGATTGACAAGAAAAAATGAGCCTTCTGAATATGGTTCTAATCTATATTCCAGAGAAGGGAAAGAAAAAAGAAAGAAAGAGTGAGAGCATCAGGAAAAATTGTGCCTGTCTCTTTAAATTTTAGAAATTACAACAATTAGGCTTCCAGGTTTTTAATTTTCAATTTACAGATGTAGTGTAGTACACTGAGTCACTTGACCTCTCTCAGAAGCAGTCTTGTCCTAGCATCCTCATAGGTATCTGTGTCCATCTGGCAGAGGGATTATAATTCAAAGCTCAAACTGCAACTGACTGCTGAGCTGTGCTGCTTTCATGCACTCTGTCATTCTCCCCTCCTTAACTTAAAAAGATTTAGAAAAATGTAGAAGGAACAATATCATATGGTGAATTCTGTTTATGTGGCATGGCTTAGTCATCCTTATTTACATCACACTGGCACCTAAACAAACCTGTTCTCAATACATAGCCATCACTCAGGCTGAGCCTTATATTACTGTTAATGTTTGTGGAAGAATGGTTATGCAACTGACAACAACCATACTATGCAGAATACAATGCCCTAGGCCAACAAAAACTGAGACCAATCTGATGCAAGGAGGTATAAACTCCTGCAAATTACATTGAAATAGATTACTGTACTAGATATAGTGACAGAATGAACATACTTAAAAAAATTAGCAAATTTACTTACAGCCAACTTGCCACAATTGACTATAACCACTAAATACAGCGTGTACCAAAACACTTACAGAAAGCAGCCAATCCAGATTAATGTGTAACGAATTAATGTTATCCTTTGACTTGTATATGCAAAATCATCAGAGTTTTAAACTGATGGGAAGTTTCAGAATATTTGGGTTGTATGGGAACAAGGAGGTTTGATGACAAGCACAAAATTCATAAATGGGCTGCTTAAGCCAAGTGGGTGAAAAAAGTTGAACACCTTACCATTTGCTTTTGATTGTGTGTTGGGGATGCTGTCCCATATCAATGCAAAGCAGCCCCTACAACCAGAAGAGTTAGCAGAAGTGTCACCTCGCTATATGGAAAACATCTGGTAGCATGGAACTGGTGAACCACAAAACCCTGAAACTCGCATAGGCGGGCGCTAGGCTGGCATAAAGAAGCATATGTCTAGGGTGTGCATGGGCACAGCTACCATAACTGGTTCCTGGGGACACTGGCCAAAGGCATCATTTAAAGAAGTATGTATACTGGTCTAATATACACCCTTGGATCAGATTAGTACAAACCCAATCAAGATGTGTATGAAGTGTCACGAACTTTCAGCTGTTTGAGTTGTATTGTTTAATGTCTGACCAGAACTGAGGATCAGGGCCACTGTGAATATTACTGCTTTTTTATACTTTACCAGGCCTCTTTAAAATGCAAATTGTACAAGGTGCTGGCCTCATTCAGTCTTGTGATATTAGCAAATGCAAACTCAGCCTGAGATCAGAGAATCAAACTGTGTTCTTCCTTTCTTTTTTGTGCTTCCTCTCTAGCAATTAAAGGTTCAGCTAGACAAATTAAAGTTTCATCCACACCTGTGCAACCCCATTGCCTTTTAAGGGGTTTGCACAGGTGTTGCCAATTGGGATTTAATAAAAATCTTGCTGATCATGCTTAAGAAGTAGCACTTCCTCTTAGGGTATTATAAGGAGACAAAAAGGTTGCATTTATAACCTCTTAGCAAATATATTTGAACACAATTTTAAATAGAACTTTGCACCTAGTAGGAACAAAGCAAGCTGTGTTTCATACTGTGTTAGCTGGTCATGATCAACCAATTAAGGTTGAGGGGAGGTGAAATGGCCTGAGATAAACTGAACAAAATTCAATAAGGATAAGTGCAAAGTACTGTATTTACTATAGAATAATTAAGTGCACAAATACAGAAGCAAAAATGACTGGCTCAATGACAGTAATGCAAAAAAGGACCTCAAAGTTATAGTAAATTGCAAGCTGAATGTCAATAAACAGTGTAATATTTTTGTGGAAAAAAACCTTACTGGGATGTATTAAAAGGAGTGTAATATGCAAGTCTCAGAAAATGTTTCTTCCACTTGTTTCAGTCCTGGTGAGGCCTCACCTAGAGTATTGTGTCCAGTTTTGGGCACCTCCCTTCAAGAAAGATGTAGACAAATTGGAAATCATCCAGAGTCCAGAGGAAACAAAAATTACTAGAGGTGTAGAAAACATGATATATGACGAAAGTTTGGAAAACTAGAATTATTTTAGTCTGAACAAGAGAAGACAGAGAGGGGATTTGATAACAGTCTTCAAATAAAAAGAGTTTTTATAAAGAGGATGGTGATCAACTATCTTCTGTGCCCTCAGGGGACAGGCCAAGAAGTTATGGGCTGAGACTGCAACAAGAGAGATTTACTATAAGGGTGGTTAAGCAGTGGAACAGATTACCTAGAGTGGTTGTGGAATATCCATCACTGGAAGTTTTTAAGTGCAGGTTAGACAAACGTTTTTCTGGTATGGTTAAGACAGGGATAATCCTGCCTTGAGCAGGGGGCTGAACTAAACTGAGGGCCCTTCCTCCCCTATTGTTCTGATTTTATGGAGCAGGCATATATTCCACTCTAAAAGGCTCAGTAACACTTCTATGGTACAAGGTGATGGCTCTCCAGGAACACTTGTCCAACATCAGATTAGGCAAAGAAAAAGAGGAGGGAATAAACAATGTGAATCTGAGAAGCAAAAAGCAGAAAAAGGCACAAGTTACAGGAAACTATAAGCAGTGTGTTATAATAATTAGCAATTATAAATTAAAAACTATTTTTTTCCGAAACGTAAGCAAAATATTTAATTAGGCACTTTGCTTCACAGTGGATGTTCAGCACTTTGAAGAATTAGGTCCTAAAAATAAAAAATATCTTTCAGAAGTACATGTACCAAGATATAAATTCCTATCTAATAAGATAAAACAGGTCAGATTTAAGCAATGGCATGCTTAAAGTTAAATGTTAGAAGAAACTTTCATCTTCTTTTCTTCTTTAAAAAGAATTCGAATGAAAGCTCTCATTTTGAGAGCCTAAGAGGAACTTAATTTGTGCGAGGGCTAGTGCTGGCTTTCTGCATAAGAGTAAGAAGCAACCTTCACAAAATACTTCATGCCTGTGATTCTCAAAGACCTGCAACTTGATCAAACCAAAGTCAAATCTCAAGAACTCACAAAGAGAACTCTTTTCAACACAGACTATTTCAGGGCAAATTTTCATTCTCTGCCCAATGCATTTCATCTCCAAGTTTGTTGCAAAATAGCAATTTAATTTTTTTTCTGTCTTCATGATGAAAAATGGCTGAGGTCTAGACTTTGTCATTAGGAAGAAATACACAAAGAAGGATCGTTTCTTTTGTAAATACCATTCCTTCTCAAACTTCCTGGAGTACACAAGGTGCCTCCAGTGTCCACTTTTGTCTAGGAAGAACCAGACTATTTCTCCTAGTGAGTGCAGATTTAGAAAAACCATTAACCACATTTATTCCTTTCTCTTCTTTCAGGCATATAAAAGAAGTAGTCCTTGTGACCCTGTTGTAGCAAGGATTGCATTTGTTGCTAGTCTTTATATAGTTGACGCAATATGGATCTACTTAGGGCATAGGTGCTCAAGGCAGTCAGTGAAGTAGTGTTCAAGGAAACTACTATGAAGAAGAAAACTTGGATACTCATAAAATTATAGGAAAGTAGGACTGGAAGGAGACCATCTAGTCCAGCCTCCTGCTCAAAGCAGGATAATCCATCCATAAAACATCCCAGTGAAGTGTTTGTCTAACTTGCTCTTAAAAATGTACAGGAATGGAGATTCCACAACCTCTTTAGATAGCCTATTAGCAGTATTTAACCACCCTTATAATGAGGAAATTCCTCCTAATCTCCAACCTAACAAATACAGTTTGAAGTCACTGTGCTTATGCCACAGAAAATAATCTCTCTACCCTCTCCATAATCACTCTTAAGGTATTTGGATATTTTTTTAATCCCTCCTCAGTCTTTCCTTCTCCCCACTAAATAACCCTAGTTCTTTCAACTTTTTCTCCTAGGTCATGTTTCCCAAGCTTTTAATAATCTTTGTCACTCACTATTGGACTCTTTCTAATCTGTCTGCATCTTGAAGTGGAGGGCCCAAAATTGGACACAGAACTGCAGGGGAGTCCTCACCAGTGTTAAATTGAGGACAAGAATATTTTTGATTTGCAAGAGACATTCTGTTAATACAACATCATATGCCAGAGGTCAGCAACCTACAGCCCACAGGCCAAATCCAGCCCATTGAGCCATTTGATCCGGCCCATGGATGTGGGGCTTCTGCAGCTGTATTGACCAAGTGTGCATCAGAGATGGGAGGGTGCTAGGACCCAGCCACTGCCTCTGCTTTTCACATCAGCTATACAGGGAAAGTACCCACAGCCAATATTTCTTCTTCTGGTGACATGGGAAGGGTGTCCACAGCTGATGTTTTCCTCATCAGTGGCAGGGAGCTTTGGCAGCAGTTGCTTTCCCTTGCTGCTGTGGGGACAAGTACTGGATGTGGACACTCTCCTTTTACTACCACAGGGAAAAGCACTGGTGGCAGGTACTTCCCCTGTGCAGCTGGTGGGAAAAGCCATGGCA
Source organism: Crocodylus porosus (assembly GCF_001723895.1). Lineage (NCBI taxonomy): Eukaryota > Metazoa > Chordata > Crocodylia > Crocodylidae > Crocodylus > Crocodylus porosus. The sequence goes on along the minus strand of NW_017728886.1, from coordinate 166,918,361 downwards.
AGGGCTGTGTCCTAGTACCTATCTGCCATATGCTGGCCTGCCTCTGACCTGAACTGGGTCGGTTTGGCCCACAGCCTGAAAAGGTTGCTGATCTGTGCCATATATTGTTGGTTTATTTTTGGTTGTGGGGTTTGGTTTTTTTGCCCCCCCCGGGGGGGGGCGTTATTAGTTTGTTTGTTGCAGCAAGAGCACATTCTTGGCTCATATTCATCCTATGGTCCACTGTATCTCCAAGGTCTTTCCCTGTAATACCGCAGCTTAGCCAATTATTTCCCAAAATATTTAGGCATGAAAATATTCTTTCCCAAGTGCAGGACTTTGCACTTGTCCTTGTTGAATTTCCTGATTGTTTTTGAACCATTTCTCCAATAGAATGCTAGCCCTACCCTCAGGAGTATCTGCAACTCCACCCAGCTTGGTGCTATCTGCAAATGCACAACACTCAATCCCAACCTCCAAAACATTAACAAAAATATTAACCAATACTGCACCCAGGACAAATCCCTGGGGAAGTCTACTTGATTCCTCCTCCCAACTAGATATTGAGCTATTGATGACTACTGCTTGAGCACTATGATTCAGCCACTTACGTATCTTCTTCATAGTGCTTTCATCTAGCTTATTAATGAGAACAGCATTGGAAACAGTGTCAAAAGCCTTGCTAAAAATCAAGGTATATCATAATCGACATGAAAGCATCTAGCTTCTCTAAAAAACCCAGTACAGAGTGCATCATCAGGTCCCAAGGCAGGGACTGCCAATCGAGTGATTATCAGACCCAGCCCTGGGACTGCATTGAGGCTGGTTCAAGACTCCAGAACTGTGTGGGATCCAGTTCCAGGCCAACAATCAGTTGAGCTATACATAAGGTTTTTTTTAAGGTCCCAACAGATCCTGAAACCCCAGGACTGGGGAACATCTCCCTGATGTCTACTAATGTCAGGAAGTCATGTGTTTGAATGACATCTCCCAAGCCAAGTAAAACAGCCTTCATATCCTCTTCTCCCTTGAAAGTATGCATTATGGATGTTATTATCAACCAAGTTATAAATGGGACCAGAAATCAGTCTTCAAGATTCACACTTCATCTTCTGATAATGGGGCTGTGGGTTCGACTGGTCTGCCCATGCAGTTTTTAAAGGTCACAGTGCACATGGACCCCAAAACACGGTGCTTTGCTTCAGAGCTGTGGGGCAAGGCAGTTGACCTGCTGGATTGTGGGGAGTTGCAAAGGTCTCTGTGACTTGGCATTAGAACCTGCTTTATTTGTCACCCTGTGGGATCTGTAAGACAAGGCATGCTTAGTCATGGCAAGCCCTGCACCCAGCTGATGAGGCAGGGGTGACTAGTGCCTCCTGAGTCTGGAGGGAACAATTTGTGGGTAGGCCTGGGGGCAAGCCAAAAGCCCCATATCCACTTCTGTGCTGTGGCTTAGGGCCCCCCGCAACATGCCAATGACCTGCGCAGCAAAAAAACTGCCCCATCCTGATCGGTGCCGAGTCAAGGGCCAGTCTCAGGTGGGGTATGCGCCCCCCATACCCTCTCCACCAGTCACTTGTGTGGTGAGGTCCCCTGGAGTTGGCTCCTTGAAAACAGAAGTGTGCTACCCAGATGAGGAGTGAGCTCACTGTATGCCTGGGCCAGGAGGTGAAGGGGGCATGTAGGGGTAAGCTGACTGTAGGCAGGAGAGTGGGGGAACAGCGGGGAGAAGTAGAGCAGGCTTACTTTCCCAAGCTACTTCTCCCACCGCCACTGCCACATCATCTCTACTCAGGCAGCAACAGCCCTGATGTTGCATTCATCCTCTTCCCATGCATACATACATATTGGGTACAGGGCTGCGCTTGCTCTGGCAAATGCTCCCAGGAGAGAAGGCAGGGAGCAGAGAGAAGTGAGAGCACCATTCTGCTTGCTCCACTCTATCCCCAGATACACTGTTTGGTGTGCTGACATACTCCTATGGCTGGGAAGGACACCATAACTAAGCTGCATGGTGGGACTGCCCTGCTACGTGTTCAGTTTAAGCCACGGTAGAATCCAACCACAAAATGGTACATATTTTTGTAGAAAATTGTTGTGGCTGGTTTCCCATTTTGTTGTGCCATTAATTCCCTGAAGATGTGGCAAGGTTTCTATTTATGTTACAGTTAACCAGATAATTGCATCGTAAGTGTAATGTCTGTAAGGGACCTGAATAGATCCATGCATGTGTAGGTTTTGCTTGCATCTTTTAATGTCTGCTGAGTTTTGAGTTTAATCAAACCACAAGATTTAATTCACAATACTTTGGCCAGTGCCAAGTCAAAGCCAAGTGAAACCACAAAAGTTGGCAGGATTTTTACTTGAAGCCAAAGATCAGTCTAGGGTCATTCAAAAAAATTGGCCTCCACTTACTAAGAGAACAATGTTGAACCTGAATGTTGGCATCAGAAAGAAACTGGATTTTTGTCTTGGATATTTAATCACTGCAAATTTTATGTATCACAATTGTAAAAAGCTATCCTGATTCCAGTTTTTCTACTCTCTGCTTCTTAACTTTCTCCATCTAAAAGCAACTTTGTTTCATATTTCTGTCATATTCTGGGTATTTCCATGACTGATGGCTACTTTACATCACAGCTTTGTCCCAATTATTCAGCAGCCGAATGACATCTCCCAAGCCAAGTAAACCAGGCTTCATAGCCTCTTCTCCCTTGAAAGTATGCATTATGGATGTTATTATCAACCAAGTTATAAATGGGACCAGAAATCAGTCTTCAAGATTCACACTTCATCTTCTGGTAATGGGGCTGTGGGTTCTCCTCATTGGAATTCCACTGGCTGATTGTAAGAGGCCAGTGTTAAAGATTCTGGTATGTCCTATAAAATCACACAACTGAAAGTAGAAACTCTTTCCCATCAAGCTTCTCTTCATAAATACAGTTACTATAACAAGCTTATCCAGGAATGCTCAAACCTAAATATAACAATAATAACTGAAAAAAATCTTCCAGAGGCAAACTTTTGGGATTGTATGAGGATTGGGTAATAGAAAAATCTAGATTGGCTTGTTCCAGGTTTATCTTAATTTCAAGTAGTGAAAACACAACATATGAAAGAGTAAGATACAGCAAATTAAATGCTACAAGAGCAGAATAGCACATGGCAGACTATAAGAAAGAAAGGAAGACATTACAGTATACACTGTATAAGAGCTTGACTATGCTCTAACTGCTAAGCTTTTTAACTGTTTTTCTAACAGGTCTGGAAACTGCTTGATTCTGTTCTCCTTTTGGAGGAACACAATAGGTTGAAGAGGCAGAGACGTGTACTGCTGATGCATATCTCTATTATAGAGTAACTACTGCTACTTTAGCAACAGACACCCCAGGATATGACAAAACTGCCTAATATTCACACGCATCTGAGATGAATAGAAAAATAAAGCACTTTTGACTGTACTTTTGAACAGATATTAAATGGTATCACATCATTCTTACACTTTTGAGCTCATTTGCAAATGAGTTTATGAGGTCAGGAAGAAAAGTCTAATGACAACACCTGCCCTTTCAAGCTCTACTACAGATTTTTCAGTTTGTGAACTTCTATTATCATATATGATTGCTCAGTCCTCAAAATGTGTTATGCATAAAAACTCTAGACCTTGGAAAGCTTACAATACTATTTCAGGCATAGTACAATAAGGTGAAGTAATGGAACAGTAGAGTGGATAGGGAGAAAAAGATAAAACCTAGAAATATAAGATCATATAGTTATTCAGTTGATGTACACAATGACTGCAGTAGAAAATAATTTTGGGGAGTTGGAAAGAAATAATTACAAAAATACTCTCACAAATGAATACAACTTCCTGTGCAATTCTAAGTCTATATTTATTGTTTTATATATTATGATACCACCTCTACTTCTTGTGTTCACATAATACCATTTACCCAAATTCAAGATGACCCTGAATTTAAGATAACTCATCACTAATTAGATTCCATACATGGAAAATTTATAAATTCATTATATTTTTCCATGTATAGAATCTAATTATTGGATGACTGTCTTCAATTCATCCCCATCACCACTGCAGTGGGGAAAGCAATGGTAGGGGGAGCAGGTGATGGAAGAAGGCAGGCTGTAGGGGAAGGGGGATAGGCAGCTAACAATGTAGAGGCAGGGGGAAGCAAGAAGTGGGGGAGCAATAAGGGGGCAGGCAGTGAGAGGAGCAGCAGGGAAAGTAGGGGGCAGGTTGGGTGGAGGTAGTATGGGGAGCAGGCAGCTTCCCTCTAGACCACCACTTACCCACTTTTGTCTACCCCCATGCAAACTTGGGCCTCCTTCCCCTAATTTCCCACACACACACACACCCAGTCCCCCTTTCCCTCACCTCCTTCCTCCATGCTGCTTCTGCCCCCTGCAACCTCAGGCCCCCACGAACCACCCTCCCTTGCTCCAGCACTGGCAGGCTTCATCTGCACTCTAGCATGGGGCATACAGTATGGCCCCAGCCTGGCCCCAGAGCAACAATATCCACTCCTGCTTGGAGCCCAAGGCTGCAGGCATGACAGGCAGGGCATTCAGAAGTGTCAGGGCTTACTGCTATGGCTCCAAGCTCAACCCCAATCCCAACCCCAGGAGCCATGGTTACTGCCTGGTCCTCATCACTTCATACTCAATTCCAAAATGAGGGGCTTCTCCTGCATTTTAATGGGAAAAACAACATCTTCTTGGAATTGAGCAAATATAGTATTGTTTCCACTAGTTCTTTCCCAAGTAGCCACTCCACTGGACAGAATCACCTGAGTGCACTGTGCCCCAGTCTGCATCTGATATGCCTTCTATGGTGGATGTGCTGAAAACAGCTGCTATAGCATTGTCTATGCCTATGATATAGCATTGTCTATAACTATGATATAGCATTGACTATGTCCTCAGTTGCTTTCTTAATGCAGCTTTAAAATGTCCTTATTTTCTAGAGGATCTAATTTCAAGATACAATGGAGCTCATAAATTAAAGTGACTTTTCTCTGCAACTTTTGTCCTCAGTTTTTTTGAATTCATTTACTATCCTATGTCTTTCAAGCATGTGAGAATGATGCTGTTTATTAGTGGAAATACCTTTCATCCCAACTGTGAAACATAAACTCCCCTCCTTTGTTGCAGTTCCATATAACAAAAAAACAGCCTGTCTCACCATAATCCTAAGAGTCATAGGTTGGTGGTCCTCAATTCTGAAGAGATTGGAACCATTCATGCACCTAAAATTAGACATGAATTTACATACCCTTATTGGACTGTGGCCTGAGAGAGTAGAAAATGGGATGAGAGAAGGAGAACTTCTCTTTCTTGTGCTAGGAAATTAAATAAAATAAGAACCAAAACAGGTTTGGGCAGTTTTGTGGGGGAGGCCATACGATTGATTCAAGTCCCTCTAGTTAACAAAATGCACAGCCTTGCGGAGAAATTTTCTAATAAACATCTGAAATTAAAGGTCTATTGCTGACAGCAAAATTACAATTTACAGTTTAAAGATGCATTCAATTATGGTTACCCAGAGACAGAGAAGGCAAGAAAAATAAAATAAATCTGAAAAGAAAAAGGAAGAACTTCAAATTTACATGAAATCTTAATCCAATAATCTATATTTAATTACATATATTAGACTCTCTTCTAGAGTGATCATTTCAGTCTCAGGTCTCCAAACCTTTTGGCCAAAAGCCAAATAAATGAGTACTTTATCATTTGGTACACATATATCTTCCATGTCTGCTTGAGAACCAGAAAGAATGTTGGAAGGCATGCTCCAAGCTACCCATTCTGAATATGGTTTAATCTGTGATAAGTGTTTATCCATTTCATTATCTGCTTCACACCTGAAACAAGGAACAATGTCAAGTGAAGTTTTTCTTTAAGGATATGAAGTTGATCATTATATACAGGCAACCCTTGCCATTCGCGAGGGATACATTCCCATGATCCCCACAATTGGTGAAATCTGTGAATAGGGCATTGCGTTCATGAACACAGTGCCCCCGGTGATTGGGGGACAGGGGCATGGTGACAGCGGGAGCCCGGCAGCAATGGCAGGAGCCCAGTGGCAGCAAGCGTGGAGCTCCCAAGGAGCTCTGGTAAGTGTTTTAAAAGTATTTAAAATGCAGGTTTGGCATTCACAAATATTTGAAACCATGAATACTGAACCTGCAAATACCAAGGGGTTTCCTGTACCCAATATCCAAAAGCTCATAATATAAGATGTTCGTCTTTTCTCTGCATTTCTGTAGCTCTGGCCAGATATTCTAAAATATATCATTGGGGCATCAGGAGAAAGAAGAGTAGCATCACATGAGCCCGTACTGATTGGTTTAGTGTTTGTTTTTATTTCCCAGAGATGCAGCATAATAGACTCAGAAAAAGGCATGGTTCAAGATAGCTTCTTCATTGATCTCTATACTGCTTTAGAAGTATACAGAAATGGCACCTTTGCTGGATTTATTTATTGTTAATTTTTAAAAAAAACAGAAGTTATCTTCCCACTTAAAGGAACCTCTAGCCATTTCAAATCCTGCCAAACTGCCAGGAATAGTTGGTTCTAGTTCACCAGGCACCTGTTATGACTAGTTAGAAAATAAAAGTTTGAGCTATTTCCTCAAATATAGTGGTTAAGTTGCCCAGATTCAACAAGAATTGCATCATGATCATAGGGATCATGGATCATGTTCTGACATAGCGCTAAGTCTTAACTTATACACATCTTTCAACTGATAGAGAACATCTATGATGACTGATCACTTTAAAGGATGCTTCTGTGTCACAGGACATCAAAATATCCCAATGGCAAAGTAAGGACACAGCCTTCCCTGATCAATGGAGTCTGCTATTTCAGTACAAAACTGGATGCAAAAGAAGGTAAATGCTTCAAAAGCCAAAACAGCCAATGGATTGCTAAAAACAGCTACATTTAGCTTTCTTTAGGGAAGTGGTCTGGATGCTGTTATAAGGTTGGGAAATATTGCATATATTCTTAGTCAACATTGTGTTATATAATTGGGACATGTACAAAGAGACTGAATCTATGAAGAGACACACTTTAATTGATTGAACCCAATTGTGTGATATAGTAACGATTGCACAATGCAAGGGTGAAGGGGATGGGCACAGGTGGTGTTATTCTGAATCCTTCCACTCAAGGGGAAGGGCCCAGGCAGGAGCAGACTCATCTTGCAGATCAATGCATGGTTGTGCAAGTGGTGTCACCAACAGGGATTCAGCTTCTTTGACAATGGGATCTTGTTCCAAGAAGGATTACTAGGAAGAGACGGGATCTACCTGATGAAGAGAGGGAAGAGCATCTTTTCAGGTAGACTCAGCAACCTAGTTAGGAGGGCTTTAAGTTAGGTTTGCTAGGGGATGGAGACCAAAGCCCTGAGGCAGGTGGGGAAGTGAGGGAACCTGGAGGAAACACAAGGAGGAAGGGGTTATAGGGGAGACCTCCTCATCCTTCCTGATAAAGTAAGGCAATCAATCAGTACCTCAGGTGTCTGTACACAAATGCACGGAGCCTGGGAAACAAGCAGGAAGAACTGGAAGTCCTTGCACAGTCAAGGAACTATGACATGATTGGAATAACAGAGATCTGATGGGATAGCTCGCATGACTGAAGCACTGTCATGTATGGGTATAAATTGTTCAGGAAGGACAGGCAGGGGAGAAGAGGAAGAGGAGTTGTGCTATATGTAAAACAGCTGTATGATTGCTCAGAGCTCCAGTATGAAATTAGAAATAGGCTCATTTGGAAAGTCTCTGGGTTAAGGTTAGAGGGGAAAGCAACAAGGGTGATGTCATGGTGGGTGTCTGTTATAAACCACCAGAACACGAGGGTGAAATAAGTGAAGACTTCTTCAGACAACTAGTGGAAGTTTCCAAATCATGGGCCCTGGTTTTCAGGGGGGACTTCAATCACCCTGACATCTCTTGGAAGGACAATACAGCAGTGCACAGGCAATCTAGGAAGTTTTTGGAGAGAGCTGAAGACAACTTTCTGGTGCAAGTATTGGACAGACCAACTAGGGGTCATACTTTTCTTGACCTGATGCTCAGAAACAGAAATTGGTGGGGGATATAGAAGTGGATGGCAACTTTGGCAGCAGTGACCATGAGATGATCAAGTTCAGGATCCTGATAAAAGGAAGAAAGGAGAACATCAGAGCATGGATCCTAGCCTTGAGAAAAGCAGATGTTGACACCCTCAGGGAACTGATGGGCAAGATCCCTTGAGAGGCCAGTCTGATGGGAGAGCTGGTTGTATTTTAAAGATACCTTACTGAGAGTGCAGGAACAGTCAGCATGGATTCACCAAGGGCAAGTCATACCTGACCATCCTGATTGCAGAGACACTGACCATTACCTTTGAAAACTTTGGCAATTGGAGGAAGTCCTGGATCACTGAAAAAGGGCAAATATAGTATTCATCTTTAAGGAAGGAAAATAGGAGGATCCAATAAACTACAAACCAGTCAGCCTCACATCAGTCCCTGGAAAAATCATGGAGCAGATCCTCAAGTAATCCATTTCCAAACACTTGGTGGAGGAGAAGATGATTAGTAACAGTTGGAATGGCTTCACCAAAGGCAAGTCATGCCTGACTAAGCTGATTGCCTTCTATGATGAAATGACTGGCTTTGTGGATGTGGGGAGACTAGTGGATGTGATATACCTTGACTTTAGCAAGGCTTCTGTTACAGTCTCCCACAACATTCTCTCAAGCAAATTAAGTGGTAGTGGTCTGTAGGGTGGATAGAAAAGTGGCTGGATCATCAGGCTCAGAGGGTAGTAGTCAACGGCTCGATGTCTAGTTGGCAGCTAGTTTCAACTGGATTACCCCAGGGACCAGTTCTGGGACTGGTTTTGTTTAATGTTTTCATCAGTGACCTGGAAGGTGGGATGGAGTGCACCCTCAGCAAGTTTGTGGATGACACCAAGCTCAGGGGTGTTGTAGATACATTGGAGGGTAGAGCTAGGATTCAGAGAGACCTAGATGAATTGGAGGGTTGGACCAAAAGAAATCTCATGAGCTTCAATTAGGACAGAACAATCCCATATACCAGTACAGACTGGGGACTGACTAACTAAGCAGCAGCTCTTCGGAAAAGGAACTTAGGGTTACAGTGGACAATAAGCTGAATGTGAAACAACAGTGTGCCTTTGTTGCAAAGAAGGCTAACAGCATACTGGGGTGCATTGGTAGAAATGTTGACAGCAGATCAAAGGAAGTGATTATTCTCCTCTAATCAGCACCGGTGAAGCCACATCTGGAGTACTGTGTTGAGTGTTAGCGTCCCCCTCCCCACCCATGGAAAGGATGTGGACAAGTTGGAGAGTCCAGCAGAGGGCAATGAAAATGGTTAGAGGACTGGGGCACATGACTTGTGAGGAGAGGCTGAGGGAACTGGCCTAATTTAGTCAGCAGAAGAAAAGACTGACGGGGGATTTAATAGCAGACTTCAACTACCTGAAGGGGAGTTTCAGAGAGCAAGGTGCTAGACTGTTCTCAGTGATGGCAGATGACAGAACAAGTAGCAATGGTCTCAAGTTGCAGCAAGAGAAGTTTAGGTTAGATACTAGAAAAAACTCTCTCATTAGGATGGTAGTAAAACACTGGAACAGGTTACCCAGGAGGTTATGCAATCTCCATCCTTCGAGGTTTTTAAGTCTCAACTAAACAAAGCTTTGGCTGAGATGATTTAGTTGAGGGTGGTCCTGCTTTGAGGAGGGGGTTGGACTAGATGACCTCCTGGGGTCCCTTCCAACCCTAATTTTCTATTATTCTAAGTGGCCAAATCTATACGCACTTTTAGTCCCCTCTGAACTTCCATAATACCAAGTAGCCTTGGTATAAAAGAGAATCAGGACTAATATTTGTAATATAGACTTTTATACCTTCAGATAGAAGGTACAATGCTGCAGAAATGTCACAGTTTGTTGCAGTTCTACATAGATTTTTGTTGAAAATAATGATGAATCACTGAATCAGATACACAGTTTTGTTAATTTCCTTCAAGCTCCAAAATATTTAATAAATTACCCATTTTTAGAGAAGGTCTTGATTTATAAAACATCAGTTGATCTCTAACTAAGCTGGTTTCTTTCCAAGGAGTAGTAGATACTCAAAGTAAGTGTCGGTAAAGGACCCACAAAATCAATTTGCAAAGTAGACCATGACACATAATTTGTCAAGCATAGCATCTGAATTAGAATTTAAGTTAACTACTGCACACACAACCTACCTAAATTCACCCTGAAATTTCACCTGGGTATGCCATCCCTACATTTTGCCCTAGCTATTGCTGAATTGCAATAATGGGTGAGGTAATTCTTGTGTTTGGTACCTTGTTAGAGATTTAAGGAATGTCCATGTAAGACAGAATTGTTTTGCAGTGTAAGTATATGCTCCTCTGTAATACCAGCAAGGAGAAGCATCAGCAGGTAGGTGCAAAAATGACATAGGAAATGATCTGAAGAATATCGTCACACAAGATAAATTTTCACAGAAGATAGTTGGGGTTTGTTCCTAGTATAAATCAGAGCAATTCCATTTTAGTCAGTGGATGCAAACTAGTTTAGCTAAGGTCAGAATCAGCCCCTAATACTTTACATACAAATTACTGTACAGCTTCTTGAAAGTAGGGCAACAAGTCTCCCAGGATATGGCAGATGCATTCTGAGGGTATCCTAATCTAGGGATGTGTCTGGAGTAAGGACACAGTGAACTGTAGAAAGAACTACACCATAAAGCACCGTAGCATGCACACAGTAGTACTACAACATACTGTTATGGTTCACTGTACCTGTAAAATTCATGAAATTATTGGCTTCTTTCAGCTGCAGTACAATACTTTTACAGTAATTTGTCACTCTGTTTTCAGCAGGAATAATGGACCATGCCTTTTTCTAGGAGCACATTATTTGGCCAGTGGCAGCTCTTTATATTTGCCACAAGTTACCCAGCAGCAACACTTTTTTTCCCCAGGATACCATAGGCACTGGCAGTAATACATCTGCTAGATTAGCATTTCTTTAACAGAAATTAATGTCATCTGTGCTGGTGAGTGTTAATTGGTTTTGGTTCATCATTGCTACTGTAATTTTCCATTTGAGTTCTACTTTATTTCCCTCACACAATAAGTATATGACTTCACAGGGGCCAAAATTAACTTAAAAAATACCACAGACTTTCCCTCTCCCCACAACATGCAGACACTGTTTGGTATTGCCATTTCTATCTGACCAAAATCTAGCAGCTAAGCAATAATAGCCTTTTCTAAGGCTGGAGATGGATGTGATATAAAAATGTGTGAAAAGAAAGAGAAAGGAAAAAGTCCCCGCTGACCTGAGGGCTGATATTTTTCAGCTTTAATGTTCTCCTCTACCTATACCACAACATCAGTGATGAAACTACGCTTCTCTATCTTATTTGAAAACCCTAACATGCTACTAGCATTGTTTTCTGTAAGAAATGGTGGATACTAAGTGCTGGGAAGGAAATGAGTTGTCCTGAGAAACCTTTTGGGATTTGAAAAAATTTACTCATTGCAAAACTAGACCTTTCAGAGATTTTCATGCAAAAAAACAGGCTTCTCCTCCACCCCATCAGAAGAACTAATAACTTTGTGGTTTGGGCATGCACCTGGGCTGTGAAAAAAAGTCAGAGCAGAAACATGAACCTAGATGTCCCACATTCCAGCAGGGAGCCATAACCATTGGACATTAGACTTTCTCTCTCTTATTTAATCAGAACTTCCATCTTGAACCTTAAAAGAGAAAGCTTTAGATTTAATAAATATGACTTCTTCAGAGAAAATCCTGACCAGTTCTGTGGGTTGTGTTTCAGGCTAGATGGCATTTGGTAGATGTTGTGCAGCAACATGTATCTAAGTTATGGGCTCAATTCTGTTCTCTCACCACATATAAGTAGTTTTCACAACTTCCTGGATCAATGGGAAGGGGAGGAAAATAGAGTTTTTTGTCTTTATCCTAGGTAATTATAGGGCTTAAAGTCAAATGCTACACCAGCTTTTAGTTTAAATGTCTATTGTCCGCAATACATAGTAATAAAATGACTCTACTGATTTTTAGAACTGTACGAAACAGTACTGTTTCGTTTTGACTTCTGTTCTGTTGTTTTGACAGGACAGTGTTTCATTTCAAGTTTCATTTCATTTAGAAACTGCTGTTCCATTTTGTTTTGTCAAAGCTGTTTTGCTGTTTCTACACTGTTTCAATGTTTTGCCAATAGGCTATAATGGGGAAGCGTGAAACTGCCTATAACTTTATCATTTCATCTCTCATTCAGATGAAACTTGCAGGGATGGTACCCCTTTCTGAGGCCATGAAGCATGCTAGCCTACAAAGAGATAGGTGTAGGGCTTTCTGCAAAACTGAACCTCAAACTCTTAAAAGCAAAACTCGTGTCACGTGTGTGTTAAGGCACAGCAGGGTGAAAACTTCAGTCACAGTAGCCCCTGCTGAGATCATGAAGCCTGCCAGCTTTCAAGGAGATAGGTTCAGGGGTTTCTGGGAAATTGCATCTCAGGCTGCAGACAAGCAAAACTTGTGACATGGGTGACGCTGTGTGTGTGTGTTAAAGTTCACCCTCACTGGCACTGGGGCCTCTAAACAACACAGTAATGTGCCCGAATGAGGTCCCCTCCTCCCCTACAGCCTCAGCCCAGTCCAGCACCTTAAATGACAACAGGTAAAGGAATAACTTAGTGAGCAGCAGCACAGTAGCACCAGCAGCATCTCAAGCAGCCAAACTGTTACAGACTAGAGACTTTCTTTCCTCTCCTGCAGGCACTTCTTCTCCAACAGCTGCCAGAGAACTCTCCCTGCCAGCCCCAGCCCTGGGGCTTAGATGTGCCCAGGGCCCTGTGTCCTTCCAGTCAGGTGCTAAGGGTGTTGATCTAAGGGCATGGCACTGGCAGACAATCTAATCTAATCTAATCTTGGGTCAATCTAATCTGGTATATTTTAGCAGACCAACTACATAGTTACAGAAATATATCTTAGCACGCTTTTGGATTGAAAAGCCCTTCAACAGGCTGAGGAAGAAACTTCAGTTGGTATGTGTGTGAGCTATTCCTGGATGGAAGCAATATTAAGAAACCAGAATCTGGCATGCAATGCAGGCAAGAAAGCCAATCAGTGAAAATGGAAATGGAGGCATCGGGGGTGAGAAACAGGCTGAGGTGGTGGGGGAAGGGGAATGTAGCAGTGCAAGTAAAAGTGCAGAGGTACCTGGGGAGTCAGATGTTTGGCAGGTTGTAGTGCAGGGGTGGGCAAAATACAGCCCACAGGCTGGATCCAGCCCACTAGGCCATTCTACCTGGCCCACGGGGCCCCTAAAATATTTAGAAAATTAATATTCATCTGTCCTTGTCCTTGGTTCCTGTCAAAGATGACAGGAACCAGGGGCGGTAGGACCTAGGGGAAGCCCCAGCAGGCTCCTGCAACAGCAGGCCCCACCTAGTCCCACCCCCATAGCGGAAGCCCTAGTAGGGGCTTCTGGCCTAGGACCATGTGGCTCCTTGGCTACACCAGTGTGGGAAACTCAGGTAAGGAGGGAGGGAAGGGCAGGGAATGAGCTGGTGCTGAGCACAGGGAAAAGTGACCCCTCCCCCACCCCATGGCTCGCACTCCCCGCTGCAGCCACTCGCAGCCCATATGAGGCTGTCCTGAGCAGGCACAGGCAGCCCCATGTGGGCTGCAAGCAGCTGCAGCATGGGGCACCAGCCATGGAGCACAGGAGGGGCCACTTTTCCTTGCGCTCAGCACTAGCTTGTAACCCACCCCCGCTGCCAGCTGCACCACAGTGGCTCCAGGTTCGCCCATCGGGGCTGCAACGCAGTAGCAGCAGCTGCAGCCCCCCCAACTTGGCCGTGCCAAGCCGTGTTTGCTGCTGTTGCCCGCCCAGAGCTCGTGCCGCAGTAGGCAAAACAGCAGCAGGAAACACTGCCTGGTGTGGCAAGCGGGGGGCAACTTTCCTTCATGCCAAGCAGCTGCAGCTGCTGTGATGCAGCCCCGATGGGCAAGCCTGAAGCTAGCGCAGGGCCCAGGCTGGCAGTGGGGGTAGGTTACAAGCTGATGCTGAGTGCAGGGATAAGCAGCCCTGCTCCTGCCCCATGGCTGGCGCTCCATGCTGCAGCCACTCACAGTCTGTGTAGGGCTGCCTGTGCCTGCTCCCCACATCGGCTGTGGGCTGCTGCAGCAGGGAGCAGGTCATGGGGTGAGGGAGGGGCCGCTCCCCCCCCACACTTAGCACCAGCTCATTCCTTGCTGGCGAGCAGGGGGTCAGGGCTGTGTACTGCCCTTCCTGTACCGTGGGGCTGAGGGGGGCACTGGGAGTGAGTAGGCATGGGAGCCAGCAGGAGCATGGGACCCACGCTAGTGTCCTAGGGCCAACTCCAGTGGGGCCCACAGCAGGGCAGCAGGAGTACAGGGGTCCCAGCTGGCAGGGGCTCTATGGAGCTGAGCCAGCTCCCCACTCTCCCTGCTGATTCAGCCCAGCCCAGCTTCACAGACCCCTGCCAGCCTGTGTCCCACTCTGGGTCCTGCCAGTACTGGCCCTGGGACATTGGTCCCAAGATGGTGACCAAGGGGCAGGGCACCTGTCAAGGTGCGGGGCTACCCATGCAGCCCTTGACAGCTTGCCAAGACTGGGTAAGCGGCCCTCCACCCAACATAATTGCCCACCCCTGTTGTAGTGTGTCATAATTCCAATGTCTATATTGAGTCCATGAGTTTCTGTACCTACGAGGTTGATGAAGTGCAGTTCATAGGCTCATCTGTGAAAAGTGGTTTGTCAAGCACTGAACCTCACTAACCTCATCACCAGAAGCCAACTTCCTACAGCCCAAAACACACTGAATAGATCCAGGCCTTGCCATGACAAGACATGCAAAACCTGCCAACAATATCTGCAGTATGGAGCTATGTTCACAATACAATACAATACATGTGGAGACACCAAACAACAACTGTGCATCAAAATAAGCACACACTGAAAATCTATCAAAGACAAGAACAGAATACCACCCAAATCCAATCTCTCAGGCTTGATTCTCAAAGGGAATTTACAAACCACTTTTCACAGATGAGCCTTTTCATAGATGAGCCTCAGCCTGATGAAGGGTGTTTTCAACCCAAAAGCTGGCATCCCAGGCAGCTAAGCTGAGCTCACCTGGAGCCTCACCACTCCACAGCAACCAGCAAGCCTCAGGCTCGTCAAAGTTGTGACAGGTCTGGGTTTTCCCCAGCCAGGACAGTGTGTGTGCGTGTGGTGGCTAGAGGTCATGGCGCCTCCTACCCACCTTTCACCAGGGGGATCCTTGGTCCTGGCATTTATGGGGCAGCCTCACTGCCAGGAGTCCCACCAGGCCTCCCCAACCCTGGCAGAGTGCAGTTTTAGTGGTCATGCCCAGAACCTTGGACCTCCTTCCTTTCCCATAGCCCCAGCCCATACATCCATGTTTGTCCTGGCACGGAAGCTAAGCAGGGACATGTTCTTCACCTGCTGGCTGGTGATGCAGTGAGTGCCACCTCCAGCTCTGAGAGCAGGGCATTAAATGTTTTTTAAAAAATGAAAAAAGGAAATAGGTGCAGATGGAGTGAGGAGGGTGGGATTCACTCTGTCTGCACCTGGAGCTTGGGGAACCCCAGCAGCAGGAAGTTCACCTTGAGGAACAACAGCTGCTCCACCAAACCAGGATCCAAGCAGGTGCGGTGGGGTTTCACTACATCCCCAGCAATGCTGAACACCCTGTCACTCAGAACACTAGTTGGTGGACAGGTCAGTAGGGCTGTGTGACATTTCACCACTCATTTCATTTTGATGCCTTTTCAACTCATTTCAAGGTCAAAACACCAAAATCAAAATGAAACAAAGGGCTTCAAAACGCTCAAAACAAAATGAGGTTATTTGAAACATTTCAACCATAGCGCTGGTAATGGGAAGTCAGTCCAGCTCAAAACAGAGTAGAAATAGCCTCATTGTTTTGGTGAAGCAAAACGGAACAGCTATTTTGAATTTAAATGAAATTTGATACAAAACACTGTTCTGTTGAAACCTGAAAACTCAAGGCAAAATGGAACAGTGCCATTTTGCACAGCCCTACAGGACAGGCATTGCCAGGCAACCATGGTCAGATCCAGCCACATCTGGCCGTGGCTTGCCCAGTAAGCCAAGGAGTCACACAGCAATGGCTTCACCTCGAGAAGGTAGGCAGCCACCAAGGCCTAAGTACTACCTGCCTGATGGTGGGGTCTGGTGCCTCTGGGCCCCACCATGGAAACCATGCCCTTGTCCCACATTGGCAGTGGCTTGTGGATAGCATGCTAGCATGAGACAGTGGATCCACTGTCCCCTTTTCAACATCCCCCCGCCTCCACTGTTCTGCCTCCCTGATTCTCTTCACCAGCACCTCCATCCACTGATCGAGGATTTGGCTGCTGCATACACTGACACTCTCTTTATCCTTGGGTTACACATGGTGGCCAGCATGTGGACTACACTGGATCATAAGGGGTCAAGCCATTTCCTGATGCCCTCCTTCAGCCGCCTCACCAGTGCCCGCACATCTGATGACAGCATCTTGCCCCAGCCAGGAACATTGATCCCCTGGAAGATCTCCATTTGTGGCCAAATCTCCAAATCTGAATCAAATCAAGAGACCCTTTAATCTCTCCAAATTGAATCAGAACCCACTGAATCAATTCAGAGATTCGGAAAGATTCGGCAATTCGACCATAGACACAGCTTTATATTTTTCTACATATCTCAAGGTAGCAGGTGGCTCATGAACACTGCAATGTTGGGATACATGGAGGATGGGGGGGGCCTACAGCATATTCGGCAGCAGACCCAGAAGTGGACCAGAAGCACTTCTGGTCCACTTCCGGGTCCACCAGGGAGTGCGCTGTGCCTCCTGGCTTGGCAACTGGTGTCTCTGGTTCTGGGGGGGCACCCAAGCCCCACCCCCCCAATGCTGATCACTGAGCTGGTGGGTATGGGGGGGAGGGAACCCAGTGGACCCAGAAGTGGACCGGAAGTATTTCTGGTCCACTTCCAGGTTCAGTGCAGAGCACGTGGAAGGCCCCCTGCACTCCTGTGGGAGGCTTCATGTGCCCCACCATTGCTGCATTCATGAGCTGTGTTGGTACCTTAAGGTATGTAGAAAAAACATTTAAAGCTGTGTCTGTGTACGAATTGCTGATTCTCCAAATCAGCATTGAATCTTCAGATTCAGATTCGGCTGATTTGAATCAGGGACAGTGATCCGAATCAACAAATCAAATCACTGTCCCTGATTTGGGCTGAATCCAAAATGAATAGGGCCCACACCCCCACTTGCTGCTGGTGCTGGTGCCATCACTGGCAACCCTGTCCCCCTCCAAGGTGTCCCTGATAATGATGTACAACTTGTGTGCCACACAGCAGATGTCAACTTTGTTGGCACAACAGACTGCCTTGACCATTGTTAGTGACCATGAACCCACAGGTGAGCAAACACTGCCCAACAAGCCAGCCTTGCACCAAGAGGTTCATGGTCCCCCATGATCTTTGTTGCCATGTGGGACTCATCCATCACCTCAGCTTGAAGGGGATCCCATCAATGGCCTGACTGGTCACACCAGTGCCCTGTGAGGGAGAGATAAGCGTGATGAGGGCTTTAGAACAAGAGGGGAACTTCCCTTTGGGCATGTTTCCACTGGTGCCAGGCTGAGGAGAAGCAAGGGCAAGGGGGTGGTGCCTGTGGAGATACAATAGCATCCCCATGGTGCTCATGCATTTCGTTCCCTTGCCCCAGCTGGTTTTGGCTCAGCAGTGCAAGCAGATAGCGTACATGGGATCATCTGCCAGCTCAAAGTGGTCCCAGACCACACTACTTGCTCACTTCTGGGGTGCAGATGCATGTGTGGATGCTGCAATTTCCCTCTCCTTAGGAGACAGAGGCACAGTAACAGGTGGAGTGGACTCAGCTGAGCTGCTTGCCTCCACAACCTTTTAACCTCCCATATCATTTGCTAGTGCACTTTGCCCTTTCTGGCCTTTCAGATGCCGTCTTCTCCTTTTGGGTTGACAGCTTGCCATCCAGGCAGATACCTTGAAAGGTTCCCCAGGGATTCTCACTTGCCATATCTTGTTGGTATTGGTTATTACTGGGAGGATGTTTTTAAGTCCTGCCTTCCCTGGTTCCCTCCTTCAGCACTCTTGCCCAGCCTCCTGTATTGCTCCCCTGCACTCCGCCTTGCCCCAGCCAAAGATGTTGCTTCTTGGCCGTGGCTAAGACAAAGTCCACTTGCCACAGTAAGGACTTTAGCCTTTATATGTTCACAGTCCAGTTTGGATGGTGCATCATCTGGCTTCAGATTTCACATCAGCCTGACTTGCCTTTCTGTTCACCCCTGGTTGCCTTGCTCCCAGGTGTGCTCCCTGTTCTCCCTGTATTGACTCACAGTATCTGATAGCTTCTCCACTCTTTCTCTCCCCAGGCTCACTGCTGTTCCACTCCACACCAGCTGCATCTGGGATCCCATCCCAGGTAAGAATTCAGGATCTGCCAAGCCAGCATTGTTTGGGCATGCCCCCTCCTGGGGCTGCCACCGCTGGCCCCTGTTGAGGCTGCTGATTGCTCCCAGCTGCTTTGGGCATTTTGGAGGACCCACTTCTGGTCCTCCTCAACTGTTATCCAACATGGTTTTTATTCCCCCCTCCGACAGCTGGCCAGCAAAATGTTGTTGGCAAGCTCCCATAAAGCATGCCCACAGTGATATGGGTGTATATACTGGCTCTCCTGCAGCCTGCTGCAGTTGCTTCAGCTTTTCTACTTCTGGTTCTGGACCCAGCCCATCATTCTGTGGTGGTCTCTCTCATGCCATGCTTCTGATCCTCAGCAATGTCTCACTGACTCCATGCCTCTCTCTGTTCCTGTGTATAAGATATGTTTCTATTCATGGTGGCATCCCTGCCACAAACCTCTACCTCAGCCTCCTCTGAAATGCCTTCTGGGGAAGGAGACCTGGCTCTAGGGAAAACTTGAGAGCTGTAGAGAACAAACACAGATGATTCCCCATCCTACCCCAGAATTTCCCTTGCTATGGCACTCAGATCCAGATCCAGATCCAGCTCTCCCTCTGATACTAGAAGGCTCAGTATGGGAAGTGAAATGGGGTTGGAGGAGACTGTCATGCTGGTGCTGCTGCTTATTGTCATGGTGAGTGGTGGGAGGGTATGACTGGTGCTCTTGGAGGGGATGCAGACCCAGGCACAGGCAGTGGCACTTGTACTGCTCCCCTCTCCTTGCTGCTTCTGGAAGCCTCATCCCTGCTAGTTGTAGGAAAGAGGTGGTCTCAGTTTGGGGGAGTGGGGAACTTACATCTATTCCTCTTCCACCACTCCCTGAAGGCTTGCCAGCTGTCTTTCCACCATATTTCATGATGTGTTTCATAATGTCTTGTTTTTATAAAAATATATAAATGTATCTGCCTTCCTATATAAATTCTATAGTATAATATCCAATATAATTATGAAATTGAAATGAATAAATCAATTAATATAGTAATAAAATAAAAGGGCCTAGAAAGAAAGCAAAAGGTATTGTGGAATCCCACTTGCTAGGATAGCAAGTAGGAAATCAAATCAATGGTAGTAGTAGCCTTTGTTGTCTAATGCTCCTGAGGTGCTGGAAGATAGCTCAGTAACTGTCAGACCTCAAGGTAGAAGGCAAGCCAGTTCAAACAATGCTGTCTTTTATGCTATTTTTCCATCCCGCCCCCAAAGCACTGGGATTGGAAGGGACCTCAGGGAAGAATCACAGTTACTGGCCAGCTACACAGTCAGTATGAGAGCAGTCCTTCCCCCGTCTTACCCCTCCCCCTCCTTACTCTCTGTTTCCCTGCAGGCAAGCCCATCTCAAAGCTTTTCATCTCAAAAACTTGAAATGTTTCAAAACTTTCGAAACATTTTGCTGCCGTCATTTCATTTCGAGGCTGTTTCAAAGCCCTTCTTTCATTTCAATTTCCCTGTTTTGAGCTCAAAATGAGTTGAAACAGCATCAAAACAAAAGAACCAGTGAAAATTCACACAGCCCTACTGATTTTGGTTCAAACACATGGTTAATTTTAAGCTTATGAGTAGCTGCCAAACTAGAATGAAACCACAGTGGGGTTACATAGATGCTTGACATTAAGTGGGTGTCAAAGTAGACTAGGCTTATGTCTTTTTATCTCTGTTTACAAACTTTATATTCTGCTTATTCTACTGTCTCAAGTAAAGCAGAAAATAAAATACTTGCTTTCTGTGTCTTCATAGTCCATTATATCAGTAGAAATATGTGCACATTTCCTGGAACAGTATTTGTTATTTTCTGCTGAAGAGAGTCAGGGAATTCACATAAATGGTAAAATCCTGGTGTCAATGATGTCAACAGGGGGCTTGCCACTGACTTTTTTGGAGCCAGGATGCCATACTCCATCTCATTCAAACTGTACGCCGAACACAGGGTTTTTAAAGCTCCACAGATGTCCACATCTAAAGTCAGTAAAAAGATGGTCATTTATGTCAGTGGGCTTTGGATTGGGTCCACATGCATAATTATTAAATAAGGCATTTATACCTCAAGTGAAAAAAAAAACCCAAGTCCATCAGATATATGGGGTACTATGAAAAAAGCTATGGTAACCACTATAAATTGCGTTTATATAAGTGTTTTCAATCTAACTGTCTTTCATACCTAAATACTTTCCCATACACATACTTTTCAGGATAAAATTTTGTAGGTGGGGTCTTTATCCAAAGGAAAATAAGTGTGTGTATGCATGTGCATTTATGTGCATGCTTGTGTAAACTTTGAACAGAAACAGTTCAGCCATCACCAAGAAGGAAAAGAATAAAAAATATCCAAGAGTCTTGCAAAACTCTTTGGAAAAGTTCTTATGCCAAAAAAAAAAGGCTGGAGGTTGAAAGTTGAAATTTAGCAAGGAAATAGCTCATTCTGGGAAGTATTTATGGATGCTCTGGTGAAAGCTAATTTTGAAACAGCCAAGTTATGAGCCTTTGAAAATTGAAGGCTCAGAACATGGAGCAGATTTCCACCTTTTTCCCCTCCTTTAATTAATAAAGTATGCACACTGTATTTATGCGTGTATGGCTAAGTTATGTTTGTAGAGAAGAAGGGGGTGAATGGGTGCACAGTTGCTGAAATCATATAATCAAAGATAGTTCTGTAGTGTGTGTGTGTGTATGTATGTAAATGTATATATTTAGCAAAGTTAAGGGTACTGTACAGTCTTTGCTTGTGTGTTTCCTGCATTCCTGAATATTTAACCATGCAGTCTTAACATTTCCTTAATTTGATTTTATAGAAATACAAATACACATAGAAGCAGGATAACTTAACTCAAGCAGGGTGCCATGCTGCCACAATTAAGCTGCTTCCAGGCCTCAGACAAGGTCATTTAAAAAGTGAGGATGACTACCAAAGACGATTACTCAGGTGAAGATTGAATTTACCCAATTTTTGTCCCTTAAAACATCTGTAATGCCATTGTTTTTCACTGCTAGGCAATGGCACCCTGGGGTTTCCTATGGTAGAGAAAGGGGAAAAAAACCCTTTCTGATTTGGAGTTGTTTTATTCCATCCCTTGCTTAAAGCATTGCCGTGAGTATTTGTATGTTGGCCAAGTGTGTATTTAAAATTAATTAGTCAATAAACTAATGTATTGTGTTGGTCTTCCAGTGTTTCTTCAGGTCAAGGCTTCATCACCTACAGGGCAGTTTGTCCATATGTATCTTGCTATGTCATTCCCTAACGTTTAGTATGGGTGTGATAAGGGAAAGAACAGGAGTGGTTACACAGCTCTGAAAAGGTGCTTCCTTTTTCTTCCCCCCTTATTCTCATTTATGCCATTTCTTTTACTCCTCCCCTTCCTAGCAGAACTACTGGTGGCCTGCTGGAAAATGTGCAGATGTTTTTTCCACATTATTGCAGTTTTATATTTGTAACAGTCTTCATAGAGCAGATGTTCCCGCTATGTGTATACACCCTACTTCCCACTGCAAACACTTTTACTACACAAACAGCAGATTGTCTTGCTTCTGTCATTCTGATCCAAAGAGAGAAAATGTTTCATTCTGATGCTGTTGATCTTTTGAGAGGGCTTAATAACTCTCTTCCCCTCATCAGTAACCCTGTTTACTGCAGATGCTTGCTCTACCTGTATTAGTCAGGTTCTCCATCCTATCTCGTCTTTTATTCTTTTTTTTTTTAAGTTTGCTGTCCCCTGAATCTCCAGAAACCCCTTTGTCAGTTCCTCCAGCTACTCTCATTTCCTTTCGTGAGATTCACTCAGCCAATTCAACATTGGCCTAAATAGACACAATTCTGTTGACTTAAACGGAAGCATTCATTCTCAGACAAAGAACAGTTTAGTCCAATCTGTGCATCTTCAGCACACTACTGCGACTAAGATGTCAGGCGCTTTGTGATTAAATGAAGCCTCTCTATTAGAAAAGCAAAGTGTAGTCTTGTCTCATTTGCCACACTGCAAAAACAGACAATATTGTCCTGTCCCCCTGCCTCTGTCCATCACATTCAGCCTTCCCCTTCATGTTTTCTCTCCTTGATTTTCCCTGTATAAATATCCAAATGCCAGACTAATACTTACCTTCTCTCCTCTTCCAAAGGACCCTGAGACTTTTGATAAAATTGCAGGTTTGGGGAATTCTGCAGCTGGAAGTTCTGAAGAATTGATGCTGTATTCTATCATGTGAAGGCTTGTATGGCATTAAAAGAGTTTACTATAGTACAGCTATCATTTTTAGAAATGGTCACCTTAAACTCATAAGACCTTCTTTTCAGCCTTTCAAGTTATATACATTAGAGTCCCTTCCATACTGATGGTACATGTAAAAAAAGCAAGATGTTACAGACAGTTGAAATGATTAAATAACAGTGCCCAGCATAAGACCTTCTTTCCCATAATTTATTCTCTATGTAATGCAACCTTTTTTATCCTTTACCATGCAAATAGTACACAGGCTCTCCATGCTTCAACAGTACAGTTTAAGGGCAGAGTTATATTTACACAAAGCCCAGTTGTAATATCCTACACCTATGAGATATGTCTCTGTCAGCTCCATCCTAGGGAGCACCACTATGACAATACACCCTGCCAGATCATTCCCACTCCATAGTCACCAAATGCCAAAATATAGTAATATAGTTCCTGCTTGGCATCCACTGTGGAAACATCCAACATTGCTGGTACCCTCATGTATGTTTACTGGTGCATGATCTGAAGTGTTCAAAAGGTGGCTACATTTTGACATTTTGCATTCAGAGAGTAAGAGTGAATGATTTGGAAGGAGACAGAAAAGGAGTAGGACAGGAAGGGAAGGACAAATGTTTTCATGCCACTATCTAGCACAGTTGGAGACAACATGGACATACCCAGCTAGTCTGAATCACCAGTTTTGTCATGCTCACAATTTTGTCGTGAATCTCAAGTATTTGCTGTTTTTCTTAAAACCCCAGTTCCCATGGGCAAGTTGTTAAGGAAAAATCTCACCTTTCATTAAAAATGAAAGTAAGCTTCTAGTCTTCATGCTTACAAGGAAAAGCTGGGAAATATGTAACAAGAGCTCTGAAACCAGAAGGCAAGCAAAACAACCCAAAATTCCTGTTTGAACACTCTCACAATTTTTGGGCAGGGGAGCTGATTTTGTTTTCTGAACACCTGACATTAGAAATAATAGGTCACCTACTAGCATCACTGCCGTCTCCTAATTCCTGGGAAAGTTCATGTGACCTTTTTATGTCATAGTGAATCAACAGTATAGCTTGGAATAGCACCCAGAAATCCCTCCTCCCAGCCTCTGGATTTAGACAATAGATAATACTAGTCACAGATTCTTTTAGATGTAGTATCTCAGATGCACATACTCAGAAGTTTGGGGGTGGGGAGTAAGAAAAATAAATACCTATAGTTGTCTATGGTGACCTCCTCTCTCCATCCCCACCCCATTCAGGACTAAAAAATGGGAGCATGCTCAGTTTTATTCTGAGATGCCTGGTGCCATCTGCTGGATTTTGGCTGTAATTGGGAGCTGCAGAGGCAGAGGCTTAATTACCGCCCAGCTTGATCATGACTTGAGGCATTTCTTCATACTTATATCACCAGTGTAAGTATGGGTTCCCTACTGTGTAAGGCAATTCCATTGCACTAGATCCATAATAAAGATTTTTAAATGTGAAAATTAGTCTTTGGTGAATAAGAATTATTTTTCTAGCTGCTGGAGAGACTCAGGTAAAGGCAATGACATCCACATGAGTGGGTCATTGTGTTATTGTTAACATTCAGCTATTATTACTGTGTATGCAGCAGCCTGCACAGATGTAACCACTTTTTATCATTTAAGAACAAAGAAGTAATTGTCTCTAACCTTTTTCTCCCCCCAAGAAATCAAAACAATCAGATGTCACATGTTTAGCAGTTAGCAATATAAATGTTTATTTAAGCAGTAACTATATTTCACTGGATATAAAAGGTCCTAACTAACTCAAAGATATACTTTGGTAACCATTAACAATGATACTTTAAAAACCTGACTGTTCTTGGATCATCATTGGTCTCAGTGGAGTCTGACATATAGAGGTTCCCCAGCATGTCTTCAGACAAATACACTCCTATGAGTTAAATTCTAGTAAGTATCATCTCATGGTTACTTTAGAACAAAAATTATATAAGTCATCTCCACAGGCCTTTTAAATTCTGTAAGATAGGAGTTAGGTGGCTAAAACCATTTCCCAACTTCCTCCTTTCCTATCCACGCCTACTCTACCTAGATGACTCACTGTTTCACTGAAGAGATGGGTGATCTTAGACTATTCAGAATGAAGACCATGGCTCAAAATCTTTCTTTTTTCAGCCACTCCAGTGTAAACTTGGAGTAATCCATTGCCTTCATTACATTCAATATATATACCAGTCCAGCTGAGAGTCAGGGCTCAAGAAATAGAAATCACTCTTCACTGGTCAATTCAAGACTGGCATAGAGCACACGTATCTCCCTAATAAAATGAATTCTTTAAACTTTCATATGATGCATTTATTGTGTCTTTGAAATGACAACAATGGAACAGAACACAATTCAGTAGAACTTAAGACTCCTGGATATGTGAAGTTTGACGAATACCTTTATTATCATAGTAGCACAAAAAGTACAATGTGGTCTGTAGTGAAACTGTGCCTAATTTGCTTACTAATTTAGAAGCATTCTTAGCTTCAGAAACAGAAAGGACTCTGCCAGCAACTACACATCCTAGCAAAACTTACCACGTTTTGTGGGGGGGTGTCCATTTTTTGTTTTTTTTTAATTTTAAGTGAGAAGAGTGTGGAGTAGCTATAAAACTGTAGAAAGAAATACTATAAAACTCATTAGCCACAGCAAAATTTAATTTGTGATCTCCAGATGATCTGAAATTATTCTGTCTATGAATCTTTGTTCAACAATGCTGCGTTTCTTTCTCTTCTCTCACATACTGCACTGGGGATGCTTTTCTTCATTTGTATTGCAATTTCAATATTGTAACCCTGCTCAAAACAGAAGATCTGATTCTCCACTGCTGTGTAACATGTAAAGTCATTTAAAACTGACAGAAAAAAGTGATCCATCTGCAGCACAGAGTGAATAAAGAGATACAGGAGGAGTACATGTGGGTCCCATCTACTATGCAATGTCTCTGCTGCAGAAGTAACTCAAGTCAACTACTCCTAGGACTGAGCATCTGGATTAATCCAACATGGGTATAAGCAGACACATTAAACTGCTATTCCCAAGCAACCCTGTGTTCCCTGGTGCTGCAGTCACCTTTGTCTTGCTATAATTTCTACAGGCATAGGAGAGTCAGTGAATAAATAATTCAAAGATGGAAATAGCATTAAAACCATTCAACATGATTTTATGGAAAGCAGGTTTTGCCAAATAAAACTGATGTCATCCTTGTATAAGATTGTCAGTTTGGTTAATAAGGGTAACGTCATACATACCATTTGGTAGGCATTTGATTTGGAACTGCATGACACACTGAGTAAATATTTAGCATTAAATAATATTGATAAAGCACACCTTAAATGGTTTTAAGCATCGCTTTACTGTCAGATCTGAAAAAGTAGATGACAATGCCAGTGTTTTTACTGGGGTTTCACAAGGATCTCTTGGAGACCCATCACTATCCCACATTTTACCAAATGCCTAGAAGTAAAAATAAAATCACTACTAATACATTTTGACGACTTCCATTAGATTGACGGCTCGTCTTCTCCCCTACCTGGGAAGGGCAGGCTGTCAAATGGCACTTGGAAGCTGCTAAAAAATAGTAGCAACCACAGACATTCAGGAAGGCGTCCGAACCTGGAAGAATGCATCCCTTCCATCCCACCAATCAACTGACTGGCAGAAGAGGGGACCCATCTTTCACTGCAGGAACCATTCTGGGAGGATTCCCAGTACAAGTCAATGCCCTCTACTCCCACCACTTACACACAGGCAAGGTCTCCAGTCTGAGAATTTGCCACTAAAGAGATGGTTGGGGAGTCAGTGCTCTCCCTCTGTCCCTCCATCTTCCCTGGAGGAAGGGAAAGTATTGACTCCCTGAGAGCTCAAGAGAAGCATATAGCTGTTCAAGCTAGACCAGAAGAAGGGAGATCTTCCTGGGAGATATCCAATCAAGCTTTCTTGCAAAAGAGCCAGTTCTCCTGACTCCTGGCTTGTTCATGGCCTTAGTGTGCTCATCTTATTCAAACAAAATTTATTTCAATAGAGCCAAATACAAATTTTGCAGGCCATATTAATGGAATCAAGATTGTATCCTGGAAAGCAATGACTCTGAAAAGGAGCTAAGGCTACAGACAGGTTGCATTTATCCTGGGATAAACCATTTTATCCTGGGACAAAGTGCAATCATTCAAATGTCTACCTCTGTTGACCTGAAACAAACTTCAAAAAGTTTCAAGAAGTGCGAACAATTTGTCCCAGGACATCCTGAAATTCATCTGATCAGCTGTTCCAGGGGTGAATCGGTGGCAGAAAAATGATAGTGCACTCAGCCGCTTATTAAACCATGATTGTAAAGGGTGTAGAAAAAAGCTGCAAAAATACAGGACGATACTAGAGAAACTGTTTTCAATGAAAGACATAAACTGCTCAGTCTCTTTAGTTTACAAAAAAGGTTGAGAGGTGATCTGTATAATTACCTTGACAGGGAGAAAATATCAGTTATGAAAGGACTCTTAAATCTATAGCAGGAAAAGGCATAAAAAGAATCAATGGCTGAAAGATGAAACAAGGTAAATCTGAATTCTACAAGGTCCCTTCCAACCCTACTTCTATGAATTGAAATTAAGGCACAAATTTTTAGCAGAGAAGGTGATTAAACATTTAAGCAAACTAGTTTCCAAGGGAATTGGTGGATTCATTATCATTTGACGTCTTCTAATCAAGTGTAACTGCCTTTCTGGACAATATACTTTAGTCAAACAGAAGTTATTACAAAGTTCAGACGCCACCTGGTTAAATTTAAGGGTCGAGGTCATGCAGGAGGTTCGACTGAACAATCTAATGGTCCCTGGTAGCCTTAGACTGTACCTATGAATTGCAAGGTTCTTGGCACTGCAGAATTCAGACTATTTTTTAGCGAACTGAAAGAGGGCTTGTCTGTGTTTCTGAGTACATGGGAAGAATTGTGAGAAGGCATTGAAGGTTTATCAGTAAGTGATTCATCCTGTGATGTCACTACAAAGTGGGTAAATTATCGGCTGATACAGGCATCTGAGCCTTAGTTTATCATCTCAGTGGTGTCAACTTGTTCAATTGCTAGACCATTTTTGCAAGAGGAGATGAAAGACAATACCTGAACGTGATCCTGAGTTAACCTGAGTCTCCAGTGAACATACCCTAAGTCTCCCTTTTTATTCAATTACACTATAAGTTTATTTTTGTATATCTATTGATATGATCACATTTTTTCCTACCAAAAAAATGGGTAGTGAGAGAAAAAAATTGCCTTAGTTGTATTGTTCCAATTTCCAATGAACAACTGGAGAGAAAAAAAACAGCTTTCAAGAGCCTGGGTTTTCAAGAAGTAAAGCCAAGAGCACTTAATGATATGGTTACATGAACATGCTTGCTGCAAGGTAATCTAGGGTATGACCTCCTAGCACATCAGCTACTCCATTATGATCTGATAGCTCATCAGTACACTCTTACGCTGCAGTAAATACAAAAGATCTTGCTCTTCAATGAAAGCAAGGTAAATTATCTCATAGTAAAAAGCTTACCTCATACCCTACCTTAACTCATAATAATTTGTTTGTGTGCCCATACCTGAAGAGAAGGACCATAAAAGCAAAGGAGGAAAATGCAATATTCCTTAAAGCAACTCCTCTGAACTATAAGAACCATGGGTCAATTCCAGTAAGACAATGAAATATGCAGATATTAACAATAAACAATACTTAAAAGCAGTCAAAATTGGAAAGGCTCTTTTTAAAACTTTTATGAGGCCCTTTTTTAAATTTAAGGAAGCACTTGGGCTGTTTCCTTGCCACTGACAGTCATCCCATCTCAGGATGCTGCCAAACCATTTCCTTAGGAAAAAAATCCCTGAAGCTTATGAAAACATTACTCAAAGAATCTTGTTTTGTCTCAATTGTTTCCCAATGGAAATGGCAGGTATTTTTTTATTATTATTTCCCAGAGTAGAACTTCTCTATGCTGTCTCCAATTTTACCTGGCACAAGCTGAATTACCACTAAACTTCACACACACACACACACACACACACACACACACACACACGTGTGTGTCTTGTTCTAAAACAATCTTCAAATACTCTCAACAAATCACAGCTTAATATCAATTTGTTTCCCAAGTGATTCTGCCTCCACCCTTCATTATTAGTGGTCTTAGTATTATTTATATTAGAGGAAAACAAAAAAGCTCTAGTCCTCAGTCAGTTTTCTCCTTGTTTTTGCAAACATGTGCACTCCAAGCTTATCACAGATGAGAGGGAATTTTTGTAGGAACCCTCATTAAAATGTTAGTAGCACATCATGGCTTAGCAGGTGCACAGAATGCTTAGCCAAATGTTACTTGTTAAACATGGTGTGACAATATATGGCCATAAATGTCTCTGTATTAATCATGTATTTTGAGATGAATCCAACATATGATTAATGGACTTGATTTCTAATGCTTATGTTAGGATATGTCTACAAAGTAAGCTTACCACACCTGGCAGCAGTACCATCATGTATACTGTGCTGGTCCAGGTGGGCTGCCACCTAAACCAGAAGCAGTGTAGCCTCATCCGTGCAGCATCACTGATGGGCTAATTAGGTTGAGGCAGGCTAATTGGCTCTGTCACTTTGCAGTGAAAATTTGCTTGCCCCGATGTAAATGTAGCTATCTGGTTCAGAAGGCATACTGTCCAAAGCAGTACATTCGGTATGTAGCTGTTGCTTCTGCTAAGTTTTGCATGTAGGCATGACCTTGGACTCCCAAAGAGAGTTGCACCAGGAAGGGTTTCCACTTCTTACCATAATTTCCACACCCTTGTCCCAAAATAGACAGAATAAGACAGACCTATCACACCAAGATTATAATCCAAAACTAAATGGATTCAGCCACCAAAACAAAGACTAGATAGCTAGGACTGGGACAATATCCTAGACAGGTCCAAATGGATGCTTTGGCCTACCCAGAATAGCTCAAACCTAGGCCCTGAAACAAAGAGTATCATTGAGCAGTACAGGAATAGCAGGACGTTATGTCTACCGGAACCTGAAGACTTGTCCACACTATATCTGGTGGTATAGAGACATGATTATATCTATGTTGGCAAATCCCCCAGTGGAGAAATAAGGTAGGCCAGCTGAAGGAGCTTTTCTGCTGGTACAGCTAGCTAAGCCAATCAACTTTATAACTAAACTAACAAAGACACTCCTTTGTTACCACACTTGCATCTATACAGAGAATGCTGTTGGCATAGCTGCATTGGTTAAAGGGATATGATTGCCTTTACAGTCCTAGGCAATACAGCTAACAAAATGATATTGGGCAGACTGAGCATCAGACAAATTAACACAGAGTAGGCACATGGATTAGGCAGTAAGCCATGCTGTCAACTGGGACTGAAGAGAGGACTTTCCAAGTATGTCTGCTTCCATTCCATTCCTGTAACAGAAGAAAGTCCACCTCCATTAGCTTGTAGTGAAGTAAATGATCAGATGAGATTATGTATGTAGGCTTGCAGTACCCTTTTCCCTATCAGGCTTTGTTCTAACTGTTATATCAACATTCTTAATGTTTTAATAAAACTGATGGTCAATGTCATTAATCACAGGATCCTACAGAGAGAGAATCAAGCAGCATGATAAGCAAATGTCAGACAGTGAATAGCAGACCTGGGTCTGAGCCTAAGAGAAGAAGACTCATAAGAATTCTTCCCGAGACAAGAAAGGCCAAGCACCTGAGAGAGTGCACTCTGACAGAAGAGACAAGGGGTGATGGCACAGCTAGTCTCATAACCGTGATACGTGGCAAAGACTGAACTCATCATCTTTCTTCTTACAACCTTCCACCTTTCCTATGCCCAGCAATTGCAGTATCTCAAATAGCTCATCTCTTATTATCCCCCATTGTGCAAACTCAGCTTTATTTGTACCATTTACCTTAATTCTTCTTTGTCTTCCTCTCACATTCATGATTATGTGCCCAGCTTTAGCTGTACAGAAGAATGATAGCAGATCTGATGTGTTATTCAGTAGAAGGTATTGGTGCACATGCAAACTATATAATGCAGTACATCCCTCAGCTGTGACTTCCACTCCCCCTCCCTCTGTTTCATTTTCTTTCATAATTTTAAATGTCTAGTTAAGCAAATCACAACAATCAATTATACCTTATCAAATTTTTATCTGTGACCTCTTTCTAGTATATATGTTGCTTGCTATTAGCTAATGCCATACAATTAATTTCTTCTCGGCATTCTTTCTGTGTTCAACAGGTGGTAGTGGTTGTGGCCAAGCCATCTTTTCAATGTAAACCTTCCCGCTCTAACATAGGAATGAAATCACTACAGATCTATTATTTCTCGGAACTGGATATTTTAATTTGCATAAAATATTCTGCACTTGACATGGTGCCAGGAAGGAACACCTAATGCCCATTCTTCACAGTGATCCTGCTGTGGCATTAAAAATATAAGGAATTGTCACCGTAGCCTTAAAACTATTATTCCCATGTTTCTCACTCCCTGGTTCCCTGCCTGATTTACAGTCCCATGACTCTTTGAAAGCCCTGTCAATGCAATGACCAGGATAATGGACAGAAGGGAATTCTTACATGAGGTAATTTCACATTAAGCAGGATGGTTCACAGGTTGTAATATCAGGTCAAAAGCAAATATTATGACCCTTAAATTGGTTGAAAAATGATGATTTGAGTCAAAATTTAAATGAAGATCTGAATAAGTCAAGTTAACTTAAGGGAAGATTGTTCCTACATGTAAGTGTCACACACAGCTTAACTACAAAGAAGATGTAACCCCCACTTTCTATTTCCATGTCACTTGCTGTTTAATAGTAACAAATACAATCTCCAAATATAAAGTATTTCTTTTGTGTTTTAAGTTGTATGGCCCTAATCCAAGCAGAGAAAGTGTTTGAAGGCTAGGGACAGAAATGACACAAACTGGTATAAGAGATAAGAAACCAGGTCAAATCTGTAACACAACAGAAGTTCAGTGCGCATAAATTGCTTTCAAAATGGCTGAAACCAGTTTAAGATAAACCTGGATGGATGTAGTATCAGAATTAACTGATTTAGGTTAAATTGGTTTATTGAACTTCTATCATAGATCTGCTCCAGATTCAAGTTGACTCATAGTCCCTCAGCATCCCAGGATGCTTTGCATCTCCCCTGCAAACCTCCCCTCACAGGGTGGGTGGGCTAGCCTTGTCCTAAACAGTCTGCTCCAGCCAAGTGGCATGCTCTAGCACCCATCGGCTTCTCACCTGGGCCACTGCAGGCATGAAGCTGCATTGGTGGCTTCATTTCTGGCTGCATAGTTTCATAGTTGGTAGGGTCAGAAGGGACCTGAGCAGATCATCAAATCTGACCTCCTGCCATGGCAGGAAAGAATGCTGGGGTAAAATGACCCTGGCTTGGTGATTATCTACCCTCCTTTTGAAGACCTCCAGAGTAGGAGCGAGCACCACTTCCCTTGGATCCTAGCAACCCTGACTGTGAAGTAGCGCTTCCTGATATCTAGCCTAAATCTACTCTCAGTCAACTTATGGCCATTGTTCCTTGTTACCCCCAGTAGTGCTCGGGGGGAACAGGGACTCTCCCATACCCTGCTGGTTCCCCTTAGACAGTTTATAGATGGCCACCAGATCCCCTCTCAGCCTTCTCCTGTGGAGGCTGAACAGGTTCAGGTCCCATAGCCTCTCCTCTTAGGGCCTGCCCTGCTGCCCCATGATCATGTGAGTGGCCCTCCTCTGGACCCTCTCCATGTTGTCCACATCCCTCCTGAAGTGCAGTGCCTAGAGCTGGACACAGTACTCCAACTGTGACCTGACCAATGTCGCATAGAGGGGGAGGATCACCTCCTTGGCCCTGCTCATGATGCATCTGTGGATGTATGACAAGGTGCGGTTAGCCTTACTGACTGCATCTTCACATTGGCAGCCCATGTTCATCTTGGAATCAATAATGACTCCAAGATCCTTTTCTGCCCTGTGCTGATGAAAAGGGAGTTCCCCAGCCTGTATGCTGCTGGTTCTTCCTTCCCAGGTGCAGTACCCTGCACTTGTCAATTCTCATCCTGTGCTCATCTGCCCACCCCTGTAACCTGTCCAGATCTAGTTGTATCTCTCCTCTAGAATGCCCACTTCTCGCCACTTCTTAGTGTCATCCACAAATTTGAACAAGGTGCTCTTCACCCCCTCATCCAAGTCACTGATGAAGATGTTGAACAGTGTGGGCCTGAGGACTGAGCCCTGGGGAACCCCACCGCCCACATCCCTCCAGGTTGAAAATGACCCATCCACCATCACTCTCTGGGTGTGGCTCTGCAGCCAATTTGTGACCCATCTGACTGTGTAGGCATCGACACCACAGTTGCCTAATTTTTTAATGAGAATGGGGTAAGAGACAGTGTCAGAGGCCTTCCTAAAGTCCAGAAAGACTATGTCCACTGTGATTTTGTGACCTGGTCATAGAAGACAACCAGGTTGGTCTGATAGAACCTGAACTCATGTTGATTGCCCCTAAGCATAATCTCCCCTACTCGTCCCACACAGATTTAATAGATTTCATAGACATCAGGGCTGGAAGGGACCTCGAGAGATCATCGAGTCCAGCCCCCTGCCCAAAGGGCAGGAAATCATCTGGGGTCATAGATGTGCTCCTGGATAATTTTCTCAAAGACCTTTCCCAGGACCAAGGTAAGACTAACAGGCCTTTAGTTTCCTGGGTCCTCCTTCCTCCTGTTTTTGAAAACGGGGACCACACTGGTCCTTTTCCAGTCCTCTGGCACCTCACCAGTGCACCATGAGTGCTCATAAAGCCGTGCCGGGGTCCTGCAATGACCTCTGCCAATTCCCTCAGCACTCTGGGGTGGAGATCATCAGGACCTGCTGATTTGAACATGTCTAGTCCCACCAGAAATCCCCTAACTAGGTCCTCACTGACCCTGGGCCTGGCTGTGCCTCCCCTGGGTCTGTCTGGGATCCAAGTGGGGGGGATGGCCTGGTTCCTGCTCAGAAAGATAGAGGCAAAGAATTTGTTAAAGAGGTTAGCTTTGTCATCTTGTGCGACCACCAGTTTTCCAAGCATGTCCTGCAGAGGCCCCGCGTTACCCGTTGCCTTCTTTTTACCCTCTATGTATTTAAAAAAGGACTTCTTGTTATCTTTGATCCAGATCACTAGCCCCAGTTCCATCTCTGCCTTAGCCTTCCTAACAGCTCCCCTAAAATCTTGAGTGACGGAGGTATAATCCTCCTTAGTGATGGTCCCTCCCTTCCATTTGGTGTATGCCTCCTTTTTAGCTTTGAGACATTCCTGGATGCTTTTGGTGAGCCATGGGGGCTTTTGAGCACTCTTGCACCCTTTGATCCGCATTGGGATTGTGATCCTTTGGGCTTGGAGGATCATCTCCTTAAGGAACAGCCACTCTTCTTGGACTCCCAACTCCCTTCCCCTCTGGGACCTCAGTGCCTCCCTGACTAGTCTCCTTACCTCATTGAAATATGCCCTCCTGAAGTCCAGGGCTGATGCCTTGCTGCAGGCCTTTGACACCCTGCACTGGATGGTGAATTCCAGCAGGTGATGATTGCTATCGCCCAGGTAGTCGAAAACCCACAGTCCCCTCACCAGGTGCAACAAGGCATTTTCCCTGGTGGGACTGTGTACCTGCTGGGTTATATGGAGGACCTGTAACTCAGCTAGGAACCTATGTGAGCGGTCAGACCTGGCTGACTGCTGCTCCCAGCAGATGTCCAGATAGTTTAGGTCACCCATGATGACCATGTCCCTTGACTTAACTGCCTCCATGAGCTGACCTGAGAATTCCCAGTCCATCTCTTCCCCCTGGTTAGGTGGCCTGTAGTAGACCCCCACCATTAAGTCCCTATCTCCCTGACCCCCTTGTATTCTGACCCAGAGCACTTCAGTCTGCCCCTCCTCTGACCCAGTGCTGTTTTATGAGGATGTGTATTGCTCTTTGACATAAAGCGCCACACCTCCACCTTTCCTCCCTGTTCTATCCCTCCTGTACAGCCTATAGCCCTTGATTCACCACCAAGTCATGAGTTGGATCCCACTGAGTTTCAGTGATCATTCACGATCAAAAGTGAATGTCTGCTCACTTGATTATTGGTTCAATCTATGCAACTGAGACTAACCTGGGAAGAATGAATTGATTTGGCTTCAGGCTTTTTGACTGTTTGTACTTAGCCCAAATATCAAGAGTCCAATATATGGTAAAACAAACATTTTGGAGACAGATCAACCTGTTAAGTGCCAAAATGATACCAAAAATAAATTAACTAATTGAATAGAGTCCTCATTTTTTATTAATAACATGTTGTAGAATAAAGTGTTGATGAGACAGAGTCATTCACCTTGGATCAGTATAACAGGAGTACAACCCCAATGCAGAGGGCACAATCAAGCAGTATACACCATTTGTGCCCTGAGTTAGGGTCAAATGAAATATAAATGTATGTGACTTCTGCCCTGGGGTGAATTTCACCCTAAAAGAGGAAATGTATTTCAGAGCAGAGGGGAATTGGTCTAGTAGAACCTATAATAATGTGGTCTATAGTAGCATTTCACTCTTAAGTGCTCTATATTGCCCAAAGATAGCTGTTACTTTAAGTTACTCTCAGAAAAATGGCATTGTTTTAAATCACTTTAAACATCATTTTTGCAAGGCTCAGAAATACCAAATGGTTTTAATGTTGTTTTTCATTTCTACTTATTTGGAGATTTACATGTCTCAGCATCTTGTATAACGTATGTGAAAACACACAATAGAGATTATTTTTATTGACAGAAATGGCTTGCAATATCTAAACCAAGGTGTAAGCTCTTTTCTTCGGAAAGTTTAAAGTCCAGGTCAATCTCTATATCTACTCCAAGTGCTTTATATGTATATTCTTTGTTTGACTGCACCTGGCTACATTTCATCATTAATCTAACCAAAATGTATTTACTCGTGTAGATTTTAACTATTTTACCTTCCAAGCAGAACCTGCTAATGATGGGCATCTAGAAGGCATAGCTCTGAGGCTAGGCCTATGGACAGGGCAATAGTTTATTCTCTGTAAGTATGCCAGGACCAAAAGAAATAACAAAAGATCTGATGGGGTTTTGTTTTTTCCTTTCAGCAAGTATTAATAACAACTCCACTGAGCTCCTGAAGTCATGTCACTTCTCAGTACTGTTTCATTCTGTCTACATTAAGATGAGTAGGGATAATGTAAATTCTGGGAGAAGGTCAGACCCTCAATATTATAGTATTATGAGCCCCATAACAGTTGAAACACCTTCAGAAAAGTTTGAGGGAATGGGAAATTGGGTTATCTCATCTGCTTTCATAACATTTTCTAAGACATTGTTGCTTTATTCCTTTTCCTGAAATTATATCAACCAAGTATGCCCTAAGTGATAACCACTGCACCAGGTCAGAATTGCCCGTGCTCTTGCTTTGCTAGCTATAAGCTGAAAGATTCTTTATGCCAACAGAAAAAGCACAAGGGCATTTCTGAATCATTTAACTGCTGAAAACGAGAGAAAGAAACCAGGAAACTGATTGGTCCATCAGAAAAGCTCAGAAGCATCACTGTATTTCAGTTGCAGCTTTTTTCCCAATTTCTCAAAAATTGGCAGAAGATTTTTAAGAAGAGCCAGATCATATTGGAAGTAATCCTTGGTAGTCAGTACTAGTTTAGTGAAACCAGTGAGACACAAAGCATTGCCAGAGTTGCTCCTCCCTCAGAAATAGTTGAATCTATATTTAAACAGATAGAGCTGACTATGAGAGATATCATGGGCTGACAGTAAAAAAAGAGGGGCAAGGAGAAAATGAGGGCTTCCAACAGAAGGGAGGGTGGGGCTCTACTTCTAAAAATCTGGACTCTGTGACCATAATTGTTTGGCAATGTGAAGGTATTAGTAAAACCCAGGATCATTTCCAACACTACATCATCGTATCTACAACTGCTGCCTGCCAGTGAGTTAGTAGTAAATCTGAAGAGCCAGGAAAATAAGTGGAGCCTGTCTGCCTGCAGTGAGGGTCTGGCCTCCACTCTGCAGCAGTCAATGCCTTTTTCAGAGAATTAAATTAGCTGCTAAATATCTAAAATGTTCCTGTGAGAGTAAAAGCTCTTTGCTTAATTTCAGGGGGTGGAAGGTGCCTGGTTGGCATTATCAAGCCTGGTTCTAATGAGTAGACAGTTCAAACCTGGGCTTATGCTTGTCTTTCTTCTTAGGCAGCTGTAAATACAATAATGACTCTTTCTATTCTATTCTATTTGAGATCTTACACTATGCCCATTGCTTTGGGATCTGAGCATGGTATCAACTAATTTTCCCTGCTAAATTCTATGGAGAAAAGTGTCCAAAAAAGTAAAGTCAAGAGGAGGCAAAAAAAATGTGCAAATGTTTCATTTATTTTGTGAATAGGAAAAGAGCAAGGATTCAACAGGAGACAGATTACAGGCTTGTTATCAGTTCAAATGGAAGATGCATCAGCTTTTGAAAATGAAAACTTGGATTCTACTTTATAAACAAATAACCACTTTTATAGTGCTCTCCTTGCTTCCACTCCTTACCCTCCCTCATAAATCCCTCTTTGTAAACTAAGATTAGGAATGACAAAATTGGTTTGAATAATAGTAAAAAAAGCCCTAAATGCATCTCTTCTCAGCACTCAAACTGAGCCTTTGGGAATATTGAAATAAAGGTCTGTTAATCCAGTACTGCAAAAGAAAAGAATCTCTTGTTTGCCATTTTTTTAGTGTATCTATGTCTTTGTGTTTCAGATTTGACTGAGATCTGAAATGCCAAAATACTAAAAGGAAGGCTTCTCTCATAGCCTGTCCAGTTCAAATGAAAACAGGAAATAGTTTCACTAGATTTCTTTTTAAAAAAAAATCTGTAAATCATTTTGATGACCATAAACACAATGACTTCAGTATGAATAAAATTCGCCACTAGGTCTATTACACCACCCATGTCCTTGTGGGGCTGTTCTGAAGGAATTTGGTCACAATGACCATATAGGGTTCCCTACATACACCTCATTAAGGCTAAGTACAGGCAATCAAAAAGCTTGAGGCAGAATTGACTCAATCTTTGCAGGTTTCTCTAAGCTGTGTAGATTGGACTGAAATGAACTGAAATTGCTTTCACTTTTCAATTGAAAAAGGCAGCCAGATGCCTGCACTAGCCTGGTCCAGAAGGCTGGGGGCGCTAGACCATGCCTCTCAGCCTGCTGACCATTACTGAGTCCAGCTGAGCCCAGCTGAACAGGGGTCCTCCATGATTGGCTGCCCATCACCTGCCCCCAACTCTCTTCTGTCCCCCTGCAGGGGTGGAAGGAGCCCCCTGTCCAGGTGCTGGCCCCCACAGTTGAGCATCTGCCCAAATGGGGGGACCCCGATGCCTTAGAGGTTTTCCTTCACCTACCTGGGCTCAGGGGACTCTGATGGGGGCAATAGGTCCTTCAGGCCGATGGTGGCCCCTGCAGCAGGAAGTCTGCCTACATGCGGGAGCCACACCCCTCAGGGGGTTTCCTCCTGCGGTCCCTCAGTCTGGGGTTCACCCCAACTGCATGGGGGAGGAGGTTGGGGCAATCCTCCTCTGCTTTTGCTGCAGGACAGACCAGGGCTTAGGAGCCCTGCAGGGCTCTTCTCCCACCTCCCCACCCTGACTGCCCTGCTGGACTGACAGGTGCAGGCAGGATGTAGGCTGGAGGGCAGAGGCAGAGGCAGAGCCTTTGCTGCCTCAGCTCAGTGACAGCCCAGGGGTGGGGCCAGCTAAGTACTGGGCTAGAGCAGCAGTGTGAACCAGGCTACCCTGGGACTGGGAGCTAGTGGGAGACCTGCATAGCATCCTGGGATGGCAGGAGATGGCAAAATAACTTGTGTCGGAAAGGGATCTGGTTCCAATCTAACCTGAAGTGATTCAGTCTGATACTACATCCATCCAGATCTATCTTAAACTGGGTTTGGCCATTTTGAAGCCAGTCTATGTTCACTGAACTTCTGTTCTGTTACAGGTGTAAACCAGTTTCTGGTCATTTATACCAGTTTATGTCTAATTTCTGTCCTCTGTCCCTAATTTCTAGTCCCTAGGTCTCAAGATTCTAGCCACTGAGTGCCTGTATAATCTAGATTCATATGCCTTCAGGGACCTCGGTGGCCTACCAAGCATTGTGAGAAGTCTGCAACATCACAGAATTTCCATTTGGGGATTCTGAGCTTTTCCTGACTGCTTTATCACATAGAACTCAATTCTTTAGGTTTTATAGACATGATGTTAATTTCCCTTCAAATCTTTGCTAATAGGAGGTCTTTTG
Source organism: Crocodylus porosus (assembly GCF_001723895.1). NCBI lineage: Eukaryota > Metazoa > Chordata > Crocodylia > Crocodylidae > Crocodylus > Crocodylus porosus. The sequence continues at coordinate 166,879,170 of NW_017728886.1, read as the reverse complement.
GTTTCTTTTGTTTTGTTTGTTTGTTTAGGTTTTTTCTTTTGGTAAGGTATTGATTTAATCTAGGTCCATACTGTGCTAATGATTCTGGTAGAAAGATCTGCAGATCCGTGTCACAATATGTGCCTTGCATACTGCAGCAAGAAATATTAAGATAACCATTGGGCGCATATACACGAGACACTACATCACAGCAGTGATGAGCTACATTGCCATATCTCATCGCTATAGTGACATAGTGTCTAAAAATAACCTGTGCTGCCAGGACTGCACAGTGCCAGCAGGTACTGTACAATCATTTAGTAGGCCTGTGCGAAGCAGCTAGTAGTCACTTCAGATTCGGATTCAGCTGATTTGGGGGGACAGTGATTCGATTCAGTGATTTGAATCACTGTCCCAAATTGATTCAACCGCTGCCAAATCAGCCGAATCTCCAAATTAACAGGCCCCATCTCTGGCCCACTCTCCTAGCCCCATTAATGGCTGCCCCAACTGGCCCCAGCTTTTTGAAAAAAAAAAAAAAAGCCCCAAACTCATTGGCTCCTGTCAGGCAGAGGCACAATCTCCACTGCCCCCTGCTGCCCCACGCTGCATGGGGGGGCTTTGCCCTGACCTCTGCCCACTCTCCCAGCCCCCGCTTCATGGCTTCCCACCAGGCCCCAGCTCTTTAAAAAAAAAAAAAGCCTTGAACACATTGGCTCCTGCCAGGCAGAGGGGCAATCTCTACTGCCCCATGCTGACCTGGGGGTTCTGCCATGAACCCCCAACCTCTGCCCACTCTCCCAGCTCCCGCCCCCACTATGGCTGCCCTGCCCAGCCCCAGCATCCCGGCTCTTTAAAAAAAAAAAAGCCTGGTACTCACCAGCTCCTGCCAGGCAGGGGAGGCAATCCCCACTGCACCCCAATGCCCCATGCTGCTTGGTGGGGCTCTGCCATGAGCCCCCAGAAGCCCAGACAGCCACTGCAGCATCCAGTGAGTGGGGGCTTTTTTTTTTTTTTAAAGAACCAGGAGATGGGGCTGGGCAGGGCAGCTATGGCAAGGATTGGGAAAGTGGGCAGGGGATAGGCGTAGGGCAGTATGGGGCAACGGGGATCACATCCTCCTCCCCCCGCCCCTGGCCTGGCAGCAGCTGGTGACTTGGGGCTTTTTTAAAAAAAAAATAGCCAGGAGCTGGGGCCAGGTGGGGCAATCATGGTGGGGGAGGGGGCTGGGAGAGTGGGCAGAGGTTGGGTGGTACTCAGAGTGCCTGGAGTAGCAGGCAGGGGTCAAGTACTAAATGACTGCACAGTACCAAAAGCACAGTCCCAGACACATGTAGGTGTGCCCACTGATGAGCATTTGGGATTGGACACCTTTTTGGAACCAACATCAAGCTATTTAAGATATTGTGTGCCAGTGCTGATTACTCTTTGAAAATATGTTACGTAGCTCACCTGACTGATTATTGTCCTTTGATTAGATAAGTAATGCTTGCCAGTTTTAACGATTAATGTATATCTGGGTTTGAATAGATTTTAGAGGGCTACTAGAACTATACCAGCAGCAAACTTAAAGTCAATGCAGTTATGCAAGCAGAAAATTTTGGCCCATAGTATTTGACAAAACTTTTATAAATAAATGGCTCCTCTTTCAACAATCCTGTTCAGAACAAATGCAGTTGATTATTTTTTCTGTATGCACACAATGGATGATATATGAAAAGAGTCACTGACTGAGACCTGGAACTATTGAGAAAGGTATTTAATAATTATTTTACTTAGTATAATTGCAGTGAATATTAACTAATGTTACATTTCCTCTTTGAAAATTCTGTTTTGAATAAGCCTAAAATAGAACTTTCCACTGAGAAAGTGTTAGTCACAGAACAGAGTAGGATCCTTTGGAATGTTGTAAATCATCAAAAAATAAAAAAGAGAGAGAGAGACTCGAAGGAAAGCTACAAGTTTAGCCATTTCCATAGAACAGAAGAGATTTGTAGTAATTTCATACAGCAGACGCCTAACAAAGCCTCTTTGAGGGTTTGAGCTGTACAGAAAGGCTAGGCTGAAGACCTGTCCTTTTTTCTGTGAAAAAAATAATAGATTTTCATAGGTGCATGGAAACCCTGCCAGGCCCATAAACATAGGGATAATATGGGTTTACTATGTAGTGGTCATAAGTAGAGCTAAGTCAGAAACAGTCTTTCTGTCTAAGTTGCACTTAAAGATACCAAAAGATATCCTTAATATACCAAAAGTTTTCCGGTTCTGAATTAGGCCTCAAACTACTGGTTAAATCTTTTGTAGATTTTATTTAAAAAAAGAAAGAAAAAAAAAGGCCTCCACAGAACACTCATTAGCCTTGTAGTTAGGGTACTTCTCCAAAAACACCATATGGGCACTCTGCCACTCTCTAACATTAAATATAATGGGAACAAGGACATGTATCCCACCCCCTATGTATGTATCCTAACCAGTGGACTATAATCAGTCTCTCTCTGATCCAATGCATAATTAATTGCATCTCCAAAGTAGACCAGTTCCATCAGGAAAGACTTGAGCACTGAAATATTCAGTGGGTTTGGGCACTCATTTCGAGTCTCAGTTTGGAATCAGTTAGAGAGCAATGACTTAAACTTGGCTCTTCCGCTTAGCAGCACACCAGACACTTGGCTATTTTGAAATACTATCCTGAAGCTAAGAAACCTTTCTGAACAGAAAAATTGTCAGAGCTAGTAAGTTCCTACAAAAAAAAGTTTTGGTTTCAATGAAATGGCATTTCCCAGTAAAAAAGCTTTTCATCAAAAAATTCTCCAACTAATTCTAGCCAGGCGTATGTTTTACCTTACATTGTAATTTGCTTTCAGACCATACTTTCTATGAATATGAAGTGAAATGTATACTGTCCTTAGTTTGCATCTGAAAACCTGATTTTTCTCCCCTCTAAGGCACTCTTGTTCACAATTTCATGTTTGGTTTGTGTGTCAGGACATGCGATGGCCCTGTGACCACCCTGCTCTGCATCACTGCAGTTTGCTGTCCAAAGGCTATAGAAGAGAAAATGTAAAGCTCTTTGTGCCAAGTCTCACTACATACATGGGGTCAGCAAAGCAGGATTTGACCACTCAAAAGTACATTTCTTTATTTCTTCTCAGGATGGTACCACCCAAGGAACTTTGTTTTATCTGTGCAACTCATAAATCCTGTGATCTTCCAACTCCTACCAGTTTAATGAATTTTGAGGTTGACTGACTTGCATTTACAAGAAGAGCCTCTTTCACAACCTGATGCAGATCTCTGGATGTACCTAAGGCCTAGTTCTAATGCTCAGAGGTTAAGACTATGTGGCAAACAGCTGCCAAGTCAGTTCCCACTGCCACTTACTTAAATATGCTTTTGTTCTTATAATAAGTTGCATCAGATTTCATAAAAGCACCCATGTACAGATATAAAAGATTTAAAAGATACCAATAATAACCTAGAAGCCATGATTAGCATTTAAAAACAGGTTCAGCAAATTTCAAGGAAGGGATCAACCAACCTGGGTAATTTAACAACTGTTTGAAATACATTAGCAATATCTGGTTTAATCTGATTGTAATTTATAAGATATTTGAGTTTTTGAAGGAAAAAAAATCACTTTAATATGAGAATGTTATGAACCTTGGGTAATGAAAACCCAGAAAACATAGATTTGAGATTTCTTAAATAACACAATGCATGTTTCTTTTTTAATAAACGTGTTGAAAACATATGTGAAGATTTGAAAAGGGAAAGATACACAAAAATAAAACCCCCTTTCCTTTACTCTTATGGCACAGCAGCATAACCAAAAAGTAAGCTCAGAAGTAGAATGCCATGTTTTTCATCCTCAAAAACAATGTACAAATGTAGGTTTTTGAACATTCCAACCCCCAAACAGCAAAGTGCACAAGCCTGTGATTGTTTTTAAGCATGTGAATAGTCTTCCTGGAGTTGACAGGACAATTTACATGTTAACTTCCTTCTTTAAATTGAGTGATAGGGCTCCAAAGTTTGCTGACTCAATCTCACAGGCCTCAATGGATTTTGCATAAGTGGTCCCTTGCCTCTAGTCAGGCCAGTTACAGGAATTGCACTTTTACTGCTATAAGTGATCTTAAACTGGCCTATACCCATAATACAACAGAAGTTTAAATCATATAGACTGGTATAAAAAGGCTGGAATCTGGTCTAAGATTTGCCTGTCTTTCACCCACCAAAGGGCGAATGTGTGTTCTGTTCTACCAGTTTAAACTATGCTGCTTATAGAAAATTGCGTAACTTAGATTTTGCCTTGGGGTTTTTCAGCGTCTGTACCTAGCCTCAGAGTCCAAATGAAGTCTGTTTGTTCAAGAACCTTGAGCAGAACTTATTGAGCAATCAAGGCCAAAGTATTAAAACAAGAAACTTCTGAAACAAAACAAAACAAAATCCCAAACTGAAAGAATAAAAGTTTCAATAGAAGATTATGAGACTATGGAGGAGAAAACTAAACCAAATTTTCAGGACCACCAAAATTACTTTTAAGAGCTTTACAGTATAGGTATATAAAACTGTACACATACAGAATCATAGAATAATAGAAAATTAGGGTTGAAAGGGACCTCAGGTGGTCATCTAGTCCAATCCCCTTCTCAAAGCAGGACCATCCCTAATTATCTCATCCTTTACATGTTGGTGTAACTTTGGTTTGTATATCAGTGTATATCGTACTGGTGCCAATGCAGTCAAACTACCAGCTCTGTTGAAGTAGCTGCCCACAGTAGGCCCTATTAACAGTGCCTTGCCACTAGATGTCAGGGAGCCTGGTAACACCCTGTTTCCTTTGAAAAAATGACTGAATCCAAAATTAAACTGATTAGAGCGGCAGACATGCAGCCCATATACTAATGCCCGGTTTCTCCAAACTTTCCACTCTCCTTAGGGAGTGGAGTGATTTATACCATTTTAATCATTGTATGCATGTGTTTGCTTGACATTTATATCGGCATAAAGCAGGGGATATCTTATTTGCAAAAGTGACTTTGGCACTCAGGATTTAATGGGCATTTATAGATGTGCTCCAGTAGGCGGAGGGGAGGACGCATTAGTTAGTGAGCCATGCTAATTAAAAGCACCCAATTGTCATGTGTATCAGCATCCCCATGCTGAAAAAATGGTGGTGGGGGCACTTTGAACTAAAGCTCATTTGATGCTGGAGGCTGCTGGAACGCATTAATTTCTGTACTCCAGCTGACTTGATTAATCTGTGGGAGCAATTAATTGAGTCTGCTCTGACCCGCTGGATTTACAGCATCTGGGAGCAGCCTTCTTGCATGTGTAGAAGTGCCCAATGTTCCTACTAGCTGTTAATGGGATTTAAGAGCATGAGAGCCCACATTACTTTTGAAGTGGACTTAGCTGGATTTGAAAATGTTCCCCTCAATTGTAAATAAACTGCTTATTATTTTTTCAACTGCTCATTAGAGGCACTGCTAGATAAACTTTCTGAGTTGGCTTAGAGTAAGGTTTGCGTGGGTTTTTTAACATACAACTCGTTTATTGCTTTCTTCCTTCTCTCATGGCATCATTAAAATTAATGGAAATCTTTAGACTGTAAAGTGCTAACGGCTGGGATCTTAGTTTTTGTCTTAGCATATTTTTAATCCTTTTTTACAAGCACTTTGCATACTCATAGTGCTTCAGTGTGTAAATAATAATGAATTTGGTTCACTTCTATGCATTTGCTCTGCATGGTTGAGTAGATCAGGCACTAGCTCAGGAGACTCAAGCTCTAGTTCTCAGCTCTGCCACCAACCTGCTGAATGACCATAGTCAGGTCACTTCCTTTATCTCTTCCCATTTTATGTTTTGTTTTTTGTGTATTAAGATTGTAATTTCTTGGGGGCAAGGACTATGTCATAGAAACCATTTTATAGTGCCTAGTGCAATATACTGCTTGTTCCGGGTCTCAAAGTACCAGAGCAGCACAAACAACAGTTACTCTGTACACCAGATATAATAAGTGATGAACAATTTGATACAAACCACATTCCACTAATGTGCTATGGGTAGCACAAAAAGAATATCAAGGTTTTTTTCCACAGACCAATGTTACCTTGTAGGAAACTTCTTCTTTTTCAAAAATTGTAACAGAGCCCTGCTGAGCCTTAATGCTATAGCAACCCAAAACATTTTACCTTAATTTAAAAAAATTTAACACAGAAGCTGCAATGAAATAGTATTATTAACAAAGTTATGCCATTTCAGTCAGAAGAGGAACACTAATGAAAGTAATAAAGAATACAAAAATAGTAGCTCTCATATAACATTTTTTAAACTACATGCTTTTGCAGGTGAAGATAATATTAATGAAAATAAGCTACCAATTGTCCTGGCTGTAATGGAAGACAGGGTATAGAGCACATCTCAGGCCTGATCACTATAATCCAGAAAGGCACTGTGTAAGTTCCTTAACAGGGATCTGCCAGTTTACTTCATTCCTAAACTGAACCTCCAATTTCTGTTCTAGTACCAGGTCTTTCTGGAAAAGAGAATGCCAATTATACTAGATCAGATGTAATAAGAAATCTAGACAAATTGGCATTTCATTTTGATGGTGGGCATATTGTCATACCATTCAGTGTTCATAGAAATGGCTGCTTTTCTAAGGTATGCAATAAGCCACTATGCCAGAAGTTCAGTAACAAGATAACACCTTGCAGCATGATAACTCATCCACATGTAAAACAGAAACCGTCATTTATACATATATTTGAAAATAATTGAAAATTGCTTCCACTGCTGATATTTAGAATGCCATTATAGGAATAAAATACACACAAGTTGTATTGAAAAAGGAGTTAATTCAGCCTGTAGAATTCAGTTCTCTGAATATTTATTAGATATTTTAAGAAGAGTGAGACTTCTTTAAAAAAAATGTGTTTTTGTTTTCTGTAGCGTGCATCTACATATGTATTGATGCGTGTTAGTTAATAAGCATTAAATCTAGTACCTCCATTGTGAGGTACTAGGAAAATAAACATTAGGCTGTCTTAATGCACATTAACTAAAGAGCACAGGGCCTATACATAACTGTGGAGGCTGCTACAATGCACTAGAATTCCAGTGCATCAGAGCAAACTTGATTAATCAAGGCTCCTGGAATGTGGCAATTACCATGCTCCCGCAGCCTCCTGCGTCTCATGGATCAGAGTCCCCACTCTTAAAAATGGTCCCCACCATTTTAAGCATGGGGATGCTGATACATGAGACATGGCAGTGCTTTAATTAGAGTCACTCTCGAAGTTGGTCTAATTAAATGACATTGCCCCTGCACCACCAGAGCATGTATAAAAGTGCCCACAGTTTTTAAGTGACACTTAATTCACATTAGCCTATTTTAATGCACATTAACTAAATAGCACAGGACACGTATACATAAGCACAGAGGCTACTCCAACACGCTGAAATTCTTGTTGCTGTGAGGTTTATATACATTATTTTCATAACAAGAGGTCTCAAGACCTTAAAAGTTAATGTTCCCCAATAGTTATTTTCTAGTTCTACTTCCTAGACTATGCATTAAAATAATTAATTTACTTTAGCAAGAGTGTAATTTAAATATTGTTAAGATGCCCAAACATTTTATTCTTACTACATAGAGTGAGAGCGAGAGAGAAAATAAAATGCCACTTCTCCAATTTCAGCCCCATAATGGTCTTGTGTATTAAGTTCAGACATGATCTTGAATAGTCTTACAGACAGCATGATAACATACAATTCCATCGGTGACTGCCGTGGTGCTCATACATCATTTTAATTACATCCTTGTGCTTACTGGACAACAAAAACAATAATAATCAAAAGTTAGTTTTGGTGCTTACCTAATGCTGATTTTCAAACTTCAGTCCAGGAAATAAGAGACATTAAAAGCATATGTTGCTCACTCAGTAAAACTTATTCTTTGGGAAGAAAATAGTATTCCAACCTATTTAAGTCCTTTGCTACATACAGGGAAATCATCCCTTCACATTCCCCATCCCTCAGGAGTGCTCAAAAGGATTCGGTTACAGGGCAGAAAGTCCTGTGGTACGGAATGGTATGTCTAACTTACAACTTGGTGTATATTGTCCTTAGGGTTATGCAGTACATGCCTTCAAGTACTTTTGATTTTTCATAAAGCTTAGTATTAGAGGGAAATCAAAGATAATCAAAGGTAATCAGCAAGTGGCTGATTTTTCAATACTGGAATGGATTTATAAAATACAAATAGAGATGCCTCAGGAAGTCTAGATAATCAATATTGTTGTTCCTTGAATCCTTAGGTCTGCACAGTTTTTCTCCCTATGAATATGTGAGACAACACTCTTGATTAGACAAGAGGCCTTTACTGGCCTTCCCTGTGATATAAAATATTGTTAATAATATGATTTCTCTTTTTTGTTCAAAGGATTATTAGACCAGATAACTAGCAGCACACCAATACCCCACTCCTGTGACCAATAACTGGATTGATAATAAAAATGGTAAAACATACCCCCTTTCTTGATAAGGTCTTGGGATTTTAGTGATACCCTTGTTGGATGCTACAGGTTTCAGGTAAGGACTATAAGGTGATGAAAAGCTTGGATGCCTCAGGGAAAAGGTTAGTAGAAAGAGAGAAATTTACCCTTACATCACCAATTCACATCTTGTTCACAGTTGATAGAAAGTGAGAGATAAGTACCATTTGAGGGGAAAATCTCTGGTGACTTCACCCAAATTACTAAAGAACAGGTGTTGGTACAATGAAGCCACAACTAAAACTGACATTTTCTTTGTTGGCAAACTCAGAGGAAAAGGCAGGCAAAATTTTATAGAGTCTGCATTTGCCTGAACTCCCAACCGAGAAGAGGTCCCTCCCCAGAGAGAGAAAAACAGTGAGCTTTCATGATGGGATGACAATGTCCATGAGTTGCACTGAGTTACTCTGTGACTACCAAGTGCTCTCTGTTTTTTGAACAATACCATCATTAATCTTAAAGAAGAAAAAGTTTTTTGGCTTTACCATGGAAAAGAATTCTGAACTTACACAGTCCAATACCGTGCATTTAATAAGTCTGAAGATAGACAATTGTTTTCAGAGCGCATGCATCTCCAAGTATTATTAACCATCTGACTAAGGATTGTGACTGGAGTGCTAGTTATTCTACTATGGTCATTTTTGCATAAAGAGATTAAACTGCTCTTGTATTGTTTATGAAACTTTGAAATGTCAGACTGGCTTGAGAAGATTACTGCCCCTTTTTTCATTTTATGTTCTACCTATATTATTCTTGTTCATGTAAACTTTCACAAGCCCTCAAAATAGTTCTCATTACAAGAAAAACCCTAAAACAAAAAACCCAACATCAACAGAAAAACAATATTTGTTTGGCTTGTTTCGTAGAGGCAAGACTCTTCAGCTCTGTTGAGTTAGCAACCATTTTACTTTGCCCACAGGGAGGGCTACTGTACTAAAAGCTAATAATAAAGAGGTTACTTACATGGACAGCTTATTGAGATTGGACAAATTGCGGTTACATTAGAAGTTTGTTTTTCCTAAGGTCTAACATTAAAGCTCAGTCTTTTTTTTTCCCTTTTGCCTTAAACCCCAGTGGAAAACAGGCTTTTACAGTGAAAGTAATCCAACCAGATATCTTCAAAATCTTAATAGGCAAAGTGGATTGACCTCAGTTCATCTTCATGGAGCTTAGAACAAATTGATCAATTTGCTTTCTAAATAATTACCATTTGAATGTTGATTTTGCCTTCCTAAGACTAGCACGTTGAAAAGTCTGTTTTCAGGAATGCTAATGTAATGCGGCTACACACAAACACACACAAAACAAGACATACATTATATACACAAGCTTCACCTGATTCAGGATAATGAGTATTTACTTATTCTTTTGTTGAAGAATAAAAAAATAAGTAATAAAACACAAAAATGGGATATGCCTAGGGTTGTAGAAGGAAAACATTTCACTTAACGTTTGCATACTTGAGGTTAGGTATTAAGATGCCATAGCTGGAACAAAATCAGCTGTAATCAAAACTATCTATTTGAAGCTAAAGCCTATGGAGTTCAAGGTAAAAATGATTTAAGTGACACAGGCCACACACAAAACAGGAAAAGGAAATATGATAGAATTTGACCTAATTATTTTGTGGAAGTGATCCATAAGATAACAATACAATTTCTAACATAACCCAAGAAGTTTACTATTAATTTATGGCAGTTTTAAATTCTCCAAGTGAGTAAAGCATCTTGGTGGTAGAGGAGGAGCTTCAAAAGCTTCATCTGCTTGTTTTGACAAGTCTTAGATAATCTTTGTATGTACAGCATGGCTGGCCAACCTACAGTACTTATCGCACAAGTGGCATGGGCAGTCTCTGTGCAGCGCACATGGCAGCTTGGAGAGGGGACAAGCACAGAGTGACAGATAGGGCAAGAAAGCAGAGCAGGAAGAGCAGGACAAAGAGCAGAGCAGGAGAGGGAAGGGGATCAGAGTGGCACTTTAGGGTGCAGGGTTAATTTGTGGCATGCCTGACAAAGGTCGGTCCCCAGCGATGTGGAGGATTAACTGCTACTTTGTCTCCCTTATCACGAAGAGGGTAGTGCAACTCTCACTATTTCTCTCCAGGTTCTTTTGCCATGGAAAGCTTTCTATTTATCTCTGCCCTATTTCACATCCTGTTCTCCCTCCTGGGAAGGCTGTGTCTCCAGTTATTTATTCTGCATCTCCTGGCACTTGTCTCTCGTCTTCTACACCAGCTTTAATATCAGTTACTGTTTTATGCAAAGAAACCATTCCTCAGCAAGAGGACGTAAATTTTTCTACAGTTCTTTTAAAAGTGAGTTTTGTTTTCAGTATTTCACATGCCTCCTCGCTGTCTGGAACACAGATAAACCAAGAGGAGCTAGATTCACATCAGAGCACTCTGGCAAATCCTACTAAGAATAATTTTACCTTGGGTTTTGATCTTTTGTGTTTTCTATAAGTCTTAAAAATTATATCCTATAGACCTGAGAGGAATTTAGTTCACCTATCTTATGGTAGATTGCTGTTCCTTATAAGCAGAAGCACTGAGCTGCCAGCCCTCCCAGCCAGGGTCACTTGGTTTTTCCTATATACAATAAATGTTTGGTTTTTTTAATTAAATTAATGTTAACTGGCTCAAAGAATTGGTAATAGGATATAGAACTTTCTACCCTGTAGGTCACTGGATCAATTCCAGTTCGCATCAGTAGTGTGCAAAAGTTATTAATGTGACAGCTGTTTGATGGCCTGTGTTAAATGAGTTTGTGGTCTCAGTCTACATCTCCAAGAAGAGGTACCCAGATTTGAAAAAAAAGCCACCAATTCTAGCACAAATCCAGTGAGGTTAAGAGACGGAATGGGCAGGAAAACTGTACTAGCCTAGGTAGCCCATCCAGGCTTAGGCTGGTAACAGAAAATACAAACTGGCACAGCCCTTGCTCTATCAGTTGCACGTGTAGAGAAGTTCAGTATTTAGTGGTCTTCATCTGACCACTTTCATGTGAAAACTCACTGACAAAGTTCTATGTAGAGAAAAGTACAATAAGCAATAATGTCATAAAAAGCCAGACATTTAACTCATAATAAACCATCCTATCTGTGTTCAGTGTGTATATACACACTTTGCATATGATTTTTTCTGCATTTATTGAGAGTATTTTCTCCATCTGTCTTACCTTTCCTTTTCGTTTTCAGCATTATTAGTTTTATGTAATGTAAGAAACTTTTTATTATTTGAAAATAACAATTAAACATTAAGCATGAGGAAAAATAACTAGGTTAGTATTAAAGATTTGCATACATCCTCGATCTGGCAGGTTCCAAAAATTCATCAAGAATATATGGGAAAAGTATTTATTCTTCAGAGTTTAAATTCTGTTATTTATGTTCTTAATTTTAGCCTCACAATTTATATTTATACAGATGTTAGGCTAGTGCAACAAATGTATGTCAGCTGCTAAGGCTTAAACAGTGCCATCTTACTTCTCAATTCTAAATAACAAAGATAAAACTGCTCCATAAATGAACAGAATTATCACAATGCCCACTGGCACCAGCAGGCATTTAGACTTGGACTGGACTGGACTAACAGTGTTCCACATGGTTAATTCAGCCTCCAAGAAATGAAATTTCTTGTTATTTGTGTTCCTGCTAGTTTTCTTTTTTTTTCAAGCAGGTCCAGATGCTATATGAACAAAAAGAAGTCCCAACAAGGAACCACTATTCACCCAATAGGGCTTTTTGGGTCATTTTCGTGTCCTCACATTTTTCCCTAGGGCAGTCATTCTTTGACATGTTATTCAGCTACGATCAAATTTGGAAATACATTAAAATGTAAGGAGATGACACACACTGTCAGACATAAAGGATGTAATGCAACAAGTGATTAATATAATCTTAAAATGACTTTGTTTTTGCCTCATTTATACTATCCTAACATCTTATCAGATATCTTATGTATTTTCATGTAACTAATTGTGATATTTCCTGCAAAAAATGTGGGCAAGGACATCCTTTGTAAATTAGACTCCCTAAGAAGTATTTCTCACCATTAAGATTAATTAATTTAGATAAACAGACTCCAAAATTACATTTGTATTTTCCTATCATTGCTATAAATAATACCTTATCTTTTTTAGGGAAAGTTTTTCCTGGATGCTATTCTAAGAAAAATCAGTTACAGTGATTTTGACCTTTTGCTATACACTAATCCATTAACAACCTGTGAGGAAAATCTCAGTATATCTGTAAGTGATGTATTTTATGAGACAAAAGTCAAAATAGATAGTTCAGAAAAAAAAGTGTGGAACTCAGGAAGAGTTGCCTGCCTGAGTACTATGTTGGCATATTGCCTATAGTTGATATTGTCAACTCAACATATGGCCCTTCAAATGCATTGATGAATCCTCTCATGGGAATAAAATAAGACCCATCTAAGATGTGTTTAAGTTTCAAACCAGTTCACTAAATAAAAGTTGCAGCCCCAGTGTGCATGAAAGCTTAGGAAAATGTGCATAAAACCCAATACTGTTCTGACACACCAGCTTTCTAGCACTTTAGCAGGCCAGTGCATCCAGGTCTATAATATATAATAGAGCAATGTTTTAAAAAACAGTATTTGCCCATGGCCAATGTTTAAAAAACAGTTTGTCTGTATATGTCTTTCAGGTTTTAATGGTTCTTTAACATGTTCCACAGGTGTCCCTGTAATAGGGACCCCTACCTCTATTACATATAAAGAAGATCCTGCATCTTGAATTTATACTCCACCAGGGCGTATAAAGAAGCCTGACCACAGGAACCAGGCAGTGAGTTAAGAAGCAGCCTAGAGCAAGGAACTTTGGTAGTGGAAATGTCAGGCGAAGCCCTGGAAGACTGCAGTGCAGACAAGCCCAGCCCAAGATAGACTTCAGTGCAGAGAGCAAATATTAGTGACCCCTCTTTCCAGATCTGCAGAGGGCCTGTAACCATTAGAAAAACAAGACATGGCAGGAAAAATTATAGGCTTTCAGATGGTTGGGAGAACAAGCCAGGTTCTTCTCTGCCACAGGGCAGTAGTAAGCCCAAGGGAGTCTTAGTTCCTAAAGGATGTCCAAACAAGTGTAATTTCCATGTAAAGAAGTGAAGGGCATGTTAGCAGGAAATAGTGCTAAGAGGACAGAAGAAAGATAAAACAGTCTCCTTTTCCTGCTTACTGGACAGAAATGAAGGGAGGAGACATTTGGTACCTGAGATAAGAGGACTGTGGTAAAGTCTCTAACAACCACCTGGTCACCTTTTTAATATTCTTATCATAGAATAAAACTGATGCACATTGCTGTAAAAAAGTTCTTTTTTAGTATTTCTCCATTTCTCCCTGCCTACAAGCAATGAATAAAATGCAGAGCAAGGGCAGTATGGTGCACAAATGTTCTTGTTATCTTAAAGGGGTCAATGGTTAAAGGTGAAAAAAATTCATAGAGTAGTTATGATTAAAGGTAGGTTTCTAAATGGTTTTGATAAAGGCTTGTAAAACAGCCAAAAGAGATCCTGCAATTTTAATGTTAAGTGGCTTTTGTATTGGAAAAATGCCCAAGGGCCATGTCTAGCACGGTCACTTACAAATGACTGATGGGAGATCAATACAGACAGAGTGGAGATGCAGCTTTGTCACTGGGATGTGTAGTTAGTATGTGATTAGCCTTAAGTAGCATTGACTTAGATGTAGATGGGCAGTAAAGAGCTTAGTATCCAGTCAGTATGATGGCTGCATGTATACAGAAGTTAATGTAACAGGAACTACATTATCATTAGGCACCACTGGGGGCTCACCACACCCACTTGGGGATTTTAGGAGAAGGTCAGCTTGACAAGGAGTGGAGTAGAGCTGGCAGCCCCACCTGGATCGGTTGTGAATTTGGTTTTCCTCAGTGACAAGCAGTCCTCTAGGATTTCATAGGATCCAGTGCTTAGTTAAGCTGTATATGCAATGTTATTACCAGAGAACAGCAGTTCACACTATTTTTCCCCACGTAAAATAAGCAAACAGAAAGTAGATGGCAGAGAGAGTAGGAAAGAGGTAAAATTTAGATGCTCCTTTGTATAGATGTAGAATTTTACACTGCCTGGTATGGAGTTATGCCCTGCTTCACAGGGCGTGGATTATCATGCTTCATCCTATACAGAACATCTTTTTTACATATTGAAAAAAGGTCTTTCCTTCTACCTCCTGCCTCCATGCTACTTTTATTACTGGGAAAGAGGAATTTTAAGAAAAGAACTTTCATTTAGCAACTTTCCTTTAGCTTTCATTGAGCAACTTCTCATTTGTTTGGGCAGGGGGGAGGGGGTTGTCTACCACACACACACCCCCATCCACACACCCCCACACACACAAATATGCCCTATCTAGCTCCATATATACACTTTCATATCTAATTGTAATCACCGGTCAACAGAACTGCAATTAACACCCATTTCAAGTAAGCAAACACATAAAGTAGAGAATTAGAAATCAGCAGAGTAAAATATTTTGATTAATATTTATTTTTTACTCAATTAAAAAGAATCATTCACTTTGAAAAAGCTTCATCTCCGCTGCCATCAGTGACCTGCCATCCAGTATCAGAAAACACACTAACATTTTAGTAGCATGGTGTAAAGGGAAATTATTTCACGGGTAGCCTAATATTTCCAGGGGCCATGGGAAGGCCAGTAATCTGTGGTATAGGGCCATCACTTGCCATGCTAATGGAGCTTCAGTATGCAGTTAATTACAGGGAGAATTTTGGTATCTGGCTATCAAATGCTCTTGAGCTACAGTACCAGTCAGGAGAACTCTAGCTATCATTTCTATTGCATTAAACTTGAACATCCTTACATGCTTTCCCATTTAAAACAGAGATGACCCAGAAGACTTTTTGTTGGACATTGCAAGTGTAACATTTCAGGGATGGCCTTTCAGTAACATGCATCTAAAATCATTACACATCTGATTAGCAAACTATAGTGCACATATCATCAGCTGATTAAAAATGGGCCAAGGCCACTAATAGAACCTTAACCTGAATCATTGCTTCCCCAAACATTTGTTCTTTTACTAAGCTGAAGTTTAAACAAGGCAGCATCACTCTTACTCCATCTTCATTAAATGCCAGGCTTACAGCTGGCTAAATTTTTTTTAAGATACTGAACTGAGTTAGTAACTCAGCTGTATAATTCTGTTTGTTTATTACTCCTTAGTGAAATCTTAAAAAGTACTATTTATTAATGATTATTAAAAGGATGCATGGTTTCTTCTCCCAATAGTCTATAATTTAAATCAAAAGCCATGCACAATTCATTCTTCCAAATATGTTTGTGCAGTTTAACTAATCTGAACACTTATTCAAACAAAATTTGGAATACAGGCAGTCCTTGGACTTACGACAACATTGGTTCCTGAAAACTGTGTCTTAAGTCAAAATGTTGTAACTCGGACCCAATTTTCCCATAGGAAACAATATTATAAATGGGGGATTCGTTCCCAAACCAAGGCCCACTATGTTATGTTCACCCAAAATAACCCAGAATGTTGTACAGTACTCAATCAATTATATAAAATAAATAAACATAGCTATATTACTTGTCTATATGTGTTTATTTATGTATTTATATTATAAATAGCAATCATATTTATTTGGAAGGACTTCTTTGAGGTGACTTTGCTGGACTTTTTGAAGGGTTCTTGGCTGAAGTCTTCTCAGAAGTCTTGGCTGCAGGTTTTCCTGGGGTCCTGTCTACTTTCTTAAAGAAAGTGTCCAAGGAAATTTGAACAGATGTTCTCTTCTTTTGCTTGTAAATGTATCTGTAGCAGCTGTACATGTTGGATATGTCCCTACACACTGATGCACCGTGTTCAATTTTGGGCTCATGCTCCTCAAATAGGGACAGGGCAGGTCCCAAATATTGAAATGCCTCAGCCAACACTTTTGTTGTCAAGACTTTATGAGGAGAAGTCTTTTCAACAGTGGGTGCATCTTCTTCCTCTGCCACTTTTTGCTGTTCCAATTCAATGAGGTCCTCATTGGTTAATTCTTAAGAATGTGATGCCAGCAACTCATCAACATACTTGGTGCAATGTCTGAGTTGAGTTCTTTGCCCATTTCAACAGCATTTTTGGTCACCTCTTCAACAGTGTCTGTGTAAAGCCTTGGAAGTCAGACACAAACTTAGGACACAACTTTCTCCAAACACCATTCAAATTTGATTGCTTTACTTCATTCCATGCCTCACCAATGTTCTTAACTGCATGGTAAATGTTGATGCCCTTCCAGAATTCCTTCTGAGTTGATCCATCTTCTTTCTCAATTGCCCTGATGGCCTGGGCAAATACGTGCCTAAGATAATAGGCCTTGAAGGATGCAATTACCCCCTGGGTACATGGGTTGCAAAAATGAGGTTGTGTTGGGGGTGCAGAATACCACTTTGATGTCAGGATGCATGTCATCAAGGATGATTGGATGACCAGGAGCATTGTCGAGGATTAGCAATGCTTAAAATGCAAGACTGTGTTTGCTGTAATAATCCCTGACACTTGGCACAAAATGATGATTAAACCCGTCCTCAAAAATGCTCTTATTGACCCACTTCTTATGATTGGATTTCCATATCACTGGGTGAAATGCCTGGAAATGTCCCATGAAAGCTCTGGGGTTTTCCAAATGGTACACAAGTAAAGGTTCAAGTTTAAAAATCACCTGCAGCATTGGCACCAAGCAAAAGACTGAGCCTATCTTTAGCAGCTTTGTACCCTGACATGGATTTCTCCTCTTTGGCAATGTAGGTTCTCAACGGCATTTTTTTCCAAAAGAACCCTGTTTCGTCAACATTAAAAACTTGCTGAGCACAACAGCCACCCTCTTCAATGATTTCAGCTAATGTCTCAGGAAAAGCACAAGTTGCTTCTTCATCAGCAGTGGCAGCTTCACCCGAGATCTTGATGTTACACAAATTGCCCTGGCTTTAAAACACATAAACCACCCCTTACTTGTAGTAAAAGGCTCAGCATTAGAACTTTCCCCCTGTTGTTGCTTTAGATCATCATAAAGACTCTTAACCTTTTCCTGAATGATGCCTAAACTTACAGGAGCACAGTGTTTATTTTGATCCTCCAGCCAAATGATCAACAGTTTCTTAACCTGAGCAATAAGTCCAACATGCTGCTTAGTTATGAGTGCATAGGAGCTGAGCCCTTAACATGTTCCTGAATTCTTGCCTTGTCTTTCAGGATGGTCACAATAGTCATTCGGGGGTATCCTAAGCTCTACCCATTTCAGTTGGGGTCTCACCTTTTCCAGACCTCTTAATTAGTTCCATTTTTGTTTCCATAGTAATTGTTCTACATTTCTTAGCAGAAGAAACATCACTTCTACCAGATGTATGCTTTTCTGCCATTATTATAGGCAGTTTGGAAAAAGTTTGGAAACAGAACAGTGCATGGGCAGCACAGTGAACGTGTTGTAAAGTACTGTACCCTACAGTATTGGGACTTATTCTTTATTCAGTCCAGGTACAGTACCGTAGTACTGTAGTGGTAGCAACAGCAACAAGCGAACACCAGGGGAGCTGCCTGGCAAATGGCTCCCAGACAAGTGGCACACTGCTGCTCTGGCCACGTGTTTGGAAGGCCATGGGGGGGCTCATGTGCCCCCAGATCTGTTCCAAGTGCAATGTACCCTATCCTGACCAGATCCAGGGTCACACGTCCTCCCCTCCCCCTCCCCATGTCTTCCCAGACAAGTAGTGGGAGCAGCCGGATGCACTTTGGTTTCTCCTGCAGCCGCCCAGTGCAGCCCCAGAACTACATGCATTGAGCTGGCAGGGGCAGCTGGGGGAGCAGCCGGACAAACCATGGCTTGAGACGCAGTTTCTCCTGTGGCATCCCAGCACAGCCCTGGCACTGTCTGCCTCACCCCAACAGGGGCAGCCAGGGGAGCAGCCGGACAAGCTGTGGCTTGAGCTGTGGTTTCCCCCACCACCACTCAGCACAACCCAAGTACTGCCTACCTTACCCCAGTGGGAACAGCCAGGGGAGCAGCTGGATGAGCTGCAGCTTCTCCCACTGCCCAGACCCCCACTCCCAGACCACAGCACAGCCCCAGCTGGGCAGAGTTTGCCCCAGCCCCTGTCCCAGCCCCAGCCCCTCCATCACTGCAAGGGCCCTGATCTGCTCCCCCATGGCCCTTCCTTTTCTCCTCCCCTTCCACCAACAGACCTGTATCCAGCATCCAGCATTGTAAAGTTGAAACCCAGGTTGGAACTTCAAAACCCAGGTGTCAGTTTACAAACATCATAACTGCAATTTGTCATAACTCAAACCATCGTAAGTCAAGGACTGTCCATACAAAGAAAAAAGTAGTGCAGTTGTCGCCCCTTTTTCAAGTGAGAAAATTAACCTGTGGGTGTTTCATTTAACTATGGCAAAATTATCTTTTTTGTTAAGGCTCTACGTTTAGACCCAACACACATGGGTTAATAGTACACAGCACTGTCATAGACTTCCTGTGTAATGTGGACAAGCCACTATCATAGATTCACAGATACTAGGGTCAGGAGGGATCTCAACAGATCATCGAGTCCAATCCTCTACCTAGGCAGGAAAGAGTGCTGGGGTCAGATGACTCCAGCCAGTTGCTTATCTGGCCTTCTCTTAAAGACCCCCAAGGTAGGGGAGAGCACCACCTCCCTTGGAAGCCCATTCCAAATTTTGGCCACCCTTACCATGAAGAAGTTTTTCCTGATACCTAGCCTAAATCTGCTCTCTGTCAGTTTGTGGCCATTGTTCCTTGTTACCCCAAGAGGCACCCTGGTCAACAGAGCATCTCTGATCCCTTGCTGCGTTCCCCTAATGAATTTGTAGGTGACCACAAGATCACCTCTCAGCCTTCTCTTGCGGAGGTTGAAGAGGTCCAGGTCTCTCAGTCTCTCCTTATAGGTCTTGTCCCGTAAGCACCTAACCATATGAGTGACCCCCCTCTGGTCCCTCTTGAGTCTATCAACATCCATCTTGAAGTATGGTACCCAAAACTGGATGCAGTACTCCAACTGCAGTCTGACCAATGTTGCATAGAGGGGAAGTATCACCTCCTTGGTTCTATTCTAAAGTGCGGTTAGCTTTGCTGATGATTTCATCACACTGATGACTTATGTTCATCTTGGAGTCCAGTATGACTTTGAGATCCATTTCCGCTTCTATGCTGTTAAGAGGGTTACTTCCCAGCCAGTAGGTGTGCTGGACATTTTTGCACCCTAGGTGCAGCACTCTGCACTTGTCCTTGCTGTACTGCAATCATATGAAACTTCTACTTGTGGAACATATTAGAGGACTTAAGTTGGTGGGACATTGACAGGGCATGCTCATGTTATCCATAGATATAGAATCATAGATATAGAATCATAGAAAATTAGGGCTGGAAGGGACCTCAGCAGGTCATCTAATCCAACCCCCTGCTCAAAGCAGGACCACCCCCAACTAGATCATCTCAGCCAAAGTTTTATCTAGGGGTTTTAAAACCTCCAAGGATGTAACTTCTACCAGCTTTCTGGGTAACCTGTTTCAGTGTTTTACTACCCTCCTAGTGAGAAAATTCTTCCTAGTATCTTACCTAAACTTCCCTTGCTGCAACTTGAGATGATTGCTCCTTGTTCCATCATCTCCTACCACTGAGAACAGTCTAGCTCCATCATCTTTCAAGCCCCCCTTCAGGCTGCTATTAAATCCCATCTCAGTCTTCTCTTCTCTAAACTAAATAAGACCAATTCCCCCAGTCTTTCCTCATAAGTCATGTCCTCCAGCCCCCTCACCATTTATGTTACCCTCCGCTAAACTCTCTCTAATTTGTCCACATACTTTCTGTAGTGGGAGGCCCAAAACTGAAGACAGTACTCCAGATGTGGCCTCACCAGTGCTAAATAGTGGGGTCAAATCCCTTCCCTTGATCTACTGGCAACACACCTACCAATGCAGCCCATGATGCCATTAGCTTTTGTGGCAACAAGGGTACACTGTTGGCTCATATTCAGCTTATTGTCCATTGTAACCACCAGGTCCTTTTCTGCAGAGCTACGGCTTAGCCAGTCAGCCCCTGGCCTGTATTGGTTCATGGGATTGTTCCATCCTAAGTGCAGGACTTTGCACTTGTCCTTATTGAACCTCATGAGATTTCTTTTGGTCCAATCCTCCAATTTGTCTAAGTCACTCTGAATCCTAGCCCTAACCTCCAGCATATCTACTACTCCCCACAGCTTGGTGTCATCTGCAAACTTGCTGAGGGTTCACTCTATGCCATCTTTCAGGTCATTAATGAAGACATTGAACAAAACTGGCCCCAGGACCAACCCCTCCTTACTCTCTTCAGTCCTATCTGTAAAATAGTGATACACATCACTTATCTTGTCTATTTAGATTGTAAAATTGTAAGATTTTCAAAGCAGGAACCGTCTCTTATAATGCATCTTAATTGGGATGCACCTTGAACTGCACAATCATAAAATCGTAAATACGCTCATTTTCCCAAAAGGTATCAACAGACTCCTGACAGAGCCAAAGACAACAAAGCATATGATCCATATTACTCCCTCTTTGCTCAAAGAAAAGCTTGTTGGTGGTGGATTGCATTTCTTCCTACATTTTAAAATCAAAAGTAGTGTCCACTCTCAGACCCCATAGATGTAAAATTTATTAGACATTTCAAGGGGTAACAGACATAGCTCAGATTGAGTGGTAAGACTCCCATCTGCTCTAAAATTTACTAAAGGTATTCAAGAACAATGTAAATAGAATCCTACTGTAGTAAGTTATAGCCATTTGGCAAGGCCCTGTAGTTTTGCCGCTTTGGCAAAATAAGCAACTGTGATTAAAACAGGTCTCAATTTAAAATATTTTGACAATTTAATTTATTTTTTATTTATTTATTTATTTATTTGGTTTGGCTACATCAACACTTTATCAGGATTTAGTCCTCAGGAACTACAACAGCTGTCAAGAAGATGATTCTTATTACCTGAGAAGCTAAGTAATGCCTAATATTGATCAGCAGTTCATACATTAATGGAAATAGCTAAATTGAAAAAGATCCTCTTTATACACAGTGGCAAATTGTATTTATTTGACTGGATAGGGCAACCTTTTATTGAACTGCATAGCAGTTTGCTTTTAATGTAGTTTATTCCTTTCTACAAAGGCTTTTTACCTTTGTGCATTGCCCTAAGTAGTTCTCTAGGTAGAAGAATTATTCTCTCTCATACTCCCTTATCTTCTGACCACATTCAATACAAACCTAAATAGGTAAAACTTAGCTTCAGTTCAACTCTGTGAGGTATGCAGAGACAAACTGAACTTTCTGAGCTAGTTAGGTCCACTCTAGCAAAGGAGTAACTTAGCTCCCACGACAACAAGCAATATTATCACTGGGTGGGTCTACATGTGCATTTACATAGCATTAAATTTACTTTGCAGTAAGCTACTGAGCAGTAAGTGGGAATAGTCTGGCATCTATACATGCAGGTGACCTGGGGCTAGACTTAGTCCCAAATCAGAGCAGCCAGCCATGTGCCGCTGTGGCCACCGGGTGGAGCTCCAGCCTACAGCCACATGGCTGCCAGTACTTGGCAGCTATGCTGAGGCTAGAGGCAGCTGCCAGCATTTGGCAGCCATCTTAAAAGCACACCCCTGTCCTCTAATCCCTGCCAGCCCCGCCTCCCCAACCTGGGAGCTGCATGTCCAGCTCAAGCGCAGCACATGGCAGATCCCTCCCTGCCCACCCTGCCTCCCTGCACCATGACTGCTCCAACCCCTGCCCATACCCCTGCCAGTGATGTCCAGCACCCCGATGCTGCAGCCTGGGCCCTGCCAGCAATGACCAGCACCCCACACTCCTGCTAGACATGGTGCTGGAGTGGCTGGTCCCACCAGACCCCCCCTGCCCAGCCCCCAGGGAGTGGGGGTTGCGGCCAGGGTGGGAACTGGGAGTGCCCTCCCCTCAGTGCAGGACTTATCAAGTGTCTGTGGCTGTTGAGACTGGTGGCTCAGCATGAGACTCCCCATCAGCATGGGCAAGTAGCTACACCCAGTGTCTGTGACCCATGATGGTCAGTGGGCTGGTGCCCAGCCAGGGTCATCCCCAGGGAGGAGCTGGTAGCTGGCTATGTAATGGCCAGCTGCTCCTCATGGCAAGGTGGAGGGGTTTGGAGCTGGCTTGGCAGCCACTGGCCAGGGCTTCCCAAGCTGCTAGTGGGTGCAACAACTGGGGAGGTGGGTGGAACAGAGCACTGAACATCTGAGGGCCCCTCCTCTGGGGAAGTGTCATGCCCAGAGGGGTTGATGGGGCAAGGCACTGCCAGGCCACCCCTCCTGGTAAAAACTTCAGGGTTGTAGCATGGGTCTCCATGTTCCAAAATGCTGGTCAGTTCCCACATAAAGGATATGGTCTTGCAGACATGATCAAACCAACAGGTGTGGTCAGTCATGGCCACCCACTGTGCGCACAAGGCCTTGATCTTTATGCAGCACTGCCACGTCAACCGGGAATGGCTCTCTCATGCATCTCACCTGACAGGGCCTCATAAAAATGGGTGGTTGAGTGCCCACCCCACGCAAACTGTCACTGTACCTCCACATCCCACCAGAGAACCACAAGGTTGCACACGTCCTCCTGGGTCCAGTTGGGCCCTGGGTGCTTAGCTCAGGTGGGGCAGTGGGCAGGGCCAGGCCTCACCAGGGAGGACATGGTGCTGGTGCCTCCTGCACCAGCTCTCCAGGCCCCTGCATAGCTGCCCCTTTGTGGCTGACCCTGGACAGCACTCAGTAGGGCACAGCAGCGGGGCAGGGCAACGCAACGGCTTGGAAGCCATGTGGCACAGACCAGTGTGCCACATGTGTGCACAGCTGCAAAGAAAAAAGACAGTGCTATAGGTGTACAGGAACAGGTAGCTGATGCTGCCCTCCTGCCACAGCCTGCCAGGCAGGAGCCCTGGAGAGCTCTGAGGGCTGTGCAGGGTGCGCAAAAGGCTGCAGCCCTTTACAGCACTCACCCGTGCCCAAGGAACAACTCTGGCTACTGGACAGCATTAGCAGCAGCAGCCTGGGTCCTGTCCAGGGGCCATACAGAGCTTGCAGTCCCCCAAACTCCTGTGCAGTGTGCCCAGAGCACAGAATGACTACAGCAGAGGTCAGCAACCCCCAGCACGTGTGCCAAGCACAGCACACAAGGCCATTTTGCTCGGCACATCACCACCAGCCTGGGCTCCAGGCAGCTGCTGCAAGCCATGAAGCCTGGGCTGCTCCCAGCAGGTGGATGGAAAGCTGCAAGTCCTGCTGCAAACAGCCTGATCTCCGTGGCTGGCAGCAGCTACTCAGAGCCTGGGACAGTTGCAGCCAGGATGCTGCAAATAGCTGCTCCGGGCTCCGGTATCAGCTCCATACCAGTGGGTGCATATGCACCTTGGAGCAGATGGTGGGGGAGGGTTCTGAGGCAGAGCAACCCTGGTCTCTCCCCCACTGCCAGCACAGAGCTGATGACTGGGCTCTGGAGTCCAGTGCAGCTGCTTGTAGCCAGCCTGGGCTCCGGACAGTTGCAGCAGGCAGGCTGCAAACAGCCGTGCTGGGGTCCACAGCCCTGGCATCAGCTCCATCCTCATGGCGACTGCACATGCACCTCAGAGCAAACACTGCAAGGGCTGTGTTGCCTCAGGCCCTATCCCCACTGTCCACTCTGAGGCGCACATGCTCCCACCAGTACAAACCTAATGCTGGAGCCTGGAGCAGCTGTTTGCAGCCTCTCGGCTGCTGCCAGCCCAGGTTCTGGTAGCTGCTGCCAACCACAGAGACCAGGCTGCTTGCAGCAGGGCTTGCAGATTAGCCTACCTGACTCCCACCCGCTCCAAACCCAGCTCCGGCCCAGCTCCACCACCGGGATGAGGCTGGTGCTGCCCCTTGCCAGAAGCACTGCACCTTTTTGCGGGCTTCGCTGTGCAGGGTGGGTGGGTGGTTGGGCTGATGGACAGGCTCCGGGCTGAGGCCTCAACCAGCTGTACTGCAGCCTGGGTGCTGGGTCCCCAGGTAAGCACAGGGGCTCTGGCAGGACCAGGGCATTGTTGGATCGGACTTTATCCAATGGCCCAGGAGCCTGGCTCCATGTGCCCATGCATCTGGTTCTGTGTGTTTGTCTGCCTCTGTCTGGTACTGTGTGTCTGTGTACGCACACATGTGTCTGGTTCTGGATGTGTGTGTGCATGTGTCTTTTCTGAGTGTGTTCTGGTTCTCTGTGTTTGTGCATGTGGTTCTCTGTGTGCATGTGTCTGGTTCTCTTTCTGCTCTCCTTTTCCTTTCTCTCTCTCCTCTTTCCCTAGTCCGTTTTTTTTTTTTCTCTCTCTCTCTCACTCACTCATTGCAACATGCTCAACAAAAAAGGAATACAAAACAGCAAAGGCAACATTTATGATTATTAAATATACTAATATGCACTGTGTCCTGCCATATACACCCCCCCCCCTTTTTTTGTTTTTCTGGCATGCTGGCACTCCGGCACCTTCCAAGGTAGACATTGTGGTTTTTTGAGCACTCCAGCCAAAAAAAGTTGCCTACCCCTGGACTACAAGCTTTTATACCCTGCAGCTGGGGACTGCCAGAGAGCAGTCCAGCCCTAGCAGAGGGGAGGCAGCCAGCCAGGAGCCCTGGAGCTGGGCTCTGACTGGTCCCCTAGGGGCTGGTCAGACCCAGCAGGGAGAGCCCCTGGTTACTGTACAGTAAGGTGTCTACACATACATTACCATGCAGTAACTAATCCGGCATACATTTGACATTATCTCCATCTAATGCCTCAGAGCTGAGCTAATGCAGAGGGGAAAATAAACTGTGCCAGGTAAATGGCTGGTGCAATTGTGGAGCAATGGAGAAAGATTATTTAGAGTCACTGTTCCCCCGAGCACCGCCAGGAGTGACCAGGAATAACGGTCACAAGCTGGCAGAGGATAGATTTAGGCTAGATATCAGGAGGCACTACTTCACAGTTCAGGGCGGCTAGGGTCTGGAACCAGCTTCCAAGAGAAGTGGTGCAGGCTCCTACCCTGGGGGTGTTTAAGAAGAGGTTAGATGAACATCTTGCTGGGGTCATTTGACCCCAGTACTCTTTCCTGCCATGGCAGGGGGTCGGACTAGATGATCTGCTCAGGTCCCTTCCAACCCTAGAAACTATGAAACTATGGCCCTACTAACTATGAAACTATGACATTAGCAATAGCTAGTTCTTTCCACTGTTTCCTCTCCCCATATTATACTATTTTATTTATATATTCAAATAAGATTGGTAACCAATATCTTAAAGTAATATGCATTTTTAAAAAAATATTCATCCCGTTGAGATGATGGCAGATATAGCCCAATACTAAGCAGTTAAGGTACGTGAGGGGTATCAAACATCCCATGTCTCAGGCTGGATCCAGACCATGGGGCTTCTTGCTGGTTAGATCTGGATCTCATGGCAGCAGGGTAAGTGGCAGTGGCCAGGCAAGCAGTGGCAGTGGGGCAAGTGGAACTGTGTCTGCACAGCCATTGCTTACTGCTCTGCTGCTGAAAGCTGTTCCCAGCGAGACCTGTAGCCCTGAACTCTGTGACAAACCCCACCACCTGATTCCCAAATTCCAAATCACTCTAGGAGTGACTATTAAGCAAATAATTATTTACATTGCAATGCTTATACTTCACCTAGACCTATATTCTCTTTGCTCCTACATATTTTACAACAGTCTGCTGAAAAGAACTGTGGACTGATATCTCCATTGTCATTGGGCTACATCCTCTTTATTTTATTTTGTTCCCAAATAAAAGAAGCAAGAGTGAAAAATATCTATTACCAATCCTGGTAAGAATAAAGTGGCAAAAAAAAAAGAATAGGATGTTCTTTCTTCTTGCAGATCATAGATCCTCTCATTTCCTTAAATGTTGCATCTATAAAATTAGTGAATCTCCTATCAACGCTGCCATCTTTCCTAATCTTGTGAAATTACTGCTTAGTTATGTCACACCCGATAATGATGCAACATCACATTCCGTAATGGATGACATGGAATGTGATGATATTGAGGCAGCAAACAATCCAGGACTTTCAAAGAAAACTGATTTTTTTTTAAAGAATATTTAGAGGCAACATGATTTAAGTCTTGAATGAGTTAGTTCAAATTTCATATCTTAGTTTCTCTTTAAGAAAAATCATGATAATAATACACAGCTAAAGAATGTGTGGTGATCTATTAGCCAAACAGGCCAATTTCTCCTGTCTTGACTCGCATGAACAATCCCATCAACATCAACAGGACACTTCTCCCGAAGAAGACAGGAAAGATTTGGCCAATATGTATAGAGTATATTAAACATTAAATCAAAATGATTACAACTTCTCTGCATGAGAAGTGAGTTTGGTTCTAAGGCCTGTGCCAAGTATGATGCCAAGGCTCAGATTATACTAACCTTTCATAACCCACAAATCCTCATTTTCCTCATGTTCCAGTTTGTACTGGTTCAGTTCAAGAGGTTAAACTATGATTTCCAAATGATCCAGGAGAACAAGTCCTGACAAGGAAGAGCTTGACTGTAACAGCAATTCATTGATAAATCATGCACACCACTCAGTTTTGGAACTCACCCATCTACAAGGTACTAAATTATATTGTGTTTTGAAGAACAGTTTTAGTCATGTCACATATGTTAGGTTTACACATACACACACACACAAGAGGGAGTGTTGTACAGACTTGGGATAAATACTAGTGAAAGAAAGGGTGCTGTGGAAATCAATCTTTCCTTTATATACTCCCAAATTATACTCATAAAGAAGAGGCCTCCAACAGCTCTGTCAGTCATGATAAAGTTATCACTTTGAGATGTATTACAGACTCTTTCTTTGTGTGTTCAGTGGAAAACATCCCACAGGTGTGTTTGCATTATCAGAGATATATGAAGATTAATTACATGCCTAAGTACTGAAATTCATTGACATATTTTCTAAAATTCAAGTTGTATTTGAACAAATGACTTGAAAAAAGGTCCTACCTAGAAAAAAGTGAGGGAGGTATGAAATTATTTCAAGGACCTAAAAACTTCCACCCTTTAACACTGGAAAATGGGAATTTAGCTGGGGTCTGACTTGCCCTGTACAGTAAGGAGGGGGGAAATAAATTTGATGCAATGCAAAACCTAGAAAAAACAAACGTATCTTTACTCTAGCTCCACAAAATAAAACATGTATGCAGCAAAATTTCATTTCGTTAACTCCTTAGGGATGCAACGTACTTACAGTGGGTGCATCTACACATACCAATAAGGCATTGTGATAAACTCCAGCGTAGTTTATGCCAGTGTTACCAATGCAGCCTTTCAGGAGTAGTAGTTTATTTCTTGTTCAGCTCTCTGAGGCTGTGATGTTCACAGTCTGGCACTAGGTGCATAAAGTACTGAACAGTACCACAGTAAAAGAGCTGATATTTACTTTAAGTATGCCTTAACAAACATAATACAAATAAATGGTGGCATTTCAGATGAATTGGTCCTTTCCTGAGAACCAAGATTAGCCCAGGAAATAATTTTTATTTTCTACTTTTCAAGATCTTGAAGTCACAAATTTACATGCTTACCATGCAAATTTGCATACTTTCACACCTGCAACCATAGCACATAGGCATTTGAATACATAGGCTGGAATCTAAAAAAAATCTATATGCATGTCCTTGAAAGACATAAATAAACACCTAATTAAGAAAATCAACATATCTGGGCCCTAATTCAACCAAAATTCAGATTTCCCAGCTGCTGAATACCTAAGTTGCTCCCAGTTCAAATCAGGAAAGGAAAAGTCTCCTCTTAGTTTCTGCTACCTTTAGATTTTCGTAACTTTTGCCTTCCTTTCTTCCACACCACAAACAAAGTAGGCTTACATATGAGTTATGCATTCTGCCTTCATCTGATGGCCATTTCTGAAAGCTGCTGAATTCATATCAGTGTCCACTGGTGTTCTTACCAGGGAGAAATGCATTCCCACACTCAAAAAACCCCTAGATTTTGAGGTGTCACAAAATGCCACCAGGAACAATGAGATCAAACCGACGAGGTCAAGCCTTGCTTTCTTGTATTGAAGAAAATATGAGTCAACACTGTACCAGTGGCAAAACAAATACAGAAAGTCCAACAAGCAAACAAACACCTACGAATTATCCAATTCATTTTAAAGCAGAATGTTTTTCTAATGTTTGTAAATTTTTACTTCTTTATTTACACATTTCTATGAAAAATAAAGAGCTCTTTCCCTACCCCCACACCCCCTCCAGTCCCCAATTTCCCTCACTTCCCAGTCCCTACTTACTGGAGACCACTTTGCAGCAGGGTGTAGTAAGGTGCATTACCGTGCAGTAACTAACTGCAGTAACATGTGCATTACCTGTGTGTGGGGACTAATTTGGAACTAACTTTAGTCCCAAGTCAGTAACACACAGGATTAATGTGCTTTAACACCTGCGCAAGTAGATACCAGCCTACGCCCATTTACTGTGCATTAATTTACTGCTAGTTAATTAAAGCCAGCGTAAATACATGTTTAGACTCACCAAATATAAGCTACTGTACATATATATTTAAATCCTTTTCAATAAATGTTAGGATTTGTTTTTTCTTTTCTCCTTCCAGGTGAGGAGCCCTTTGAGGTACAACTGTGCACAGCTACCTTGCATGGAATATCTTTACATAGTGTATTGCACTGTATCATATCACTGGACAGATCCAAGACCACTGGCACTAAACATTGGCCCTGATCTTAACCAGAGACTATGTTTGTACTGCAGTAAAAATGTAGCTGCAGCTCCTATAGACATCTCTGAACTGGCTTTAAACTATCTGGGTAAATACATGGGCAGTTGATCCATGCTTAGTTCTGTGATGCCAAAGATACACTTGTACCCAAGATTAAAGTTTGCTCAGGTATATCGACAAGAGCTGCAATCATGTCATTGATTGTAGCAACTCTAACTCTAACATGGGGGATGCAGCAGTGGCTGCTCCTGCTATGGCTCTAGGCCACAGCATGCAGTGCAAGCTGATGGCCAAGGAGTAGCACCATGTCAGTGGTGACAGACAGAACAACCAGAGGATGACTGGAGCTATATCAGCCCTCACTTGCCCATCTGCTACCAATTGCCATGTCTACCAGGGCCCAAAAGCCCCAGATTCTGGGGTAGGCCACTCCCCCCCGCCACACCCTCTACTTCTGGCAGCCCCGGTGGCAGGCCAGAAAGCATGGTTCCACAGGTCAGACATCCCTGAACCAAATCATCTAGCAGATAAATGGAAGGCATTCATCCACTGCAGTCAGTCCATCAGATTTCAAAAGTGCTACCAAACCCATACTCATTATAAACATTTTGAAGGTTAAAAATACCGAGCAAGGGAATATTCACAAGAAATTATTTTAAGTCTTGACAAACCCCTCTTCTTTCCTCATCCTCCACTCCAACACATACATACAGAATCAGACTGGAATAGTTTTGCAGCACGAAGGGACAGTCATCTAGGTGATGATCCATGACTCCAAGAGTAGTTATTCTAACTATTTAAAATTCATTCTCACCTTCCATTAATGGGGTCAATGAGTGCTCAGGTTCTGGCAAGCCTTACTGAATTTAGTGTGGTCTTAGCCCCAAAATTCTCCTATGCAAAAATTCAACAGAACTTTTTCAGCAGATCGGCCCTTTCTGCCTTTAAGTTATAAATGCCTACATTACTGTCAATAAACAAGTTTTTGCAACTGTTAAAAGACTCTCTACAATGAATGCAAGTGCAACCTGGATTCTATTCTGCCATAAAAATCAGAAAATATATTGTAGAGAACATTCCTTTGCTGTCAGTGGATGGACTAGCGGACCCAATAGATTCTTCCTTCTCTAATTTCTTTGATTTTGTTTTTCTGCCTACACTATGAAATTTCCTGTGTTTACGCACTGCTCTTTCAAAGACACAGTGAACTTAAAAAAGAAATAATACATGTATGTCAAGTTTGTTTACCTACTTTTGTTATAAATAACACTTATGTTTGCTATAATTGAAAGAGATTAGAGGGGAAAAATATTTTTTTCAGTGTAATTTGTGTATTTGACAACATTTTATTCTGCTTCACAGTTTATCTGGTGTAGTTAGTTCCCTTTATATGTTTGGATCTTTCCCAGGGCAGCAGGGAAGAAACATTTTTTTTTTAAATAGGGAAATTTGACTGTTAAAACACATGACCTGAGAGAAAATTTCCAGGCAGATTTACTGGCTAGTATGGCCAAGCTCACCTATTCAAAAATCAAGAGACTGTCTTAAAAAATCCTCAAGTTTTAAAAATAATAAATTCCATGTTCTTTTTCATTTCCTTCTGTTGTTGAAATGTCTAGGGCCATAGTTCTAA
This sequence comes from Crocodylus porosus, assembly GCF_001723895.1. Classification (NCBI taxonomy): domain Eukaryota; kingdom Metazoa; phylum Chordata; order Crocodylia; family Crocodylidae; genus Crocodylus; species Crocodylus porosus. Next base: position 166,848,182 of record NW_017728886.1, on the reverse strand, counting down.
GCTTTTCTTTCTTTTTTTTTTCCTTTCAGACCATGAAGTTTAGAAAGTTTTTTAAAATAAAAACTAAGATAACCTCAGGTAATTCAACTCCTATGGCTTTAAAGAAAAGACCAAATATCACAAAACTTGTGATATTGTCACAAGGCTTGGCAACCCCAAATCCTTGAAACTACTTTTAAATAATGAGCTAAACTTCCCTAAAACTGGCCTATGTTGCTTTAGCATAGTCAAGGCATTTAGGTTACCATACCAATTAGTGCTGTCTTCATGAACAGGATGAAGTCATGCTATAGACACATTAAATAAATATATGCTTTGGATCACATCTAAAAAGCATTGCAGTTAACACAATTAACTTCTGTTCCTGTAGCAAACTGTCTTAACCACAATATTTAAATTGACACGTGAACTTCTCCAAAAATTTGGAAGGAAGACAAGCATGGGCAGGAAAACGAGGACCTAAAGGGTGTTTTGCCATTGACTTCAACATGGCCAGGATTTCATCCCAAATCTAAGGTTGACCTTGTTTAAGGCAAGGCCAAACCACATTAAATAAACAATTCAAAATGGCTTAACTGTGTAACCCCAGTAAATTCCATATGGGAGATTAGTTTATATGAGTTTGAGTTAAGTCAGTGGAACTGCTTATGCCAGGTCTGAATTTGACCTTTAGTTTTCCAATTCAGAAATGAGATTATAAAGGCCTGGCACATAAAGCAGGTTAGAGAATGCAATTCTTTCCCTTATATGATTATAAAGGAAGACATTTATCAATCTTACTTACTTGACAAAATGACTAAGCAAAAATTATGTGAAGTTTTTTGTTGTTAGAAGCAGAACAAAAGCGGTGGTTGGAAAACCCCAAATTCTTTGGCGATTTAAGCACAGATTAACTTCCAAAACTGCAAACACAGATCATATATTATTTGAACGACATTAGAAAACCTTTGCCTAAATAGTAAAACAAGATTTTTCTGAGAAAGAAAGTGTGTGTGTGTGTGTGTGTGTGTGTGTGTGTGTGTGTGCAGTATTTCCTTGCTATATTAAGGTCAGAATTTTTAATTTTAATGGACATTTTGCCTGACAACATAGTAATAATTGTTGTCTTATGCAGTAACCTGTGGCCTCATACCATACAGTCAGTTTGTAACTGCTTCAGGACAAACAGTGTCTCTTTGTTCTATGTCAGTACCCAGCATAATGGACTAAAATCTTGTGGTACTGCTGGACTAGAAATACAATAGTAATGTAACTTTTTCAGTGTTTTCACTTTCAGGCTTGGGGAAATTCTAGAAAATGGAAATAAAACCTCTACTGAATTTACATGCAGCTAAAAAAGATTGTGTAGGGTAAAATTATGAGTAAAAGTAGACTTCAGTTTACCTTTGTTTTATCAAACACTGAGAATATAGATAAAAAAGTAAGACAGAATCTGGAAAACATGTCTCATTTTGCAGAATTCTCACTTTGAATAGGTTTTGCCACCATGCTTTTAGGGGATGTCTTTGATGTGGAAACAGTGCCTCCCAGGTAGCCCAAGCCAACCCTACCTACTGACTCCTACACTCTGAAACCTGGAGAGTTCACTAAGGAAACCATATCACCTTTGTCCCCAGTAGCCATTTTCACAAGTACTGGAGGCTGAAGTCCCAAGAGATGACCCCAAGCAACATCAACAACAATCTATTAGTTTGGGGGGGGTGAGAGTGGGTGGGCAGGGGCATGCTTGGTACTGTCCTGGCTCAAACAACTGCCACTTTAGCATAGATATGCCTTGGAGATTCTGGAGTAATATTCAGAGATTTGTTTTGGTCCAATCTCTACTTAAATTTGAGCATTTATACAGGACTCTTCATTTCAGCGAAGATATATTGGTACCACCTTATCTGTATGGGAAACTGGGCATGACAGCTTCTCCAAGATTGTGAAACAAACTGCCTAGGAACTAACAACCATCACAAATCTCACCACTTTCTATGCAAGTGTAAGATGCACTTATTTTTCCTTTCCTTTTTTCCAAAGGTATATATCACTATGTATACGTGTAAAACAGTCCCTATCAAACCACAACACTTCCCACAGAGAAACAATGAGAGAGAAAAAAATATGATATCAATCAATGAACTTTCAGAAGTTCAAGTATTACAGAGGTGAGAGTAATATAAGAACCTATAGAGAACTGAACATACTGTGTATCAACATTACTGAACTTTCTAGAAATATTTACTCCATACCCTTGGAAACGGTGGTTGCACAAAGAAGTGTAATTAACTCCAAACTTTTAAAATCCCCAACTTCTAAAGACATTGTTCACTAAATTTCCCTTTAAGTCATAAAAAGACCCTACTTAAATTTATAATGTTGATATGACATGAATACATTTTGTGAGTTAATGTTAGACATCGGTGTAACTTCTCAGCTGCACTGCAGATACAAAACCATTTTAACGTTAGTAGCCAGTTTCATGGGCTAGTCACAACAATACATGAAATGGTCATAGTAGTACTGTATACATCTTAAAGAGTCATTCCTTGCTGCTAGAAAGTGTGTGAACAACATGTTTTATCTATTACCTAATTTGTCCCTGACCACTGGCACAAGTTAGAGCCGCCATCTATACTGTGCCTACTGAGAGACACTCAGTTTCTCCTCCTCCTTTTCCAAATGTACATACATCATACATATATGTAAGACAATCAAAGTAAGTATAGGATTAAAGGCATGATGAGATCTGATCCATGATCGCAATTCTTATGCCTCCTGCCATGCCACACATGCAGGAGTCCAGGATCATGATTCTGGTTTCCTCCTGCACCATTAAGTAGCAAGCCAGGTGTCCAATCAATGCTCCTAGCCTCAAGAGTATACTGAAGCCTTGAAGGGCTCCAGTGTGCTTCCATGGTAGGAAGTGCCCATTAGCTGATCAGTTCTCCCAGCCTCAGGAACACACTGGAGAGAAGGGCTCTGATGCACTTTCACAGCTGGGAGTGCCAATCAGCAGATCAGTGCTGACCACATAGTCAAAGAGCACTGGGAACTAACAACAAAGGCTGCTTGCAGATGTTAACCCCTCCCCCCACCCAAAAAATACAACTGACACTTTACTTTAAACTCTGTGCATTTCTGCACCAAGCCCACCATGTGCCCAGAAGAGGCAGCACCTTAGCTGCAACCAGCTCACCTGACATCTGTAAAAATTGGGTGCTTTAGGGGAACTTTTTTCATATTTATGTAATAGCTGATTGACTCAGCTATTAAATAAAAACACCAAAAAGACCCACTGAATCACCTAATCTATACAGATGCTGCAGAGCTGGGTCAAAGTAACACACTGCTTCTTCAGGTAAAATGCTGTTTGGGGATTATTTTTTAACAAGCAAGCAGCCAAAGTTATTATATATATATCATGTAGTAGCTTTGTAACTTAGTCCTAGCTTTATCACACCATTTATGGCTTGAATGTATGGCTGCATATTTACTTAAAACTACTTAACTATAAGTATAACAAGAATGTAGGACCTCCATCTAACCCAGGAGGTACACAGCCCCACGAGGGGAGATGCCTTGCTGGACCTGGTGCTGGCCACCGGTGACAACCTGGTGAGGGGGCTGTGGGTGCTCCACCACCTGGGCGACAGCGATCATTGCCTGCTGGAATTCACCATCCAGCGCAAGGTGGCAAAGGCCTGCAGCAAGGCAGCAGCCCTAGATTTCAGGAGGGCGGACTTCAATGAGTTAAAGAGAATAGTGAGGGCAGCACTGAGGTCCCGGAGGGGAGAGGAGCCAGGTAACCAAGAAGAGTGGTTGCTCCTTAAGGAGACGATCCTCTAAGCCCAAAGGGAAGTAATCCCAACATGGATCAAAGGAGGCAGGAGGGCGCAAAAGTCCCCATGGCTCAACAAAAGCATCCGGGAATGTCTCCTAGATAAAAGGGAGACATACACCCAATGGAAGGGAGGGGCCATCACCAGAGAGGATTATACTGTGGTTGCTCGGGGATGCAGGGGGGCAGTCAGGAAGGCCAAGACAGAGATGGAACTGGGACTAGCTTCCTGGATCAAGGACGACAAGAAGTCCTTTTTTAAATACATAGGGGGCAAAAAGAAGGTTCTGGGTAATGTGGGGCCTCTGCAAGACACACTAGAAAATTTGGTAGTCACACCAGACGACAAAGCTAACCTATCTAAGATTTCTCTCCGTCCATTTTCCTGAGCAGGGACCGGAACAGCCACCCTTCCTCTGGGCCCCCCTTAAACACCAGGGGAGGCACACCTAGGCCAAGGGTTAGTGAGGAACCAGTTAGGGAGCTTCTGGAGAGACTGGATGTATTCAAATCAGCTGGTCTGTACGATCTCCACCCTAGAGCACTGAGGGAATTAGCTGAGGTCATTGCGGGACCCCTGGCATGGCTTTATGAGCACTCGTGGTGCTCTGGTGTGGTGCCAGAGGACTGGAAGAGGGCCAATGTAGTTCCCATCTTCAAAAAGGAGAGGAAGAAGGACCCAGGAAACTATAGGCCAGTTAGCCTTACCTCAATCCTGAGTAAGCTTTTTGAGAGAATTATTCTGGCACATGTCCACAAAGGGCCAGCAGGGGAGATTATGCTTAGGGGCAATCAACACAGGTTCCTTAGCAGCAGGTCCTGTCAGACCAACCTGCTGGCCTTCTCTGACCAGATCATCAAACCTTAGATACAGGAGTAGCAGTGGACATAGTCTTCCTGGACTTTAGGAAGGCCTTTGACACTGTCTCTCACCCCGTTCTTATTAAGAAACTGGGGGACTGTGGTGTTGACGCCTACACAGTCAAATGGGTTGCCAACTGGATGGAGGGCCACACCCAGAGAGTGGTGGTGGATGGGTCATTTTCGACCTGGAGGGACACGGGCAGTGGGGTTCCACAGGGCTTGGTCCTCGGACCCGCACTGTTCAACATCTTCATCAGTGACGTGGACGAGGGGCTAAGAAGCACCCTGTTCAAATTTGCTGATGACACTAAGATGTGGGAGGATGTGGGCATGCTAGAAGGAAGGTATAGGCTGCAATCAGACCTAGACAGGTTACAGGGGTGGATGGATGAGAATAGGATGGGATTCAACACTGACAAGTGCAAGGTGATGCACCTGGGGAGGAAGAACCAGCAGCATA
>NW_017728886.1:166837934-166842405 GCF_001723895.1 Crocodylus porosus | reverse complement strand
TTTGACCCCAGTACTCTTTCCTGCCATGGCAGGGGGTTGGACTTGATGATCTGCTCAGGTCCCTCCTGACCCTACTAACTATGAAACTATTTGCCAGGGGCCTGTGAGAACAAACTACTGCATACCACCATCGTAAAGCCACTTTTGCACCCACAAGTTTTGCTAAGCCCTGGTCAACTGCACACAGAGGTCCAGATCATGTATGATCCTTAACATTACCCTATTTCATACCTGTACAAAGGAACACCGGAAGAGCCCTTCAGGAAATATATCATACAATCCATGTTCACAGAAGTAATCAGTTTCAGTGTCACAGACTCTGTATTCAGATGATCTGTGAAATAAGCAAAAAGTGCAAGCTGGTTAAAATATTAAATAACTGGTATACCATTTTAAACATAGGAGCACATTATATATACATGTGACCATTGGTTTAATAAAGTTGCCAGATTCTGAGCTGGTATAAGCCACTATAGCTCACACTAAGAGCTACAGCAGCTAACCTGAGGATCTAGACCCATAATTCCACAGCAAAGCATAACATGAAAGAGAAGAGTTTAAATGAATGTGATGATTGTCAAGGTTACATTAAGTGTTGATAGTAAAATTATTATCGTTCTATTTCAAACTTTGATAATCCTCTGCTAATGATGAGAGAATTTGTGATTAGCCTGAAGTTGGTAAATGAATTCAGTATCATTCTTGTATATAACTGTTGAAAGTAAGGACAGATCATAGACTGTTGCTGAGAGCAGTACTTGAGAAGGAGTAGTAGAAAAGGAAAACTTTTGGTTTGCAGGAAGTTGCTCTCTCTCTTTCTCTCTAGGGTTTTAGAACCTGATGCAGGGATTTAAAAAGGGTATTGCAACTGGTTGCAATTATAGTCTGTTGTATACTTATTTTGCACAAATTTCTGCATGCCCTTACAGAGTAAAAACAAGTTAGAAAACAATCTGAACTCTCCAAATAAACAGAACCTGATTATTTGATCCCTCATCACCGTAGATGCGCATTATTCCCTTGAGTGTTTCAAAGCAGTCACCTGGAACAAGAAAGTGGCTCTTGGCAACTCTGCAATGTAAAGTATTGTACTGGTTAGTGATGCGATGTGATGTAGTGTGTGTGTGTGTGCACATGTACACATATACAGTGTAGAATATTAAGCGTGGATACTCAAAACTGTGGTTGGTGAGGGAAATCTGTACACACTCACACACATCACTGCTCTGTACTGGATATGATCAGAGTCATTCAGCTGGATACTATATACCCCATATAGCTAACAATGATTGGAATAGGAGCACCAACATCCTCTCCCCTCTGCTGCTGTGAAGGGCTGATTGGCCATGCTACACAGCATAATGAAAACAACGATACTAGGTGTCTGCTGATGTTTTGCCATACCAACAGTTGCCAGTTTAGTGTACAAAGCAGACAGCATTCCACCCCCAGTAACTACAGAAGAGTAATTTGCTGAATAGATTGGAGAACAGAGTGATTATTGTACTTTGGTAGCTGGGTTGAAAATGATTATAACTGCACCACCAATTCAACTGCTTATTCCAGTGTCGTTGGTGAGCTGGCCTGTACATTTCCTAAAATAAAACTGTTTCCAGAAAGTAAAAACAGTGAGCAAGTGAGTGTGGGAGAACTTCATTATACAAAGATTCACTATCTATAAAATGAACCTATTCTCCCCTGTGTAACATAAACTGCTAAATTAAAGAACATAGTAGTTGGTATCTTTGATGTACAAGAGAAAGAAGAGAAGCCTAAGTGTTATCATCAGCCTGTCTTAGGGTGGGGAAAAGAGCAGAAATAACAGATGCAGAAATAGACTGATAGCATAGTTTTAACTTAACTAAAACCCTTTCCCCCCCTGCTCCCCCCTTAATGAAATGATTTTCTGGCACTGATGTGCAATGCAGCTAGTAGCAGAGATTCTGCTTTGATACAGTCCAACAAGTGAGAAATGACATGAAAGTATGTTTAGGAAACCTGACATGACAGCTGGTTACCTAGTCTCCATACTCCACAGATGTACTACTTCACTGGGGAAGAGGAGGCATCAGTCACACTGTTCAGCCAGAAGGCAGAGCAGGGGCATTTTAGGAAAAGTTTTCACAGCTTCCAAGAAAAAAAATTAGAAGCCTTGCCAAGAAAAGTTGGATTCTCAGAAGAAAACTAAAGCCTCTCTAAGAAAAAAGTTGGCCTCTTGGGCTATCAATGAAGTTTCCTGACCAGAACCTTGCAACAAATATACAAGAGAATGTTCTATAAGGAATCCATTACAATCCTCACACACAATATGCTAGAACCAGATTTTAGTCATAGCTTCATAAAAATTCAGATAAGGCAGAAAATCAATAAAGCTCATAGTTACCTAATGCACTGTCAAGTCCCAGTGTCTTAGCTAAACAGCTTCCTATAATTGACACAGCAAAAAGGTGCATCTCTAGCAGCAGAAGGGACAAAAGCCAGTTAAGAGAGATGAATAAGGAGGTCTGTTAGAAGCAGGCATCCTGTTGCCTAGCTGTAAGATGGGCAGGGCAATGCAGCTTCCTTATCTGTCTCCAGTGGATGCCTCCACAGCTAAAGATCTAAGAGTCCCATTGCAGCAAAGACTATGGGTTCGTGCCAGAACATCTCTTACTTTTCTGGTATGTAGAGTAGTAAAATTATGTGGGTACCAGCACCGAGTGAAGGAGAAATGAAAACACTATATGTGTCTGTGTGCTAGCTTAAAAGGCTGCCACTGACAGTAGTAAAAATTACTGACCTACCTTCAACCTAAACTTGGCCTTCATGGAACAGGAGATGTGTAATGCATGCTTTCTAACTGTTCTTCCAGTGATCTCAGTCCTGACCCAAGGGTCTAATCTAAAATTAGTGGGCTACTAATTGCTTTTTAATTTAAAGCAATTACAAAAGGGGGCACTACCAAACATCATTTGTACTCAAGGGATCATGCATTGAATACAAGTATAGAAAAGCAGGTTGCAGGTTTTTGTTAGAAATATCATTCTATATGTGATAAATGATGGATCTTTTTAAAACAAATAATAGATTAAAATAAAAGTTATAATAGTAAGACATAGCACGATCATTTTTTATCATAAGACCATCAGTTGTTTTAGGATTGTACTGTGAGTAACAGCCACAGACATTCAGCCTAGCCTGAAACCTGTGATTTGCACTCTCCTCTTTGCAACTGTTTATTTAACTATTTAAGAAAGAGAGCACTATTAAAGGTGAACCAAATGCAACCCCAAATTAAAAAAGAAGGAGGAAAACTGGGAGTAAAGAGTGTTTGTACATGCCACGGGGGTTTACTGTGGTTTAATTCTCACTACATTAAAGTGGTGGGTCTTTAAAAACACTGCTTCAATTTAGGGCAAAGTAAACCCCCGTGGCGTGTACACAAGGGACGGCCCAGATCCTTACCTTTCTTTCCGGTGGCAGGGAGGGGAGGGTTAGCTGCCAGTGGGCCGAGCGGTCCCTGAGCTGGGGGGGGAGGGCGGGATGCTTCCCTCCACGGCAGCAGCAGGACCCCCCAGGCAGCACCCACCCACAAGCACCTGGCCCAAGTGGGTACCACTGGAGGGTACCACAGCTGTGGAGGAAAGCACCGGGCCCCGACACAGCTCAGGCAGGCAAACAAGATCAGGCTCACCACTTTTCTTTTCCTTCAGTGGAGCCTGCCTACACAGGCTCTGCCAGGCTGCCTGCATAGCCCCGGAGATGCACAAGGCCCAGTGCTTTCCTCTGTGGCAAACTAAACCACCTCAGAGATGTTTTGTTTTGCTGTGTCCCAGAGTCATTAAATGCACATTATGCTGCTAACACGTTCAAACAGCCCACCATTAAATCGGTGCAAAAGGGCATATTAAGCTGCTTTAAAGGCCAATTTTGTGGCATGTACAAGTAGCCAACGATGGCAATAAGGAAACAGTGAATAGATCTTGATACCACAACCTATACCAGAAATTTGTTTCATCAGAAATGTATACCAAGTTAGAACATGACTTTGAGGAGTCAAGTTAACTAACATAATGATGACTATAACTGTGCAGTCAGTATATCCAAAGACACTTATTAAACTTTGTATTAGCTAGTCTTAAGTCAGCATCACTGAAGTGGGTTTTTTCCATGACAACATAATCTTGAGCAGATAGAGGTAGTTAGCTATATTAGTCTGAAGTCAGGCAGAAGGCAGGGTAGATTTGTACTTTAGAGGCTAACTAAATTAAAGATGCATAAGCTCTCATGAGGCTAAGCTCATTTAATCAGATGCTGTGAAAGGACACAAAGCAGTGTATATAATGAAGAGAGAAATTACAGCATAAAAAACAAGGAAGGAAAGAAGGGAAGGAGGGAGGGTGCTGGAATAGGCAAACAAGCAATAAACCCATATGGGGAAAAGGGCCACAAAAACTAATCCATAGTCCTTGTTTAAACCATACTTACAGTC
>NW_017728886.1:166779189-166837834 GCF_001723895.1 Crocodylus porosus | reverse complement strand
TGTAAGTATGGTTTAAACAAGGACTATGGATTAGTTTTTGTGGCCCTTTTCCCCATATGGGTTTATTGCTTGTTTGCCTATTCCAGCACCCTCCCTCCTTCCCTTCTTTCCTTCCTTGTTTTTTATGCTGTAATTTCTCTCTTCACAATTCCTTTTTGAAGTTTTGCTATCTAAAAGCAGCTATTCTGAGCTCAGTTATACAATTTCCAGGGAGGTTAAAGTGTCCTGCACAAGCTTGTGTGTCTTTCCAGAACTGATGTCAGATTAGTGTTCATTCATTCTTAAACATAAGGATTGCCTCATCTGTCCAATATAAACAGCAGTGGGGCAGAGGGGCAGGTGATGGCTTATATGTGATTGAAAGAACTTCACATGTTATAATGAAGAAGGACCCTTCTGAAGTACGGATACCCACTGACATTCATCACCATTCTTTGCCTGCTCCACAATGATATGTGAGCAGTGGTTCTCAAGAATGGATCTAACACAGATCCCTTTGAGCTTAAGACAGAAGTTAAGCAAGGTTGCATCGTTGTTTCAACACTCCTCTCAATATTCCTTACCACAATGCTATATCTGACCACCGACAGGCTTCCAGCTGGAGTGGAGCTCAGCTACCAAATGGAGAGTAAGCTATTTAATTTCAGCCAACTCTGAGCCAAAACCAAGACCATCCTGACCTCAATCATCAAGCTCCAGTACACTGATGATGCTGTAGGATGTACTCACTCAGAACAGGCCTTCAGGCAATTGTTGACATCTTTATTGACGCATACAAGAAAATGGGACTGATGCTTAACTTTCAGAAGACTAAGGCCCTCCATTAACAAGCTTACCAGCTCCCATAATTCAGTTTCACTGTGAGACTGGAGAACATTGAGTATATCCTGTACCTCAGAAGCCATCTCTCCCAGAAAGCTAACATCAATGAAGAAATCCAACATTGCCTCAAATGTGCAAGTGCAGCCTTTGGATGCCTGAGGAAATGGGTGTTCAAAGATCACATCAGATCCAAAACCAAGTTCATGGCTAATCAAGCGGTCATGATCCCCACTTTACTGCACAGAGCTGAGACATGGCCAATGTACAAGAGACTTCTCAAGCCCCTGGAGAAGTACCATCAACACAGCACAAGATTCTTCAAATCCAGTGGGAAGACAGATGCACCATTAGTGTCCTCTCACAAGCAAACATCACAAGCATTGAAGCAATGATCACCCAACATCAACTTCCCTAGATTGGCCATGTCGTCTAGATGTCCCACTCCAAATTCCCAAAGCAAATTTTATTCTCGCAGCTCAGTCAAGGCATATGCTCAAGAGGAGGACACATGAAGCATTTCAGGCACCTCAAGGTCAACTTGAAAAAATGCAACATCAACTCATGGCACCCTATCACTCAGGACTGCTCAAAATGGAGGAAAAGCCTGCTGCAAGGATCTCAGTACTTTGAAACCTTACAATGACAACAGGAGACAGAAAAGCAGGAGTGGTAGAAACAGTGTTGTGAACTGAATCAAGAACCCAGAGCCATCCATCTCACATGGAAACATATGCCTGAGTTGCAACAGAGTCTGTCAATCCCAGACAGGCTTCCTCAAATATCTTTGGACCCACAGATAGACAATCATGGAAGACAATCATCCTCAACTGTGAGGGATATCAGCCAATGCAGATAATGATTTCATGTCTGTGTATACCAGTGGTTCTCAATCTTTTTTGTACCAGGATCCATTTTGTACCAGGACCCATCAATGACCAGTCCCAACCCACAGCCTCCTGGCCCTGCTGGTGCCCCCCACTCCTGACTCACAGTTCCCTGGCCCTGCTGATACCCCTTTCTCCCAATCCATAGACCCGCTGGCTTTGCTGGTGCCCTTCACTTAAGACCAACATCCCCCTGGCCCTGCTGGTTCCCCTCATTCCCTATCCATAGCTCCCTGGCCTTGTTGGTGCTCTCACCCCCCCTTCCCCCTAGCCATCCTGGTGCCCAACACACAGGCCCCTGCTAGAGAGGGCCCCCAGCTGTCCTACTTAGGCCAGAACACAGTGGCTGAATCAGCTCCAGCTCATGCAGGTGGCAGTGAAGCAAATCTAGCCCCAGCATGGGCTGCAGGGAGGAGGAGAGGAGGCCTGTGGTATTGCCCCACACCCCCCCTGAGCAGCATCTCCCAGACACTCTACCCCTGCTAGTACAGATACTAGCCCCAGTGCCACTGGCCCAGCCATGCAGCTCCCTGCTGCCCCCAAAAGAATCCCCCCTGCCCCCTTCCCTCGCTGGAGGGGCAGGCATCTCCTCCCTAAACCCTCCTGCCCTGACCCACCCACAGCACCTGGCCACCTTCCCATAGTGCTGGCAGGCACCCGCCCCATCTCACACACCCATCCCCTCCACACCTACACACATGCTGCCCCAAACAGTTCCCAAGCCCTGGCCCTTCAACCCCCATACACTTACCTGCATCCAGCTGCTGGGGCTGCTCCCATGACCCTGCCTCATTGCATGCCTGCCATGTCCATGTCTGTGCTCAGATGCACATGAACATGCTGCCTCCAATCACCCCAAAGAGCTCCTTGCAAGCTGGAATGCTGCCAGCCTGCAAGGGGAAACCCACACTTTCCCATGTTTTTCTGCGGCTTGCTCACAACCCTTTCAAATATTCTTAGATTCACAGATTGTTAGGGGCTGGAAGGGACCTTGCAGATTATCAGGTCCATCCCCCCTGCTCTAGGCAGGACGACAACTGGGGTAAGGTCTAGTCTTCTCTTGAAAACCTCCAGGGTAGGTGTGTGCACCACCCCTGGAGGGAGTTTATTCCACTTGCAAATAAACTCTTGCAAACCACTTTTGGGTCATGACCTGTGGGTTGAGAGCCACTTGGCTATACTAACTGCAAAGTTATGGTCATCACTGTTAGTTAACGTGACTCCTTGAGGACATATTTTAACCTGTAGTGTTATTGGGAGGACAAGTCTACCGAGAGGGACAACAGCCAGATACTAACAAAGTAGGGGGCCAAGATCCATCAGACCAGACCATTTCTCCAGCACTGGTTAGTATTAGAGAAGTGACATTTCTGCATTGCTGCTTGAAGCCCACTTTGTTATATGAAGTGATAGTTACATGTTCCTGTGTGCAGCTTATAGTACTATCTAAAATGACAACTCCACAGAACTATTTAAAGCCCCTGTTAATTTCAGCTTGGTCTAGGGAAAGGAAATTTGAAAAAAAACATTACTGGAGATTCTCAGAGGAGAACAGACATAAGTTAGCAACCCCCAAGTCTCAGGTACTGGAAGGTGATCAGACTTGCTAACAGAAAAATAATGTGGCACTATTCCCTGTGATATAAAAACAGATCACCTTTGATATTAAGAATGAATAATTCTGTTTATTTGAAAGGAATAATGATACTTCATTTTTCCTCATTCATATGTCTTGGGGAAAAAAGAAGTGGGATAGCTTTCCTTAGGGTAACAAGGAACAATGGTCACAAACTGACAGAGCAGATTTAGGCTACATATCAGGAAAAACTTCGCAGTAAGGGTGGCCAAAATTTGGAATGGGCTTCCAAGGGAGGTGGTGCTCTCCCCTACCTGCCTGGGGGTCTTTAAAAGAAGTCTGGACATGCACATGCCTGGGGTCATCTGACTCCAGCACTCTTTCCTGCCCAGGGCAGGAGGTCAGACTCAATGATCTGTTGAAGTCCCTTCTGACCCCAGCATTTATGAATCTATGAATCTATAAATGTCACCTCCTGATGACTGTCTTTCAGACTTGAATTGTTAAGCTTACACTAGCTCAATTAATATTTATGCCTGTAGACCACGTTTCTGGGAAAAACATTTTTATATATTTTAATGTATGGAAGAGAATGAAATGAGAGAGGTACTCAGCCATGTTGGTGTGAAGTCAGGCAAATTAAATGAGTCCATGCATAGCATTTGATGAAATAGGCTAATGCTTATGAAAGCTTATGCATTTCTGAATAGGTTAGTTTATAAGGTGCCACCTTGCCCTGCCTTCTGCCAGAGAATGAAATGATATTCTGTTCCTGAATCTGCGTTGTACCTATTCCTTTATACAATATTAGTAGAATAGTTTTCTCTTCAAGTGGGGATATTAAAAATTGCTGTATTTAAAAAGCACCTTCTCCGTCTTTTTCGTATCCGCATCTGATCCAAAATTGGAAGTGACAGGAAGGTGAGCTTTCATATAGTGCAGAGGAATTCAAACTTTTAGGACCAGTAACCCTTACCGCTGACTTGATGTAGTGGCAAGGTGAATACCCATCAGTAGAAAAAGGTCATTATTTACCTCAAATAAACAGAATTACCCATTCTGAAACTCTAGATTCATCTGTTTCACATTCTATCCACCCTGGTCTGATTAGGGCAAATTAGATTGTGTACTAATCAGCTCAAGTCATGTGACCAGAGTGTAGCAATCCATGATTTGCTTTGCTTGCAGTAAATTTTCACATTTGCACAGTGTGTATGAAAAGCACAAAAATTCCTAATTATGACAGTTCCAATCCTTCAACCTTCACTCACACAAGTTGTTCAGACTCTCCTCAGTGGTCCTATTGAGCTCAGTGGGACTTCTCACAAGAATAAGAGTTGCTAGATTGGTAGATAGTTTTACAATCTGTTGACAACATCATTTTAGCTACTTAATTCAGAGCCAGTTGGGAAGATTGAATTTGCAATGTACTTCCACAGAATTTAGAAACTGAAACTTTTAGTTCATCTTGCAGTGTCTATCAGTCATAAAGTCACAAGGCAAATATTAATCCTTTCCCTTCTTGACACTGGCCTTTTACTTGGCAATGATCACCCACTCCTGTGATTCTTATTTTAGTTTAATTATTTTTAACTCTCCATTTTATCAATGCATATTTAAAACAAAGAGGTAGAAGAGAAAGCCATGCATTTTGAAGGCATGAAGCAGAAGCTGCAGGATATAGGTTCTGTTCCTTGTTCTGCCACCCTCACATAAGCATAGGTAAGTCAAATAACCTCTGCTCCTAGGCTTCCACAGTGCTTATATAGGGAATACAGTAACTCCAGTGACTGCGCATTTATTTATACTTGATTATACAACTACTAAATAAATACACAGTAACCACTGCACATCGATGAATGTGTAGATGTGCCCTCAGAAGATTAACGATGTAACTGAAAAGCCCAGGTACCTGCCACACAGGGACAGACAGCAGTGACTTTTGGTTGCCACAGCCATGACTGTGTGGCAGCACCAGAAGCAATTTTTTTCTGCTTCCCCCAGCCTTCAAGCTGGAGCCCAGGGCAGTGCTTTGGTCACTGGGCCCTAGTTACACCACTTACTACATATATACAAAGTGCATATGTTATTAACATCATTGTTATGTTTAAACATGTATTCAGAGTCAACTGCAAAGGGAATCAATTGATTGGCTGCATATGTAATCGGGGTGTCTAACCGATGGTATACATGTCACAAGTGGCATGGGTGGCCTGTGTGTAGCATGTGACAGGTCAGGGAGGGAGCAGGCAGCACGGTGGCAGATAGGGCAGGGAGCAGAAAGCAGAGCAGCAAATTATTCAGGGGAAGGGGATCAGGGTGGCATTTGGGGACAGCACCAGGACTTGAATTGTGGAATAGCTGCCAAAAATGCTGCGCCCTCATTGTGATAGATTAATATTACTAATGGGACTTTAAATAGGCGTGGAATACACTAACAGCTTAAAAATAAAATACATGTTAAGAATATACGGTTTTAAAAATGTATTTATAAAGTAGATGTCTTTTTATTGGTTTGATCAACTTTTGTGAAACTGAGAGCCATTTTCAAAATTAACAAAAAGTGAGATGACAACGTTAAAAAAAGAAAGAAGCACAATAACAACAAACATTATTACCATTGGAAATTTTTTTCTCATATAAGAGCAGGAAAAAACTACATGGCTGTCCTAATATAAAGAGACGGATCTAGGTAGGAAAAATAATTTTACACTTACAAAGTTCTACAATCCTATTTAAAGGGCCATGGATTTTATGATGCCCATGTGCAGGAATATATAGAAAAATCCATTTTTCACGTACTTGGATTTCTGTGGAAGTATATGTAGGAATTAAAATCTATAATGAAGTTATATGAGAGAGAAACTATAGATGCATACTGCACAGGCTCCCAGAAATTAAGGATTTTCTGAAAATTCTGTCTCAACTTGTAGGAAATGTTGATCCCAATTCAGGCTTTACAAATCTGGGGTTTCAAAGTCTCAAAGGGATCCAAAATCACACAAACAAAGCCTGCATCTGGTCCCAGTTAATTGTTAAGTGAAGATGGAATATCATTCCACTCTTTTATACAGCCTGACTAAACTTATCTGAGTTATAGTTGGTAGTGTTCTGGTATATCCATCCTGGATCTGGTATTACAGGATGTCTAATCAGTGTGCATGTGACAGGCAATAAATTTCCTAATGTCCCTACAATTCACAAATATGCATCAATCTGAACTTACATTTCTTGCTTCCTGTCAAGTTGTATTACAACCCTTTCTTACCAACTAAATTTACATAAATTTAGCTGGTCTCCAGAACATCTGCAAGTTGATCTTCACAGTAATGTCCCACCAGTAGCCAAGAGAAATGAGCAGTCCTCTTGCTTGAAAGTGGAAAATGGATTCTAGGTTCATGTTTCTATGGATTTTTGTTTGTTTTTTTAAGGGTGAAATTCATGGCCAACCTGAGTGCCAGGATGATGTGTCAGTTAAGCACTCAAAATGTGGATGAAAAATGAGGCTATACAGACTTTTTGTTGGACTTCTACATGGGACAGATTTCACTCTAACTTCATTAGCTTGTACTCTGCCCCTATGGCCAAGGCAGAACTAAATAAATCAGACTTAAACTAGACTTAAATAGCATTTTTTGTCACCATGACATATTTTTTCAAAGGAGTTCCATGATTTAAATAGCTTAGCAAAAGAAGACGGGGGGAGGGGGGGATTGTTCACATATTGTGCTAGTAGGAAATGCTTAACAGCATCTGCAGTTGCAAAAAAAAAAAAAAAAAAAGAAAAAAATCTAACTTTTCAGGAAAGGCATCAGCATTTCAACATATGGGTAATTATGTCCTGATTCTGAGCTTTTCTGCAAAAATGAAATAATATATATGTCTCCTAGACTGGAGAGGACTAACTGAAAAGAAAAAAAAGAAAAATTCTGTTCCGGTTAAAAAAACAAAACTAAAAAACTTAAGTAACTGATTGTGATTCTAAGAATGGATTACATCATACATTTCCATCGCAAATAAACTTGGAAAATAACAATAATGTTAGCAGAAGTTATCTGAACTAGCTTCCTTGATAGTTGATATACAACTATAGTGAAAAGATGACACAGATAAATAGAAAGATTTGCTCCCTTTACTGAGAGCTCATCCACTATTTGTCTCTTTCCTTGATTTTTTCCCCCATTACACTTTGAACTTCTTTGGAACAAAAGAATACTCTTTTGTTTCTCTGATAGCATAAAAGCAAAGCTTAAACACTCTCTCTCTCTCTCTCTCTCTCCATCTTTCTCCTTTTCATCTATCTGGAATAGCTATGCTATAATTTCCTTTATTCAAACAAAGCTTATTACGCACTCAGCATATGAATATAGGCAACATTAAAATAAAAATAATTGAGAGGTGAATCCCAAAAGAGCCACCCCAAAAATCTCCATCTGCTGAATAATCCTGCCAACATAAATGAAGACTTCTACAAAATACACTCATCTTCCAAAACAGTACAACATACTTCTTTTAGACTTTGGGTTGCAGCTGTAATACAAAACTATACAGGCATACCTCGGAGATATTGCGGGTTCAGTTCCAGACCACCGCAATAAAGCGAATATCGCAATGAAGTGAGTCACACGAATTTTTTGGTTTCCCAGTGCATATAAAAGTTATGTTTACACTATACTATAGTCTATTAAGTGTGCAATAGCATTATGTCTAAAAAAAAATGTACATACCTTAATTAAAAAATACTTTATTGCTAAAAAATGCTAACCATCATCTGAGCCTTCAGCAAGTCATAATCTTTTTGCTGGTGGAGGGTCTTGCCTCGATGTTGATGGCTGCTGACTGATCAGGGTGGTGGTTGCTGAAGGTTGGGGTTGCTGTGGCAATTTCTTAAAATAAGACAACAATGAAGTTTGCCACATCGATTGACTCTTCCTTTCATGAAAGATTTCTCTGTAGCATGCGATGCTGTTTGATAGCATTTTACCCACAGTAGAACTTCTTTCAAAAGATCACAGATCACCATAACAAATTTAATAATAATGAAAAAGTTTGAAATATTGCGAGAATTACCAAAATGTGACACAGAGACACGAAGTGAGCAAATGCTGTTGGAAAAATGGGACCGATGGAAAAATGGCGCCGATAGACTTCCTTGACGCAGGGTTGCCACAAAGCTTCAATTTGTAAAAAAATGCACTATCTGCGAAGCGCAATAAAGCGAAGCGCAATAAAACAAGGTATGCCTGTACTACAAAGCAATCACAGCAATCACATATGCATCTAGAGAAATGTTATGTACATGCTCTGGAATTTTTTTAATTAAATTTTGGAACAGATTCTGTAACCTTACTTTGGGTAAGGAAAAGAATAAACCTAACTGGTTTTAATGTGAATACCAGTACTTGCAAAGCAAGCCACTATTCAGTGGGTGAAAGGACAATCAATTTAAACACATAAAAAACTGCAACATTCAAATACCCCTGTAATGTTATGAACTTTGCTTTACAACCCACAACTTTTTTTACAAGAAATGTGGAAAACATTAACTAAAATTGTGTTGGTCTGTACAATTTTATTCTGTTAAAGACAGGTTTTATGATACATTTAGCCTTTTAAATGACACTAATAGTCTCTGGAGACGCATGGTCTTTTCTGCAGTTCAACAATTAAGTCTATTTCAATGTTATTTGGATAAGTTGAAACAATTCAGTTACTGTATGTCTGCTCAGTGGCATGTACTGTAAGGCTAATGGAAACCACCTAGAGATACCTAAATAACAAGGTTTTAGCCAGCATTAGACATATACTAAACTTTTTGGGGGGAAGGAGGGTGGGTTTTCTTAGGGGGAGGGAAAGAGGTCGGTATTTTTTTACCTAGTTTTTTCAGATTTCTACTAGCCAAAAAAAAAAAAAGCACAGAAATTTGTAAAGGTCAGAAGTCTGACTTGATAATGAGCATTATTAATCACAATTGTGTCCCTGTGTTTCTTTTCTTGCTCTGCTTTTGAAATGTATTTTGTTCACTAGATTGTATGAGCAAGGTTTTTTTCTCTCCACACACACACACTCCCCCACATCCACACCCACACACACTGGTGTATGTGTGTTCCTGTGTATATACATACACCACCAAGAAGCAGGAAAAACTAGCTTGCACAGAGCTCTGTATTGTTGTGACTAGACTGCTTCCACTACCCAACCTAGCTCATTTAAAACAAACTTGGGTATCTCTCTGTTACACTGCAGACTGCAGAGTAGACATACCCATAATTTAATTGCTACTGCAAGTGGAGGTCAGAGGAAGCAATTAGTAGGCTCTAAACCTGGTTCCATTTAGACTCCCAAGCTATAGATTATCATGAGCAAGAAGAAAGTAAAGATACAGATGCAAACAAATACTTACTTCTTTTAATGATCTCCAGACAATCCCATTCAGTTTTTGGGGCTATCCTGGGTCTTTGGTTTTTGTTGGTTTCTGGTTTTTTTATATAAAATTCAATTTCCACAAAAAGTCAAAATTTTCTCACGGGAAATGTTATTTTTACCAATATTTAATCAGGAAAGACCAAACTAAAATGTCTTATTTTGAGCTGAAACAGAGGAAGTCAATTTCATTTCAAGTCAGGCCAACGCTAGCTGCCATTCAGCTGCAGGGTCTCATCAAAGGTGTCTTTCAAAATGTCTCATGCCCTCATATTCTCCTATGATGCCTTATGTTCTTTCATAGATTCATAGGTTGCTAGGGGCTGGAAGGGACCTTGCATATAATTGGGTCCAGCCCCCCTGCTCTAGGCAGGAGGACAACTAGAGATAAGTGACCCCAGCAAGGTGACTATCTAGTCTCCTCTTGAAAACCTCCAGGGTAAGTGACTGCACCACCTCTGGAGGGAATTTATTCCACAGTCTGGACACCATGACTGTGAAGGAGTTTTTCCTGGAATTAAGCCTGAAGTGGCCTTCCAGGAGTTTGTATCCATTAGTCCTGGTCTTCCCCAGGGGTGCCCTAGTGAACAGTTGTTCACCAACCTCCTGGTGCACTCCTCTGATACCGTGATAAGCCGCTATCAACCTTCTCTTCTTTAGGCTGAGGAGGCCCAGCTCCCTCAGCCTTTCTTTGTATGGCTTGCCTTGCAAGTCCCTGATCATATGGGTTGCTCTTTTCTGGACCCTCTCAAGTTTTTCCACATCCTTATTGAAGTGCAGTGCCCAGAACTGGATGCAGTACTCCAGCTGCAATCTCACCATTGCTGACTACAATGGGAGTATCAGTTCCTTAGTTTTACACAAGATGCATCGGTTGATGCATGCCAATGTGTTGTTTCATAGATTCATAGATTATAGAGTCAGAAGGGACCCAATGGATCATCATGTCCGACCCCCTGCCCCTCACAGGAAAGAGGACCAAGGTCAGATGACCCCAGTCAGGTGATTGTCAAGCCTCCTCTAGAAGACCTCCAAGTTAGGTGATAGCACCACCTTTCTTGGAAGTTGTTTGCCCTGCTGAACAATGCCTCGCACTGATGGCTCATATTCATACAATGGTCAATCATTACTCCTAGGTCCCTTTCAGCTGTGGTGCAAGTCAAGCTGTCACCACTGAGCCCGTATCTGTGCTGAGGGCTGTTTGGCCCCAGATGGAGCACTTGCAAGTGTTAAACTTCATCTGGTTCCATTCTGCCCAACTTTTGAGCCTGTCCAGGTCTGCCTATATCTACAACATATCTTATGGCATGACCACACTGCCCCATAACTTGGTGCTGTCCGCGAACTTGGACAGCAAGCTTTTCACTCCCCCGTCCAAATCATTGATAAAGATGTTGAAAAGCACTAGTCCAAGCATGGACCCCGAAGGGACACCACTGGCCACTTCACACCAGGATGACACAGATCCGTTCATGAAAACTCTCTGGGTCCTACTCTGTAGCCAGGTTCCCACCCACTGAACCGTAGAGCAGCTGAGCCCACAACCTTCCAGTTTTCCCACAAGGATATCATGGGATACTAGATTAAAAGCCTTTTGGAAGTCTAGGTATATAACATCTACCACATCTCCCATGTCCAGGTGGTGAAAGACCTGGTCATAGAAGGAGATGAGATTGGTAAGACAAGACCTACCCGCAACAAAGCCATGCTGGCTGTCATTCAGAATCTTATGTTCTGCGAGTGTATCACACATAGATTCTTCAATAAGCCTTTCCAGGATTTTCCCTGGGATGGAGGTTAGGCTGATTGGCCTATAGTTGGCTGGGTTCTCCCCCTTCCCCTTCTTGAAGATGGGCACAATGTTGGCCCTCTTCTAATCCTCAGGGATTTCCCCATGAATTCTGAAAGAGCTTTGCCAGGGGTTCCACGATGGCCTCAGCCAGCTCCTTCAGCACTCTTGGATGGAGTCCATCTGGTCCTGCTGACTTATGAATGTCTAGCTTTTCTAACTGGCATTGCACCCACTCAGCATCCACAGTGGGGAGGCTGCAGTCCTGCATGCTCCCTATGAGCCTTATCTCACTTGACTGTCCCCATGGTCTGGTAAAATACCAAAGCAAAGTAGGCATTCAGGAGTTCAGTTTTTGTATGGCCAAGTTTGTCTGGATGTGCCCAGAGTGTTTAGATTATCATGATATTGCTGCTCAGAGCAGCTGACCATCAGGATTTTTTTATAGTAACTTGCTTTAATTTTCCACGGTCATTAGCTAGCATACAAACTGATCTTTCACTCTCATATTAAAAGGTATGATGGGTGCTTTTGGGGTAGAAATCTCAGTGAAGATCACCTCATGGAGACTCTTCTACATTAATCTGTCAGGTTTGGGCTTAAACACAAAAAATCATTGCCAAAAGTTTTGTAAGGCCTGTTCTTCCACATTGTGCTATCAGAGAGCCATCTAAGGTCACATGAAGACTTTGTGCTTCAACCTTGACTCCTACCCCAGCTTGTCCCATGCCTTCTCTTAGATTGCTCAGCTCCTCTGAACACAAGGGTCTTTCCACAGCAGTAGCCTTTGGTAGGTGCTCAAAAAAGAGTTATATAACATTCTCTCTGATGGTTCCCAATAAAGTATTAACTATGCTAAATGTACTTCCAAGAAGCAAATGGAGATTTGACCCCAAAAACAGATTATAACAATAAGCCACTTTGGCTACAGGAGAGGAAAAGGAGGCAGGGTGGGATGAAAAAGAGTATAAATTATGAAAAGTGCATGTATCCCATTGCTTTTCAGTGGTCAACAGGAATATACAAGATGGCTTTTGGAAGAGTTTTTCCTCAGCCTAATTCATATAGTCTACTATTCTGCAGGCTGAAAAGGTACATTTTAATTACCACAGTGAAAGTGGATGTAAAATCAATAAGCTGTTTTATTTCTCTCGTTGATATGTATAAATACTTACTTTACAGCAGGGTTAAACTGAGTTTTCTGTCATTAAATGAGAGGATTAATGCAGGCCATTCAAACCAGGTTAGAGCATCAGGGAATGGAGTAGCCCTCAAAAGAGTAGAATGTCAAAACGTTCCCTGAAAATATTCACTGGGTGCTTAGGAAACTCTCTTCTTGGTTATTTTATAATTGTTATTATCAGCCAGATGGCATGGAAGGACACAATAGTGTCACAAAACACAAGACAGTCCATGCCAGTAATGATATAATTGTACTT
This sequence comes from Crocodylus porosus, assembly GCF_001723895.1. Classification (NCBI taxonomy): domain Eukaryota; kingdom Metazoa; phylum Chordata; order Crocodylia; family Crocodylidae; genus Crocodylus; species Crocodylus porosus. Next base: position 166,824,901 of record NW_017728886.1, on the reverse strand, counting down.
GTTCATCTTAAAGTATACACTCTATATTTTATTCTATATTTCAATGTTTGGGACATTTCATTTTAATTAAGCCATTCCTTCAGTTCTCAGAGCATCTGCACTGACTTACGGGCTGTTGGAATTCTACATTTTAAATAGAGATAGGTCTCATTCCCCATGCCAGCCAAAATGTTGAAAAGTTTCTAAAAGGAGCTGAATTCCACCTCTGAATCAGTTCCTAGTATGAATACATAATAAGGTCTTAGGTCTCCTTATATCTTTTTGTTTTCTGCATTCTTAGACTGGTTTACACCACCACCTTTTCTCATTTTTATGGGGACAGGAAATGCATATGGTATTTAACTGGGTCTCAAGCAATTACCTCACTCAAGGATCAGCCTCCTCTAAGAAAACTCAGAGATCCAACTTCCTCTCTAAGTTTGAGTGACAGGTAGGTAAGTAGATGGGTAAATTCCATTTCTCAAAATCAAATAATTGAGGATAATTTGTCTGTATTATTCTTGTATTTCCCATTATTTTGTATTATTCTTGTACTTCCCATTATTTTGTGATACAATGTACAAATATACATGGGGTGGAAAGTCTGTCCAGAATTTAGAACATGGATGTGGGCTGTGGGAGATCTAGATTCCATTGCAGCTCTGCTCCAAACATCCTGTAATGTGCTTGGGAGGGGAGAAGGGGGTACAATAAAAGCAACTTCCTTGGGCACCAACTTGTTGGAGGAGAATGAAAAAAAGCAGATGCTTTTGACATCCATGCATTTGTGATTGCAAATTGAAAGTTGTCACTTCTGCTTTCCTTGGACACCCAACCATGTCCCTTCAGCTGTGCCATTGGCAAGTCATTTAGGCCCAAATCCTCAAAGGTATTTAGGTGCCTACCTTATACTTAGGCATCTACACCCACTGAAATCACATGAAAATGTAGGCCCTTAAATGTTGGTTTATGTACTTGAGCACCTATGGCTAAGGACAGATAGTACACACAAACCGGTATAAGTGATCGGAACCCAGTTCAAATTTGTAACACAACAGAAGTTCAGTACACATAAACAGCTTTCAAAATGGCCAAAACTGGTTTAAGATAAACCCAGATGGATGTAGTATCAGACTTCACTGATTTAGGTTAAATTGGTTATTGAACTTTTGTCCCAGATCCACTCTTTTTTCAAGTTAAACTCATAGTCGTCGTCGTCCCCACCCCCCAGTATCCCAGGATGCTTCCCTGCAAACCCTCCTTGCAGGGTAAGCCTGCAAGCAAGCCTTGCCTAAGCTGTCTGCTCCAACCAAGCAGGGGGGCATGCTGTAGTGCCCCTCAGTTTCCAAACTGGGCCACTGCAAGCACATGGCTACATTTCTGGAATCAAAAATGAATATCTGTTCACTTGCTTATCAGATCAATATAAGCAGCTTAGAAGACTGCGAAGACTGAATCTAACCTGCAAAAAACGAATTGATTCAGCTTCAGGCTTTTTGACCATCTGTACATAGCCTGTCTGTAAAATGGAGAATGTTCTGGGGAATATTGTAAGAATGAACACATTAAACATAGAGAAGAATTCAGATGCTGGTGGGGTGCGGTGCATAAATCCCTTAGCTAGACAACGCAACTGGATCTGGCTACAATAATTCCATAAATTAGTAGATCTTACCTAAAGTTTGTCAGAATGACCATCAACTTATTTCAAGGCTTCATTTTTAATTTACTCTTATACATAAACTGCCTGGATGACAGTACAGCCAATTTTATAAATATCTATATATTTATATCCTGATATTTTTTAGGAAGTACTTTCCGTATTTTTAAATTTTACTTTATGATCTGTTCTCACATCCTCCTCATGTATTTTATACTGATGGTTCTTGGAGAAGTGTGCAGAAAGAGGTACTTGTGGTGTCTGTGCAATGATGTGCAGAGGGACACAAACTACAAAACATCTGGTTATGCTGTAACAGACAGGGGAGCAATAGATACAAGTTTGCCAGTAGCAGAATGCTACTCTTGAATAAATTAGAAGAAAGAGACTCATTCACAGGCTTTTTTCTGCCTAAATTTATGAAAATCAGATTAACATGGGACAGGAGCCCAGTGAGAACAGAGACCTTATGATTCAAAATGCAAAAATATCAAAAGCAGCATGTAATAGAAATGAGCTACAGCATAAGTATGGTATGATTCTTTGAATCTATTTTTACTACAAGTACAGAGAATGAACTATGTTATAGGTACCAGTAAGGAACCAATCCCGCATTTACTAAAATGAATTTTAAAAATTGAGTTCAACTGGGCAGTAGAATACGATAAGATGAAAAAAGAAAGAAAAAAAAAGCTTCCATTAGGGTCCCAACTTGGCGCTCACTTCCGCTAACCACTGTTTGTCTTTTGTTTCTGGTAGTACTGGAGTGGGTCCTAAATGCCACAGTAACCTAACTGGCATCCCAAAATTGAAGTTTCAAAGGGTTTCACCTGTGATGTTAACTGGGCCATGTTACACGTCCCTGATGTTTTAAGTTTGGTATAAAATATAAATGACTTGATCTCACAAACATGGCAAGACTACTCGTGAGTGAAGTTAAGCATGTGCTCAGGCATTGACAAGATTGTAATAGATTAACCTCTTTAGGTTTGTTAGGTGGCACTTAATGTGCAGTAGTCTCTACTGTGCAATACCATATTAGCACAGTTTTTATGTGCTGTTTTAATGCACAGTAGATAAGCTACTGAGCAGTAAAGTGCAGAGGTAGACACACCCACTGACTACTATTTTGTCAGTCCATATTCAAACAAATCTTCACATAATAAATAAAGATTTGGTTAAGCTTCCGGGACAAAACATTTCAGAAAAACAAAAAATCTAGTGAACTCTAGAAACGGGTAAAAGTTTTGGCCAAAATGTTTTTGACAAAAATTGCAGCTCCAGGTCACCTGAAACATATGACAGATTCAGATAAATTGAAAATAATCAAAATATCTCATTTTGACCTTTTTACATTAAAATATTTGGATTTTCAATTTAAAATGTACTTAACCTCAAAATTTACAATTTTATTTACAATATTTCAAGTTTTAAAAAACAAGTACCAAAAATGAGACATTTCAAGTTGAATAAATTAGTTGTTTGACTAGAAATGACTTTTTGTAACTTTCAGTTTGCCTAACTTTTTTTTAAATTACCTTCGGTGAAACAGAATCAAGGTGATCACACATAAAACTCCATAGTTATTTGCACAGCTATAGTGAGCTTATATATAAAAGGAAAGAAACTCTTCATATGGACCTTGTACCACATTTCTTCACTGACTTCGGGGGGGAAAATCCTTTTTTTTTTTATACATAAAATTGTTTTAGACAACTGACAGATCCTTTTTTGGGTTTGCTTTAAGGACTACTGACATTTACTCTCTTGTACCCTTCCTCTTAGAGCTTTAAACTAAGTATTTCTACTACCTGTATCCAGATTGCCCATAATCCCAAGAACTCTGTCTATAAAATATAGTTAAACCCATTTTGGAACTGGTATGATAGCCATTCTACATCCATTCTCTTGAGATCTAGGAACTCTGCAGTAACATTAGTAGTAAGTGACCTCAGATCTGGTTGTAATCAACAAATAACACTTCCAACCACCTCAGTTCTGGTACCATTGGGATATGGGCAGTCAGACCCTGTGGTAGGACCAGATGATCAGACCTGGACTCACACAACGAGCAAACCAGAGCATCTAGGAGCAAGACAGCTAGCACTCTGAAGCAAGTCTGTTGAGCAGTTGTTCATCTATTGCCCCACATGTATTTATTTAGAGGCCCTGTTGCTCCTCCCAGCCAATCAGAAGGCAAATAGGCATGGACAGCCTATTGTATGTGAGAAATCAGCCCAAGCGTGTTTTCCTGTTATGGATCCTGACAAATCCATACAAACTCAGGCCTTTTAGTACCCCACATCATAGAATATAGGTTATATTCAGCATAACTATCTTGAATGCGTCTTCTGGAATTCTTAATCAGGATTATATGATGCCAGCATTCTTTCCTTCTTCCTTTATTAGACCCAATCTCCTGGCTTCCTGCTTAAACTGATGTTTTACCCTAAAAAGACTCCACAAATTTTAGTAATAAAAAAGGTCAAATTCTGTCTTTTGATATTCATATGGAACTCATTGCCTTTTTATGCATAGAAGATGCTAGTTATTGTCTGACCCTGCTGGACTCATTCAGTATGTGGGCATATGTGTTGCCCTCTGTTACGAATTAAACTGTCACTTGTACCGGAGATGATAATAGCATGAGGGAGCTGCCCAGCCCTTCAAATTGCAAAAGGAAAGTTTGGAGCTGATTTACCTGGGCAGCACCAGCAACAGGACTATCAAACTGCAAGTGGGCTGAACACCAAAGCTTCTCACGTTAGTGCTACTGTCACAAGAATACTTGCATCTGACTCTGAGCTAAAACCCTCAATTTGTGGTCCTGTAGTATCCCAGAAGTCACTGGTCTTAGGTGTACTACCTGGGAACAGCCAAGCAACAGGTGGGTGGGGGCAGGATTGGAAGAGGGAAAAGGGAGGGAGCAGGTAAGTGGGGAGCTGCTGAGCTGCCACCCACTCAGCCCCCAAATTGCTTCTCTGACCCTCAGATCACTCCCCTGCCATCCTAATTGTCCTCTTTCCCCCATTAGTCTCTTCAACTCTAGATCACTGCCCTGATCATCCCAAGAGTGATGGAGGCACCAAGCTGGATTTGAAATACAGGGGACTGATCCCCCAATAAGAGATGAGAGCCCCCCATAAATCCCACATAAGAGATGAGAGCCCTTGGCCCTCCCTGCCCCTTTCTAAACAGCTCAGGTGGTGGTGGATCCTTCTGGTTGCCACTGCTGCAAACCCCCCAAGAGTTGGAGTGTAATTCACACCCTGGATCTAGGGTCCAATGGGAGGCAGCAGGGCAATTTGGGGGGGCCCTTTCCCTCCTCCTCTCCAGCCTATATAGTAGCTAGTGCGGCAGGCATGGAACAGACTTGTAGCTCCTAGCCTTACTGCTGCTTGCCAGCCTTCTAGTCACAGGTTTGAGTAGCACACATTAGAAAAGGTGTTAATTCTGAACATGTGACTGATTGCTAGCACTTGTTAACCTTAACACAGACCAACATACCTTAGAATTAGCACCTGCTAACTTTAACATGTAATCTCACCATCTGAAATCTTAAAGTTCTCAGTCAACTGACAGTTATATTTCCTGCTAACAACATCAATAAAAGCTAAAGGCCCACATTGCCAAACATGTGTCTATAGTATGAGCCTTCCAGTATCTTTTTCCAGCATGAGGGGAAATGGTTATACATGCATATATCTGACAGAAGAATTTCAGCTAAAAGAACAAACAAGTTCAAGTACAGCTAAAATACACTGTAAAATTCCTGCAGTTACATCCATTCCCGTTTTACTTCCTACTTACTTTCATCTTGCTAGTCAGAGTACCAAACTGAGTAATGGCATATAGGAGCTCGAGCAACACATACTTATTCCAGCAAGGAACATGGTCTCTAGTCTCTTTGCATAAACTTCTGGAGTCTGAACTGCTCCTTGCAGACTTCGGTAGATGCAATAATGAAAATGGGCTCTCCTACAGCCTGTCAGTGAGATCATAACTGGGCATCTGAATTTGAGCTTTGAGGTGTTGTTTTCTGGACCAACAAAACACATGGATATCCCAAGTGAGTTTAGTTCCTGGGACAGACTGAGGCAGTTGACAAGAAAGCAAGAAGTACCAATTGCCAGCTGGAGATAGCATAGAACAATGATTTTCAACCAAGGTGCCACAGGGCAAACATTCAAAAAGCCTAAGCCTGAATTGATTCAATCTTTGCAAGTTAGTCTAACCTGGCTAGGCTGAACTGGGTTGTAACTGGAAAAATATTCTCTCTGGACTGAGGAAATGCAGACTCAAACTAGAAGTCACGGGGTGCTAGAGCAGCCCTCCCTCACCTTCTACAGGGCTGAGCTGAAGGGGGTGTTGCCAGGCCCTGGCAGGACCTCTGATTAGGGAGGGGTGTGAACCCCCACCCTGCCTGCACCATCTTGGGCTTTTCCCTGCTGGCTGCTCAAGGGGCAGGAATGTTGCCAGCCCCCAGCCCCCTGCTAGCACTCTGAGGCAAGGGGGGTGTCCAGTACATGCATCTGTTGATACAGAGCTCTTCAATCTCCCTCCTTGCTTCTTTATACTGTCTGCAGCAAACTGACAGGGAAGAAAACCAGCAGAGGGTTGATAACAGTGTTTATCACCCCATTGTCAAAACAATAGCCTCTTCCCATTAGTTCAAATTCTTCTTAAACAGCTGACCTGTTGATTAGCTCCAAAAAGCCCTAAGTGGTCACTGTTCTGTCTGCCTGTTCCAGTAAAATTGGAGACCCACACACATGGACACCTCTCAGCATTATCTAGCATACCATATGCCTAAGGTCTATGAGGCTGGGATCCATGCTGTGGGAGATAAGAGGGTGAGGAGGGGGAATTCTTGCTTGAGCAGCAAGGATGGGTAGGGGCAGGGGGAAGCCAGGCAGACCCTGCTGTGCCTGCAGTCTCTGCTGGACTCCAGCCAGGGAGCAGAGGGGAAGGGCCAGCAGAGAGCTCCACCCAACCCAGAGAGCATGCAGGGATGCTGGGGGAGTCTGATTTATCTTAAACCAGCATGGGGTCTGGGACAGACATTGCATAAACCAGTTTGACCCAAATCAGTTAAATATGATACTACATTCAATCAGATTTATCTCAAACTGGCTTATGTGCACTGAACATCTGTTCTGTTACAGGTTTTAACCAGTTTCTGATCACATAAATCAGTTTATGTGTAATGTCTGTCCCTAGCCAGAGTGTCTTGAGATCCTTCCAGGGATGCTGTGGGATGCCATGCAAAGCCCATATTAGGTGTGCAAACATGACTCACAAATTAAACCCAAAGATTGTAAGTAAGAATCCAGTGCTGTGCATTAAACTATATCCAAATTGTAGTGGTTCCTCTAAATTATTTTCCATAATAAAATTCCTATATTACTTTTCCATGGTCAAAAAAATGACTGAAAGCTAACAGCTGGCATTTTCTGAGGGGCGTCTTGAGTCTAAAAAGATTAAGAACCACTGTACAGAGATAGAGGCAATGGAAGTAACTTGATCTGTTCCATTTACAGACCTGAAGCTTTGCTTTTAAGTTGTATCCTCCCTCCTTTTTTCTGTTTTCTTTTTTTAACTTAAAGTTTTCTAGGCATAGTTTTTTAGGGGTTTTTTGTTTGTTTATTTTCCCACTTATATTTCCTGCAGAAATTTCAAACCCATCCTGATTTGAACAGAGTATTTATTTGTGTCACCAACCAACATGTATTTAACATAATTTTTGTTTTCCATAAACAGGAATTGTGGCAACTACTTCCACATCCCTTTATTTAAAAGCCAGCATTAGCCCAAGCATCTCCAAGAGCAAAAGTTCAGTACATGTTTAATGAATATCATAGTCAGACTGACATCATGAGTTATCTGTATTGATTATCATATAAATCAGTATTTATTATATACACACACCTCCTCTTGAGGATTCTGTCAGCATCTTAATATCAAAATCCCAAACACATTCTTCATAGGGTATTTAGTTGATTAATTTATTACCACTAATTATACTCTGTATTTTCACAATATTGTTTCCAGTGATTATTTCCTCCTTCAGTTTTGTCTAACCGTATGTCTCATATGCTATGACAGTATCTACAGGAGCTTTGTTTCACACAGCTTCGCAAATATGTACACAGTTTTATCTCAAAGCTCTGACATTGGGCATCCTGCAGTGTTTGGTATATACATTGTCTTCATTTTCTAACATTTTTGCTAGGAATAATTGGATCTGGAATTTCAATTTGGAACTATACATTGTAAAACATACTCATGCAGGAATTTTCTCCAATGTTTTCATGACACGCCCAATACTCAAGATACCACATGTTACCAGGGACCAGGAGATGAAAGGTTATACAGAGCAATGACCGACATTGTCATTCAATGTCTGTATCAACTTATGCAGAGAATACTAAAATGGTGTATTATTGCGCCTATTGTATGACAAAGGATCTCTGTAAAAAAGACTAATAATAAAACATATGTAGTGGAATTAAAGAGAAAAATATCAAAACAAAGGAGCTTTGAAATTGGACCTAAATGTTGAACATTTTGATTTGGGTTCCTTTTAAATTCTCTGAATACTTTCCACTGTATAAAAAAGGGCTCACAGAGGGACTATTTGAAGAAATTAAAGAGATTTTATCTCTAAGGATAGAGATGTATTTTTGAGTGGCAAAGCCAGTCTTCTTGAGGGTCATTTTGAAGTAGAAACCCCAGCTCCAGAGGTGGAAAGCATAACTCTCTTGGCAATAACTAGTTATGACAGTGAGTGATTACTCTGAGAGATAGGATAGTAACAATTCTGTAACCAATTATAAAAGAATCACTAATAACCAAGGAAAAATATGAAGGGGAGAAGAAGGATGGTACTCACTTCAGACTCTCTTATATATTTTTAAGGACACATCCTCCTCTATTTTATTTTACCACAATTACTTCTATTGACTTAATTAGAAAGATTAAGGCAGACAGCAGATTCTCTTGCTGCTTACAAAACACAGAACAACAGTACAGCTTTTCTTCCGAGACTGAGCAGAGCTTACAGGCTAGGACCTGTTAAAACTATATTTTCCAAAGATTTTGAAAGAGCCTGTCTTTAATTCTAATCAGTTCTCCCCCTCAACCTTTCTCTGTTATTCTCTATTTATTAAATGAGCAAAGCAGCAGTCATTTACAGTGAGACATACAGTAAATGACTTGATTCTGACTTCACTCTGCATGGGCTCACAGCGTTATAATGCCATTAATTTTCACTGAGCTGCTTCTATTTTTGACTGGTGTGAGGTGAGAATCAGACCAAAGATGCCTTTTGCAAGTTCTCCAGCCTGTCTGCATTGAAAAACTACCAAGGGAGTTGTGTGATGATAGGAGAAAGGTGTTAGTGGTTTTGTCATTTTGTATCTGGTTCCACATTCAGACATGGACATGACTGGACCCTGGTATTTACACCCAAAGATTTGAGGATGTATTCCATTTTACAGCGTATTCATATTCAGCCCCTAATATGAAACACAGCCCTTATTCCATTTTAGTGAGTGCTCCTGGTGGTGTGTCATCCGTGAAAGTTACAATTGCAGTTTGGCATCAAACCAGCAAGACACAGGTTCCTTGGATATGTCATGAGAAGCAAAGCGGCATCCATAGAGATCTGCCAGGTCTCACAGTTTTTTGACACATGACACACAGTTTTAGCAGGGCTGGTCACACTGCAAAATGTTTCATTTTTTCCCAGTCTATACTGCTCCCTTTACCCTTTCACTGGCTGCCAAGCTGGCCTGCGTCTGACATCAGACACAGAGGAAGTGGGGCAGGATTTCAGCTGTCAGCTCAATGGTGCAGAAACACCATCGCAAAAAATGTAGGAATATAAACTTTTTGTTTTAGTAGGGTTTGAAGCCACTGTCTCCTGATGAAAAATTGTCAGCAGGGACCTTTAGAGGGTTTTTTTGTTGTGTTTTTTTTAAAGATTCCAAACAGTAGACAGAGACTTTGACAAAAATAGTAAAAAAAAATTCAGGGAAACATTGAAACTAATCACATGTACTTATGTTATGTACTTAATTATGATAATAGCTAGAGACATAAATAAGACAATACATTTCCACAAGTGCTGAGCTGTGACTGAACTAAGAAGGATACACACAGGTAACTCAAGGTGCTCTGCAGCTCCCTTAATGAGCCCAGAACTAGTTCCACTACCTCAGTCTAGCACAAATTCAGTCTGACCCGCTCCTTTTCTTAATGGTGAAATAAATGCTATAGGGGAGGGAAAAAAAAACATTCAAGACAATCAAAAAAGAAAGAAAAAGAAAAGAAAAGATAGACAAAGACAGTATGAAAGAAAAAAAGAAAACTATTGAAAGCCTGTGCAGACAAGTATGAATCAATTATTCTAAAAAGCAGATGTAAAATGAAGCTGCTTAAACATATAAGGCACTTCTACATTGTATTCAAATAATGCTGAAATTATAGAGCTGTCATTCGCAGACCTGTCGAGGGTGCCTTTCTTACCACATTATGATTTAGCATTTCTCTTGGAAGGTTGTAGCAATTTTGACATTAGAGTCATTGGACAGAAAAGCCATAAAATGTACATGGAGCACCACCTCTCTTTTTTGTGGTCTTATAAAAGGCTCGAAGAGCCAATTATAACTCCATGGAAAAAAAAGAGTGACCTGAAGGGGAAGTATTTGTAAAAGTGCAGGAACAGTGGTCTCGAGAGAGAGAGCACATGTCTGTGGAACAAATGTAATGGCAAAGATTTAAATAATTTGATGGCACATAACCTAATCTGACATGGCAGCAGGTTATTTTACAAATCGTGAAGTGCTCTGCCCATGAGTGTCATAATAAGAGCCTCTTTTAGAGACAACTATGAGATATGGATTTCTGGAGGTGAATGTTCACATGATGGAAATGAAGAACAACGGGTAAGAGTAACTCCAAACTGCTTGCTTTCTAGATTGCTCTTATAGATGTGGCTTCACATAAAACATTTCCATTTGGCCTCCCTTTCTTACAACCATTGGGTACACCAAATCTAGCAGCTAAGCCATAATACTAAATAAGTGTCTGCCCTATTGTATACATTTCACTTTTCACCATACAAGCTCCTGCATAGTGCACTGACTCCTGGTTTCTCTAAATCTGTCTCCTGCAGGTTGTTGGAAACAGTTCTCCCAGTTGTTAATAAGCCCGTGGAAAAGAGAGTCAAGCCTGTTTTAGTAATTATGTAATGGACATATTGCTCTGCTGTGCACCAGACGGCAGTGTCTTATTAAACCTGCCAGATTGATCATGGGATGATGTAATTTCAGGGCTGGTGAAGGGTTCAGCCTATTCTGAGCAGTGCAGCTTGCTTTTGTACTATGCTAGGTGAGCTTCTTGATTGTCTGAGGCATTGTTGTTCAATGAAGAGCTGGTTTACAGATAAAGGTGGCACTGTCAGGAGTTCTGAATAGCTCAGAGCTAATTGCTGACCCTAACAGGCCCAATTAGCTGTTACAAGCTCTGTGAAACAGCCCATGGGACCAATCCTTTCCTACACACACACATATTGAAACTCTCATTGCATGGGTACCTTGGCTACAAGCTTTGTAGTTACCTTTCAACAGATCAAAGGTTTATTAGGAAGAATGACTGCTGAACTAGCTGTGGACACGAAACGTCACAAACATACATACATGCCAGAAAAAGACTTGAAATGCAAAATACTGATGAACTAGAACCAAGTGCAATATATTGAAAGGGGTATTTTCAATCAGATCCCCTGATTGTTATAATTTTATGAGGTAATCCTCACCATTTAGGTCTAATAAACTCACAGATCATGAACAATGGCTGCTTTAAATCTACTGTCGCCAGCAGTAAAATTAGAAGCAAAGGCTCCCAGGCTCTTCTCACAGCATTTATTTTTATTCACTCAGTCTCTCATTCCACATCAGCTGCCATCTGGACAAAATTCAGAAACCACGACACCTGCTTGAAGAATAAGATGCTGATCAGATGGAATGGGCCGGGGCTTTATCTTGAGAGCAGAAATGTGAATTGTTGGTAACAATTGCTTAAAAGATTTGTAAATTATGTGCCTTCAGTGCAACATATGGCTCATGTGAAATATGGATTTGTGAACTTTTCACTAAACTTAGAGCTTAGATGCTTTGGAGGTGGCTGCTGTATAAATGTGTCTAATAGCTAAATAAAACAACAGTGAGAGAGAGAGAGAGAAACAGAGAAAGCAAGCAAGTAAAGAAGGTGCTAATATTTCCCTTTATCAGTGTTAATAATGTTAAGTTGCACAGAAATTGAACTATGCTTATATCATTTAATCTAAATACCTCAAAGTCCCTTACATCACTGTACAAAGCTGAATTGAAAGAACAAGTGGTCATAGGTACACCACAACATGGGGACCCTGTGGCTACCCCTTCAAGTACCAGTAAAAGGGGGACCATATCTCTTTGAGGTAGGGCTAGCCACATGTACCTTCTATTTCTCTGGCAACTGTGAACGTCCCCTCCTCCTGCACCAAACACCCAGCAATGAGGTTTGTCTGGCACACTGACTCATCTCATGCTGCACTTGAGCCTCACCTTAGTGTGGTGTTGAGAGGAGCCCCTAAAACAGCGTCTTGGATTTAATACCACCCTGAGATGCAAGGGGCAGTTCCACCCTTTTATATTTACCAATTCAAGCTGCCAGTACATTCAGAAGGACAAGTAGTGCCATTTCTTCTCCTGTCCTATTTTTGAGCTTATCTTTGCAACCATTTAGCAAAATTCACAGATTCACTAGAATCTAACAGGGCCACACTGTGAGTGCTTCTGTAATAGCCTCAAACTTGCAAACTCTAAGCTGTCAGCCGTGTCTTAGTGCCCATACCACCCCCGTCCCCAAACCATGAGGCTAAGACAAAATTTAAATGAAAGCTAATAAGCTAATATTCTGTCCGTATCATTTGAGTTCAGTAGCTGGGCACCTGGACACAGAATTAGAGTGTATATGTCTTATTCCAACCCCAAACTTATGAGGCCTCAAGGACTGACAGGAAGTCAGCAGAAAAACTGGAAATAAAACCAAGGAGTCTTGACTTTCAGACCTTCTTGAAGATACCATACCGCATTGCTTCCTTTCTTATCTCAAAATAACCATAATATTGGTAATAATAAATATGAGAAATACCCAACCACCACTAAAATGATGTCACTTCTGCATACCATAGCTTCTTTATAGGAAGAGATGTGAAGAGCAACTTTTGCAACAACAAATTACTATTTTAAGTAGACAGAAATCTATACTTGAGGGTTGGAGTAAGTACAGCATTCAATTTAATGGGCCCAGCGTAAAAAAAAAAAAAGTAAAAAAAATCTCCTAAAATAAGGAAAGTGAGGTTTACAGGCAGTCATCTGGTTTCAAATCCTTTTGGCATGCATCACTGGAGGGCAGGAGGAGGGGACTGCATGTTTGAGAGCCATCGTCTTGGCTAATACACCAGTCACTGAAACAGGGACCTCCAGAAAGCAAAGCATAAACTGGTACACAGACTTGTGTCCTTGACAAATTAGACATGGGACCTATTAAAATACACTGGGTGTGTCTACATATGCAATTAATTCAAAGCAATAAATTCAGATGCATATCACACCTGAATTTATTGCTCTTGGGTGCTGTGTCTTCATGTGAGCCCAGGACTGCAGGTCAGAGCAGCCACAGCTGGATGTGGTGTGGGGGTAAGCCTGCCAGCCTGGGGCTGCTATGACCCAACTCAACATGCTGCAAAGGAGCTGGCTGGGGCACAAGGGTGATCCAGTTTGGGGCTAGCCAGCAGGCACCCTTATGCCCCCGCCATCTCTGTCAGCATCTACATGTGCATCACTTCACACTAAAAAACTCCACAGCAGGATAGTATCTTTATTTACAAGTACTAATCTGTGGCAGTTTATTAGTTTTCTGTGGCCTAATAGGGCCACGCATGTCTATGCTGAGAAGTTTACTGAAGAGCTAATTGGGCAGCTTCACTGTAAACATCTCATGTGGACAAGCCAACTGACCAATGAGTGACATGTTGTGGGATCCACCACAGACTGGATCCTGAATGAATCACCCTTTGTGCAATGACCAGTAACTTGGCTGAGATATTCAGGATTGGATCAGGGATCTTCAAAGATAAGACGGTTCTATTGGTTTCTCATTCTTTGCAGATCAGGCACCAAGGCAACCCTGGAAAACTCACTCATTTACTCACCCACCAGTGGATGTTCAGGCGCACAAGATTCTGCTTGCACATACATATTCAGAGATTGTATATTTAAAGTACACTCTTAGCTAATCTTTAGAAACACACAGATGATTGTTCTAACCTAATACAAAGCAAGGGCATTTCCCAGTACAGATCATGGAAAACGGAATCCCAAGGAAGGTGCAATATTATTACAGTCACTAATTCTTATACACAGCTATTACTCTAGTGTTGAAAGGGTTACAGGATTTTTATTTGTTTACTTGTGATTTATAAAATCTGCTCAAGAGTTATAAGGGGGCTGACAGACAGTAAACAAAATTAGCTCACTAGTACCACTCCAGTACTTACAGTGCTTAATGGCAGCAAGCTTTGTAGTAGTAGGCAGGTTCCTCAGCCTTAGCCTGCCACCTGCCTACAAGAAACAGTGAAAAATTAAGGGAGGGTGGGGAGAAGGAAATATCCCATTTTTAATTGCTTTTCATTTTCATTTTATAGACATATTTAAACTTTGAGTTATCAGAAGCTGTTCAAAGTCGTTTTCTTTTAGCATTTTAAAATATACTTCTCCTAAAGCCAAATGAAAAATACTGCTAATGGGGTTGTGTGACTCCCACAAAGTCCCCTACAAATTAAGGGGCTTTGAAAAAATGTCAGCTGCCCAGTTCCCCAGAAAGAAAAATTAAACAATAAAGGCTTATCGACTTGTTCCTGAAAAGATAAAGCACTTATGAATGAGACCCTTTCATACTCTCTGGTTTATGATCAGTCTACAACTTCCAAGATTTGCAGAAAATATAGTGATTAGGAAAAAAAAATACTTTGATTAAATGAGTTTTAAGATTCTATTGCACGTCTACACTCTCATCAACTTGTTTTTGTACAATATGCCGTCTCTCCTTGTCATGCAGCTATCACCACCAGTTATAACTGGTGCCATAAAAACATCATATTCATGCCGATCAGCTGATTGTGCCAAGTTCAAGAAAGGACACAAGGGTAAGGATGACAGCAACTTCTTTCTGGCTTTACTCCAAACCCCCTGCAGGCTTTTGTTGTTGTTGTTGTTGTTGTTCTCTGCAGCAGTCTGGATATTTTGCCTTCTCAGGAGCACAAATTCCATCTCTCTCTCTTTTAGGGCCTGATCTAACTCCTAACAACACCTCTATGAGTGGGGACTTACCTGGGTAATTTAGTGAGGCCTTTCTTCTCTTCTGTCCTCACCTTAGATGCACTCTCTGCTAAATGTAGAAAGGAGGGAAAGGGTGGACCTTCCACTTAACGAACACCATTCTCTGTGGCACTTGCCTAGAAGTAGGGCTTGAAACTCAGAGAAAAGGATGGTCTCTGTTCTTAATTCAATCCCAAAAAGAGTAGTCTTTGAGTAACCTCCAAGCATAAACAGCTGATATTTCTACCCTCTTAACTTAAGGCACATTTAAATGTTTTGCATCTAAGTAACCAGAATTCTGGAGCTTTTCAGTACGCTGACATGGATCCGCCAAATCAGGAAGGTAGAGAGACAAACCTCATGCAAAAGCGAGACAGAGGATGAAGTCAAACATGGATGTTAGTGAGGTCATCAGCTGTTACCTAAGCATAGAAGTGAAAGCATCTAAAGACACAGGACTTGCTAGACTAATGACTCAGGCTCTTTGGAAAACGATTAGGTCCATTACTTGAAAGTTGGGCTTAGAACTGTTTTGTTTTATTTAACGCTTCATTAAGCTACTGTCTATTTCAGGAAAATAAAAATGGGAACTGGTCACAATGACCATCAGCTTCTTTAAGTGATGCCTCAAGTTTTTCTTTTATTGACATAGAAATATGAATCTGAATTTCACTGAATCAATTATACTAAGTAAGGAGTTTAAAAAGACCACATTTCCTTACTTTATCCTTCCACTTTCAGTTTTGGCTTCAGAAACTCCAAGGTGGTTTCACTGACTCCTCAGAGAGCCAGCACTCTTGTTTCATTTCAGCAGCTATAAGACATTACACAAAATATCACCCACCGGTAGATTTAAGAAGATTTTTCACATCCAAAATGTTAATCAACCTAAATCTTAAGGCACAGTCAACAATTTAGTAATTGTTTAAAAATACTTTTGGATTATTTAATAACCCCCCAAGTAGTTAAGGTATATTGGCCATCCATATTTCTGGTCTCTGGTCTCATTGCCACCCTAATGTAATTTTCTGCAATATAAGTGCCCTCATCAGCTTAATAAACTAAGAGCATCACAGACTTCTGGGAGAAGTACCCATGCAGGAAAGTATCCATGTTCTCCCTGTGACAGTGTCAGTTGCTGTGATTCTTTCTGCATAGCAATGCAAATGACTCAGATTAGCAACCAAACAAGGTGAGTCTAAATTAGCTTCAAACTGGAATCATAAAAGAAGTTAGTGTGTATACCTATTAGAGACAGAAGGAAACAAAATCTGTAGCTGCCAAGCTGGAAAACTAGCCAGCTCATTCTGAAGTTTATATTTTCTATAATTTAGTTTGACAATAAAAGAAAACCCAAGAGAAGGGTAAGTTTGGATGACATTCAAGTGTGTGTGTGTCCTACATAAAAGGGAGAGTAGACTTACCATCTGTTTACACTCCCTGGTGCTGTTGGAACTGCAGGGGATAAGCACAACTATAAAAAGTGGGCTTTACTGCCAATGTAGGGTCCATGGTCAGGGAGGCCGGGAACACACTGTATTCCTAGACCACTTCCAAAACTCTTCTACAGAGCCCTTATGCAGTGGAACATAAAGCTGCCCTAGCCACAGTATACCATAGTTACAAAACTGCAGCAGTAAAGACGGTATTTATGTTCTCCAGGGGTAGATTCACCCAAGCCCTCCACACATCCCTGTATAAAGGTGTAATTTTGATCACCCTGTACTAATTGGACCATTGTATTGCTACTTATACACCTAAGATGAAGCACCTAAAATGAATATTTAATGATGCAGTGGGGCTTCTGTAACAGAGGATGTAAAGTAGAAAGCGATCAGAGAAGAAAACATTTTCTAAGCTCCAATTAAGACAAAAGTCTTTTGATCTCCTGAAACTCTTTGCCATGCATTAAAAAAAAAAAAAAAAAGACTTTCCCCAACATTTAAAACATTGCATAACTCCATTTCTATTTGTGATAGGGCCTGAGTGCACATTATAGCTACAGCGGTTGAATTCTGAGGAGGTGTTAAAGAAAATACTGGACTGTATATAAAATGCATGGACAAGCAGAATAGGTTTACATAATGTTAATATAGACAAATGACATGTACAACATATCTACCTGCAATTTAATTAGATTAATTAGATCAATATAATTAGTACAGCTATATTACGCTATCTAGACTTAGCCTTACAAAGCATGCCACTAAAAATGGTTTACAACCCTAAAACATTATAATAGTGCATACAGTATCATGCTATCACGCATCAATATCACTGCTAACACACCATTAATAGTGGGAGTTTATAGGACACTCAAGAGAGACATAAAATACTATCCTTGCAAGAAAAATTTTGATAATATGGCCTGCAAAATTATTTCAACTGTCAAAAAGAGCTTGCTTGAAATTAATTCTAAACTGCCACAGCATGCTCATGATTATATAGCAAGTTAATTTAACCAATAGAGGCAGGAGTAGACATAATGAGCAAAACAGAGAAAGGTAAAATGATTTACCAATGAGTATTGTGCCTAAAGTTCTGCATGTGTTCCATACATACAGTAAATCATAACTCAGGAGTGGCTGTTTAATTGCTGCATCATCTTAAACCTGGAGTAGATGTCATATTTAATGAGACTTGGATGAGTTCGCTTCCAATAAGACTATGGACTGTGCTTGGACCGTTAAATATCCATAGAGGTAAAAAATGTCCACTTCTATCTGCTGCTGTGCTCAATTCTCCTGGGTTCAGAGCTCACCAAGTAATCTATGCATTTCTAACACTGAGGCTCAACTACTGTGACTTTCTATATCAAGAAAATCACAGGCCTTGGAAAAAAACCCTCCAGCCAGTTCAGGATGCAGCACCTCCCATGCTTAGCAACCCAAGTCCACCAGGAATACGTCATCCTGAATTCTGATCGTCTGCATTGGCTATCCATTGAGCAGAGAATCCAGACTGAATCAACCCAGCCAGAATCTTAATTCAATATTTGAACTAAATTCAAGGGAGGGGAAATACTAATAAATTAACCCAATATGTCACATCAGTTCTCTTTGTATACAGCTATATAAGCAAAAGTAAATACAATGTTTATGAAAGATGCTGGGTAACAGCCCTGCTGATGGAAGTCTTCCAGTTATATTAATTTTATGTTCATGAATAGGTAGCAGGAGCAGAATGTTAATAGTACTTTCATTTACCCATGGACTGTAGCTTTAACTGGTAAAGGCTCAAGCTAAGAGCCCATTTCTCCTTCATGCCTGTATAGTAGAAACAGAATTGAGATCAGCAACCCTTCTCACACAGGATGCCAACATCCACTGGGCAGTTCAAACTCTGAGCCTATATCAAACTGGTTGTGGGTAGTGGTAATGCTCAATAACCCTCATCTTAGCTTGAGCTATTTGGTCCTTTGTCCTTGTCTCAAGTTTTCTAGAGATCAAAGGAACTAATGAAAAGTTGCATCATCTTAAACCTGGAGTAGATGTCATATTTAATGAGACTTGGATGAGTTCGCTTCCAATAAGACTAGGGATTGTGCTTGGACCATTAAATATCCATAGAGGTAAAAAATGTCCACTTCTATCTGCTGCTGCACTCAATTCTCCTGGGTTCAGAGCTTACCAAGTAATCTATACATTTCTAACACTGAGGCTCAACTAACTGAGGATCACTGAGGCTAACACTGAGGCTTACTGAGGCTCTAACACTTTGAATATATACATCCTTGTTGGCCCTATAAACTAGGTAGTAGCAATCCTCAAATTCTTAAAGCTGTTATACAGCTCTTCTGCAGAGCTCTTGCTGTTAAAATGAATGTAAAGTCTCATGACCCTTGAAGTGATGCTTCTCTTATGAGTACAGAATTCTATGGGAGAGTTCCATGCATAGCGCATCATGCTACATATCTTTCAGTTCTGGCTCGAGCTACTCCAGCCCAGGTGACCTTGACCTTCCAAACATTAATAAGGCTATAATTGATCATAAATCTCAAAGAACATTTTTAAATCTAAAAAGATCTAAATACCATAAAGAAAATCCTATATCAGTTATCAACTGGTTCACGCAAAATCATTTTGCACATGCAGGGATTCCCCATGCTGCTAATTTGCAGCATGGGGGTGGTGTTTGACCCCAGGAGATCTACTACCATCATCAGTGCTTTATTTACAATAAATTATAATCCCCCTCCCTGCTTTTTTTTAAGAGTTTTTTTTTTTTATCTCATCCCTCACCCTATATTTTTCTATTGGTTTCCTAGGAAATAGTGAACATGGGAGACTCTTATGCTCTAATTTTGACAATTTATGGCAGCCAATCAAAATTCTTATGGTGTTCTAAATTCTTCTGTCTTGGTTTCAGGTAAGCTTCAAATGCACAGTGGTTAATATTCCTTCTCATAGAAAAGCTTTTCAGAATCTATACTTTTCAAGAGATCTTTTCAAAGACATCTACCTATTTAATCTATCTTTAAAAAAAAAAATCCTTTATGGAATGTTTAAAGACAAAATAGCACTTTGCAATTATACCTCAGAGATGATACACAGAGTTACACACATTAACTATGCAATCGTTTCAAAATTTAGAACCCTAGCTGTGTCTTCTTCAAAGTACCCAAAGAACAAAAATATAAGGAATTCCTTATTCACAATTCTTAAATAAATATAGTGAAACTCTAGCAAAGTACAAAATTATGTAAACTACTGTTTTGTTGGGGAGAGGGGGAGGAAATTTCTAAAATTCACCATTGATATTACTGCTCAGATCCAGTCAGGTAAACAGTGGACTCGCCCACATGTATGCCTTAACACACAGTAACCTATCTTACTGTGCTATTACGCTAATGTGTAGTAAAAAAGGCTACTGTACATCAAGCATCACTTAAAAATCATGTGCATTCATTACTGCACATTAAGGCAGCCTAATGTCCATTTGTTTAGTACCTCAGGGAGCTTTTACGTGTGTTCCAGGGTGGGAGGGAAGGAGCCCCTCTAATTAAAGTGCCCAGAGCATCTTGTGTATCTGCACTTCAAAATGGTGGTGGGGGCACTTTATCAGATAAGCTTTAGTTAAAGCACCCCTACCACCATTTTGAAATGCAGAAACGTGGATACATAAGATGCAGGGGGCGGCTGGAGCGCAGTAATTACTATGTTGGAGCACACTGTAATTACAGCATGTAATTATAGCATGTTGGGACAAGCCCCAGGCTCATGTACAGGCACCCTCACATTGGAGGTACTAAATTTAATATGAATTAGGAAAAGCACCTTAATGCACATGTAGATGCAGCCACTGAGTACATATACTTTGTTTATATAGGATAGATCACTGGTTCAAGGTAGGGATTTCCAACAATAGCCTAATACTTGAAAGACTACATGTAAAATTTTAAATTTGAAGGTTTCAGACTCTTTCAATAAGCCTCCATTGAAATCCCTAAACTACCTTTATTCAATGATGATTTTAATTCCAATAACAATATAGCTTGTTCATCCAGTCTCTGTGGGACAGTGGCTGTTCCAATATTAAGTTAGCTGTATTATTTTTAACCATTAAGGTATTTATTTTCACTATATATACCTTTACAAAGTAATGTCAAAAAAGTCTACAGAAAAGGAAATATGTTTCAGTTATCCATTTTTGATATTTTATTTTAAAAATGGGTAATTCCATCATATGTGAGTGAGAGATATGCGTGTGTGTGTGTGTGTGTGTATGTATGTATGTATTTCATGACAGATTTGTCTAGAATGAAGTAATTCTTTAAGATGTTAATTATAATCCATATAGTATATTAAAGAAAATCAATATATATTTAGAAGAAGTCATTATCCTGGATATTTGAGCTGAAGTCTCATTGCAAATAGAGTAGTCCCATTCCCAAATTAAAGCTTTAATATATAGTCAATTTTAACTTGAATTATTCTAAAAAAAAAATCTCATTGAATATAAATAAAAGGGATGCTGAACTCCTTTTAAAAAGTATCTTTACAGTAGTCTTTCGGTAATGTAGTATACCTGTTTGCTTGATGTTTAGGTATTTCTTTTGCTACTGCCATATGTGAAAGAACTGAAAAGGGATGATCTTCACTGATGGCAAAAATCGCTGAACACAAAGGACATATGCAGAACATCTTCATTTATCTGCGTCCCTTTGGAAAGCAACTGTCTAAAAGCCATTTGGATAGCTGAAATTGTTTGAGTAGGTGAAACCACAGCATCTTGTGAGGAATTATACATACTATTCTTAGCAGTATCGATATTAAATACAGTAAAGCTTAGAAGAGAACTGTTTGTTATACAAAACCATTACAAGTTACTGTATCAAACTTAATCGTAGGGATACAGTACTGTATTAAATAAAGCTTTAAAAGAGAATACCATATTTACTCACCTACTGTATGCACCCTTTCCTCAAAAATCAGCCCTCTAAAATTAGGATGCATATTGTAAACAGCAGAGCTGATTTTCTGCCTAGAACAGAAGCATCCCACTTTGATTCCTGTTCCACCATGCAGAAGTAAGTACCATTTCTATTCAGGTAGCTGAGAGAGTCAGTTCACTTCATAGCTCATTGTTTTTTACTCCACAAGTGTTAACAATCATCTCTCCTTTTTAATGGTCTTGATAATTCGCCTAATCAAGTTAACCTTTCTTCTGGAAATTTTGCTATCTATTAGCTTCTTCTGATCTTTATTCTTCTATTTCTCCTACAGACTGCATTTAGCTCTTTTTTAATTTGTTGTTCTAGCCATGAAGACCAGTCTTTAGCTGCAGCTATAGTTACATTTTTCTTTTAGCAGGAAAGGGAGAGTGACTAGGTGAAGATGAGGTTCTGTCCCTGCTCTATGCAGCCATAACTCTGGAAAAATATTTTTTCTCATTCTGCCTTCCCAAAAACAAGGTGTGTGTCTTATTTGAGGGCATGTGGTATGCAATGAAATATGGTAGTTTGTAATTCAATGCCAATGTAAAACACAGTTTCTGTTTGGATAACTGAGAGTTTGGATAACCAATGATGTAATATATGACATTTGTATCAGCCAGGATTAGGGACCCATTCTTATTTGCAAATCTGACAAAGAATTAAACTAAGCTCATTGTCCTCACAGAATAATTATAAGGAGAAAGAGAAAACCTTTGCCAGACTTATACAAAATGAGGCTTCCCCCCAGATAGTTATTTTAACATAGGGCTGTCTAATTGATGGCCCACCTGCTGCATGCTACCTGAGAGGGGTTAAATTGAGTTAAAACAGTTCCCACACCACTGCCACTCTCCCCATTGCTCTAACTGCAGCAGCAAGCAGGGACTCAAGTTTTCCCCTCCCCCTAGCTTCCCCCTGCCCCTGCCTGCAGCCCCTGGTAAGTGGCACAGTGCAGCAGGGGGCTTACAGCCGAGGAGCTAAAGGGGAGTCAGGGTGCAGTGGAGTGCAGGGAGCAGCAGTGAGGGAGTGCACAGTGTAGCAGTGGGGATACCTGGGCATGTTCTGGAGCAGTAGGACTATTGGATGCATGGTATAGTGGAGGGGGTGAATGGAACAGCAGGGAGGCAGCACACGAGCATGCAGTATAGCAGGCAGGCATACATCCCCTGGGGCCCATGGCTCTTGCTTGTGTAGCCCCAGCTAGTGTGGCCCCTGTGCATGGGGTCCAAGGGGCAAGGAGCTGGACAGCCCTGTTTTAACATATAGACTTTTCTGGTTATAAGAGACTGTGTCTCCTACAGCGAAAAATATCAAGGATAAGAATCTATTTTGTCAGTTCTGCATCTGCCATTTTAGATATTATACTTTTGTGTTCCATGATCCAAGGTATAATAACCTGAAGCCTTGCAATTAAGTAAGAAGTATAAACATTTGGAAGTCAAACCACCTTTTTCTGGCAGTGACTACAAGATTGAGACACTAATTTCATTTATACTTCTGGTCAAGTTAAAGGATAGGTATACTATAACTTAAAGAGTTATGGTTGTTTTTTCCTTAACTATATGCAGAGTTCTTTCTAAGTATCTAGCAGAAACCTCTCTGATATAATTATAACCATGTCTATATAGGATCAGCAATGTGCATTAAATTTTTACTCATTTCAATCCCTACTAATTGAGTAGTCCAAGGCAACTGACACAGGGCCAAAGGGCCAGAAGGATGCTGCATCAGATAAATGGTCCAGTAACACCAGGGTGAAGCATCCTTCTATAGGTAGCTAAGAGGAAATTAGTAGCACATGGGGAAGTCATGTTTAGTCATTGCTTTTGTTAGTTACAAAAAATTGTTCTTGGTTGTTAAAATATTACTAAAGTTAATGTTTCAGGGCAGAAAAGCATATGGAACCCAAAAAAAAGCTGTTCCCAGGTAAAAGTGCCTATCAATAGAGCCTATTGCAAGTAAGTTACCATATTTACTTGAATACAAGAAGAGGTTTTTTTCCCCCACAAGTAAGCTTCAGGAAAAAAGCCCCTTGTCTTATGTTTGTATACATGGAAACGATGTTAAATACAATGTCTATCTGTGAACTACTGCTAAAAGCAGCATGTTCTCAGTAATGGAAACCAACTATGAAGTTGATTAAATCCAGCCAACACTGAACATAACTATAAAGTACATGGCCCATGCTAAGCACATATGCTGATGGGAATCTATCAGAAGGGGAAATTAATACAACCCATACGAACAAGATATACAGTAGTGCCCACTGAGCGCAGTCCCTCTCAGGATTGACTCTTTTTCAAGTCATGGTGAGCCACTGCATTGCTTACATTCTGACTTTTTATTCACTCCCACAGCTGAACTGTGCTTTTCTTTCCCACTTCCATGGGTCTATGGGTACTAGATTCAAATTAATACATCTATGTTTATTTCAATGTCAGTTTTTTTCAAATTTGCCCCTCATTTCCATTGCTCAGACAGTACAGGGTCTTACAGTAAGGAGGTGGAGGAAGAGGTTTCAGCAGGGGAAGATTTATTTCCCCTGTTGTAGCAGTGGGAGGGGGGCAAATTTAAGACAAACCATCAATAATAAGATTTTTTTACCTGGAAAATTAGATCAAATTTACAAATTTTCCATATATAGAATCTAATTATTGAGGGGGTCATCTTATAATCAAGTAAATATATTACATAATGCATCTGGTTTCAGGATGAACTTGAGGTGTCTGAAGAACCTAAATAGAATGGACTTAACCAGTATCTCCTAAACTGATACCATATCCAGTAATGGACTTCCTAAACTGATCCAACAATATACTTGCTAGATCCTCTAAACTGAAGTAAAGTACTTGTCACACTCACTATATGCCATAACCTGTGACACTGAGCAATATATTTTGTATTATATGCTCTCAATTAGAGTTGTACTATACCTGATCCAAGAACTCATTTTGACCAAAGTCCTCCCACTATGGGAAGGAAGATTTATACTGCAAAATAGATTCACTGTTTGCAAGATTATGGGCAGATTATGATTGGGATTACAAAGCAAATCATTATATCACCCACACACAATGAAATTACATTTATAGGGTTTTAATTCCTCTATTCCTTGAAGCAACTTGTGGTTGCTGAAAAATGAGGCTAAATGTTCCATTACAAATTGCAAAAAAGAAGAGAAACTAACAGACAGATATGTCTAGTTTTCAGTGTCATTTTAAAAAGGGCAAGTTTAAAGTGGTAGTATGCACAAACCTGGAAAGGATATTACACTTTATTTTAATCCAGCTTTTATGAAGCTCTTTCCAAAGCTGCTGGGAGGAGCAGAGAAGTTAAAAACAGTCAATAAGTATTTCCATTCTAATAGAAAGGTTTTCCCAAGTCAATTCTAGGAACAAATTCAGAATTATCAAATAATCTTGTGATAAATAAACATAGAAGAATCTTCACATAGAATGTACACTAGAAATTTCATTTGCATCTTTTCTATTTTGCTTTAAATGAAAAGTTTATTTTAACAATGGTGACTGGTAGCTTGTTTGATTTTTGTCCAGTAATTTTGTTGCAAATTCTGCTACAGGGATTAATATATATTGACTTTTCAAATGAAAACAATTTTTCTAAATTTATAATACTAATGGAAAATTCCCATTTTGAGGCCTACCTCAGAGGAAATTATGTACCTGTTAATTGTGCCTTTCAATGCTGCTATGGTACCATTACTTTGATATTGAGGAAACTTGCATCAAATTAAAATTTTCTAAATTGTTTGCAAAAGAGCTACAATCATCTTTTCAGCTGTTACTTAGAGGGTGCTTTGATTTGCTCATAAGAACGGTCAGTACACTAATGTTCTGCTACTGTTACCAAGTAAAATGCCTTTAGGATGGTTAAAGACTGTGGCAGTTATCCTGATCTTTGATGATAAAGACCTGCTGAGGATGCCATACCTCCAGCTCACAGAATGTTAATTCTGAGCTACATCAGCTGACATTATGGGAAAAAATGGGCATGCCCCCCATCTTAAACAGCTTCAGGCACAGGACTTTGAAAGATTTGGCTTTTTTTAAAAAAAAAGAGTATATGGGGCATTGGTGTGCTCATTTTGTTCTCTTTTCTCTTTGCATATTGTCTGTTTCTACATGTCACTCACAACCAATTCCAGACAGTATATGCTGAAACAATGTAACCAAGAGGGAATTAACACATGAGTCACAGCAACTAAGCCATCATGCAAGAGGTCAAGGTAACTAAAGACTGGAGAATGATTTTTCCAGGCACTTTTGCCATACTTATCTACAAGCCTAAGAAAAACAATGCATCCAATAGAACCTTGAGTCTGTGCATTGCATTGATAACCAATGGCGGAAAGTCTTGAATTAAAGATGAAAATTCTTTGAAGTATTCCTTTTTCTCAACATACTTTCTTCTCTCAGGTCCAGGGACCACTGGCCAGTAACTCTGCCTGAATCTGCAAAACCATGCGCACAGCTGATATATTTTATTAGACCAACTAAAAGATATCAGATTTACCAAAGAACCTTACCTGCCTATGTCTTTAGACTAACACAGCTACAACCAATGCCCCTGCACACAGCTATGCATTTGAACTGTTGGTGACAGATCTCATACATATGTTGAAAAAGACAAGAAAGGACATCCTGTAATAAAGGCCACTGTTATCTGGCCAAGACTAATTACCAAAGTGAGTTTAGTGCTGTATGCAGGCCTTGTAAGTGAATCAGCAGTATCTTGGAACTAGTGGTATCAAAGGCTGCTTGGAGCAAGTAAACCCTGCATATTTTCTGTCTTCCAGTGGTCACAAGGACTTCATCCACTAATATCACTTCAGTAGTCTCCTGCCACATACCAGCCTGAAACCTGATTATAAAAAGCTTAAGATCCTGGAAGACATCTAGAAATATCCTATCTACTGTCTTCTCCATAATTTTGATAAGGAATAGAAGGTTGGGTATCTTAAGCATTCATGTTTCACAAACCTGTTGAACTGATGATAGATGGCAGAGAGGCTAAGTACAGACAGTCAAAAAGCCCAAGGCTGAGTCAATTCAATCTTCACAGGTTTGTTTAAGCTGTGGAGATTTAACTGATAAGCAAGTGAACAGACACTCACTTTTTATTCTGAAAATGCAGCCATATCCTGTAGTGGCTCAAGCCAGAAGCCTGGAGAGGTGGGGGGAGGGAGTGGGGAAAGGATGCTTGGACACACTTCCATGCTCAGCTGGAGAAGACAGCTTGGATCAAAGCTGGCCTACCCACCCTGAGGAGCAGGGGGTGGGTTGTTGGGGAGGTGCAAAGGATCCTGGGATGCTGAGGAACTATGAGTTAACTTGAATCTGGAGGGGATCTGGGAAGTTCAATAACCAATTTAACCTAACCAGTTAAGTCTGATACTACATCCATCCAGGTTCATCTTACAATTGGTTTTGGCCATTTTGTAATGAGTTTATGTCCGCTGAACTTTTGTTGTGTTACAGATTTGAACTGGTTTCCAATTGCTTTTACCAGTTGATGTGTAATTTCTCTCCCTAGCCAGAGTCTGGGAAGCTTTAAGAGCCATAGCTTTCCATTTTTCCTAGACTAGTTGTAATGTAAAATTATTTCAAACTTTAAGTCTTCTGCTACAATATTAACATAAAAAATGTTTAAAATAACTCCATTTCTTTACAGATGACCAAACTAAAATGATATGATCTTCTTAAACTTCTTTTTTTCAGTTCTTTTTTATTAAGTTCTGATTATGTGTTTGGTCCTGTAAAAGATGCAAGAAAAAGATGGGGGGGGGGGAGGGGAGGAGGCATTTCCTACCTGGTGGTCTTACACAAAGAATATTTTCCAGGAGGATATGAAAGGAGGAAAAGTAGGACAGCAGCTTTGTTATGCATAACAGTTATTGTGAGCAACGAGAAATGGTGATGCATTGTTTGCTACAGAGGTGACACGTGCAGTAGTAATTGCATAGTTATCATGGGAATTATCCCAAGATCTTGTGAATATTGTAATAAATCTCATAAGATCTCATGTGTTAACTGTCCAAATACTGTACATTACAACTCCACATTGAGAAATGAGCAATGCATTAAAAAATTGAGATACCCATTTCTCATCATATGAAATATTGAAGAGGGTTTAAGACAAAGAAATCTTTAAATTGGTTATCATATTCCAATGACCAAAATCCAAATGTGAAACAAGAGCAAAGAGAGGAGGCCCACAGAATCCCTAAGTCAGTACAAAAAAGTGCCAGTAGACACTGCCATACATAAACTGCATAAGGATAGAGTTGTAACCTAAGTACATACTGAAATGCTGTTTACAAATTCTAGGTGGCAACCATGAGATGTAACAACCTGTGAACACCAATGCACAAGGAAGCACTAGAAATAGGTTAGATGAAGAATTAGTACAGGATAGCATCTACACCTTATTTTTCATGCACATTCTTATAAACATTTAAATCAGAGAGAACATCTCAACAAATGGTTGTTCTTTGGGAAGGATATTAAAGAGAAAAAAATTAGCTGAAGGCTTACGGTTATGATTTGATAAAGATTTTAGTTACATTTCTTCTTGGAATGAGGTGTGAGTGAACTATGGTGTTTAGACATAGAGACAAGATCCTGTTCAAGTGTCCTGTTCTTATCTACTTACGTCTAATGTAGGAATCTGGGTTCCCAGAGTAATCAGTAACCAAATGTGAAAAATACAGGCAAGTTGATAATTTCTGTTACAAAGCTTTTGACTGTATTGTTTTAAAATAATTGCAAATAGGCATTTAGAAAATGACATCAGTGGGAATAATATCCTCGTTTAGAAATGTTCCTGTAGCAGTTGTCTAAACAGAAGATGCCAAATGGCTCTTTCCATAATGGCCTATAGGTATATTGTCCATGTAAAAGGTATATTATTAGTGCCCAAGTGTTGTGTTTCTTTGTTTTGATTCCAAGACTGATTTCATATGAACAGAAGAACAGGAGCCTTGATGACAAACTGGAAAAGTAGAGCTTGCATGGGACAGGAGCTTTTTTCCAATATAGATATTTTATACAATTGACAGATATGCATAGAAATTCTACTAAGCATCCACTCTGTCCAGAAGGGTCTTAAAAAAGCTAAACATGTAGTATAATTTCAAAGACTCAAATCCTGATACGCAATTCAAAAACAAGCTGACAAGGAGACACTGCATAGTCATGTACTGTTTGTAACAGTACATAGAATCTTTCCATTTTTACACCACCAACAACAAAAGAAAGACAGGAAAATAATGTCACATTATATCTCCCAATCTGAACACAATCCAAACACTGACACACATTTACAAAAGAAAAAAAGTCACAGCCTTAAGCTATCAAATGTAGTAAATGTGGCATAGTCTATGGCCACATTGTGCTTGGAAATCAGTGCTGGATCACAATGAACTTAATAAATTGTTTTACTGGATCATATTCAGTTTCCATGTTGTATTTCAGGGGTAAACAAACCCAGGAAACACCAGGACAAGCATAATTATCACTTAGTACTTACATTAAGTGTCTAGTAGACATGCCTACACGTGCTAGACTGTACATTTGTTACCACGCAGTCATTGAGTACTTTCTTAAGTAACCTGCATTACTGCGCAGTCCCAACACCACCTGGGTTTTGTCCCATGCTACTGCACAGTAGCATCACCATCACGGTTCATGCCCACTGATGCTATGTAGCGTCTCATGTAAACACACCCTATGTGCACCACAGTGCTCTAAGGCATTCAAAGGACTGGGATTTCACTGTGCTAGACAAGTGGTTCTTAACTTTTTTAAACTCAAGGCTCCCATCATGAAACTCAAGGCACTCCTTGGAAAATACCAGCTCTTGGTTCTCATTCATTCTTTGATTATGGATCTCTTTTGTTGAAATAAATTCAGAAAGATCACAAAAGGTCAGAAATGTTTTTGACACTATTGGCCACATCCAATCAAGCGCAGCTGTGCAGTTTGTGGCACCACAGACTACATACTGCACATTCAGGTGTTCTCTGTGCGGCAAGTTTTTGACCCTAGGAGATCCCAGGGTAAAAAAAAAAAAGCAAAAAAAGCAGGGCAGCGTACACAGAAACAGCACGCATCACCCAAAACTGGAGCCTAGCTGGCCAGAGCCACACTATGATTGCTAGCCACGCTCCAAGCTGCAGGATTGCCACTACTACAGCCCCAGGAGGCACCCAGGATCCCAAGTAAGGCGCACGGGGCCAGCCCAATGCTGGCCCCAGCCTCCTTTCTGTCACCGGGGTAACCTGCTTTATACCAGAGGGCACATGGCACAAGATCTTGTCCCCAGGAAAACAAATACCCACACTCATGCGGATATGGCCATTTATTCCAATTTGAATTCTCTAGGTTTATTTTATGAATCATGAATAGGTATTTGAATACCTAACAGTGCTAATATTGCACAGCACCCCACAGTGCTCTTAAAAGGATCTCAGGTCACCCTGCTGAGAATTGCTATGCTAGATCTTTGCCAAAACATACGTGACTAGAAGGAGTTTGACCTGGCTAAATGATTGTTTTATTTTAGTCTCTGCCACGAAGTATTAAGTACCAAAAAGTGATTGCATCTCACCTGACCGGTAAAATAACAGGACAACAGTTAGGCAGTTATTTGATTGCCCCCAAAGTAGATGGCTCCACTGTAATGCATTAAGATAATTTGAAGACCCATTGTCTGAGAAGAGTTGGGGCGGGAAAGAACATGAGTTGATTTGTTGACAAATATCATGGAGGGGTTAATCTGAAGCTATTGTAACACAGTTCAGTCCTTGACAAACTAGTTGTAAGTAAATAGTGTTATTTTAAAAACTGGGAAGAACCAACTTTGTAATTAAACCTACAGAAACTAATGCCAACCTTTTTAAGGATGGCCATTAATTTAGGGTTTCCAATCTGAGTTTTGAGATTTTATTTTCAGAATTACAAAGCAGCCATTACTCAAATTAAATTCCACAGGCCCATGAACACTGGTGTAGGCACCCGAAAGAGAGGCACTCACAGAGAAACAACATCTAAAGGCTGGCCGCTTACAAAGATTATACCACTGAGACAATTTTCACACCGGAATCATAAACAACGGACAAATCAAAATAATTAAACAGAGCACAAATTTGTCTTTACACTAAGTAGGAACATGCATCAAATTTGAGATGTTATACACTAAAAGAAATAAAAAACTTTTCCTTGACCTTTTTTTTTGCCTTTATTTCCTTTTACTTGAAAAGAAAAGAAAAGAAAAATGAAACACACAAAAATTGAAGCTTTTTAAAAAAAAATTACACAGTCACATAACATCAAACGTACAGCTAAGTCAATCAGTTAAATTGTGGTTAAGGGGGAAAATGGCAGTAAATGTAGCAACCAAAGCTACTAAATGGCAGGGAACTGGGAAAGAAAGTAGCGTAATAGACTGGTCAATGTCATGACTGACTAAACCTTAGTACTAAAATAAGCAACAGGACAAATAGAGGGAAAAACATCACTGATGACATGTTTCTTTCTTCATGATCAATTCCTTCATTTGCATTGCACAATGTTACACAGACTAGTTTAAAATCCTAAAACATGAACTTCTTGGACTGATCTCAGCTGGCAGTTTATTCAAGCATGTTAATCAGTTTTGATTCATAATTTTCTGAATGTCATGAGAAGGACTTACATTTTAAAAA
The DNA here is from genome assembly GCF_001723895.1 of Crocodylus porosus. Classification (NCBI taxonomy): domain Eukaryota; kingdom Metazoa; phylum Chordata; order Crocodylia; family Crocodylidae; genus Crocodylus; species Crocodylus porosus. The sequence continues at coordinate 166,793,675 of NW_017728886.1, read as the reverse complement.
ATAATCATTCATACCTATGTCAACATCTCTCCTGAGGATGAAACAGTCAGCAGTAGCCCCGCACACCCAGTTCTGCTACAAGCCTGCAGTTCTGTACTTTGTTTTACTGAAAAAAACTTTTTCCCGTGTTTCCCCACTTTTTTCCATTCTAGGATGGCCAATAAAATAAAAATGAATGGATTTCCCATCAATACCATCTGTTGGACGGTATCACTATGAATCAGGACATGGATGTCTTTGTTTGTTTAATTACCTATCACCCACCAGCACTTTAAAAAATCAGGAATGTTGGATATATCTTTTGCCTGTCTAGCAGGTGGACCAAAATTTCACCTGAACTATTATCAGTCAGTTGACCTTTCTTTTTTGGGACAAAAGACAGACCAACCTTTTTATCTTTGTCTACTATTCCAGCCTCATCTGGGCCAAGTAGAAAGTCAAAAAGCCTAAAACTAAATTGATTCAATTGTCACAGGTGAGTCTAACCTGCATAGACTGAACCGAGAAACAAGTGAACAGACATTCCAAGATTTGGGGGTCTGTTTTAAGCAGTGAAGGTAATTTTCTCTGCCAGAATAAAAGTAGAAGCATGAAGATGTTGTGTTGCAAAAATGGCTGCCCTCTTTGCTCTTAGTAAGCAAGCAATGGTGGGGGTAGGGGAAGAGTCCAATGTTAACCTTCGTATGGCCACTCTCACATTGATGGCTGAGAGAGAAGCCAGCAGCCATTTTGTACACAGCCTCTTCCTGAAAAAGTCAGTTCTAGGCAATGATTCCAAAAAAAATTTTTTGCTATATTATTTATTTCCAAAAACAAAATGTGCATATCTCATTACGGGGGGAGGGGTTTGCAATATTCAAGAAAATATATGGGTATATTGATAGGCAATAATGCCATGTTGCATCGGATGTGTAATCCATTTGATTCTATAGCCCCGGGCTGAGATGCTGGAGAGCTCAGGGGGAAGATGGGAGAAGAGGACGGGAGCAGAGGGTAGGGAAGAGGAGTCTTACGCAACCCTAACTACTGTTGCTATGATACTGTCTCCTCACACACAGGATGCTGCTGCCACATTGTGGGCTCCTAAATTAGTATCTGGGGCCTTTTTTACACAGGTAAGTGCCGCAGCACTGGGCACTTTGAAACACGGTGACGCCTGCAGTTGTATAAGTGGTGAAAGGCACATCAGCATGAAGAAAATGGCAGCGGTGAACTTTTGAACCAAAACTCCAGCTCACTCTCCTGAATGGCTGCTGGGCTGCTACCCTCAGTCAATATCCAGTGACAGATGGTGGTGGTGGCTGCCACATGCAAGCTCTCCCTCCCTCCATTTGGCCCTCTCTTCCCAGCACGGCTGCTATGCACACTTCAGGAGGGCATGGGGGGCACACCACCCCAAAATCTGTGCACAGGGTGAGGTACCATGGGGCAAGCTGAGGCTGAGGCTGCACCAGACTGTACCTGATGAGCATGGCTCAGTCCCGCCCCTGCCCCAGCTGAGCAGACCCTGCCCCTGCCCCTGCCCCTGCCCTGCCCCAGCCCCACTCCCTCCCCCAGGGCTCGGGAAGCCTAGTCCACCCCGCCCAGCTCGTGCAGATCCAGGGCATATCCCCCCCCAAATGCACTCCTGTGGTGCACACAGTGGTGGGAGCCACCTGCCCTCCCCGGATGAGCTGTTTGTGGCTCCATCCCACACCCCACCCCGCCCCAGCTGTGCAGTGCCTGCCTCAGTCCCACTTCCTCCCGCACTGCAGGAGCCTCAATCTGCCCCCCTAAAAACAAGAAAAAAATAAGGGAGTACAGGAGCTGAAACTTCGAGCCAGAAGGGGTACACTTATTTTAAAAGGTTGAAAACCCCTGCCCTGGGGCTGTTGCCCATATTTGCCCACCCCAAGTTATGCTACTGTCTATAAGCCAACCTCCTTGGCATCATATGATGTATAATATTCTCCCTGGAAGTAGTGCAGCAAATAAGTTCTTGGCTATAATGCATCATGAGAAATGTATGAAGCTTGGCCCACAGAGGAGAATGAGGACATGAGGCAACTGAATTACAGCTCCTATGAGACATTCCGCTATTTTTTAAATCAAAATATTTTTGCTTTTAACCCAAATATTTCATTTTTTGGCATCTTTTATGAAGGAAAAACCAAGTTTTCTGTGGAAAGCCGACACTTCATGGAAAAAAATTGTTTTAGTAAAAACATAATATTTCATTGAAAACCAGTTTAGATGGAAAATTTTCAAAAAGCTGCAGCCCTATATATTTAAATACCTCATCTGATGGCTACAGTAAGTATGGATTATACTGGTATATATGTCCATAAGAAAGACAAGAAGAGTTCAGAAAGGAATAATATGGAAAGGTTTATATATATCTTGAGAAAAATTTCAAAGGTGATCTCAGAGCTCATTCAAAAGGAAAAGGCAAAGACATAATTTTTATATTGTTTCATTTCTCAGAACAAATTAAACTTCATAAAACACAGAATCCATCCTTTACGTGTCTTTATATAATGTCACAAAGGGTAAAGAACAAAGGTTTCATCATTGTCAACTTGAATATGCAGCTTGTGGGTTTTCCCCTTTCTGATTTAAGAATAGTTGAAGAGAAAAAAAAAAAAGACAAGGATAAAAGAAAAAAAATTAGCACCAGATATGGTCTACTCCCAACTAGAAAAAAAGAAAAGGGGGTATATCTTCTGGATCTAGCATAGATATTCCCTGAAATCTATTTCTAGCACATTTTGAAGTGATTTTTTTTCATTCTGCAACCTGTACATCAGTCTACTTGTGGTTAATTTCAAGCTCCTGGGACAAAAAAATAAATAAAAAATAAAAAATTAAAGTATTTTTCAAATAGATATAAAATCCAAAGATGTTGGTTTTAATGTAATTAGTTGTTACAGCACTTCAGATATTCAATTCCATTTGGTTGCCCTTAAAATGTTTTGTCTCTCTCAAGTTTGAGTGAATCTAAGCTACACTCTATATATTATTTTGATTTAGGTTTTTTTTTAAATAGCGCATTAAATCACTCTAATGAGCTGTTTCTGTTCTTGCGTCAGTCCAAGATTATTAGCTGTGAGACTATCTTTCTGCATTTTCTCAGCTATTTCTTATCACAGCTGTCAAAAAGGACTTTGATGGCTTTTCACATAGAAAGTGGGCACAGCTGTGACACAGGTTTAAAGGAACAACTTTGGGATGAGGCTGAAGAATTCATGGGTGATAATTTTAGGCTATTATACTAACTCATTGGGTATTAAGACTGTCAGTGGACTGTTTTGCCTTACTTCCCTCATTCACAAGATGTTCCCTAGAGTTTGCCAAAATTAACATTGGTACATTGCTTTGGTTGTGTCCAGTGCTACAAAAATACCACTACTAATAGTAATTACTAATATATATTCTGAACATCATTTATCTGTTTCCCCAGTTATCAGTTCCAAAAACTTGCCGGTCAGAGTTGAAAAGAGAATTCACATTATAGTTGGTCAGAAACATTTTGATGAAATCATTTTTCAATTGAAAATACAGTTCTACCCATAGCCTGCTTTTTCACTAACATATACCTACACAAATTACTGTACAACCAATTACTAGCAGTTTTGAATGCAAGGCAGAACAATGATTTTATGAAAAAAATCAACATTAAAGCTATTTCTATTTTGCAAAGTTTGAAATAGAACCATTTTAGATTTCATTTTTGTCATATTTTTATCAAAATCACTACTTTTTGTTCAGACAAACAAAAATGAGAAAAGATTTTTCTTCACTAAGAGTTTATTAACCAAATATGGCCATTTTTCAATAAAAATATTTCAGCTAGTTTCACTTGCAAATCATGTGTACCCTTCTCAATATCCATTTAAGATATAGATAGAGCAAATGGGTATCCAAATTGAAATGGGTTAAAGTTACATGATAATAGTGCATTTTATAGAAGATAATTACGTACTGAGCCTTCCAGTTAGGTACTTGATCATCATCATCACTTCTTGGAATCATTAAACATGGCCAATTATTTGTCTTCTCCCACAAGATGTGCAAACAGTTGTCCTCCTAAATGGGTAACTATGTTGCCATTTGACTTTCCATAATCACTGGCATGGGATTAAACACAAATGGCTAGACTTACCCAGATGACATCCCTGACCACTTTGGGGGAGGAATTCAGATCTTAGTTTGATATTTTCAGTACTTCATGGTTTTTGACATACACAGGCACATGACAAAGAATGAAAACAATTACCCAAACTTGACTGAGCTTCAAAGTCAGATCTGGTTTACTTTGGGTTTCTGAAGAACGCACAAGTAAATTCATATACTATCCAAACCAGTTTACACAGCTGGTTTTAATTCTGTTTCATTTCATCCAAAATAACAGGCCTGACTGCAAGAAGTGCTGGTCAATGTGCTCAGCTCACACTTGCTTTCTGGAAACTGCTGTACTCCAAGTTGGTTGCCTTCGTAAGGTGAGAACAGCCTGAAAATCAACACAGCTTAAACCTGTATCAGCCACATCACTCTACTCACAACAATTAAGATGGTGCTGTAGGAAATTTGAGGCTGGTTCTGTGCCACTAAAGAATCTCCCTTGCACTGAGGCAGTTCTTCATTTTCTGGATACCCTGGTCTTATGGCCAAAATCCTTTGTCAGTGCAGTATGAAATGCAATATGTGGCATCCCAAAATCTGGCTGAACACACGTGTATTTTCTTATTATCTCAGAATAAGGTGGTCTGACTAGGGTCCTACCAGTGCAACTGTCGTCCCCAGGGTGATTCAAACTAGCACAGATATAAATCATAGCCATGTGATAAAAGCACAGTAGGATCTCCACAATGGCAGTGCCAGTGGCACAAAAGCAATAGCTGAGTGATTTTTGTGCAGTTGTTAGTCACCAAAACATTTGGACATTTTAATGCATAAGTATTCAGAGTACAGTTTTAAAAGCACCATTTGCCTCAAGTATATAAAATAGACCTTACAAATCTACATCCAAATCACTAGGAAGAAATGCATATAGCATTAGGAATAACTCCTGCACAGATTTTTGGCTAGCATCTGTACTTTTGTCTAAAGACATTTTCTGTCTATTGATGACTGCTTGCTGCTTCATAACACTTGACAAATTCTTGGTTCTTAAAAGCACCCATAAATGTTTTGTAAATTGCTTCATTTTATCAGGGAGTTCTCAAGTACCTCACCCTGAAATCCAGTGTGGTTTTGTCTCCTAGTCTTGCTTATCTCTATTTTCATGTATTTCCAATTTGTAAAAACCACTCGTTTCCTTCCCTTTGAAGCAACCAAGAGCTTTAACAGCTGTAAACTGGGAATTGTTGTAGCCTTGAGAACTTCTTGGGTGGGGGCCCTTTTGGGGATGGCTGGGGTAAGGAGGAAAACCCTGCTAAAACCAATGCTTAAAAATACAAAGGCAGGAGAGTAACCTGAGAGAGAGAGAGAGAGAGAGAGAGAGAGAGCGAGTGCAAGCAGAATTGTTGTGCATTCGTAATCAAAGTGGTAAAACAAGATTACCAAGACAGCTATTACATGATCACTCCTCAGAATTACAATGTCATATATACTGAATAATAATCATTCAAGAGACCAGAAATAATATATGAAAAGGGGGAGAGAGGGGAGAAATTTAAGAAGTAAAGTTAACAAAATTACATGTTGGGAATCAAGCTAAAACAGAAATCTAAAATTACAGACCTGCTCAGAATACTAATCCCCACAGCTACAAAGATCAGACCAGATATGAGCACCTTGTATGGAATATCTTCCTAGATAAATTCTATTAAAAATGAGATACTGTACTGTAAATATAGGATCATGTGTTCAAGCATTTTATCAGCACTCATGGCTCCTGGTTCATTCCCAAAAGTACAATATACTGGATATTATACCAAGACTGTACTGCACAGGTTTCCATCACTCAGAATTGCTACCTTTTAAACTAGAGCATGTAAATGAAATATTTTATACAGCCAAACTAACCTTAAGACTGGTGTAATGTAACCCTGATTCACTGCAGTCTCCTGTGCTTGGAAGGTGGAAATCTTAACTTGTGCTAATGAAAAATATCAATCTTGATTGTACTAAGCATTTATGCAGGCACTTTAATGCCATGCTGCTAGAAAGATTAACAAAGTGGCACCAATTCCAAAACGAAGGAAAAACTCTGAATAAAGCTAAACTTACACTGAACATCTGTTTATGAATAGCTCTGATTTTTGCTTTGATTGTATGTTTGAAGTCCATTTTCCAGAAATTATCTAATAATTGCATGTATAATATTTGTTTTGTATGCAATGAGGGAAATAAAGGTAAACAGTCTATTTTCTCTAGAATTTTATAGTTGGTAGTCATGGTAATATCTAAAACATTTCATATTATTTTTGTAAGATTCTTTACTTCCAAGAGTTTGGAGATAACAAAGACTACATCAGAGGACATTATTTCTTAAGCAGCACAAACAGACCCAATTCAGCTATGCAGACAATATACTTGTCAGTGAAATACCCTGGGAAATCTTGGAGATGCTCTCAAGATCTCTCACTCATTTCTAGGACAGTCCTGCCTGACATTTTTTTTTCGGTGCAATCAAAGACCCAATTCCAAGAGGGAAGAGAAACAGCTTTGGGTAGCCATTAGAAGGAACTCCTTTTGCATCTGGATCGTGTGTGTTTAACCACTCACACAACAGACAGCTGGCAGGATAAAATAATTTTGCAGTCAAAGAAATTAATACAAGTTTCCATGTTTTTTTTTTTATTTCCTGAATAAGAAACCAACCTCATTGTCTAGACATAGATCCTGGCATAAGAGTGTTACTTAGGAGTCACGATCAGGGACCAGCACTCCATTTGCTAAGCACTGTATGGACACGTAACACATCCCTCTGGTCAGCAGAACTAGACCTACCATAGTCACTGCTTCACCACTTTTCTTTCCAGACCCAGATCAACAAATATTTTTACCCTAGCTCAATCCTCATCCAAAACCACTTATAACAATGATAATTAGTTACTATACATACTTCTGCTGTTGGCCAAATTCTGGACTCTCTTAGGTGTAGCAAGTCCAGCTCAAGCAGTCATAAAAAAAGAAGGAAAAATAAATCAGTAGTCAGCAGCCCCTCACCTTCTCTCTACCCGGCAAATCATGAGATTAACGTAACAATCATGAGATTCTTTTTAAAATAAAAGACATAAGTTTGAAGACTATAAAAGTCTTCATTTCTCTATAAAATAACCTTCTCTTGGCTTCATGTCACTCAGAATTATGACTCTTATGCACAAGGGCCTGGACAAACGGTGCCTGAAAGTCAGTGTAGGTAAAATAAACTCTTGTTCGCTTTATACCACTGAAGTACCTAACTGTTGAGGCTTAAGAGTGAAATAGGACTCATGCAGCTATAGGAGTTTAACCTCTTTGCATGTGACTATTCTGGAGCCTTACAAAACAGCATACCATTTCTTGCACTTCTCCCTATTTTCCAAAGTCATGCATTTTTTTTCTAAACCTTTATACATTTCAAGTGCTGTGATTAATTATGAAAAGGTTTTATTATATCTGTTTATCTGTGCCAATTTGTACCAACTAAGGACCTGACCCATAATGTTTGGATTCAGCCAAGGGTTGTATGAGTGTGATTCCAAGGGTTGAGAGTCCATTCTGAACAAACTCCTAACCATGCTCAATTCTCTGTAGCCAGGTGCTTTCTTATTACACACCACTCTTTTAAGAAAAAAAAAGAGCTTCAACTCATGTTTCTTGAGCATATATGTATGTCTCGTATTCAATATTATAGAGGCAATGTGCATAAAAGAACAGAGATAATCTCTTAAATGACTGTTCCAAAATGCATCTGACCCCAGTGGAGTTCAAGCCTGGTGCAACACCCCACAGAGACCTGCGAGGCACAGCGGGGTGTGAAATAAGAGGGTCAGCACCAAGACACTGATTTTAAAAAAATGGTAAAAGACAGGAGTAGAGGGTAGCTTGCAACAGTGGGAAAGAAACAAGATAGAGAAATAAAAAGTAATGAGAAAAGGAAAAAAGAACAGTTAGTTACTGTTTGGGAATTATTTTTGGTAAGAAACAAAGTAGGTGTATTGGGTTTCATTTATGCCACAGAGAAAGGAGATGGTACCAGGAAGGAATTCAACGTTTTTAATTACATTTGGCTAATTGGTTTAAATAATTTTGATAGAAAAATCAAAATGTTTTTTAAAAAATGTCAAAGGGAACTTTTTGACATTTTCTGATTTTTTTTCAGGATATTTTTAATATAAAAAATGTATTCCAAATTTAGTCCCCACTTGTGCACACATTCACTGGTGCTGGGAGCCATGTTGGGAATGTGATCTAAGTAAATCGGGGTGAAAAAAGGGGCAGGTGGGATCAGGCACTAATGGGTCTGCATGGGTTGGTGGATCTGGAGGGATTTTGGAGGTATCAGGGCAGGTGTGTAGAGGAGGGAAATGGGAACTGGTGAGCACATGGTGGGGGCTGTCCATCCTGGACTAGGTGGGGACAGAGGCTAAAAATAGCCCAGTCAGGGTGGGAGGGATAGGAAAAGCATAGACCCAGGGCTGCGGTGAGTGGTAGGGTTTTCTGAGTCCTGAGGCTGCCCTCTGAATGTGTACACATGTTCAGTTAGTTTGGGCACTGGTTAGCCCAACTTACATACTGCATCTACGTAACTACAATCTAGTTTGGTCTATCTAACTATAAGGTCTGCTTGTACCCGAAGAAGCCAGGCAATGCTGACATTTCAGTCTCTGAAAACCTACCTGGGTTCTTATGAAGAAGCGCATGGATTCCCGAAAGCTACCCTTTTCCATAAAGTGGAGGTAACCTCCTTTTTTGTTTAGCTGACTGGCATAATGGACCCCAGCATCTGGCCCAATTTATTCTGGTAAAACAAACTACAAAAATCCTGCAGCAGGGAAGGGATTGTTGTAGTTTCACACAGCCACAGGCACATTCTTTGCCCCCTTCAGCTGTATCTTAGATGATTTTCCACATCCTAACTCTGTCGTCCTAATCATTGCTGATTAGGACTCTAGCCAGTAATTAACAAAACAAAACAAAAAAGAAAATCAACTGTATACATTCTGCACATTCCTCCTGCTGAACTCCACTCCAATTTATTCATGACTTTATCAGTATACTTTGAAGCGAATGAAAACGCTGTTCTTTCCATGTTGAAATGCTGAAAATCACAAACTCAGTACCATATACACTGGCTACTGTGAATGTGAAGCATAGTCCTTGAGAACAGATGGTTTAATACATCACAATAAATCTCACATCAGCCTTTGCAACATTGTACTTCAGATAAAAATATGCTTAAATTACAATCTGTGAACAAAATTTTGCCCTCACATGCAGAAAGTAACTCCTTGTACCAGACAATAATAATTCAACAAAAAAATTGCCTATTGACTCAGTACCAAACACTTCAACCAAGAACTGTCCATTCAATGCTTAGGCTCCTTACCCTGTTAGCCTGGGAAAACAGAATTTGGTTCAACAGCTTTCTGGGCATTACAGAGTGCAAGACAATTGTAAAAGCAGAGTACAAATGTCATTTAGGCTACAAAGAGCTAACATTATATACAGCTGACACATCAGAATTCCTGCTTTGAGGATCTGGATTTGCATAAATGAAAGATCTATAGAGCATGACTGTCACAGAGATGCCATGTCAATGGGACACAATTTTGGAGGGGGATGTTAAACCCTTTGGGTGGAAAAAAGCAACTGCAAATTCAGATGTCAAAATCATATTTCTAAAATTTTGAAGTTATGTGGGGTTTTGGTACAAACTGGTAATTTCTCTCCATTAAAATTCATTTCTAAATCAAATAAGTTGGCATGCATCTTCAACTGCATCTACAATGCTTATTCCATCATTTGGTTCATTCCACATGAGTTGTTTCCTTTAAACAAGATTTAAGTACAGTAGGGGTGATGGGGCTCTGAGTTCTCTCCCCTTGCATCACCAACATCTTAAGAGTCTCCCTTGTAGCAATAATCAATGAACAGATAATATACACTTTATGCTACTTGTGAACATAGCCCATGAATAAACTGTATTACAAGAACATTTTTATTTGAAGCCATCCATTTAATACCATATTTACTCCAATATAAGATGACCCTGATTATAAGACTGCCCCCTCAATAGTTAGATTCTATATATGTAAATTTTATAAATTTGTTATAATTTTACAGGTATAGAATCTAATTATTGGAGGACTGCCTTGAATTTGTCCCCCCTCCCACTGCTACAACAGCAAAAAATAAATCAGGTAGCCCCAATACCCTCTGCCTCTCCTGTAGCTCCTTCCCATCAGCCCCTGATCTCCCTAAGCATGTGGAAGTGATAAGCAAATTTTAAAACATTGATCTCAAAATGAACACAGCTGTAGTAATTTGTACACAATACCTATATATTTAGTTAATTCAGAATTGGGGCATTTTACCTTCCTTGAAACTGCTGCAGCTTTTAGCACAGATTCTCCAAAAATACACTTTTTAACAGCATTTTGGCATCTGCTTATATATAATACAAGCTATGCATGATATTAATCCAAACCAAAAGGCTCATGATTTACTACATGGCTCATTGGGCTGGCCCTCATCAGAGTCAACAGCATGTCAAGCCCTGGTGATCCCACAGCTCAGCACTGCTCAGTATGTGTGTATACTCCAGATACCTTCCCCCTGAAAAGGATTCATGACTGGAATTGGGTGTTCCTGTCATGAGTCCTGGGATGCTCCAAAAAGTTATATGCAGATAAGGCACAGGCCAATCTGGTTTGGCCTCACCTCATGGAGTGCAGGGCCACACTAATCATATGCAACAGGCTGAGAAAGGGAGTGACAGAGGGATTTGGAGTGAACTGTTTTCTGATGTTTGCTAGATATTTAAGGCTGGTAAAGAAGCAGGAATCATTGGAAGTGGGAAAGAAAGGCACAGATCAGCTGTGGGAGTAAAGAGGAAATGTGGCAATGTAGTGGCTCACCATGACTTGAATAACAGTTGGTGCTGAGGAGGACTGCATACAGTGGGCACTACCATATATCCTATTCAGATGGGTTGCACTAAATCATCTTTGTGGTAGCTTCTCAGCTGCCTTTGGCTAAAATCGAGTGTAGTGGCTGCATAGAGGCCTAGTATACTGCCTGGATTGATGCCAGAAGTGTCAGGGGGATAGCAATGGAGCACTGGGATGAAGGGGAGCTCTTGGAGGGAACAGTATCAGTGGCAGTCTTGGAGAGGAGAGTGATAGCTATGGAAAGGAAAGCAGACCAAGAGATAAGGACTGAATTGGAGAGTGGAAGTGAAGATCCAGAGTCTGATAGAGGTTAAACAAAGGTAGGGAAGAAGAGATGAAAGAAGGTAGGGAAGAAAGGTGGGATCGGCAGTGTTGAATGATCTTTTATTGAAGAAAGCAATGAGATGAAGTGTCCAGTCAGCAGGAAAAGCAGAAGAAGAGGAGGAAAGGAGGTCAAGAAGGATAAATGAGAAATGAAACAGTGATTGAAAGGAAAAGGAACCCTGGTGAAGGGAATAAACAAGATCTGCAAAAGGAAAGAAGATGGGAGGAAGGAAGAGACAGAGCAGCAGGTAATTTATGCCACAGGATAAGAGCAGTAGTAACAGGGGGAAGAGAACAGAGAAGTTGGACAATGAATATATATGAAGTTATAGAAAAAATATTGTTACGTTTTGGATGTTAAAGCAGGACATTTGAATAGCCTGGTTGCTTTTTCTAACTGGAATTCTTGGGAAATTTCATATTGGAGCCAAGAAGGTTATGAGGAATTTTTGGAAAACTAATGCTACAGTAGGTGAGAGAAAAGAACTTAACGGAATAAGTTTTTATTGCAGGAGAAAAGACAAGAGAAAGGATAATAACTATTTAAATGTACATGGGCATGCTTGAGAGGGTGGAAATAGAGGAACGACTGCAGAATTACATGCAGAAACTTAGGTATGTTGAGAAGATACATGATAAATATGGTATATGGACAGGATCGTGAAAAGCTCAGGTGGTAATGAGGACAGATGAGAGGAGTCCTGGCAGGATAATGTACTTATCGCCAGTAATCCAAGTAGGTCCACAGCAAGGGCTTACAAAGTATTTTGGACAGCTTAAACTCTGAACCAAATTTCAGACTGCTGGTATACAATATGCTACAGATGTAAAGGGAAAGAAAACAGGGCAACAGAGTGCCTAGAAATACCGAAGAGTGTTATTTCCAGGGACGAGGGACATTTACAATGCCAATGCTCGCAATCCTTCTAAAATAAAGCTAGCTCTACAAAGAAGCAGCAGAGACTGGAAAAGGAAAGTGGGGAAGAAGAATATGTTGAGTCAGAATGCATGACAGTGGAGGAGACAGCACAACAAAGAAGAGCCAGGAAGGAAGAGAGTGTAATTTCAGTAGGCAGAGTGGCACAACTGTCAACAGAAGGTAAGAGAAGGGCTGGGAAGCCCTCTTGGCCAGGCAGAGAAATCACGGTCCTCTTAAGAAAGAATAAAGAGGCTTATAAAGAATGGAAGCTTGGGGTGGGCCCCAAGGAGGACTATTCCACGATGGCCCGTATTTGCAGGGAACAGATAAGACAGGCTAAAGCAGTGACCAAACTTAGATTAGCAATGGGAATCAAGGACAACAAGTCCTTCTTTAGGTACATAGAGGACAAGAGGAAAACAAATGGGAATGTGGGGCCATTTCTCAACAACTCAGGAAAGCTGGTTACCAGTACCTGGGAGAAAGCTGAACCCCTGAATGACTACTTTGCCTTGGTCTTTCACTGGACCAAGGGGAAAACCATGCCAGGTAGAGTAGAGGATGAGCATGGTAGGAATAATCACCTTCCTACTGTTGCTGTAGAATTGGTGTATGACCAATTTAAAAAATTAGACAAAGTCAGTGGCACTGGATGATCCTCATCAAAGAGTGTTGAAGGAGTTGACCAAAGTCATTGTGGAACCCCTGGCTAAACTTCCACAACTCCTGGCATTCTGGAGAAGTCCCTGAGGACTGGAAGAAGGCCAGTCCACAAGAAGGGCAGGAGGGAGGACCCAGATAACTATAGGCCAATCAGCCTAACTTCTATCCTTGGGAAAATCCTAGAAAAGTGCATCAAGGAGTCTATGTTCAATAGGTTTACAGAAGGTAAGATTCTGAATGACAGCCAGCATGGCTTCATCACAGGCAGGTCTTGCCTTACAAACCTCATCTCCTTCTATAACCACGTAACTCACCACCTGGACATGAGAGAGCAGGTTGACATTGTATACCTTGACTTCCAAAAGGCCTTTGATCTAGTATCCCACGATGTCCTTGCAAGAAAATTGGAGGATTGTGGGCTTAACTCCAAGACAGTCAGGTGGATGAGAAACTGGCTGCAGGATAGAACCCAGAGAGTGATAGCGAATGGATCTGTGTCATTCTGGTGAGAGTGGGCAGCAGTGTCCTCCAGGGGTTGGTGCTCCTTCCAGTACTTTTCAACATCTTTATTAATGATTTGGCTGTGGGGGTGAAGAGCTCACTAACCAAGTTCACAGATGACACGAAGTTATAGGGGAGTGTGGTCGAGCTTGAGGATAGGCTACAGATATGGGTGGACCTAGACAGGCTAGCAAGTTGGACAGATTGGATCCTGATGAAGTTTAAGGTCAAGAAATGTAAAGTTCTCCATCTTGGGACGAGCAACCCCCAACACATTTACAGGCTTGGCAGCACCAAGCTGACTAGCACCATGAATGAAAGGAACTTGGGGTTAATAATAGACCACAGTATGAATAGGAGCAGCCAATGCAATGCTGTAGGCAGTAGGGCAAATAATACTCTGGTATGCATCAAGCGATGCATCTCCAGCAAAACCAAGGAGGTGATTCTTGTGCTCTACTCAGCACTGGTGAGACTGCAGTTGGAGTACTGCATCCAGTTCTGGGCACCACACTTCAACAAGGATGTGGACAAGCTTGAGAGAGTCCAAAGAAGAGCCACCCATATGATCAGAGTCTTAAAAGGCAAGACATACAAGGAAAGGCTGAGGGATTTGGGACTCTTCAGCCTGAGGAAAAGGGGACCTGGTAGCAGCTTACTGCTACACTAGGGGAATACATCAAGGACTCGGTGAGCAACTGTTCACCACGGCATCTGAAGGGAAAACCAGGAGTAATGACCACAAACTTCTGGAAGATCAATTCAGGCTCAACTTTAGAAAAACTTCTGCACTGTCAGGGTGTCCAGACTGTGGAATAAGCTCCCTCCAGAGGTGGTGCAATCACCTACCCCGGAAATCTTCAACAGGAGACTAGACTGTCACCTTGCTTTGTGTAGGGGTCTGGCCACGATGATCTTCCAAGGTCCCTTCCAGCTTTACAATCTATGAATCTATGAACAGAGGAGGGAAAGAGAAGAAAAGATACATGGAACAAGTG